>NC_092149.1:60952876-61552876 GCF_045791955.1 Oncorhynchus clarkii lewisi | reverse complement strand
ATGAGACTCGAAATTGAGCTCAGGTGCATCCTGTTTCCATTGATCATCCTTGAAATATTTCTACAACATGATTGGAGTCCACCTGTTTATTTTTTTAACCTTTATTTAACTAGGCAAGTCAGTTAAGAACAAATTCTTATTTTCAATGACGGCCTAGGACCAGTGGGTTAACTGCCTTGTTCAGGGGCAGAACAACAGATTATTTACCTTGTCAGCTCGGGGATTCGATCTTGCAGACTTTCGATTACTAGTCCAACGCTTGAACCCCAAGGCTACCTGCCGCCCCAGATCTGGAAAGGGTACTAAAAATGTCTGCAGCATCGAAGGTCCCCAAGAACACAGTGGCCTCCATCATTTTTAATTTAAATGAAATAAGTTTGGAAGCACCGAGACGCTAGAGCTGGTCGCCCGGCCAAACTGAGCAATTGGGGGAGAAGGGCCTTGGTCAAGGAGGTGACCAAGAACCCAATGGTCACTCTGGGAGAATCTTCCAGAAAGACAACCATCTCTGCAGCACTCCACCAATCAGGCATTTATGGTAGAGTGGCCAGACGGAAGCCATTCCTTAGTAAAAGGCACATGACAGCCCGCTTGGAGTTTGCCAAAAGGCACCTAAAGACTCACAGACCAAAATAAACAATATTATCTTGTCTGATGAAACCAAGATTGAATTATTTGGCCTGAATGCCAAGCATCACGTCTGGAGGAAACCTGGCACCATCCCCACCATGTTTTTCAGCAGCAGGGCTAGGGAGACTGGTCAGGATCGAGGGAAAGATGAATGGAGCAAATTACAGAGATCCTTGATGAAAACCTGCTCCAGAGCACTCAGACTGGGGCAAAGGTTCATCTTCCAACAGGACAACGACCCTAAGCACACAGCCAAGACAACGCAGGAGTGGCATCGGGACAAGTTCCTGAATATTCTTGAGTGGCCCAGCCAGAGCCCGGACCAAATCTAACCTCTCTGTAGAGACCTGAAAATAGCTGTGCAACAATGCTCCCCATCCAACCTGACAAAGCTCAAGAGGATCTGCAGAGAAAAATAGGAGAAACTCCCCAAATAGAGGTGTGCCAAGCTTGTAGCGTCATACCCAATAAGACTCGAGGCTGTAATCGCTGCCAAAGGTGCTTCAACAAAGTACAGAGTAGTGTCCAAATACTTACGTAAATGTGATATTTCCATTTTTGTTTAAGTAACACGTTTGCAAACATGTCTAAAAACCTCTTTTTGCTTAGTGGGGTAGTGTGTCGATTGACAAGGGGAAAAAACTATTTGATCCATTATAGAATAAGGATGTAACGTAACAAAATGTGGAAAAAGTCAAGGGGTCTGAATACTTTCTGAATGGACTGTAAATGTATCATAAAGAACGCATTGTAACCACAGTCTGATTTGTGTAAATCTTCATAGATTAAGTACACAGGATCATGTTACCTTAGTGAAAGGTGAAGAACTCTCCTCTTCTATTGGCCTTTTCTGTCCCTTCTTCAGTATAGAGGTGGAGGGGGAGGCTGAGGGAGTCCACATTCCCCTAATCCTGCCACTGCTGGGGCTCTGGCCCACCTCCAAACCCATCATAGCCTCCAAACCCTTCTGCTTGGGAGGCGAGTTTTGGCACAACACGTCTTTAGAAGTACTTGAATGATGTAGAGGCACTGGTGCTTCGCAAGTGTCGAAGGTCAGAGGGGCAACAGAGTCTAGAGGATGTAAAGCTAGGTCATTATTGTCTAGCTGAGTTTCTTCACCGTCCTCTTCTTCACACTCAAGACTTGGAACCGTATCCATTTTTGCCCTCTCTTGGAGAGGAGTGATATCTTGAACGTTGTTTGCCTGAGGCTCTGTGTCATTTTCTCTGGTCCTAGTAGAGGTGTTGTCAGATTCTGGCTGGCCTTCTTTAATACATGTGTACTGCTCCTCCTGTTGCTCCTCATCTAAGCCATTGAAACCCTCTGGTTGGGTATGCACAATAGACATGAAAACATCATCTTCTGGTTGGTCCTCCTCTAGAACATTGTTAGTAGACTCTGGATGTCGGTTCTCCTTGTCTTCTCCCATCTGCTCCTCTGTCACCTCCTCACTGGACACAGTCACAGGCTTCGGCACATCTACAAGCTTCTCCCCTGAAGACTCAGCAACCTGAAGACTAAGGCTCAGTTTCTCCTCTGCAGCTTCGCTGGGTGAAGCATCTGTGGGGAGAGCAATGGAGATGGGAGGGGTGCATAGTTTGTTTGGTTCAAGTAATACACTTTCATATCCTGAGAATGAATTTCCATCAGCGGAAGGCACTGGAGAGTTGGCCTGCTCAGAGTCAGTGAGGAGCTTATTTTGGAGCTGTGTTGGCCCTTCACACCCAAAGTCACTATGAACACCCTCCTGAGAAGAGACTGTTTTGAGGTTCTTCCGTGGGGATATGCAAAAATGCTGACTCTTAAGTTGTTCTAGATCAGATTTGAACGAAGAGTCGATCAATTGAGAAGGCAGCTTGGTATTCTCACACTCACCCTCTATATCTACCATCTCAGTGTTATCCTCCCTTTGCCCCATATTGTTCTTTGTTATCAGAGGAAGTTTCAGAACATCCATAACAGGTTTAAGGGAGTTGATACTTTTAATGGTTTCATCCACATCCTGAGGAATCTTAACTTCTAAGGCCTCACTCAATGGGTTTTGCAAGTCTGACTTTTCAGATTCAGACTTTAGAGAAGATTCAGAAAGATCCATTGGGATCTCTAGGTAAGCCACTGGCTCTCCTGATCCAACAGTAGCAAGTGGGCTTTGAAGAGCTTCGGTGGATTTGGGATTCCTGCCTCTCTTCTTGGGTTTCTGGGCATCCTCCCGGGTCTCTGAAGTGTCTGACTCCTCCACGTTGGAGGACAGTAAGCCCTGAGAAGCTCTCCGTCTCGTAGTCCTTCTGCTTCCTTGGGGGGATTCCTGTGTTCCAGCCTGGTCTGCCACCTGGGAGCTATGAGTCTCTATGGTAGGGGTTGGCATAGGGCTGCTGCTGGCCTTCAACTGTTCCTCTAACTTGCTTCTCTTACTGGATCTGCCTCTGGGCCTCGGCTGGCTGTCTGTTTGTCTGGTGGCGGAAGGAGTGACCTGAGAATCAGTCTGGCTCATCTCGGGTGCTGCTGCTGAATCAGTGGCCACATTTGGACTTGTTTTGTCCTCCAACTCAGCCACTTCAAGGGGCACCTTGCTTTTCCTGCTCGCTCTACCCTGTGACTGGCTATATTTTGGAGTGGCTGAAGGTGTGGTGATCTTTGAGTCAATTTGACAGAGTGTGTTTTCCGTGCCAACTCTTCTCTGTTTGTCTTTACCCTGTTCTTCGGACTGTGTGACCAATTTACTCCTCCCGCTTGATATACCCTGTGATTGTTCATCTCCTGTTTGAGCAGCAGGAGATCGTGTGGCCATCTGAGAATCACGTTGGCTTTGCTCCTCCTCAGTAGGATCCTGCTTTTCAACCTTGTCTGGGAGATCGAACTCCTCCGAATCACTGACGGCCTTGCTCCTGCTTGTTCTACCCTGGGACTGACTCTCTAGTTGAGATGGTTTGGCTACATGTGAATCTGTTTGACTTGGCTTCTCCTTCTGAGCCCTACCACCCTTTTGTTTCTGATTGCCATCATCCTCTACTTCCACAGCCAGCTTACTCCTCTGACTACGTCTACTCTGTGATTGGCTATCATTATCAGAGGCAGTGACCGTTAGGGAGTCACTTTGACTGAGCTCTTCCTTTGCAACACCTCTCCTCTTCCGTTTGTCTTTTACCAGCTCTTCTGATTCCCTGACCAATTTGTTGCTCCTCCAACCCTGTGATAGGCTGTTGCTATCACCAGCAGGTGAAGGTGTGGCAACCTGTGAATTTGATTGACTCAATTCACTCACTTCCTTGTGACTTCTCTTTCTCAGCTTGTCTTTTCCACCATCCTCCTCAACAGCCAGCTTACTTCTCCTACTGGCTCTACCTTGTGACTGACTATCAGTTGGACTGGCAAGAGAGGGAGTAGTCTTTGGTGAATCAGTTTGACTCACATCCTCTCCAGGTTGAGACTTCTTCCTCTGTTTGTCTAGATCATCTCGTTCCTCTGTGTCCTCTCCTGGTCTCAGCGGCCTACTCCTCCGCCGTCCGGACCGCCTTGGTTCACCTTGGCTCAGAGTGGACTGGGAGCTGGTATAATCTTCCAAAAGACCTTTAGATTCCTCTTCTTCCTGACTGTTGTTTCCCATTACTTCTTCAACTGCAGGAACTGGAACTTCCTTCAGTACTTCCACCTGAGTCTGGGTGTCTGGGATGACATCGTCCTCTGTGGTTTCACTTGACTGTTTCTCAGCGATTATCTCAACTTCAGATTCCTTTCTGTTTTCTGAAGATTCGTGTTCCTTTTCCTCCTTTAGGAAAGACTCGTTCCTGGAGCTTTTGTGTCTTACTTGTTCAGTCTCCTGGGAGTCCTGTCGATCTGTGTCAGCCTCAATCTCTGCCGATGGTTTCTGAGAGGCAGGCTCCTGCTCCTGGCTGTTCAAGGTCCTGGTGAGGGGGCCTGTAAACTTCACCACGTTGGCAGGACTAGCAGGCTTCCCCTCAGCATACTTCTCCAGAGTGATGAAGGACTGGCGACGACTGTTGTGTTTCTTAGGTGTCCCCGAGATGATATCAGAGCCGCCAGAAACAATTGGGCTGGTGCCCTCTTCTCTAGACTCCATGGCAACATCGGAGTCCTCCAATGGAACATCTTCGTTGGCATCCTCCATGGAAACGTCTGCAGACTCAGGAAGTACTTCCTCAGGAGGCTCCTCTTCCATTGCCGGTTCTGCCATCTCATTGGTTGGACTGATATATTCCTGGGTGTCTTTTGCCAAAACCTCAGAAGCTTCATCCCGTTCCACGTTACCCTGTGGAGAAAAGAATGCAGACATTTGATTTGTATTTTCACTTTCTTTTGCGTTTGAGGAAAATGCTGTTAGCTTTGATGGCTTCTATGTTTTAATTTCAATGAAAACAGTTCATCAGGGCAAAAAAATTATAATTCAGAATTCAGAACTCCGGGGCAAATGTAACAATGAACTTTGTTGTTAGATTCTCTTTACCTCTGCTTTACCCTCATCTTTAGCTGCATCTTCGGCTTGCTCATCTGCTGGTAATTTGTCCCTGAAAAAGATATTCACGTTTTAACCATTGTGTCTCCCAACGTTGATAGATTAGTGGTATTCAGTGTAACGGCAGCAGCCAACTACTTACAGTGATTCCTCCTGACTCTGTGTGTACTGGGTGAAGACTGTGGTATCAAGGGAAGCATCCAGGTTGTTGTACATGGCAGGGATGTCAACCCTTTAGAATAAAACCCATACAAAAGCATTATACAGTGAGAAAATGTAAGCATTTCTAAACTTTGTTGATTTGTCTAAAGGCAAAAATAAAAAAAGAGAAGACGTAAAGAGACTTCCTGGTTAAATAAAGAGTAAATTAACAAAGTTGATTGGCCCGAAACTGACCTTTTGGTTCTCTTGACCTCTTTCTGGTGCTCAGTGAGAACTCTCTCCTTGGTCTCAGGGGGGATGAACACAAAGTCTATCGAGGCCTGCTCCTCCAGTTCCTCTCTACGAGGCAGCTTGTGAGAACCAAAATCAAGTTTTGTCTGATAGGGAGAGAATAAAAGTCAGCTCTAATATGATGCTGATGGCAAATGGTGGCAATAGAAACAACTTACTGTGTTTTGATGGCCTTTGTAAGAATATAAAAGCTGCCGAGCACAAGATTTGGTCATGGGGTTCAGAGAATAAAGAATTCCATTTAAATTGAGTCAATTCCATTTTTCCTCAATGTGGGGAATTGAAATGGAATTCATACACGGAAAATGACTGGGTAAAAGCAGCACTTACAGAGACGGGCTTGGTAGAGG
This sequence comes from Oncorhynchus clarkii lewisi, assembly GCF_045791955.1. Taxonomy (NCBI): domain Eukaryota; kingdom Metazoa; phylum Chordata; class Actinopteri; order Salmoniformes; family Salmonidae; genus Oncorhynchus; species Oncorhynchus clarkii. The sequence goes on along the minus strand of NC_092149.1, from coordinate 61,546,972 downwards.
TCTTGGAGTTCCTGTCCTTTATCTCCTCAGCCCTGGGCAGTAGAGAGTCCCTCTTCACCCCAGAAGTGACCTGTACTCCACTCAGTTTGGTCTCCAGCTGAGAGCTCTCACTCTGCATCCACAAAACATAATCCAGGGATTATTACACCATTCATATGAAACCTGCTCCGATTTGACTTATTCAACAGGGAAAACACTCACCGAGGACTGTCCACTGAGTTCATCTGGAACTTCAACAGACTGAAATCCAGGTAGAATGATAGGAGTGTTCTGCTTCACCTGGCTCAACACCGGCCTGGAAAAAACAAACATTAGCAAACATGAAAACCTTTTAGGGTCAGTTTAGGGCCAGTTTTCAGGACCCAGATTAAATACATTGCTGGACTTTAAAAGCAGTTTTATTGGCGATCCTCCACTGAATATGCTATTGGTCCAGGAAATCACCCCATAAATATAATATGTCTCATCTTAACATCCAAACAGATTCTTACTTGAGTTCCTCTGGATAGACGAGGACCAGAGTGTTGGCGAAGGTTGCATTCCAGAACTGTGTAGCTAAGGAGCGGACCTGCTTGCGCCGATGGAGGAACAGGACACAGAGCAAGGGGGACAGCAGGGAGAGCAGCTCATCATCATAGGCCAGGGCTGAACGGATCTGCAGGCACCCCAAGACATCACTCAGGAGCTTCTCCAGCTGCAGGGAAAGAACACACTTACAGTGAGACTAGCACCCAGACACAGATGATCGGTTAAATATATGAAGCATGCAAAGAATCAAAAGAATCAATGTAAACGTGGTTAGAGCTGAACTTTAAAAAAATCCCAGAAATGCTAAATACGCAGCAAGAATATTTCTCACAAATCTGTTAACATCCCAGCTCGTGAGCATTTCTCCTTTGCCAAGATAATCCATCCACCTGACAGGTGTGGCATATCAACAAGTTTGGTCAGTTTTGAGGGAGCGTGCAACAGGCTTGTTGACTGCAGCAATGTCCACCAGAAATGTTGCCAGACAATTTAATGTTCATTTCTCTACCAATTCGGTTTTAGAGAATTTGCCAGTACGTCCAACCGGCCTCAAAAACAAAGACCTTGCTTCTTCACCTGCGGGATTGTCTGAGACCAGCCATCCGGACAAGTGATGAAAGTGAGGAGTATTTCTGTCTGTAATAAAGCCCTTTTGTGGGGAAAATCTAATTCTGATTGGCCTGGCTCCCAAGTGTGTGGGCCTATACCCTCAAAGGCCCACACCCATGGCTGCGCTCCTGCCCAGTCATGTGATATCCATAGATTAGGGCCTAATGAATGCATTTCAATTGACCGGTTTCCGTATATGAACATTAATCCAGTAAAATCGTTGAAATTGTTGCATTTATATTTCTATTCAGTATATAACATTAATGCAGTAGTTTATATAGAGATCCATTTCAGTACAGATAAAGAAACGAAATGGAAAACATTTCAACACACCTTTGCTCCAAGACTTGAGGTACATTTGCGCTGCTCATTTGGAGTCCTCCCAGCCTGTTCATAGAGGGCTACGAGGGGATGTGAGAGAGAGGCCAGGGCCTCCTGGATGGCTGTACCCAGAGACAGATTAGAGAACAAGATTGAGAGGATGGAGACCAGGGCTAGGCCTGTACCATTAGGGGCCGTCTCAGGGGCCTCCAGTGCATTGAAGGTCTCAAGGGATTGAACCAGCAGGGTCTGGAAGGTATACAGGTTCCCCAGCGCCTTGCTTTTCTTACGCACCCAGGTTAGATGGGTGTGGGGAGCTGGAAGGGACGAGGGGAGGGTAAGTAAACATCAAGCCCATTGAGTTAAAACACACCTTGCATTTGTGATAAAAACAGGTTTTTAAAATCGGGTTAAAACAGTGCTAAAAGCATCTTACATTTCATCTTCTGCTGGAACTGTGGTGTGTAGGGAGAGAAGTCTGCACTCTCAGCGATGACCAGGAGGATGTTAGCAACCGCATGCAACGTTGCTGGAACCTGGAGAATAAACAAATGGTCATGGAACGCTCAATGAATCTGAACAAACTACTGGACCAGAGTATTCATCAAAAGGCTACCAACTCTGGTAAATTAGATAACCATTGGGTGTTGGGTACAGCGCAGCGGTCCCCTCTTTGCTTACCTTCAGAGCCTTTCTGTCCAATATGGCAGCCATCTTGACACACAGCTCCTCACAGCAGACGTTCTCCTCGGCGGTGGCCACCAGGGCAGAGCAGCGGGCAAACACCTTATACAGCCTGCACCACGTACCCAGCATGGCCTTCTGAGTCATCTACAGAGGCAGAAAGCATGTTTCAGATTGAGCACGTTGCAGTGGGACAACGCAGAATCACATATCTTCAAACTACCCTGCATTCCAGCCCTCATTATGAGATTAGCGAATCTTCGCCTCCTCGACTTTCTCAAACTGATCCACTCAGATCACACTGACAGTATGGTACTTCACTTGAAATGACTGAAAATTAGAGCAACGCCCTCAATAGGTTCAACTGTGGTTTATTTGAGAATCCTATAGCATGATCTTTTAAAAGATAAGCAGACCTGCCAACCTATTTTTACCACTTCAGCACGGCGCCGGCACCCCCCGGCCACCACAACTGCGCACGTGCGACACCCACACCGCTCAAATCATAGGCAAATGCACAGATTTTTTGCCCAACAATGGTGTTGGCAGACTGCCTCAGTATGAATAGTAGTCTAGACTTATGGGTACTTGGTTGTTCTATGGCAGCCAACTAGAAATACGTTTAAAATGTACACATCAGGGCTCTCCCTAGGATTTCCTGACAACATGGTGCTGATGTAAGATTAAGGTTGGTTGGGTGGGGGTCAGTCAACTTCTCCCCTCAGGAAGTTGGAGCATTTTTTTTTTTATTATTATTTTTTTTAAACGGACATTTCTTGAAAGTCTTACATATCAAACAATGTACCCAACATATATGTTTTGTTTGACGCTAAATTAAATTCAGGTGGTCTCAATGACACGTTCAGTTTTCTAGGTTAAATGTAGGGGTAATGATTATTCTAACAGGTATCTCTATCTGGATAGTCTGGTGAAAATGTTCACTGGCTTCTTCTGAATGTTGTCGTAGTCTAGCTTACTGTTGGCTATCTGGAATATGAAACACCTGAACTAGGCCTGTATGAGCTTGTTTCAGTTCTCCATCCCCAACCTCATCCATCTAGTTAGGTCTGACAACTAGGATACCATTCTTTCAACATGCCTTGTCATTGGTGAACTGACTATCACATCCGCAGCCTACTGTTGACATAGGCCTACAGCTATATTAAGAGGACTGATCAAGAACTGATTCATTAACATAGGCCTACATTATCGTTTCTGCTTGTCCATGCGCTTGCTCATTCTACTGTTGCAAATATCAAAGCATGTGCAGGCTAGAAAGTGTTCTCGCTTAGTTGACTTTTTAAAAAAAAAAATATTTAACCTTTATTTAACCAGGTAGGCAAGTTGAGAACAAGTTCTCATTTACAACTGCGACCTGGCCAAGATAAAGCAAAGCAGTTCGACAGATACAACGACACAGAGTTACACATGGAGTAAAACAAACATACAGTCAATAATACAGTATAAACAAGTCTATATACAATGTGAGCAAATGAGGCGAGAAGGGAGGTAAAGGCAAAAAAAGGCCATGGTGGCAAAGTAAATACAATATAGCAAGTAAAACACTGGAATGGTAGTTTTGCAATGGAAGAATGTGCAAAGTAGAAATAAAAATAATGGGGTGCAAAGGAGCAAAATAAATAAATAAATAAAATACAGTTGGGAAAGAGGTAGTTGTTTGGGCTAAATTATAGGTGGGCTATGTACAGGTGCAGTAATCTGTGAGCTGCTCTGACAATTGGTGCTTAAAGCTAGTGAGGGAGATAAGTGTTTCCAGTTTGAGATTTTTGTAGTTCGTTCCAGTCATTGGCAGCAGAGAACTGGAAGGAGAGGCGGCCAAAGAAAGAATTGGTTTTGGGGGTGACTAGAGAGATATACCTGCTGGAGCGTGTGCTACAGGTGGGAGATGCTATGGTGACCAGCGAGCTGAGATAAGGGGGGACTTTACCTAGCAGGGTCTTGTAGATGACATGGAGCCAGTGGGTTTGGCGACGAGTATGAAGCGAGGGCCAGCCAACGAGAGCGTACAGGTCGCAATGGTGGGTAGTATATGGGGCTTTGGTGACAAAACGGATTGCACTGTGATAGACTGCGTCCAATTTGTTGAGTAGGGTTTTGGAGGCTATTTTGTAAATGACATCGCCAAAGTCGAGGATTGGTAGGATGGTCAGTTTTACAAGGGTATGTTTGGCAGCATGAGTGAAGGATGCTTTGTTGCGAAATAGGAAGCCAATTCTAGATTTAACTTTGGATTGGAGATGTTTGATATGGGTCTGGAAGGAGAGTTTACAGTCTAACCAGACACCTAAGTATTTGTAGTTGTCCACGTATTAAGTCAGAGCCGTCCAGAGTAGTGATGTTGGACAGGCGGGTAGGTGATGGTAGCGATCGGTTGAAGAGCATGCATTTAGTTTTACTTGTATTTAAGAGCAATTGGAGGCCACGGAAGGAGAGTTGTATGGCATTGAAGCTTGCCTGGAGGGTTGTTAACACAGTGTCCAAAGAAGGGCCGGAAGTATACAGAATGGTGTCGTCTGCGTAGAGGTGGATCAGAGACTCACCAGCAGCAAGAGCGACATCATCGATGTATACAGAGAAGAGAGTCGGTCCAAGAATTGAACCCTGTGGCACCCCCATAGAGACTGCCAGAGGTCCGGACAGCAGACCCTCCGATTTGACACACTGAACTCTATCAGAGAAGTAGTTGGTGAACCAGGCGAGGCAATCATTTGAGAAACCAAGGCTGTCGAGTCTGCCGATGAGGATGTGGTGATTGACAGAGTCGAAAGCCTTGGCCAGATCAATGAATACGGCTGCACAGTAATGTTTCTTATCGATGGCGGTTAAGATATCGTTTAGGACCTTGAGCGTGGCTGAGGTGCACCCATGACCAGCTCTGAAACCATATTGCATAGCAGAGAAGGTATGGTGAGATTCGAAATGGTCGGTAATCTGTTTGTTGACTTGGCTTTCGAAGACCTTAGAAAGGCATGGTAGGATAGATATAGGCCTGTAGCAGTTTGGGTCAAGAGTGTCCCCCCCTTTGAAGAGGGGGATGACCGCAGCTGCTTTCCAATCTTTGGGAATCTCAGACGACACGAAAGAGAGGTCGGACTAAACGCTGCAGCTAACTATCTTTGTCGTAATGACGCCTTAGCTAAGGAACCAACCAAGAAATAAGTGGTTATGTGCTTGGCCAACACCAACAACTTCAGACGGTTGAGTCAAAAACCACAATGTGCCAACTAGAAGCCTACTGTTGTGTATTTAAGGGTCGTTTTTCCACACAAGCGTACATTGACCTCACATTGCATGCATGGTACGCAAAATGCGTGCAGGCTGGCAGGTCTGGATACAGTATGCCATCTCAGAGACTCACCTGTGGCAGAACCTTGCCAGGTAGCAGGTGTATGATGGGGAACATCAGGGCAGTGAGCACAGCACTGAAGTTGTGCTCCAGAGCATCCCCTTGGTTCACCTCATTGGTCTGTGACAAGGGAGGAGAATCTTATTAAACCAACCTCCACCTCTATCTCCATCTATGCAACACGTAGGTGAAATATAAATCAGTTTGTTTAAGGTGACCCCTTGGCGAAATTGTTCTTGCATCTAAACAAACAAGCATCGCATGCAGTGCAGTTCTAGAGCATTTACATGACATGTACAGATGTCAGTTATACAGTTTGTTCCTTTCTAACCTGTGTGATGGTGTCAGTCAGCGGGTTGACCACCAGGCTCCACATCCTCCAAAGCTGTTCTTTGTTCTCCAGAGTCCCCGCGCTGTGCCCAACCGCCGCCAGGACCGCCTCCCCAAATGCCAGGGGGGACGTGGGGCCGGACAGACCACAGCTCACCAGTGTCTCCAAACACAGGAAGAACCTGTGTGTGTGTGTGTGTGTGTGTGTGGTGGGGGGGGGCAGAGACATAACTCAAATAAGACCAGAAAAAGACATGTGGCTGCTACATTTACTTATGGTAAGACAGGGGGAAACCCACCTCTCATCCTCTACGAAGCCTGCCACCAGACTGTGGTTGTAGAACAGGAGAATCAAGAACAGAGCTGGGGTTCCCTGGGGCAGAGACGGACGAGACAATGTAACCACACCACACACAGAATTCAGAACACATCTGGCTCCCATAAAGACACTGCAGGATGTTCATTTACACTGATCTAGAGAAGACATCTTTATAGAGCAGGTCACAGGGTTGTCATCAGTACAGTGTCATAGGAGTCTTTAGCTATGTCTCAGGGAACCTTCTATTGTTCAGATTTAACATTGTGTGCAACAAAGAAAGGAGTCTGAGCTAGCAGGAAGCCGCTGGATAGACCTACTGCATTTCAGTTTATTACGTATGGAAACTGTTGCTTACATGGTGCCTTTCCCAATGACCCTAGATCTGTGTCAAGAGCATAATCAGATACACCCTGCATACAGCTGAACAGAAAGAGAAGAGGCAGAAACTCACATTCAGTACATCCATTTTGCCCACTTGGTAAGAGGCAGATCCCAGTACTCTCTGAGGGATACCCTTCACTGTCAATTCCAGCAGACTCTGTTGAGAGAGTCAGTAAGAAAACCATCTACTGAAAGCATTACAGCAGACTTTTTTACAAGCTAAGTGTGGCGCTTCAGGGCATTGAGCGATATCCAGAACATCTGCATACAAGGTGGTCTACTGACACTTGTATGAAAAACTCCTGGACCAAAACACAGACTCATTAACAGAAGTTAGTAAGACTTCAGCTTTTAGTTTCCACTAACATGGGCTACCAGAAGACCAGTCCTGGTTGGAGGTGTAGTAGAATAAGAGTAGGTAGTACAGTGGTGGAGGCAGGTCTTACCAGAGCCCTGTTTGCAGGGAGGGCCTCTGAGGAGATGATGCTCTGTAGAGCCTGTAGCAGCAAGGTCAGCACCTCAGAGCCTTGCCTTTCCTTCTTATTGCCTGCTGTCACAGTAACACAGGTACAAGGGACAGGATGAGAGACAAACAAGGACAACATACTAGGGGTGGATCTCCATTGGTCTTTCCTCTCTCCTCACCACCTTCTCAAAACACATTGGAGAAGGTCCAAGGAGAGGGACCTTGAATTTACTTTTTGAGAAAGAGGCAAGGACGAAAGTTATCAATTAAAGACGAGATCTTTTTACGTAATTTCTTTGGAAGGTCATCACTGGGGTCTTGCCCCTCAGATTTCATTCCTCGTCACAGCGGTTTCAGACCCGAAAGTCTGACGTCCGCTCAGACTTAAACTGATGACAGTGGGGTAGGGCCTGGGGTGGGGGAGGCTAGGGTCTCTGCTCTCCCCCCTGACAAAGAGGACTCAGGCCCAGCTCTGGTACTCTGTGTGGGGCCGCAGGGCTGACCCCATGGCTGAAAGGGTCAGTCCAACATTGCAGCGGCCACAGAACAGAACATTTCCCAATAGTAGCCAACTAAATGAAGACGGAGTGAGGTTAAACTATGGCATTACTCATCCAGCATGATGTTCAATCATTCCAACGGAGCAATGTTTCCCAAACCACTCGTCATTCCACTTACTTGATGTATTCCAGTAATAGCACACTTATAAATGACCCTACTGGTCAACTGATCACCATGCCCTTCATTAGTTGACTCAGCTGTGCCAGTACTGCAATACATAAAGTAAGTGGAACGGTTGGGGGTAACGAGGAGACGTTTGGGTAACATGGCTATAGAGGAGCTAGCCACGGCTGAAACTAGCTCATCAGTGAGTGAGATTACAGAGCTTCCTGGATAGACTGCAGGCCTAAATCATGATAGGGGTTCTTCTCTAACTCCAATCTGATGTGGTTGGACCCTGGCACTCACCAGCATCAATCGTTGTGCTTACGAAACTGACGAGGTTCTTCCATATAAGGGAAAGCAAGGCGTCTGCAGGGGATAGAGAGAAAAGGCAAGTCATCCCACATGAAGTGGCACAGTCATTTAACCCCCCCACACATGCACTTCTACACATACAATCATTCCTTCCAACTCCTCCACCCCCAAGCAATGACTCCGAGGCGGTTTCCAATTACTAGTCGATGTGAGGGAGCCCTTCCACGACAGCAAGTCAAGCCAGAGCTATCCTATCCCCTTAATGGAGAGAGTACTTCTCTCTGGGTGCGTTTACACAGGCGGCCCAATTCTGATATTTATTCCACTAATTGGTCTTTTGACCAATGATATCAAATATTACTCAGAGCCGGTCTGATTGATCAAAAGAACAATTAGTGATACAAATATGAGGCTGTGTAAACGCAGCCTCTCACACACACACACACACGTTACAGGCCTGGCTTGCCGCAGCTTGTACTAGGGAATGTTTGGGGCCTGCGGCATCTGTTCTTGGAAGAAGGCTAGCTGAATAGCATGCAAAGTGGAAGGAAACTAGGAAAAATGTAAGCCTAACAGGGCCATAGATTATTTATATCCTCTCCCTGGCTAGACTGGCAGAGGAAGAAACAGCTATACACTGAGGCTGACTCTGAGACAGTCTTCGAGATGACATACAAAGGCTCTACTGTAGGGCTGGAATTGCCAGGGAGCACACCATACAATATTATCGCTATAATTAGGTACCGATACGATATGTACTGAGACTCTCAGGATCCTAAATGTACTGAGACTCTCAGGATCCTAAATGTACTGAGACTCTCAGGATCCTAAATGTACTGAGACTCTCAGGATCCTAAATGTACTGAGACTCTCAGGATCCTAAATGTACTGAGACTCTCAGGATCCTAAATGTACTGACTCTCTCAGGATACTAAACGTACTGTGATTCTCAGGATCCTAAACGTATTGTGAGTCTCAGGATCCTAAACGTATTGTGATTGTCAGGATCCTAAACGTATTGTGATTCTCAGGATCCTAAATGTATTGTGATTCTCAGGATCCTAAATGTATTGTGATTCTCAGGATCCTAAACGTGTATTGTGAGATTCTCAGGATCCTGAGATTCTCAGGAAATGTATTGTGAGATTCTCAGGATCCTAAACGTATTGAGATTCTCAGGATCCTAAATGTATTGTGATTCTCAGGATCCTAAATGTATTGTGATTCTCAGGATCCTAAACGTATTGTGATTCTCAGGATCCTAAACGTATTGTGATTCTCAGGATCCTAAATGTATTGTGATTCTCAGGATCCTAAATGTATTGAGATTCTCAGGATCCTAAATGTATTGTGAGATTCTCAGGATCCTAAATGTATTGAGATTCTCAGGATCCTAAATGTATTGAGATTCGAAACAGCGATTTTATTGCAATTTGCTGTTCCAAACATATTGCTCACCATACACCGAGTAAACATTAAGAACACCTGCTCTTTCCATGACAGACTGACCAGGTTAATCCAGGTGAAAGTTACAATCCGTTATTGTTGTCCTTTATTAAATCCACTTCAAAATTAGTCTTGATCAGTCATGGCAAAAAGTGCTGAAAACATGATGGCTCACAATTGTTTTGTTTTTTTACACCAACACCACCTAACAAAAAATACAATTACAAGTATCGCTATAATATGGCCCAAAATAACTATTGATTTTTTAAACCACATCCCTACTCTAAAGGAGCCAAAATGGCAGTCAGAGCCATCATGGCGTTCATTGAGTCTATGCTCTTGTCAATTACAGTGAGTTACTTGAGGGCAGGTAGGTAGGTACCTGGGGCGTCTTTGCCGATGCAGATGAAGCTGTCGTGCACAGCAGTGATCAGCAGAGGGGCGTGCTTGGTGAAGGAGAAGGGGCTGGACAGGAAGGGGTGAGAAATAGGTTCTGAGAAAACAAAGAGGGTCAGTCAAGGTAGAAACAGGCAAACAGGTTCCAACAATTATTTTTTATCTGACAGTTTACTTTACAGGGATTGCACATGGATAATGTGTGTGTCATCCCACGGTAACAAACATTTCTTAAACTAGTTCTACACCTCCACAGGTTCAAAGGGCAAATCATATTCAAACAGCGCCACAGAGCAGCAAATCAAATTGTGGTAGCAACCCATTGTATTTCTATGGTAGCAACCCATTGTATTTCTATGGTAGCAACCCATTGTATTTCTATGGTAGCAACCCATTGTATTTCTATGGTAGCAACCCATTGTATTTCTATGGTAGCAACCCATTGTATTTCTATGGTAGCAACCCATTGTATTTCTATGGTAGCAACCTGCCCCCTCCCTCACCCAGGCTGAGCGTCAGCTTGTTCTTGGCTGCGGCGGTTGTGACTTCTGACCCCAGGAAGTAGTGCAACAACATCTCTAGTCCCAGCAGCTGGATGGAGGGGTAGGCTTGGGCCACCACCACACTGGTGTTTAGGTTCAGACGGGGCACCATAGTGCCAGAGAACGCTGGGGAACCTGGTGGGGCGGGGGAAGAGTGATTCATCAATGACGTATGAATCTCAGAGTAAAACATTCAGTTACATTTCTTTTACATCCAATGTTTCCACAGTTCCTGGTGACACATTTCAGGTATATCCGACACGAGAATATTAAGTAATGCTGTTCTATACGCTACTAGGTAAATGCAAGTACATAACGGCAAGTCACGCATGCAAATTGAAAGCAAAACAGCTAACGAGCAGCAGACGATATTTTCCAGTACTAGTCAATAGAAGGTAGGTGAGGGTAGTCAGAGGGAGACTGTACCAGATTTAGGAGTAGTGGTCCCCACAGCACTGCACTGGCTGGAGCTCCTGGAAGGAGTGGCTGGCAGGGCCGAGTCTGGGCCCAGGGTGCACTGGAGGAGAGGAACACCAACCTGACAACACAGACTACTAGTCAACAACAGTAACACATTAAGGGACGTCAGATAAGACAATACATGAGTAGATTCAGGTTCTCAATTGAATCTCAATTCCCCAGTAACAAATCCTAGTAACAAGTCCTAACACATTATCAGGTTATGTTATTCTAGTATAAAGATGAAATGCTTGTTGTACCTGTTCAAAATGTGCAGTGTAAACATGTACATAAAGCAGGAGAAACACGAGCAGTACCTGTTCAAAATGTGCAGTATAAACATGTACATAAAGCAGTAGGAGAAACACGAGCAGTACCTGTTCAAAATGTGCAGTATAAACATGTACATAAAGCAGTAGGAGAAACACGAGCAGTACCTGTTCAAAATGTGCAGTATAAACATGTACATAAAGCAGGAGAAACACGAGCAGTACCTGTTCAAAATGTGCGGGCAGGTTGGCTCCCAGTTTGACCACCAGGTACCACCAGACCTCCAGCTTGGTGAGCAGCAGGGCCTCAGTCCTCACCTGGATGGAGCTGAGGGGCTGCAGCAGCAACTTTAGACGCTTGGCACTGCACAGGATCTCTACAGTACAGAGGAGACAGTTACAGTCCGTATAGAACAGGATCTCTACAGTACAGAGGAGACAGTTACAGTCCCTATAGAACAGGATCTCTACAGTACAGAGGACACAGTTACAGTCCGTATAGAACAGGATCTCTACAGTACAGAGGAGACAGTTAGTCTGTATAGAACAGGATCTCTACAGTACAGAGGAGACAGTTACAGTCCGTATAGAACAGGATCTCTACAGTACAGATGAGACAGTTACAGTCCATATAGAACAGGATCTCTACAGTACAGAGGAGACAGTTACAGTCCATTTAGAACAGGATCTCTACAGTACAGAGGAGACAGTTACAGTCCGTATAGAACAGGATCTCTACAGTACAGAGGAGACAGTTACAGTCCGTATAGAACAGGATCTCTACAGTACAGAGGAGACAGTTACAGTCCGTATATAACAGGATCTCTACAGTACAGAGGAGACAGTTACAGTCTGTATAGAACAGGATCTCTACAGTACAGAGGAGACAGTTACAGTCTGTATAGAACAGGATCTCTACAGTACAGAGGAGACAGTTACAGTCTGTATAGAACAGGATCTCTACAGTACAGAGGAGACAGTTACAGTCCGTATAGAACAGGATCTCTACAGTACAGAGGAGATCTCTACAGTACAGAGGAGACAGTTACAGTCAGTCCGTATAGAACAGGATCTCTACAGTACAGAGGAGACAGTTACAGTCCATATAGAACAGGATCTCTACAGTACAGAGGAGACAGTTACAGTCCGTATAGAACAGGATCTCTACAGTACAGAGGAGACAGTTACAGTATAGAACAGGTCTACAGTACAGAGGAGACAGTTACAGTCCGTATAGAACATAGACAGTTACAGTCCGTATAACAGGATCTCTACAGTACAGAGGAGACAGTTACAGTCCATATAGAACAGGATCTCTACAGTACAGAGGAGACAGTTACAGTCCGTATAGAACAGGATCTCTACAGTACAGAGGAGACAGTTACAGTCCGTATAGAACAGGATCTCTACAGTACAGAGGAGACAGTTACAGTCCGTATATAACAGGATCTCTACAGTACAGAGGAGACAGTTACAGTCTGTATAGAACAGGATCTCTACAGTACAGAGGAGACAGTTACAGTCCGTATAGAACAGGATCTCTACAGTACAGAGGAGACAGTTACAGTCCGTATAGAACAGGATCTCTACAGTACAGAGGAGACAGTTACAGTCCGTATAGAACAGGATCTCTACAGTACAGAGGAGACAGTTACAGTCTGTATAGAACAGGATCTCTACAGTACAGAGGAGACAGTTACAGTCTGTATAGAACAGGATCTCTACAGTACAGAGGAGACAGTTACAGTCCGTATAGAACAGGATCTCTACAGTACAGAGGAGACAGTTACAGTCCGTATAGAACAGGATCTCTACAGTACAGAGGAGACAGTTACAGTCCGTATAGAACAGGATCTCTACAGTACAGAGGAGACAGTTACAGTCCATATAGAACAGGATCTCTACAGTACAGAGGAGACAGTTACAGTCCGTATAGAACAGGATCTCTACAGTACAGAGGAGACAGTTACAGTCCGTATAGAACAGGATCTCTACAGTACAGAGGAGACAGTTACAGTCCGTATAGAACAGGATCTCTACAGTACAGAGGAGACAGTTACAGTCCGTATAGAACAGGATCTCTACAGTACAGAGGAGACAGGCAGACAGTTACAGTCCATATAGAACAGGATCTCTACAGTACAGAGGAGACAGTTACAGTCCGTATAGAACAGGATCTCTACAGTACAGAGGAGACAGGCAGACAGTTACAGTCCATATAGAACAGGATCTCTACAGTACAGAGGAGACAGTTACAGTCTGTATAGTACAGGATCTCTACAGTACAGAGGAGACAGGCAGACAGTTACAGTCCATATAGAACAGGGATCTACACCCCTAGCTAGCCACAATTAGTATAAAAAAATAATAAAAAAAAATAAATAAATTTAAAAAAAGTCACATTATCTGCCAATTCATTTTCAGCAGTATTTCCCTGTATGTTTGTGTTGCGCGCATTTGTCAATCATTCACTTTGTGTAACCAGTTAGCTGTCATGATAACTTTCTTCTGGGTTGGTAGACCCCCTCCCCCCATGCTAGGAAAGATTGGAGACCCCTGGTATAGAACTAAACCACGAATACATAAAGTAACATGTTCAACTGTTATTGAGTGGTCCTCATAGTTTTCCATTGGAGGAGTAGTATTTTAGTAAACGTTCCTAACTCAACAGTGAGAATCAAGTCTCTTAGCACATGATCGACATAGAAAATAATGTGTGAGGACTTAGTGGAAGTTTACTAGAGTATCTTATAAACCAGGTCATAGAAACCTCGATTAAAATACATTTTAAAGTAAAACAGCGGATGAAAGTAAAGACTAAAAAGCAGCAACTCAATTCAACTGGATTAAGTCAAAGCATGCTGTTTTCTTGTACACACCTGGGTTGAGCGCGAAATTGTCAATCAGGCTCTTCCAAGCAATGAAGGCGGTCTTCTTGATGTTTGGGGAGGAGCTACGGAAGCCCAGTTCCTCCAGGCCAAGCAGGGAGTTGATGAAGGGACCACCTCTATGGAGCAGCTGTGGGATGGAACACAATTTACAGTGTTTCAATACAACTTTTGAAGAGCCAAGCAGATCATTACATGCACTGCCAAATTCCCTCCCTAAACATTACGTAGTAGATACGTAGCGAATAAGTAGTAAATGGTGCAGGTTTCAAACCATAAAGAATGACCGAGCCTTACCTTCCCCAGGAGCCTGACAAACAACGGCCAGAGTTTCAGCACGTTGGTCTCGTTCTTCGTGGAGAACAGTTTCTGGAGCTCTGGGATGAGTTTCTGGAGTGAAACAAGATAAATGATGTCGGAATGTGAAGAAACCTGCATGAAACATGCTGCGTTTGATGTGCTGCATTTCCAAACCTTCCATTTCAATCAAACGCATTTCTAGCGCAGTTTTTTACATCAGCAGTTGTCACAAAGTGATTTGACAGTAACCTGGCCTAGACACAATGACAGAGTAAAGACTCACTGAGGACATGAGAGGTTCTACGATGGCAGCCACCTCCTTCTGTTTCTCCAGAAGTAGAGGCAGGCCCATCTCCAGGGCTGCTGCCGCCCGCAGGCGCACCTTAGAGGCAGAGTGGACCACCAGGGGGATGACCAGCTTGGCCCACTGTACTGCATCCTCACCCATCTGGGCCGAGGCCTGCTCCAACAAACTGACCACAGAGAGAGTGTTTCATGACAGAGAAAGTGCTGATGATCAACTGAAATAAAGTCAGGACAGTCTCCTCCAGCCCAGAGAGCTATGAACACAAGGCAAAACAGAGACAGAATGTTGAGCCAGATAAAGTACTGTAACATCCATCTGCTTAATGTCAGCGTTATCACGCTGAACCATTAAATGGTGCTTTCCTAAATGAGGGTCATACACCCAACCAAAGCTATTGATTACGAGGTAGGAGTACATGAGTGGATGGGTTTGTATACCTTATGACAACATTCAGAGACTCGTGCTCCATAACTACAGACTGGATGTCTTCTCTCGTCCGCACACACTCCAGGGCCCTCAGGATCTCTGGAACCTTCTTGGCCACCACCTCTGTAGGGAAGTTCTGTTTGGAAATTACCCATAATGCTCGTGTGCATGTGTTCTTGTCTGTGGACTTCACCACCAGAGAGGAAAGTGCTGACAATATCTCCTCTGCAAAATTAGCTGTGGGGAAAGGGAGAGAAAGAGAGGATTACAAATCACACTATCTTCATCCTTATCATACATTACAGGCTTGTTTCCAGAACATAGATAAAGAAAAATATCTGTAATTATCGGGAAAATATGCTCGGGCATGCTGTCATTTGACTTTTAAAATAAATAACATCACTTAATTACTCAAAATGACGGAGCGGCCACAACTTTTCACAGTGGAAGAGGCTGTATTCTGTGTCGTTTGGCGATACGGATTCAGACACGTCTTTGCACTTTGAAAGTGATGATGTCGAGGTAAGTGAAACAAGTCAACAGCAGATATATGCTTGGTGTTGTTGATGTTTGATGCTGCTCTCTGATTAGCAAATCCTGTCATGATCACATGTTTGGTACAGCCAGGTGAGCACATCAGCAGTGAAGCAGGAGCTCAAATGATTGCTCTCTGTCTCACGGGAATAGTTGCAGTGTTGGGCTATATATACTCCGCTAACTAATTGGTTGTTTTGTCTTGATCCTACCAATGTAATCCATATGGAAAGAGCCCCCGCTGCTTGTTGGGCAAGAAAAGTACTGTGGCGGTAAATTAATGCTGAGCTTTCGAAGCACAGAGCTCAGCTGTCACTTTCACTAGTCAGCCATACAGACAAGCAGCTAGCAAGCCACCGAAATTGAGATTGGAGTAGTTTGTGTTTATGTGTTGGGCTTAAGTCATGGTTTGTCATGTTCACTAGGTAAAGATATTCGTAGGCTATACATTGCCTTGTTTTCCTATTATTTGACAGCGTAGCTGTCGTGTTATGGTTGACGCCCGCGCAGTGGAGCTCATATGATAGAGTTGTGGTGATATTTGTTTAAATATCCAAGTAACAAGTTGTTTGTTTTGTCCCGTTTCTACCGATACAATTCAGTTGGAAACTGTCCCAGCTTTGTCACTAATCGACTAACACTGGCGAACTCTGTAGTTAGGCTGTCAGGCAAGAAAACAAGAATTGGAGGCAACATTATGCGTCACTGGCGATGCGGTCACTTAATCGGGGCAGCTCTAGCAGGGCAGAAATTTTACAAACTGGCTTGTTGGAAAGGTGGCATCCTATGACGGTGCCACGTTGAAAGTCACTGAGCTCTTCAGTAAGGCCATTCTACTTCCAATGTTTGTCAATGGAGATTGCATGGCTGTGTGCTCAACTTTATACACCCGCCACTTTGTAGGATGGGGCTGAGCTTCAATACGTTTTATGGCATGTTGAAGGCTAAATCCAAACACTCAAGTGAGTGTGATATGAATTTAACCTACAAATCTTATTAGGGAAATTGTGTACTTTTTTTATATTGTCCCTGAACAGTTGTTTTGTATCTTCTCTCTTTATCGGTCTGTCTATCTAATACTTGCATTCACTGAATTGTCGTCACCCAAGTTACTATTTCTACCTTTCGTGTCAGGCCTGATCTGTACTAAATCTTATTGAGAGAGGTTATATACATTTTGAAATAGTCTGAATAATTGTTTGTATTTTTACATTGTTACAGAAGTAAGAATCATTGCCGATCAAATAACCTACTTTGTGTGGGTTTTGAAATACTTTCTAAATATTGTACTCTGGTCACATTATGGATTATTTTTCATACATGTAAATAATATTTACAATATATTATACTTAGTGAGTCATTTAATTACTCCAGGGTTTTAGTTGTGTGTTATTCTTTTTATAGTGAGTGTTATTACATAAAGGGAAACAAAATTAGTGTTATTCCTATTGACATGAATGTGGTGTCATATCAAAGAGGTTGTGCTCCTTAAAACTAAGTCAACAAACGACAATTACAAGCGCTTTGTTTTTGAGCCATATCTGCTTGAAATGTGTGAGAAAAAGAGAATTCTCAGTAATCTACAGCTGCATTCTAGAATTCTATTGGGGTCTAAATTAAGTCTACCTTTGGAGTATAAAGTAGTTTCAATATAAATCTGGATTAGTGCTTCTTAGTCTAGGACTAGGCTTATCCGTGCCAGTTACACTTGTCTCTTGTAAACCTATGAAATGCTCTACTTCAGTACCTGAGATAGCAGAGACAACGTGGACATGAAACACACAGAACCCCAGGGCCTGCAGGGCAGCTTGGCTCAGCTCTGCATTCTGACTGGAGATATGGGTCTAAAACAACATGACAATAGCTTTACAAGTGGACATTTATGACAGTATCCCTATGTTAATTAAAGTTTAAAAAAATGTAAATGTACTGCTTTATAAATATTCTTCACATAAAGCAAGCACTCACCTGGAAAGTTTTACCCAAACGTGGAAAGTGCTTTACTACTGCAGGGAGGAATTGCGTTCCATCATCTCCACTGAGACGACTGAAAAGACAAGTCAGACCCAGGAATTACAGTGTACATTTACAATAGAAAATTAGGCATCTTATATAGAGTTACACAAGACACAGATCTACCCCCTACCATAGCTCATTAGAGAGAAGAATATACACCTGACATGACCTTAGATCAGCATCTAGGGATAACAACATCACCTTACAGGCTACGCATGTCCAACTAAAGCACCTACTTGGCAATAGTGAGGTAGGCTTCGGTCTGCTCCGGTTGTCCAGCTGTGCTATCCTCCAGAGATTCCAGCAGAGGAAGGAAACCTGAGCTGGTAGGAGGCACCATCGCCATCATCCTGGTTCCTCACTCAAACCCTGCTGGGAGAGGATGTTGAGACAGACACTGTGACAATGTTCCATCTCTGCCTCAACGGGTGTTTTTGTTTAGGTTGCTAGATAACTAGAGTAGACTTTAGGATTCATATTTTTGATTTGGATATGTGCATGTTGTTTGACACAGTTGCTACGAGTTGAACGTGTAAGCAAGCGTGTATCCTTCCATGTGAGTATGAGGGGTCAGGCTGGGCATCACTGCCAGAATCAAAACATCCCTGAACTGTACTTACTCTTCAATCCGCTTAGCTAGCTACCCTTCTAAGTAGAGGGCATTAGTAGCTGTTCAACATACAGGACTGGACACCTATAAGCTTAATACTAACTTATTAAAAAAATATATTAAAAAAATAGCTCAAAACTATCTGAAGTGAGCTGGTTAGCTAGGTAGCCACAACATTAGCTAACTGGTTTGCTAACTAGCCATCTACAAAACATATATATAATACCAAATATACACACATTCTCAACTTACTAAATAATGGTGAATGGCAATACTGTCAATACTAATACAGGTAGCTAACTATCTAACTTGCAATTGCTCACGAGTATTTTATTTCTAGCAAGCTACTCTCTCGGATCGCGCGAAAATACAAACAAAACACAGCCAAATGCACTTCCTCACCTTGCAATTCCTGAAAGAACACAAACGATCAAAGAAAATGATACCATCAACGCCAATAATAAACTGCAAGTATACGCGATATTATCTTATTTCAGCAAATAGTTTACCTATTTTCTTTCTGTCTGACTCTCCCAGTGTAGTTTCCTCTCCCCGCGAAAACGCTGGCGCGAAACTAGTACGCTGTCTGAAAGTCACCTATGACCCGACGCACGGACCGCCCACTCTGAGCAGAACACAAAAGATTCTGTTTCTTGAAAAGCTTTGATCGTAGTCTCAAACTGTGTCCACATTTTACATATCAAGACAGGAGGTGTTATCAGTACTTTATGCACATAGCAATATATCCTAATATACTTTTCACAAAATTTCAAATGGGATATATCTTTCTCTGCTTGTAATATAGGATATTTAATATTTTTTAAGCATAAATGCAAATCCTGCAAATGCTCTTTTTATTAGATTTTTTTGTTGTCTACATTTGCAGAATAATAAAGCCTATATCCAAATATACTGATAACTAACTCCCTATTACTCTGTGCTATATAAGCCTAATCAGGTAATTGTAGAATCATGTATTGTCTTTCCATTGACAATGTCCCAAATTGGTGAAAATTAATTTCACTGAACATCCCAAAATTGTGCTACAACATTATTTACTGAATAACTCCATTCAAAACTTGATGATCATCCTAAACAATGATAAGGATGGGGAGGGACATTGAAGTACAGTAGTGACAAACTCAACAACACCCAAATCAAATAAAACATTCAACATGTGAGGTTATACATTTAATACAGCATTTATTTGCTTTCCCTTGAAGACAACAAGGATACACACATCAATTACATGAGTAAAAACGACAACATTATAAATACAATAGGAAACATTAACATAAAAAACATCTATTAAATAATTTGTCAAGTGAAGTAGTAGCTGCTGTCATTCTGGAAGTGGTGGAGAGAAGAGTTCACAGCAATGTACTCCAGCTGGAAGCCTCCTGCCACTACAGAGGCATCGGACAGGAACTTTAGTGTCATCACATTCCCTGTGGGAGAGAGAAACGGGGAAAGGTGACATTTGGATATTTGCTATGTGGATATATCAAATCACATTTTATTTGTCATATACAAGTGTTTAGCAGATGTTATTGTGGGTGTTGCGAAATGCTTGTGTTTCTAGCTCCAACAATGCAGTAATATCTAACAAGTAATATCTAACAATATACACAATCTAAAGTAAAGGAATGGAATTAAGAATATATAAATACTTGCACGAGCAATGTCAAAGTGGCATAGACTAAGATACAGTAGAATAGGATAGAAAACAGTATATAATTACGATATGAGTCATGCAAAATATGTAAACATTATTAAATGTTCCATTATTAAATGGTGGCCAGTGGCCAGTGATTTCCAAGTCTAAATGGATATATTGCTATGTGTATAAAGTACTGATAATACCTCCTGTCCTGATATTTGAAATGTGGACATAGTTTATCAAAGAAAACCATTATAACTAAAAATCGATAAACAATTGATGATTAAAAAAGGGCTTTGCCTCATGCCTACAACCGCAGCACAGCCGTACTAAAAAAGTCACAACACACCTCCTCTTGTGTACATTTGCTTTAATCCTTGGCAGAAATATACAGTAACTTCTTGATCTATAATAATGAATATTCATCATAATATGGTAATAAAATAGGAATGTGTTTGTTTCATACCTGTGCTAATTAAGTCATCTGGTAAGTAATCTCCACAGTACCTGTAAATAATACATTTATTTATTTGATCATAGAGTAACATGTTGACAAAATGGTCATACGAAACACAACTAGAGGACAGTAGCCTATGTTATGACAGTATGTTGTGTGAAAAGAGAGTCTTATGAGTCTTGTGAGTCTATATGAGTATCAATACATTTAGTACAATGCACCTTTCTGACATCTTGGATAAGACTGTAACAACCCTGAATCAACCATACAATGTAAACTCAACAAATTAAAACTTAATGCAAAGGCACATTCAATCAAAAGCTGGATCCTCACCTCCCGGCAAAGCCAGAGACGTCGTCATAGCTGTCATAGATCTCCAGGTAGTCTGCTAGACAGGACGTGTCCTCCTCCACGTCGAACTCCAGGAAATGCAGGCGTATCCTATGTCCATAGCGTACACGGATGTGCCAGTAGCAGATCTGCTCATCTTGGTACTCCTCTGGGTAACCAGGTGACTGGATGATCTTCTGCTGGTCTGTCAGAGTTCCTCCACACTCCTTCGCTGTGGACCATGAGAGAGGAGGAGACAGGATGAGGAAATGTTATATTAGAAATGATAGATATAGTGTAACAGATCAAATAGAAAGAACAAAATAATAAGCATAACTAATAAACTAAAATAGATCCAGAGGACTTTCAATTAGTCGCTTTCCTTAGCTGATTGTAAATAATAAAGTGAAGAGAATATTCTGCACAATGGCTGTTACTAGACTGTTAATAGTAATGCTGTAGACATAACAAGTTTATTAAAACTCAGTGTTTTACATCAGTGTGTTTGTTACATGTGCTATCAACATATGCATTATGATACATTAAAATAAAGGGACGTTCTGCTTGTTTTGTTCTCTTTCACAAGTGATGTGACCACTGAATGAAGTTAGAAATGGGAAAAGAGACTTCTTTGTCATTTGAATGAAGAAAATGAAATGAGCAGTTTGGATTAAATGAACTGAAAAGCTCTAGATCCCTTGGATTTGTAAAGGGAAAATTATTGTATTTAGGAGCTGTTTTATGCAATTCATCGATGAAATGCGAACCATACATCCTGTAAGTCACAGGCAATTATGGGGAAAATTAGTGGCTGTGTGCCCTAAATGGCACCCTATTACCTATTTAGTGCATTACTTTTGACCAGAGTGCTATGTCAAAAACTAGTGCACTAATAAGGAAATATGGTGCCATTTGGGACACAGCTAGTATCTTAAGGCAGCTATCTCATCCAATGAGGCAACCTCTTCCATGTTGAGTACGGTCGTCACATGTGCTGCCAACTCCAAACGTGGTCATGCATCATTCTCCACCATGAAAACATCATGACAGGTCCCAATACAGCTGTTTTGTCATGATTCATTTTAAAATGAGGTGTAAGTGTTATTTACAATATCTGGATAAAGGTCTTACCACATACTGTACAGTCGTTTTGAGAATGACACAAATATTAATTTTCACAGTCTGCTGCCTCAGTTTGTATGATGGCAATTTGCATATACTCCAGAATGTTATGAAGAGTGATCAGGTGAATTTCAAAGTCCCTCTTTGCCATGCAAATGAACTGAATCCCCCAAAAACATTTCCACTGCATTTCAGCCCTGCCACAAAAGGACCAGCTGACATCATGTCAGTGATTATCTCGTTAACACAGGTGTGAGTGTTGACAAGGACAAGGCTGGAGATCACTCTGTCATGCTGATTGAGTTCAAATAACAGACTGGAAGCATCAATAGGAGGGTGGTGCTTGGAATCATGTGCCGTCATCATTGTTTTGCACAAAAAGGGCTTCACAGACAAGGATATTTCTGTCAGTAAGATTGCACCTAAATCAACCATTTATCGGATCATCAAGAACTTCAAGGAGAGCCATTCAATTGTTGTGAAGAAGGCTTCAGACCGCCCAAGAAAGTCCAGCAAGCGACAGGACCGTCTCCTAAAGTTGATTCAGCTGCGGGATCGGGGCACCACCAGTACAGAGCTTGCTAAGGAATGGCAGCAGGCAGGTGTGAGTGCATCTGCACGCACAAGTGAGGCGAAGACTTTTGGAGGATGGCTTGGTGTCAAGAAGGGCAGCAAAGAAGCCACTTCTCTCCAGGAAAAACATCAGGGACAGACTGATATTCTGCAAAAGATACAGGGATTGGACTGCTGAGGACTGGGGTAGAGTCATTTTCTCTGATGAATCCCCTTTCCGATTGTTTGGGGCATCCGGAGAAGAGAAGGTGAGCGCTACCATCAGTCCTGTGTCATGCCAACAGTAAAGCATCCTGAGACTATTCATGTGTGGGGTTGCTTCTCAGCCAAGGGAGTGGGCTCACTCATAATTTTGCCTAAGAACACAGCCATGAATAAAGAATGGTACCAACACATCCTCCGAGAGCAACTTCTCCCAACCATCCAGGAACAGTTTGTTGACGACCAATGTCTTTTCCAGCATGATGGAGAACCTTGCCATAAGGCAAAAGTGATAACTAATTGGCTGGGGGGAACAAAACATTGATATTTTGGGTCCATGGCCAGGAAACTCCCCAGACCTTAATCCTATTGAGAACTTGTGGTCAATCCTCAAGAGGCGGGTGGACAAACAATAACCCACAAATTCTGACAAACTCCAAGAATTGATTATGCTAGAATGGGTTGCCATCAGTTAGGATGTGGCCCAGAAGTTAATTGACAGCATGCCAGGGCGGATTGCAGAGGTCTTGAAAAAGAAGGGTCAACACTGCAAATATTGACTCTTTGCATCAACTTCATGTAATTGTCAATAAAAGCCTTTGACACTTATGAAATGCTTGTAATTATACTTCAGTATTCCATAGTAACATCTGACAAAAATATCTAAAGACACTGAAGCAGCAAACTTTGTGGAAATTAATATTTGTGTAATTCTCAAAACTTTTGGCCACGACTGTATGTCCCAAAGAGTTAAAGTTTAAAGACTGGGTTCTTACCACATGACGTAAAGTATTAGATTTTCATATCATCTACAGACAAGTTAGACCATTAAGAGTTCAGTGTGTTCCTTGTTGGATTTAAACCTGAACATGTTGCTTTGCCTCGTCATTCTACAGTACAAAAATGTTCATCGTCTAGAGAGAAGTCCCAGTCATTGGGTATTTAGTGTTCCTTGTTGGCTTCACACCTAGAGGTGTTTCTTTGCCTCATCCACAGACTTGTGTAATTATCTGCCTCACCATTCTATAAGACTGAGACACCATTAAACAGTCCAGCCTCTGTTGGCTCTCTCCAGAAGCATATTGGCATGGATGCACACTTTAGAGCCACTCCTGAAACCTTACCAAACCTCTTAAAAATGTCACAGGCAGTTATGCCGGGTGTTTATATTAATAATATTGCATTTGCAACCCTTTCCAGATATACTGAGATGGATAGGAAGCTAAATATCTTTCAACAAGAAAACAATCTTCATCTCCATGTATGAGCCCAGTCAGAGACAATCTTTATGAAATGAATCACCATTTAGTTGGTTGTTGCCGTTCTTTTCCCTCCTGTCGTCCATCATGACAGCTCAAAGACATTCAGGTCTTGCTTCATCTGCAAGGCTTTGGTGAATCATCTGGAGTGTCTACAGCTGTACGTCACCCCATCACTCATAGGCCAGACTATCTCAGTTACAGTTATCACTGTTACTACTCCAGTGTCCTGCCTTACTCATGTTGGGAGTTCTTATGAGGTCTTTATCCAAACCACAGCCCCCCCTGCCCATGTACAGTCATCAATGTGTCCCACTAGTACGTTAGCCTACATGTCATGGACCACAATCAACTTTACAACTCTGACCCTGTGTGTCCTTAACCTCGCCCCTTAGAAACCAATGTCTGTCTGACTCAACCACACACTCATCTCATATGGTGGAGACTCATGGTCGATTAAACTGTTAAACCAACACACCCAGGATTGCCTAAACCTCCATTTGTCATACAAGCAGACGGGTTCAAATATTATTTGAAATCCTTCAAATACTTTGAGCGTTTTCTTTAGCCTGCCTGGAGAGTCAGGTGGCTGAAGTTTGCACTTTTAAAAATGTTCTATTGGTTCCATTTGCAACAGTCAGTTCAATCAATCACAGATCGAGAATTTGAAATGATTTGGAATATAATTTGAAAGCAGGTCTGTTCACTACTCACAGTTGGGGTTGTAGCAGTAGACGTCCCATCTTTCACTCTTGTTCAGTCTGTACCCATAGTCGATGACACCAACCTTCCCAAAACCACAGTTGGCACCAGCTTTGACGATAGGGTAGCCTACACGACCTTTGTCATACCACCCAGCCGCACACACGTGAAAACCTAGGAAGGGACAAAGAGTAAGAAACTGAATTTGCAAAGTTTCGGGCTAAGAGTGTCATATTGGTAAAATCATAAGAGAGCTTGGTTTCTAGAACTAGCATCCCCCTCTTAGTACCACAGATAAAACACTCTTACAGAAGATCCATGGCCATATTGGGTTACCACAAGCCATTCGTCTTGCTCGTATTCTCAAAACAAAACCCTGTCTTTGGAAATGCTACGGTCCCTGTCAAAAATGTGGCTTCCACTGACTTTGCATCTGCAATTACAAGGGGACCATTGATGTGGGGATGTGGATGGGTGGTGGGTGGTGGGGGTAACGCATAATGAACTCCAATGTATCTAAAAAAAGCCTCCAGTCACAATCAGTGGACCACAGTCAGTCAGGAAATGCAGGGGAGACAAACTCAGACCTCCTAGGATAATTGGCCATGGGGCAGCTCTGCTTTAACCACAGACATACAAGTGGTGGTTTCCCAAGACAGGGCCTGGTCTGGCTACAGTTTGTCTGCCATGGTAATGTTAACATAAGCCAGCCAGGCAGGTGTTACTGTTCTTACTATACTGGGAAGACATCTCAAGCTGGTACCAATTCACTACCTATAACCCTTCTCCTTGACCCTAAACCTTTGATGTTTGATCTGTAAAGTGTAGGAAATATGGTGAAAACAACACCCCCCTGCAGTATACTGCTTACATGTATATACCTTTCAGATCTACAGACATCGAAGGGTTAGGGCCAAGGGGAAAGGGTAGGGAGCAGATTGGGACTGGCTGAAGTCCCACAGAGCAACAGGCTGTAGTGTAGTGGCAAGACATCTTTGATTGATTTCATGGGAGAAAGGCAAGATAAACACACTTTTTCCTGGCATTGCTTGTCCAGTGAACACATGGTCGGATAATTTAAACTGTTTAATTATTAGTGCTCTTAGGCAAACTGTAAGGCATCTTTAGTCAACAGTGATAATGGCATTTTGTAAACTCAGGGCTCAGGGGCCACTCATTAGTTGCCAGTGCTTATTTTGAAAGTCTGCATTGACATTGACAGAATCCAATTGGCAACATTATGCTGCTTCTGAGTTGTAGTCCTCCAGACTCTTTCCTTGTAAATTCAGAGAGAGAGGGGGGAGAGAGAGAAAGAGACAGAGACAGAGCGAGAAAGAGAGAGCGCAGGGGGAGGGAGAGAGAGATGGAGGACATGGACAAGAGGGGACTGGGGGGATTGGGAGGATAGGGACATTATTGTACACCTATTTGACGAGCAGCCTCCAGTTGATCGTAAGTGGCCAGATTTCCTCCTTCGTATTTGCACACCGTCTTGGCCTCCTTATAAGTCAGCTGGTATCTCCCTTTACGCGATTCCCTGTGGTAGACTCCAGCAGCTTGCTCTGTCCAGAAAAAAAGACGTCCCACTCAGTCAGTCAACACTGCTATCACCATCAAAGCACTACAGATAGACAGATATGCTGCCAATGCCTGTGTAGTGTCCCACTGCCACAACCACAAAGATACGTATCCAGGCAACAGAAAAACAAGTGGAAAATATTATGTTTAACAAGATTGGGGGAATCCTTCTCGGGGAGCTAGAACAAGCAAAGTGGCATACAGACTAAGAAGTTCATAGCGGAATAAAAGAAACATGAAACACCCACGGTGGATAGGCCAACATCTTTCAACTCTGTAACGTGTTGTGGTTGGATAGAAAGCCTTAGGACAGACGCTAAGTGTTTGTAATCTCCCTCTCGGGAGTGGTCATACTGCTGTGCTTCCCTATGGGGGGTCCACCTTTGAACCCGTTTTGACATCAGGCATGCATGACCTTGTAGGACTTGTAGTGCAGTCCAAGTTGGCTACGAGTCAATGTTTGCAACTACTAGTCAACCTCTTCCTCCAAGGTGCCTTGTGAGGTGGTACCTCATTTTCATTATAATCCTAGAGAGTGGTATGTCTCACTATTAGTCTAACCAAATGATATAGGGGGTTTGGGTTACAAGATATATTACTGAAAACATGCAGTTTAGTTTATGTGTTCCAGATGTGTGTAGGCCTTATGGGCAAGTCGAGCTCATTAACTCTATCAGAAGTAGCCTATACAACACATTCCGTTGAAAGTAGTTTGAGGGTGGGAAAAAACGTTTTGCCTGTGCTGCAGAAGGGCTATATCGGTCTGCTAATACAGGAATATAAATAGGCCCAGTGCACTACTTTTGTGAGAAAAAAACATCTATATGTAATTTTTGGGGGTGCTGCAGCAGCCTCAGCACCCTTAATTCCTGCAGCTATGGGTTGGGCCAAATTCAGTCTTCAATATAATATTATTAGACAATAAGCAGACTGGTCTATAAACTCAGTGTGTCAAGGGCAGATGTTATAGGAGTGGGTCTGTCTCTGTTTTACACAAGAAATGTGGAGTCTGACAAAACTTTCTGTCCTATTTTTTCATTGCTATGCCCTAACTTAAACACTGAAAGAATGTTCTGCACAGAAGTTTGCACAGCTTTCTAGTTCATGTGTGTTTCTCCTCCCTTAGACAAAATGAAGTCATGCTTTGCAAGACGCTCATGCATGTGTACAGTCGTACATTTGTCCGTCTCCAACTGTGCCCTCTACCCAAACACACACCATAGTGATATGTGCAATTTAATAGCGTTACAACATAACCGTAAAAATTATGTAGACAAAGTGTTATCAGGGTTAATTAATGCTAATGTTTTTAGGCAAAAAAAATATATATAAATAGCCTATGTTGTGCAGGATTGTGAGATTATGTTGAAGATAAAGACCTGTTAGAGAAGTGAACATATAAAGCAAAACTTTTTCTAACACATGAATGATAATTAGCCTAAGTTTGTAGACACATCAAATAGGCTTCACTACAGACACGGGTTCGTTCCCGGGCTGTATCACAACCGGCCGCGTTAGGGAGTCCCATAGGCGGCGCACAATTGGCTCAGCGTCGTCCGGGTTAGGGTAGGGTTAGGCCGGGGTGGGCCATTGTAAAATACAATTAACAAAAGAGAAACCGGCGCCTCTTATAGGCCTATGTACAAGCAACCAAAACAAAAGAAAACCATACCACACTTTTTGAAAGATTCAGTGTCATTGTTGTGATAAACGTTACATCGGAACATACCATAACCATATTGTAAAACACAACACATAAATCTTTCAGGAGAACGTCCTACAGAAAGCCAATGTTTCCAACCGCAGTTGTTGGAATGCTTAACAGTTCAAAAAGTAGCCTATCCTTGTTGGGAAAGTAATGACCCCAAGATCACAAAAGAAAACGTGATTTACCCAACCATATGGAGTTATGAAAGATTCCATTTCTGAAGCCCCACGCTTGCACTTCCTTCAAGAAGAAGCAGATGGCCCAGATGACAGTGAAGATGCGCATCCTCCTCCTGAACAGAACAGAGCTGTGCGCAACGGGTTGATATCCTCTCGCTAGCTGCTACCGCTCGCGCTGTGCTCGCTGCTCATCTGGCGACTGGCCTTTTAAATAGACTGCCCCAGCGGCGCGCTCTGCCAAGGCTAAGCGTCAAGGTAATGAGAATACGTTGCCCAACACTGAGAAGTGACCATACATAGACTTATGGGAATTTACCAGTGGGGGACCATTGACCTGCGTTAGATTTAAAAGAGTCTATGTCAAGCATTAAGACATGATAGGTTATACAGATGTTTAATGTGTCACTGACTTTATGCGTTAAGCCATAAAGACATCCATATTCATCAGGAAACAATGTGTTCATGCAAAAGAACACACTTCTTTAATCATTTTTTTAGGCCTATAGGGGACACAATGGCTAAAATATCCCCATAGATGTTTCCGCTCTACCTTATCACCCTCTTTGGTCAAGTGCCACTTAACTAAAAAATATACCTGGTTGTCAGTGGCAACTGATTAATAGAGGGTAAGGTTATCTGATCTTCTGCTTTATTTTACCAAGGCTTAGACCATAAATATTCACATATTTAGTGCTGGAAGTATGTTGTTGCAGGGTGCACTTTAAAAAAGGATGTTCTACTGTATGAAAATAATATTTCCATGTATCAGGTTGCCTAGATAGGGTTCCAAACAAGTTGATATCTAGTATCTCAGAGGTATAGGAGGCACAGAGGCCTATTTGGGGTGTGGGACTTTCTTTCATGCTAACCAGGATAATTACTGAAGATCTGATGTCAATAGATAAAATGGTAACATACACTGCTCAAAAAAATAAAGGCAACACTTAAACAACACAATGTAACTCCAAGTCAATCACACTTCTGTGAAATCAAACTGTCCACTTAGGAAGCAACACTGATTGACAATACATTTCAGACAACAGGTGGAAATTATAGGCAATTAGCAAGACACCCCCAATAAAGAAGTGGTTCTGCAGGTGATAACCACAGACCACTTCTCAGTTCCTATGCTTCCTGGCTGATGTTTTGGTCACTTTTGAATGCTGGCGGTGCTTTCACTCTAGTGGTAGCATGAGACAGAGTCTACAACCCACATAAGTGGCTCAGGTAATGCAGCTCATCCAGGATGGCACATCAATGTGAGCTGTGGCAAGAAGGTTTGCTGTGTCTGTCAGCGTAGTGTCCAGAGCATGGAGGCGCTACCAGGAGACAGGCCAGTACATCAGGAGACGTGGAGGAGGCTGTAGGAGGGCAACAACCCAACAGCAGGACCGCTACCTCCACCTTTGTGCAAGGAGGAGCAGGAGGAGCACTGCCAGAGCCCTGCAAAATGACCTCCAGCAGGCCACAAATGTGCATGTGTCTGCTCAAACGGTCAGAAACAGACTCCATGAGGGTGGTATGAGGGCCCGACGTCCACAGGTGGGGGTTGTGCTTACAGCCCAACACCGTGCAGGACGTTTGGCATTTGCCAGAGAACACCAAGATTGGCAAATTCGCCACTGGCGCCCTGTGCTCTTCACAGATGAAAGCAGGTTCACACTGAGCACATATAACAGACGTGACAGTCTGGAGACGCCGTGGAGAACGTTCTGCTGCCTGCAACATCCTCCAGCATGACCGGTTTGGCGGTGGGTCAGTCATGGTGTGGGGTAGCATTTCTTTGGGGGGCTGCACAGTCCTCCATGTGCTCGCCAGAGGTAGCCTGACTGCCATTAGGTACCGAGATGAGATCCTCAGACCCCTTGTGAGACCATATGCTGGTGCAGTTGGCCCTGGGTTCCTCCTAATGCAAGACAATGCTAGGCCTCATGTGGCTGGAGTGTGTCAGCAGTTCCTGCAAGAGGAAGGCATTGATGCTATGGACTGGCCCGCCCGTTCCCCAGACCTGAATCCAAATGAGCACATCTGGGACATCATGTCTGTAATGCTCCGGGTGTCGTGGGTGTGGAGTCAAACGCAGGAGACAGAGAGTGCAATGCTGTGCGTCTTTAATAGCACCAACGCACCACAGGGTGCTCACAATAGTAACGGCCCCAAACACAGGGAATGAAAATGTACAACGGAAAATGCACGACCAGGCACTAACACGTACCTCTACAACAGAGCCGAAGGTTACACTGAAATAATCCCGCACAACAACCAGGCGGGCCGGCTGTCTAATAAAGACAAACTAATCATACATAAACAGGTGCTACCAATAAACATACAAGGAGGGGGAGGAAAGACAATCAGTGGCAGCTAATAGGCCGGTGACGACGACCGCCGAGCGCCACCCGCCCGGGAAGGGAAACCACCCTCGGTCCACGAGGTACTGCAGGCCCCTCACCCGGCGTCTTGAGTCCAGAATGGCCCGGATCATATACGCCGGGGACCCCTCGATGTCCAGAGGGGGGGAGGGACCTCCGGCACCTCACTGTCCTGCAGGGGACCAGCTACCACCGGCCTGAGGAGACACACATGAAACGAGGGGTTAATACGATAATAGGAAGGGAGTTGTATTTCGATAACACACCTCGTTTATTCTCCTCAGGACTTTAAAGGGCCCTACACACTGCGGACCCAGCTTCCGGCAGGGCAAGCGGAGGGGTAGGTTTCTGGTCGAGAGCCAGACCCTGTCCCCCGGTACAAACACGGGGGCCTTACTGCGGTGGCGGTCAGCACTCCTCTTCTGCCGTCCACTCGCTTGTTGTAGAGATTCCTGGACGGCCCTCCAGGTCTCCTTGGAGCGCTGTACCCATTCCTCCACCGCAGGAGCCTCGGTCTGGCTCGGATGCCATGGTGCCAGGACCGGCTGGTACCCCAACACACACTGAAAAGGGGACACGTTAGTAGAGGAGTGGCGTAGTGAGTTCTGGGCCATTTCAGCCCAGGGAATGTATCGTGCCCACTCCCCTGGCCGATCCTGGCAATACGACCGCAGAAACCTACCCACCTCCTGGTTCACTCTCTCCACCTGCCCATTACTCTCGAGGTGATAACCGGAGGTCAGGCTGACAGAGACCCCCAAGCGTTCCATGAACGCCCTCCATACCCGAGACGTGAATTGGGGGCCCCGATCAGAAACGATGTCCTCCGGCACCCCGTAGTGCCGAAAGACATGGGTGAATAACCCCTCCGCAGTCTGTAGGGCTGTAGGGATACCGGGCAACGGGAGGAGACGGCAGGACTTAGAAAACCGATCCACAATCACTAGAACCGTGGTGTTCCCCTGAGACGGCGGAAGATCGGGAAATCTATGGACAGATGTGACCATGGCCGCTGTGGAACGGGGAGGGGTTGTAACTTCCCTATAGGAAGGTGCCTAGGAGCCTTACTCTGAGCGCACACTGAACAGGACGAGACATAACCCTTAACATCCTTAGCCAAAGTAGGCCACCAATACCTCCCCTGAAGGCTCCCCACTGTCCTCGTCACCCCAGGGTGACCCGAGGAGGGTAGGACGTGGGCCCACCGAATCAGTTTGTCCCGAACACCAAGCGGCACGTACCTTCGCCCAGCTGGACACTGAGGAGGCGCGGGTTCCGCCCGTAACGCCCGCTCGATGTCCGAGTCCACCTCCCATACCACTGGTGCTACCAGCTTTGAGGCGGGAAGGATGGGTGTAGGTTCGGTGGACCCATCCTCCGTGTCGTAAAGGCGGGACAGTGCGTCAGCCTTCACGTTCTGGGAGCCCGGTCTATAAGACAAAGTAAACCGGAACCGGGTGAAGAATATGGCCCACCTTGCCTGACGTGGGTTAAGTCTCCTAGCTGCCCGAATATACTCCAGGTTCTGGTGGTCGGTCCAGATGAGAAAGGGGTGCTTAGCCCCCTCAAGCCAGTGTCTCCACACTTTCAGAGCTCTAACCACCGCTAGCAACTCCCGGTCCCCCACATCATAGTTACGCTCCGCTGGGCTGAGCTTCCTTGAGAAGAAAGCGCAGGGGCGGAGTTTTGGTGGTGTACCCGAGCGCTGTGATAGCACGGCACCCACCCCAGCCTCGGACGCGTCCACCTCCACTATGAATGCTAGAGAGGGGTCCGGATGCGCCAACACGGGCGCATCAGTGAACAGCGCCTTCAACTTGTTGAATGCTCCGTCCGCCTCTGCTGACCACTGCAACCGCACCGGGCCCCCCTTCAGCAGTGAGGTAATGGGAGCCGCTATCTGGCCAAAACCCCGGATAAACCTCCGGTAGTAGTTGGCAAAACCCAAAAACCGCTGCACCTCCTTTACCGTGGTCGGAGTCGGCCAATTACGCACGGCCCTAATGCGGTCGCCCTCCATCACTACCCCCGAGGTGGAAATGCGATATCCCAGAAAAGAGACGGCTCGTTTAGAGAACACGCATTTCTCAGCCTTGACGTATATCAAATTTCAATCAAATTTATTTTATATAGCCCTTCGTACATCAGCTGATATCTCAAAGTGCTGTACAGAAACCCAGCCTAAAACCCCAAACAGCAAGCAATGCAGGTGAAGAAGCACGGTGGCTAGGAAAAACTCCCTAGAAAGGCCAAAACCTAGGAAGAAACCTAGAGAGGAACCAGGCTATGTGGGGTGGCCAGTCCTCTTCTGGCTGTGCCAGGTGGAGATTATAACAAAACATGGTCAAGATGTTCAAATGTTCATAAATGACCAGCATGGTCGAATAATAATAAGGCAGAATAGTTGAAACTGGAGCAGCAGCACAGTCAGGTGGACTGGGGACAGCAAGGAGTCATCATGTCAGGTATTCCTGGGGCATGGTCCTAGGGCTCAGGTCCTCCGAGAGAGAGAAAGAAAGAGAGAATTAGAGAGAGCATATGTGGGATGGCCAGTCCTCTTCTGGCTGTGCCGGGTGGAGATTATAACAGAACATGGCCAAGATGTTCAAATGTTCATAAATGATCAGCATGGTCGAATAATAATAAGGCAGAACAGTTGAAACTGGAGCAGCAGCACAGCCAGGTGGACTGGGGACAGCAAGGAGTCATCATGTCAGGTAGTCCTGGGGCATGGTCCTAGGGCTCAGGTCCTCCGAGAGAGAGAAAGAGAGAAGGAGAGAATTAGAGAACGCACACTTAGATTCACACAGGACACCGAATAGGACAGGAGAAGTACTCCAGATATAACAAACTGACCCTAGCCCCCCGACACATAAACTACTGCAGCATAAATACTGGAGGCTGAGACAGGAGGGGTCAGGAGACACTGTGGCCCACTCCGAGGACACCCCCGGACAGGGCCAAACAGGAAGGATATAACCCCACCCACTTTGCCAAAGCACAGCCCCCACACCACTAGAGGGATATCTTCAACCACCAACTTACCATCCTGAGACAAGGCTGAGTATAGCCCACAAAGACCTCCGCCACGGCACAACTTAAGGGGGGGGGGGGGGGGGGGGGCGCCAACCCAGACAGGATGACCACATCAGTGACTCAACCCACTCAGGTGACGCACCTCCTCCAGGGACGGCATGAGAGAGCCCCAGTAAAGCCAGTGACTCAGCCCCTGTAATAGGGTTAGAGGCAGAGAATCCCAGTGGAAAGAGGGGAACCGGCCAGGCAGAGACAGCAAGGGTGGTTCGTTGCTCCAGAGCCTTTCCGTTCACCCTCCCACTCCTGGGCCAGACTACACTCAATCATATGACCCACTGAAGAGATGAGTCTTCAGTAAAGACTTAAAGGTTGAGACCGAGTTTGCGTCTCTGACATGGGTAGGCAGACCGTTCCATAAAAATGGAGCTCTATAGGAGAAAGCCCTGCCTCCAGCTGTTTGCTTAAAAATTCTAGGGACAATTAGGAGGCCTGCGTCTTGTGACCGTAGCGTACGTGTAGGTATGTACGGCAGGACCAAATCAGAGAGATAGATAGGAGCAAGCCCATGTAATGCTTTGTAGGTTAGCAGTAAAACCTTGAAATCAGCCCTTGCTTTGACAGGAAGCCAGTGTAGAGAGGCTAGCACTGGAGTAATATGATCAAATTTTTTGGTTCTAGTCAGGATTCTAGCAGCCGTATTTAGCACTAACTGAAGTTTATTTAGTGCTTTATCCGGGTAGCCGGAAAGTAGAGCATTGCAGTAGTCTAACCTGGAAGTGACAAAAGCATGGATTAATTTTTCTGCATCATTTTTGGACAGAAAGTTCCTGATTTTTGCAATGTTACGTAGATGGAAAAAAGCTGTCCTTGAAATGGTCTTGATATGTTCTTCAAAAGAGAGATCAGGGTCCAGAGTAACGCCGAGGTCCTTCACAGTTTTATTTGAGACGACTGTACAACCATTAAGATTAATTGTCAGATTCAACAGAAGATCTCTTTGTTTCTTGGGACCTAGAACAAGCATCTCTGTTTTGTCCGAGTTTAAAAGTAGAAAGTTTGCAGCCATCCACTTCCTTATGTCTGAAACACATTCTTCTAGCAAGGGCAATTTTGGGGCTTCACCATGTTTAATTGAAATGTACAGCTGTGTGTCATCTGCATAGCAGTGAAAGTTAACATTATGTTTTCGAATAACATCCCCAAGAGGTAAAATATATAGTGAAAACAATAGTGGTCCTAAAACGGAACCTTGAGGAACACCGAAATTTACAGTTGATTTGTCAGAGGACAGACCATTCACAGAGACAAACTGATATCTTTCCGACAGATAAGATCTAAACCAGGCCAGAACTTGTCCGTGTAGACCAATTTGGGTTTCCAATCTCTCCAAAAGAATGTGGTGATCGATGGTATCAAAAGCAGCACTAAGGTCTAGGAGCACGAGGACAGATGCAGAGCCTCGGTCCGATGCCATTAAAATGTCATTTACCACCTTCACAAGTGCCGTCTCAGTGCTATGATGGGGTCTAAAACCAGACTGAAGCATTTCGTATACATTGTTTGTCTTCAGGAAGGCAGTGAGTTGTTGCGCAACAGCCTTTTCTAAAATTTTTGAGAGGAATGGAAGATTCGATATAGGCCGATAGTTTTTTATATTTTCTGGGTCAAGGTTTGGCTTTTTCAAGAGAGGCTTTATTACTGCCA
The DNA here is from genome assembly GCF_045791955.1 of Oncorhynchus clarkii lewisi. NCBI lineage: Eukaryota > Metazoa > Chordata > Actinopteri > Salmoniformes > Salmonidae > Oncorhynchus > Oncorhynchus clarkii. The sequence goes on along the minus strand of NC_092149.1, from coordinate 61,511,918 downwards.
CTTTTAGTGAGTTTGGTACACATCCGGTGGATAGAGAGCCGTTTATTATGTTCAACATAGTAGGGCCAAGCACAGGAAGCAGCTCTTTCAGTAGTTTAGTTGGAATAGGGTCCAGTATGCAGCTTGAAGGTTTAGAGGCCATGATTATTTTCATCATTGTGTCAAGAGATATAGTACTAAAACACTTGAGTGTCTCTCTTGATCCTAGGTCCTGGCAGAGTTGTGCAGACTCAGGACAACTGAGCTTTGAAGGAATACGCAGATTTAAGGAAGAGTCCGTAATTTGCTTTCTAATAATCATAATCTTTTCCTCAAAGAAGTTCATGAATTTATCACTGCTAAAGTGAAAGTCATCCTCTCTTGGGGAATGCTGCTTTTTAGTTAGCTTTGCGACAGTATCAAAAAGGAATTTCGGATTGTTCTTATTTTCCTCAATTAAGTTAGAAAAATAGGATGATCGAGCAGCAGTAAGGGCTCTTCGGTACTGCACAGTACTGTCTTTCCAAGCTAGTCGGAAGACTTCCAGTTTGGTGTGGCGCCATTTCCGTTCCAATTTTCTGGAAGCTTGCTTCAGAGCTCGGGTATTTTCTGTGTACCAGGGAGCTAGTTTCTTATGAGAAATGTTTTTAGTTTTTAGGGGTGCAACTGCATCTAGGGTATTGCGCAAGGTTAAGTTGAGTTCCTCAGTTAGGTGGTTAACTGATTTTTGTCCTCTGGCGTCCTTGGGTAGGCAGAAGGAGTCTGGAAGGACATCAAGGAATCTTTGTGTTGTCTGTGAATTTATAGCACGACTTTTGATGATCCTTGGTTGGGGTCTGAGCAGATTATTTGTTGCAATTGCAAACGTAATAAAATGGTGGTCCGATAGTCCAGGATTATGAGGAAAAACATTAAGATCCACAACATTTATTCCATGGGACAAAACTAGGTCTAGCGTATGACTGTGACAGTGAGTGGGTCCAGAGACATGTTGGACAAAACCCACTGAGTCGATGATGGCTCCGAAAGCCTTTTGGAGTGGGTCTGTGGACTTTTCCATGTGAATATTAAAGTCACCAAAGATTAGAATATTATCCGCTATGACTACAAGGTCCGATAGGAATTCAGGGAACTCAGTGAGGAACGCTGTATATGGCCCAGGAGGCCTGTAAACAGTAGCTATAAAAAGTGATTGAGTAGGCTGCATAGATTTCATGACTAGAAGCTCAAAAGACGAAAACGTCATTTTTTTTTTGTAAATTGAAATTTGCTATCGTAAATGTTAGCAACACCTCCGCCTTTGCGGGATGCACGGGGGATATGGTCACTAGTGTAGCCAGGAGGTGAGGCCTCATTTAACACAGTAAATTCATCAGGCTTAAGCCATGTTTCAGTCAGGCCAATCACATCAAGATTATGATCAGTGATTAGTTCATTGACTATAATTGCCTTTGAAGTAAGGGATCTAACATTAAGTAGCCCTATTTTGAGATGTGAGGTATCATGATCTCTTTCAATAATGACAGGAATGGAGGTGGTCTTTATCCTAGTGAGATTGCTAAGGCGAACACCGCCATGTTTAGTTTTGCCCAACCTAGGTCGAGGCACAGACACGGTCTCAATGGTGATAGCTGAGCTGACTACACTGACTGTGCTAGTGGCAGACTCCACTATGCTGGCAGGCTGGCTAACAGCCTGCTGCCTGGCCTGCACCCTATTTCATTGTGGAGCTAGAGGAGTTAGAGCCCTGTCTATGTTGGTAGATAAAATGAGAGCACCCCTCCAGCTAGGATGGAGTCCGTCACTCCTCAGCAGGTCAGGCTTGGTCCTGTTTGTGGGCGAGTCCCAGAAAGAGGGCCAATTATCTACAAATTCTATCTTTTGGGAGGGGCAGAAAACAGTTTTCAACCAGCGATTGAGTTGTGAGACTCTGCTGTAGAGCTCATCACTCCCCCTAACTGGGAGGGGGCCAGAGACAATTACTCGATGCCGACACATCTTTCTAGCTGATTTACACGCAGAAGCTATGTTGCGCTTGGTGATCTCTGACTGTTTCATCCTAACATCGTTGGTGCCGACGTGGATAACAATATCTCTATACTCTCTACACTCGCCAGTTTTAGCTTTAGCCAGCACCATCTTCAGATTAGCCTTAACGTCGGTAGCCCTGCCCCCCGGTAAACAGTGTATGATCGCTGGATGATTCTCAAGTCTAATACTGCGGGTAATGGAGTCGCCAATGACTAGAGTTTTCAATTTGTCAGAGCTAATGGTGGGAAGCTTCGGCGTCTCAGACCCCGTAACGGGAGGAGTAGAGACCAGAGAAGACTCGGCCTCTGACTCCGACCCGCTGCTTAATGGGGAAAACCGGTTGAAAGTTTCTGTCGGCTGAATGAGCGACACCGGTTGAGCGTTCCTACAGCATTTCCTTCCAGAAACCGTGAGAAAGTTGTCCGGCTGCGGGGACTGTGCCAGGGGATTTATACTACTATCTGTACTTACTGGTGGCACAGACGATGTTTCATCCTTTCCTACACTGAAATTACCCTTGCCTAGCGATTGCGTCTGAAGCTGGGCTTGTAGCACAGCTATCCTCGCCTTAAGGCGAGTACAGCGACTACAATTAGAAGGCATCATGTTAATGTTACTACTTAGCTTCGGCTGTTGGAGGTCCTGACGAATCGTGTCCAGATAAAGCGTCCGGAGTGAAAAAGTTGAGTAGGAAAAAACAAAAATATAAACGACGTATAGGTCATGCTCCAGCAGTCTACCAAGCACCTTGCGCACCAGAGACACATGCGCGGTGTGAGTGGCCGAGTAGATCAGAATGTCATCGATATAAACAACCACTCCCTGCCCGCACAGGTCCCTGAGAATCTTGTCTACAAAGGATTGAAAAACGGCTGGAGCATTTTTTAACCCATACGGCATGACGAGGTACTCATAGTGGCCTGATGTGGTACTAAATGCGGTTTTCCACTCGTCTCCCTTCCGAATACGCACCAGACTATACGCGCTCCTGAGATCCAGTTTTGTGAAGAACTGCGCTCCGTGGAATGATTCCACCGCCGTAGCGATGAGAGGTTGAGGGTAACTATACCCCACTGTGATGGCGTTTAGACCTCTATAATCAATACACGGACGCAAACCTCCCTCCTTCTTCCTCACAAAAAAGAAACTCGAGGAGACGGGTGAGATGGAGGGCCGAATGTACCCCTGTCCCAGCGACTCCGTGACATATGTCTCCATTGCCAACGTCTCCTCCTGGGACAGTGGGTACACGTGACTCTTGGGAAGCTCAGCGTCTACCTGGAGATCTATCGTACAATCCCTTCCCGGTCGATAAGGTGGTAATTTAGTCGCTTTCACTTTACTGAAAGCGATTGCCAAATCGGCATACTCGGAGGGAATGCACACCGTGGAACCCTGGTCTGGACTCTCCACCGACGAGGCACCGATGGAAACTCCCAAACACCCCAGCACCACTGGAAACGCAGGCGAATCAATAATTTAAAAAAATGATATCCCTATGATTCCCCTGCGTCACCATGTCCAGTGGGACCGTGGTCTCCCTGACCATCCCTGACCCTAATGGCCGGCTATCTAGGGAGTGCACGGGGAAAGGAGAATCTATCGGCACCAGCGGAACCCCTAACTTCAGGGCGAGTCCGCAATCCATAAAGTTCCCAGCTGCGCCTGAATCGACTAGCGCCCTATGCTGGGAAGAGGGAAAAAAGTGAAGAAAAAAGGTTAAGACAAACATGTGGCCAACAGGGGGTTCTGGGTGAGTTTGATGCTGACTCACCTGGGGTGACCGAGAAGCGTTCCGCCTGCCATCTCTACTCCCAGACGGACCCCCCCAGCACCGATCAGACGTGTGTCCTCTCCGACCACAGTTGGTGCAGGGAAGGCCTCCTCCTCCGGTACCCCTCGGCGCAGCCCCTCCCAACTCCATCGGAATGGGAGCGGAGGGGCTGGGTGGTGGAACGCACAGGACCCTCTCTGAACGCCCGCGGGCAGCCAGCAGATTGTCCAGTCGAATGGACATGTCAATCAGCTGATCCAGTGACAGAGCGGTGTCCCGACACGCTAACTCCCGGCGGACGTCCTCTCGGAGACTACACCTGTAGTGGTCCATAAGGGCCCTGTCGTTCCACCCAGATCCTGCTGCCAAGGTCCGGAACTCCAGCGCGTAATCCTGGGCGCTCCTCTTCTCCTGCCTGAGATGAAATAGTCGTTCTCCCACCGCTCGGCCGTCTAGAGGGTGATCAAACACGGCACGGAAGCGGCGGGAAAACTCTGGGTAGTGCTCCCGCGCTGATTCTGGGCCATTCCAGACTGCGTTCGCCCACTCCAGAGCACGACCCGTGAGGCAGGAGATGAGGACACTCACCCTCTCCGCTCCTGAGGGAGTGGGTCTGACGGTGGCCAGGTATAGCTCCAGCTGAAGCAAAAACCCCTGGCAACCCGCCGCCGCTCCATCATAAGCCCTCGGTAGCGGAGGGTGCTGGCGTCGGGAGATGGGGAGTCCGGAGCCGTGGGTGCCGAAGGTGGAGAGAGGAGACCACTCCTCTCCCATCGGTCCATTCTCTCCATCACTTGATCCATCGCGGATCCGATCCGATGGAGGACGGTGGTGTGGTGGAGAACCCGTTCCTCCATCGATGGGAGAGGGTTGGCTGCTGCTCCTGCTGACTCCATTCAATTTGGGGTGCGGGATTCTGTAATGCTCCGGGTGTCGTGGGTGTGGAGTCAAACGCAGGAGACAGAGAGTGCAATGCGTCTTTAATAGCACCAACGCACCACAGGGTGCTCACAATAGTAACGGCCCCAAACACAGGGAATGAAAATGTACAACGGAAAATGCACGACCAGGCACTAACACGTACCTCTACAACAGAGCCGAAGGTTACACTGAAATAATCCCGCACAACAACCAGGCGGGCCGGCTGCCTAATAAAGACAAACTAATCATACATAAACAGGTGCTACCAATAAACATACAAGGAGGGGGAGGATAGACAATCAGTGGCAGCTAATAGGCCGGTGACGGCGACCGCCGAGCGCCACCCGCCCAGGAAGGGAAACCACCCTCGGTCGGACTCGTGACAATGTCTCGCTCCATCTACCAACGCCACGTTGCACCACAGACTGTCCAGGAGTTGGCGGATGCTTTAGTCCAGGTCTTGGAGGAGATCCCTCAGGAGACCATCCGCCACCTCATCAGGAGCATGCCCAGGCGTTGTAGGGAGGTCATACAGGCACGTGGAGGCCACACACACTACTGAGCCTCATTTGGACTTGTTTTAAGGACATTACATCAAAGTTGGATCAGCCTGTAGTGTGGTTTTCCACTTTAATTTTGAGTGTGACTCCAAATCCAGACCTCCATGGGTTGATACATTTCCATTGATCATTTTTATGTGATTTTGTTGTCAGCACATTCAACTATGTAAAGAAAAAGTATTTAATACGAATATTTCATTCATTCAGATCTAGGATGTGTTATTTTAGTGTTCCCTTTATTTTTTGAGCAGTGTATATATCCTGGTATTTAAAGGCTAAAATGGTGGGTTTTAGAAAATTATCTGGGAATTATCTATCTACCAATGCTGCTTAGAAAGGCATTTATATACGGTCTAAGAACCTCTCCCTTCATCCATCAAGATGAATCTTTCTATTGGTTGGTATGTTAACACTAACATATAAATAATATCAGGCCAGTATTTTCCAGACCAGAGAACTTTGAACACTGCTGGCTAAGAATGAGGCCGTTTGACAAGGTTGTTCAAGACTACTATGATATTCGAGTGTGCTTAATGTCTCTTCGGGTTTTTCTGACATTCTGCAATTGACCAATTTTTCAGTATTCAGCAATCTCAGCGTAATTTGAGTATGAACTTGTTGGAGTCAGCGCTGAAGGCAATGATGACTCTTCTGAACTGGTTCCAGACAAGTTACAAGAAATGAGCTGAACCTTCTCAATTCCCCCAAGTGTCTCTTCCATTTACACCCACACATGGAAACTCTGGCTCAGACACAGTAATTGCCATATTGGTTACTGTCGAAATTTTAAAGGACTTTGATCATCGTTATATATGACATACAGAAACCGGCGCCTCTTATAGGCCTATGTACAAGCAACCAAGCAGCCACAATTACTCGCAGCTTAGGCAATAAAGTTGAATGGTAAATGATCTGCCCTGTTTACATTTTTCATTGAATTGTGTGTTTTGTAACAGTTTGCCTTCAAAATTGAAAGGATCAGTACTTGTATGTGTTATCCTCAAACACAGAATCGCAGCGATAACATGTTATTAAAGTGTTGTAATTACATGGTTATTATAAGATCATATTCATTTGAGACAAAAAAAACCTTTAGGTCTTAGTTTCCAGCTGTTTTCAACAGGCAGAAATCCTACTAAGGTTGGTCTCTATGCGATATGAAACTGAGGAGCTGGTCTCGCTTTGCCTGACATCACACTGTCTATTCTTTAGAGACTGAGAGGCTTGAGAAGACACTTAAACATCTGGGGGTGGGGCTACTTGAGAGTCAACTCTGACCCCAGTTGAGGGATTTGGATCCTTTGGTACAAGTAGGGCGGTGGTAAGGGCATGGTAGGTTGTCTGACCACTGCTGTACTCAATGGTGTAAAGTACTTAAGTAAAAATACTTTAAAGTACTAATGAAGTCTGTTTTTGGGATATCTCTACTTTACTATTTATATTTTTGACAACTTTTACTTTCACTCCATTACATTCCTAAAGAAAATAATGGACTTTTTACTCCATAAATGTTTCCTGACACCTAAAAGTACTTGCTACCATTTGAATGCTTAGCAGGACAGGAAACGGGTACAATTCACACACTTATCAAGAGAACATGGTCATCCCTACTGCTTCTAATCTGGTGGATTCACTAAACACAAATGCATGATTTGTAAATTATTTCTGAGTGTTGGAGTGTGCCCCTGGCTATCCGTAAATTAAAAAAACTAGAAAATAACGTTGTCTGGTTTTCTTAATATAAAAAATATGAAATTATTTATATATTTACATATACTTTTGATACTTACACCAAATATTTTAGACTTGTACTCAAGTAGAATTTTGCTTGGTTATTTTGAATTTTACTTGAGTCATTTTCTATCAAGGTATCTTTACTTTTACTTAAGTATGATAATTGGGTACTACAATTTTCCCCTGTGCTTGCCCTCACTATACTTTCCCACAGTCCCCAATGTCCTTTAAATGTCAGTATTTTAACCGTGTTAAAACTATACCCACCCTCCATTCCTACTAATACACACACAGGGACAGCTTTTTATATACTTGTTCATTCTCTCATTCTCTCACTATGTCATCTGGTGCTACTTTGGGTCATAAGACAAATGCAGTGGTCTCTTATGTATATCTGCAGTATGTACTGTATGGTACATGCAGTCTGTGGTAAACAGTTTATGTAACTGTATTATAATTACAGCCTCCCACACGCTCTGGTAATTGGGTGTGTGTGACAATTATACTGTACAATATTTACATCTCACTACATGTCAAACACATTCTAGGCTTGTGTTCTTTTCACCATCCAGACTCCCTCTGGCAGGGCCCATGCAGCCATTGTTTACTATAGCCCAGTAAAGCCACGACAACATGAAACACAAGAGGTCGGGTGTAGAAGAGAGAGGGATAAGGGAGTCTTTGTTTGCAGGCTGCTTTTACTGTGGTGCAGCTCCATGACTTAACATCCTGCCGTCGTGTGCCAAACTGGTGGTGGTGCGCTCTCTCTCTTTCTCTCTCTAACCTTTTCTCTGTTGGTTCATAACACACAGTCTGCAGCTGGACACATACCTGGGTTCAAATAGTATTTGTTTTCTTTCAAATACTTTGAATGTTTGATTCAGCCTGCTAGAATGCCAGGTGTGACTATCCATTTGGTTCCATTGTGCCAGTAAAGCTGAAATGAGCGCATCTTAAGTATTTGAATGAAAACAAATATTATTTGAACCCAGGACCGAAGACCATATGGCATGTGGACAGTGAGTTAAACATACAGAATCCTTTCCCTATAGCATATTATTAACCCTCTGGGTTTGCCATCCCTGATGAGAACATGGGGGATACTGTAGCTAAAGACTCATCTGCCATATTGTGGTTTTTCCAAGAGAGAAGTTCAACAGAAAGTCAGCAGCAACTTGTCTTTTGACAGATTAAATTCCTTTTAACACATGTATAATAATACATCTGTGTCACGTTCGTCGTATAGAGGAGACCAAGGCGCAGCGTGATGTGAATACATTCTTCTTTAATAAAAGGAAGAACACTAAACAAACTATACAAACAACAAAATTACCGTGACGCTATAACGACCGAGTGCTGACATGCAACTACACATAGACAATAACCCACAAAATACCCATGGAATACCTAAATATGGTCCCCAATCAGAGACAACGATAAACAGCTGCCTCTGATTGAGAACCAATCCAGGCAACCATAGACATAAAAACACCTAGACCAGGAACAACCCCATAAACATACAAAAACCCTAGACAGGAAAAAACACATATATCACCCTCATCACACCCTGACCTAACCAAAATAATAAAGAAAACAAAGAATACTAAGGTCAGGGCGTGACAATCTGTAACACTGCCAGTGGCAGACGTTTAGAGTCGATGTCTGTGCACCCGCAAACATCTAATTAGCATAATAAAAGAATCCCCATAAAAATCTGTCAGTTTAAGCTAGAGATATGTTGTTTGCATTGGATGTATCTCAATTCACTATAATACACATATTTTATCGATGGCGGTTATGATATCGTTTAGTACCTTGAGCGTGGCTGAGGTGCAGCCGTGACCGACTCGGAAACCGGATTGCACAGCGGAGAAGGTACGGTGGGATTCGAGATGGTCAGTAATCTGTTTGTTGACTTGGCTTTCGAAGACCTTAGATAGACAGGGCAGGATGGATATAGGTCTGTAACAGTTTGGGTCCAGGGTGTCTTCCCCTTTGAAGAGGGGGATGACCGTGGCACCTTTCCAATCCTTGGGGATCTCAGATGATACGAAGGAGAGTTTGAACAGGCTGGTAATAGGGGTTGCGACAATGGCGGCAGACAGTTTCAGAAAGTTAGGGTCCGGATTGTCAAGCTCAGCTGATTTGTATGGGTCCAGGTTTTGCAGCTCCTTCAGAACATCTGCTATCTGGATTTGGGTAAAGGAGAAGCTGGGGAGGCGTGGGCGAGTAGCTGCGGGGGGGGGGGGGGGCTGTTGGCCCGAGGTTGGAGTATTTCTGGAGAGATTAATTTTTAAAATTAGAAGTTCTAACTGTTTGGGCATAGACCTGGAAAGTATGACAGAACTATATCGTACCTCTGCATCTGCGGTGAAAGGTGACAGAGCTAGAGCTGTGTTTGTTAGACCATGAGATCCCGAAAAAAAATGTTTTTGTCATAAAATAGTCCGAATGGTTTGGCCTACAAATTCTATTGCTCTATGTTTTGCTCTACAACCCCCACAAGCGTCTTGGGTCTGAAGTCAATAAACTGATCTGTCACAGGTCAGGTTTTCTCCCTTGAGTGTGCTACTTGAGGTTGCCACTGGAGAGCTGCCTTTGGTTACTTCTAGTATCCAAGCAGCAATCAGACATTTGTTTCAATTGGCAAAGCTTCACCCAGGAGATGAGGGTTTTGATCACCCCATCAGTGGCAGGAATGCTGCTCAAAGACTCATTGTGCTTCGGCAGTGCAGCCGGAGCGTAGCTGATTACGCTGTTGACTTTCGGACGCTCGTCGCTGAGAGTGGTTGAAATATAGAGGCACTTCAATCAGTCTTTCTGAACGGACTCTGCGAGGCCCTCAAGTACGAACTGGCTTCCCGGGACAACCCTGACACTCTGGAGACATTATGGCCATCTGGGTTGACAACCGGCTTCAAGGGGTTCCGAGTTGATTCCAGTGTTTTGGGCCTCGCTGAGGGAGTCGATTCTTCATTTGTTCCACTGCCGTATGCTGGGCCTGCTTGTCCTGTACCCTGTCAGGGTTCTTCATATCCTTCAGAGGAACCGAGGCACCAGACTTTCCTCTCTGGAGAGTCAGATACAGTCTCCTGAGGACCTGCTCATCTGGAGACTTCCAATCCTCCTGTTCCTCTGGCTGGGAATGACAAGCCTGACCTTTCCCGCATACCTCGGGATTACTGGGATTTGGGTCAGGTCTTCAGCAAACAAAGAGCCAGCAAACTATCTCCTCACAGGCCCTACAATTGTGCCATCAACCTCCTGTACGGTACCACTCCTCCGAGAGGAGGGCTGTATTCTCTCTCAGGTCCAGAGACTGCAGCCATGAACAGTTATATTGAGGAGGCGTGGCGGCTGATTTTCATCTCCAGGGAGCTATGGTTCTCTATAAATCGGATTAGGGAACGCGTACAATCTGGTGCGCATCAGACAGGGAGACGAGTGGAAGACATGTCCAACATGTCTGCCAGGTTCTTCAAAGACTCCTCGCTCATCACTCGTGAAGTGAAGCTCGTGAAGCTCAAAAAGTGTGTGTTTCACATCCCTCAGATCTCCTTCCTGGGGTACATCGTGTCTCAGGACTGTGTACTGATGGACTCCCAAAAGGTAGGAGCGGTGGTCAACTGGTCGCGACCCAGCATGTATGCTGGACCACTGCTGCTGAGAAGACGTTCCAGAATCTGAAACGTCGGTTTTCTTCTGCACCCATTCTCGTTCATGCGGATCCTTCTCTTCCCTTCGTGGTAGAGGTGGATGCCTCTGACGTTGGCTTGGGGGTGGTTCTGTCTCAGCGCTCGGCGAAATACCAAAAGCTTCATCCCTGTGCTAAACGCCTCAACCCCCAAAAGGCTCACTGGGCTCTCTTCTTCACTTGGTTCAGATTCACGTTATCTTATCGTCCGGGGTCTAAGAACGTGAAGCCGGATGCCCTTTCTTGCCAGTTCCCCAGCTTCAGTGAGGAGCGCCCGCTTGAACCCATCATCCCCAGGTCGCTCATCCTCGGGCCGGTGTCCTGGGCTATAAAGACTGTAATGAGGGAGGCGCAAGGTAGGGAGGCAGTTCCAGACGGCTGTCCACCTAACATACTTCTTGTTCCTCTTGGGGCACGGTCCAAGGTACTTCAGTGGTATCACTCATCGCGTCTCACCTCACACCCTGGAGGGCAGCGAACGCTAGAATTTTTGAGGAGGTGGTTTTGGTTGCCCTCGGCCGAGGTGGACACTCTGACCTTTGTGGCTGCCTGTCCTACGTGCCTGGAACAAGACTCCTTGTCAGCAACCTCTGGGGCTTCTTCATCCACTGCCAACAACTTCTCAACCCTGGTCCCATCTCTCTATGGATTTCATCATGGGCCTTCCATCCTCAGAGGGACTCACGGTCATTCTGGTCGTTGTGGACCTATTTTCCAAGGCGGTACATTTCATTCCGCTGCCCAAGCTTCCATACGCCTGTGAGACTGCTCAGCTAGTCATTCAGCATGTTTTCCACCTTCACGGACTTCCTCTGGACATAGTCTCGGGGCCCCCAGTTTGCCTCCAGATTTTGGAGGGCATTCTGTACTCTTCTGGGGTCATCAGCCAGTCTGTCCTCAGGTTATCACCCTCAGTCCAACGGTCAAACTGAGTGTGTGAACCAAGATATGGAGACCTCCTTTACGATGCTGTGTGTCCACCAACCCCGCCACTTGGAGTCAGCACCTTCCCTGGGAGGAGTATACACACAACTCTCCAGTGTTCCTCCACTGGCTTGTCACCATTCCAGGTGTTGCACGGTTACCAGCCCCCCCTGTTTCCAGATCAGGAGATTGAAGTGATGGTTCCGTCATCTCATTGCCGCCGGACCTGGAAGAGGGCTCGGTCAGCGCTCCTGAGGTCCTCAGCTTGGGTTCAACGACAGGCCAACCGTCATCGCCACCCGAGTCCCCTCCTGCGTCCAGGCCAGATGGTCTGGTTGTCTACTATGGATCTGCCTCTATCTGCCTCTGGAATTTAGGAAGTTGGCTCCCCTGTACGTTGGGCTATTCAAGGTTCTACAGTGCTTTAATCCAGTGGCCTATCGCCTTTGTCTTCCCTGGTCCATGAGGGTTCATCCCACCTTCCACATCTCCAGACTCAAGCCTGTGGTGTTCAGTCCTCTGGTTCCGGCCACTCGGCCTCCACCTCCGTCTCGCATGATTGCAGGACAGCCAGCCTACATTGTGCGACATAACCTCTCCAGTCATCAGTTCCGGTGAGGGACACAGTATCTCGTGGACTGGGAAGGTTACAGGGCTGAGGAACGTTCTTGGGTTCCGGCCTGACACATTGTGGACCCCGGACTCATTCGGGACTTCCGTCGACGTTCAACTACCCCTGGTGGACCATCGGGAGCCGTTCCTTGAGGGCGGGGGTGGAGGGGGGATGACTATTTAGGTTCCTCTGTGTACTGGTCCAGTTGCTCAGGTCTCATGATTTATTGAGTGTTCTCGTGTGCCCTTACGTTGTTGTTTTGCTATGAAGACCTTAAGTAAATACTCTAAAATAACATCAAATTGCCTAGAAGGCCAGCGTCCTGGAATCGCCTCTTTAATGTTGATGTTGAGACTGGTGTTTTGCGGGTACTATTTAATGAAGCCGCCAGTTTGGAACTTGTGAGGCATCTGTTTGTAAAACTAGACACTCTAATGTACTTGTCCTCTTGCTCAGTTGTGCACTGGGGCCTCCCACGCCTCTTTCTATTCTGGTTAGTGCCAGTTTGCGCTGTTCTGTGAAGAGAGTAGTACACAGCGTTGTACGAGATCTTCAGTTTCTTGATGTTATTATTATTTAATTGTATTTTTTATTTTACCCCCTTTTCTCCCCAATTTCGTGGTATCCAATTGTTTGTAATTACTATCTTGTCTCATCCCTACAACTCCCATGCGGGCTCGGGAGAGACGAAGGTCGAAAGCCATGCGTCCTCCGAAACACAACCCAACCAAGCCGCACTGCTTCTTAACACAGCGCGCATCCAACCCGGAAGCCAGCCGCACCAATGTGTCGGAGGAAACACAGTGCACCTGGTGACCTTGGTTAGCTTGCACTACGCCCGGCCCGCCACAGGAGTCGCTGGTGCGCGATGCGACAAGGATTTCATATGTACAAAGAAAATGCATTGGAGATAATATCTTTGCTTGAGCCTAGACTTTCCTCTCTGTCTCAAAGAGGAAGGCCTTTACCCAATTCTCTCCAAGTTCTGATCACTTTGAGGATTTTGGAATCTGGAATCTTTCATCGTGAAACTGATGATTTGTGTGGTGCCAGTGAAGCAACTGTTTGTAGAGTAGTTCAAAGTCTGCAGGGCCATTTGTGAACTGAGGAGTCTTTACATCAAGTTTCCTGATGCTGCTGCTGGCCAAGCCAACTATAAAGTGCAATTCTATGAATATGGGCACTTCCCAGGAGTGATTGGCTGTATAGATGGATGTCATGTTCCCATCAGGTGTCCATCAACTCCTTATGTTGAGGAGTCTACAGGAACCATAAGAACTGGTTTTCCATCAATGTTCAGGGTGTATGCACTCCTAATTTAGAGTTTTCATACATTGTTGCCCGTTGGAAAGGTGCAACTCCCGATTCAAGGATTTTTCTCACCTCTTCATTGTGTGCTCAGTTTCAAAGAGGACAGCATAGTGGACTACTACTTGGTGATAGAGGATATGGTCAAAGTAACTTTTTATTCACTCCATACATAAATCCCACAACAGCTGAGCAGCAAAGATACAACACAGCTCATATCCGCACGAGAGGGATGGTTGAGCCTATGTTTGGAGTATTGAAAAATAGATTCCAATATTTACGCAATACACGTTGTTTCAAGCCAAGAAGATGCTACAAGGTGATCATTGCTACAGCAGTGCTGCACAACTACCTGAAGCGGCATTGCTGTCCTCCAATGGAAGATCAGGATCAAGCAGATGTGCCCATGGCGGAGGCAGGCAATGACCAAAGAGGACTTGCACACAGAGTTGCTTTCACATTGCAGCACTTCAACTAGATGAGATACATTTAAATATGGAATGTATTCATTATGGCTTAATTTTGAATATCCAAATGACAAAACATTTATTTTTTACATATCATATTGTTCACCATGGCTGGTAATCACAATTGTCTTTATTACTGTATCTTTTTTGGATCACACTGCTCTCTTCCGACTTCATATCCAATTCAACCTGTAGAATTCTTATTTTCATTTCATGTTCTTCCTTCAGCTATTTCATTTTATGCTCATGAAATTCTCTGGCTAACTTCTCATGCATGGTCATCTTTTTTGTTCTCTGCTGAAAGGTGGTGGCAGCATTTTCTCTCAGGGATGCTATAGCAGATGGAGGGTACACACTCACTGTGCACTGGCTCTTCCAAACTGTTCAGATTCCCTTCCTCTGGAAAAAGAACACCGTTAGAAGCACAGAAACTCATATGATCCTTAGAATGAAAGAAGAATAAAGATTGACAGACAATGGAATGTATTTACCAAAGGAAGTAACCAATTTACTTTCTTTGGTATATGTACCATTTGTGCTCAGTTCTTCATCTGGACTGCCCAAATGGTCATCATCTGGTATACTATCCAGAGGTTGGTCATCATCTGGTATGCCATCCAGAGGTTGCTGGTGCCCTTTTACTCCAGACAGCAAGTCACTCAATTCATCAGTCTTGTCTTTTTTTGGTGATCAACCAACCGGTAGTAAATCGCTCTCTTCTGATCTCTGCATTCTCTTTTTTAAAGCCAGTTTAAGATTATTCCACAGAGTCTATAAAAGGCAGATATCATACAATATAAGCAATGTCACAAAAATATGAATATGAGAAATGTGAAATATTGATAATAATGAAGATATCTCACCTGAAGTTGCTGTACTCTTCTTGTGTTTACATTTTCATCTGCATTGAATTCACTACAAATTGCAGCCCAACCACTATTTTTCTGTTTTAGTAGTGTTTTTTCATACTCACTAAAGTTTTTTCAACTAATTATTTTTGCCTCTGCCATTGTCTCAAGATTCACACCAGTAATGGTGTTTTCTATTCCAGTCCGGGTTTTATGAGCACCATTAGACCAACATGTGCTCATACTTAACGTAATCAGGCTTAACCCAGGTGTTCTCATTTAGGTTTACTTACCTTACTCGAGGACTCCATAGTCTCTGACTAACTAAGCCAAGTTCATGAAAGCTACTTAAATGTCCTAGTTTAAATAGTACACATTAAGGCCTACTCATGGCTTAATCTAAACCCTGTCTGTGAGACCGGCCCATAGTTGAGTAGAGCCCCTCCCCTGGTTTAGACTACTAAGTTAACAAAAGTATCAAGCACTTACTACTACTTCACTCCATCCAGTAGATGGCAACAAAATACACTTTATATTAGAGTGTGGGGAGTCAGTCATTAGCCATTAGTTTACTCCAGAGATGTCATGTACTGTAATGTCCAGCATGTGGAGCCACATGATAACATATCTGCCTGCCTCACTGGAGAGGGCTACGGCATGGTTTTTGCATGGATAGTTTTACATCTATTCTTTATCATATCTGTTAGGTCGATCTACACCTGTCATTTCACTCCGAGGACATATAAGTGAATCTGATATAAACTAAGACACACATGGTCAGGATAATGTTACCTAACTCGGGTCAAAGGTTATGTTACCGCTGTGTTAGTTTAACTGGACCTGTTTGATTGTGTGTGTGTGTGTGTGTTTATTTGGGTGTATCTGCGTGCATGTGTGTCAACATCTATGAAGGTAGATGTAATTAATGTGATTTATCGCTCACATCTGGAATGATGCAGGCAGACAAACCAAGCATTCACAAGCAGGGGGACAATTCAAATTCACAAAATCATGACGTTCTGGTAAAATAATGTGCTTGTTATGGCTCACAGGGCCTTTGTGATGGATATTTGTTACATGCTTTGTTTAACACTACATCATAGTTGGCATGATGGGCCTGGGCATGGGAGCACAGCGGGATACACATGGAAGCGTGTGGATGCCAATGGTGGGGACAGGAGCCCGGTGATGATTGACACACAGTGCCTGCATGCGTGTTAAAACCTCCTGGTCCCTGTATTGTCTTTGGTACGGACATGGGAACTAGGCCATAGTTTACAGAGTATTTACATCACAAAGAGACGCTAATCCCTACTGAACAACACTTCTTACTGCAGAACCTTTTCCCCCTGGACCCTCCAAAGCTGTGAAGAAGAGAGAAAGCTAGCTATGCATGCTGCAACAGTTGCATGACCCTGTCAATGTTTAATTCCAGGAGAATGGGTTAATAAATTGGCTTAATTATATTATTACAGTAGCTTAGTTTGACTTCATGGGGGGGTCTGACACTGTTTACAATGTGTCACATAATTGTTCATTGTGACTGGTCTAGAGAAAGGCCTGTGTGCTGCTGAAACGTCAACATAAAACCCTCAAGGGATATATCCCTTTTTTTGTTTTGTTTCTATAGTACAGTTTGAAGTTCTATAGTGGATAAGCTTTACTGTGAAGTGTTCATCTTCATCATTCTCTACACCCCATAAACTGAACTCTGGACCTCAGCTAGTTCCACTGAGTTTTTTCATTGTTCCACTCTAAATCAGGGACTGATTTAGACCTGGGACACCAGGTGTGTGCAATTAATCACCAGGTACAACAGAAAACCAGCAGGCGCCGGACCTCATAGGGTAAGAGTTGAATAACCCCCCTCTACAGCATCGATAGGACGTAAGTGTTTTAGGGCAAGTCCAACTCATTCTGCGGAGGGCCGAGTGTCTGTGGGTTTTCGCTCCTCGCTTGTACTTGATTGATGAATTAAGGTCACTAATTAGTAATGATTTCCCCTCACCTGGTTGTCTATGTCTTAATTGAAAAGAAAAAACAAAAACCCAGACACTTGGCCCTCCCTGGACTGAGTTTGACACCTGTTTTAGGATAGTGACAACTATAAATCAAATCAAATTGATTGGTCACATACACATATTTAGCAGATGTTATTGCAGGTGTAGCGAAATGCTTGTGTTACTAGCTCCAACAGTGCAGTAGTATCTAACAATTCACAACAATACACAGAAATCTAAAAGTAAAAGAATGGAATTAAGAAATATATAAATATTAGGATGAGCAATGTCAGAGTGGCATTGACCAAAATTCAGTAGAATACAGTATATACATATGAAATGAGTAAAACAGTATGTAAACATTATTAAAGTGACCAGTGATTTCATGTCTATGTACATAGGGCAGCAGGCTCTAAGGTGCAGGGATGAGTAACTGGGTGGTAGTCGGCTAGTGATGGCTATTTAACAGTCTGATGGCCTTGAGATAGAAGCTGATGCACTTGTATTGACCTCGCCTTCTGGATGGTAGTGGGGTGAATAGGCCATGGCTCGGGTGCTTAATGTCCTTGATGATCTTTTTGGCCTTCCTGTGACATCGGGTGCTGTAGATGTCCTGGAGGGCAGGCAGTGTACCCCCGGTGATGCGTTGGGCAGACCGCACCACCCTCTGGAAAGACCTGCACTTGCAGGCGGTGCAGTTACCATACCAGGCGGTGATACAGCCCGACAGGATGCTCTCAATTGTAAATCTGTAAAAGTTTGTGAGGGTCTTGGGGGCCAAGCCAAATTTCTTAAGCCTCCTGATGTTAGAAGCACTGACTGGATACATTAAAAAGGTGTTAGAATGGGAGAGAGTTGACTTTGTATCCGCTTTCCCCTTTTTTGATGATACATTATGACAGACAGTTGAGTTAGAGTTGTTATGTGGAATTTCCTCCCGAGGAATAAAATGGTAGTTATTGTCTTGCTTTTGAGAAGCTTATTTAACATTCCTCTAATTCCAGTCGTGTCAGTTATTGACAATCACGGAGTGCAGTTTGCCTGGCCCCAACCAAACTGATGCATCACGTGGTCGGGGCCCCATGCTGTTAGTGCAGTTAGCAACAACAATGAAAATAGCACACACATCCAGATGGTAGATAGCTTGTGCTGCGAGTTGTCTTTTTGGCATCCAGTGTTTCTTGCGATCAGTGCTCTCCCTCAGGCTGTAAGGATTACAGATGGTACTGGGTCATCTTGACACATCTGAGGTGAGACGGGAAGTGAAGAGGAGGAACAAGACAAAGAGTGGGAAGCTGGAAAGAGGATGTGTAGTCTAAAGAGAGCGAAAACATGAGAAAGAGGAAAGGGAGCAATACAGACAGCAGAGAAAGAAAAACGAAAGTGGGACATGTGTGAATGAAGAATAGAAACATGGTAGAAGTCTAAGGTCAGCTGACCAATGGAAGAAGCTTCAGGTTTGTCAAAGTGTGATGAGAGGTAAGGAAATGGGTGCATCGAAGACACACTTTCACACCACTAGTCTGCTACCCTCTTCCAAAATACACACACACACACACACACACAGATTTCCAAGCTTATCTACTTATCTACACTATTGTAGGAGCTCCCTCCCTGCTCACAATAACATTGGAAAATACATTTCAATTATGTAACTCTAAATCAACCCCCCCCCCCCCCCCCCTCCCTGAGTGCCGTTTACATCTAACATCTGATCCAGCATGCATTTCCCAATCATGTGCACTGAGTGAATGGCATCTATCAGGAGTCACTGATGTATTGGTAATATCACCATTGACTTCTCTTTTCAAAGACCCATTCATTGCCCCTAATTATACCCCTCCAGACCCACAGTCAGTCTACATCACACTCCGGGGCCAGCTCGATTGTGCTTAATTAAAAGTATTGATTGTGTTAACGAGGCTAGATTTCTGAAGCCTTCATCGTTATTTTCTTTACTGTTCAACAAACAAGTGCACTGAACGTACTGGAAGTCCTTATAGCTTCCATTTTAACTATGCCCTGTGTCCCTGAGATAATAAACGAACACGCTAACCTACTTTTTCCCTACAGCTGAAACCTGGACTGAGGCTTGGCCCTGCCTCGCGGGGGATGAGGCCCCCACCAAAACACCAGGGGGGGGGGGGGGGGGGGGGGGATTTATGACATCACTTCAGGCTGAAATAACAGCCCCTCCAGTCCCATAGACATGTTCCATATCCCAGCGTTAGTTCCACCCCCTTCCCTGTATACTTGGGATCTTCCAAACTATGAAGTTAGCAGGGAAATAGAATGCATTTTCCAGCTCATGTGAAACATCAAGTTCTCGGAAAACTGAATAACAAATAGGGTGTACACATATTCCATGTGTTTATTGACATTACTTTGGGTTGTTAGTGCTTCTATGAGTCTTATTTGCAGTTCATTTCATCTCTGAAAAAAATGCTGAATTTATGCAACTAATTTAGCAGCTAAAATACAAATCTGGGTTAGCTAGGGAGAGAAGCACATGGTGAGGGTTGTCATGGGCGACAGCAGAAACCAAGGTGTAAAGGGAGACAAGACCACCTTTCCTCTGTTTCTGTACCGAGGGCAGTAGACTGCTGCTTATTGGTTGAGAGTGAGAACAGATGCGTTTGAACACATGCACAGCTTCCCTGGCACCTGAGGTCTAAGCCAAAGACAGACCTCCAATTCATTCATGTCTCTCTTAACATTCAGTCACCCTCCAACACTCACAGTTAATTTCATTCATGTCTCTCTTAACATTCAGTCACCCTCCAACACTCACAGTTAATTTCATTCATGTCTCTCTTAACCTTCAGTCACCCTCAAACACTGGCTGTTTATTTTTGTTATTTGGAAATGTGCTGCTGCTAGGAAGTATAGTTTCATGATTTATGCACAGGTGAAACTATGCATAGGTGATACAAATAAAAGGTTGAGGATCCTGGACAGGGGTGGGGGAAAAATTGCAAGAGGGTCACCATGGGAGTAAAAGTCAAATAAATGGGATATATTTGCTTTTAAGTCATCCATTTATTGCTGTTTCGTGAATACCTGCTCTGTGTGCAGAATGACATATACACGCAGTAGTGTTGTAAATCTATTGGTTTCTAATGGTGAATTATCAATGCTGTACTTGAAAGGTCTGGGTTCATGCATTTCCTCACATGGTGCCAAGACACACAAGCAGATTGTTTTTATGTGATTCTTATTGCGTTTGGCACACACACATCAATAAAAGTTAGTGCGCACACTCTTTTCGTCCATCGTCTCTCGCACTCTCTCGAGCCTAGCTCACCATCACAAAAAAGGCCATGGAACACATTTAATGAGAAGTATTCCCTCCCATCTCATACTGTAGCCCTTTCATAACTCCAGTGCCATGTTGTAGCCTGCTTCTTCCTGTTGGAATGGGTGAGGGAGAGAGTTATGTACCATGTCAACACAGCTTAGAGACGTTCCCTGTCTCTCCGCCCACCCACACTCACAGTGCAAGTAATGTAGCCATGACAGAGAGCAGGGTTATTGCAGTCATACTGAATAGAAGCCTGGTCCCAGATCCGTTTGTGCTGTATCCAAATGTATCTATTTGTTTGGCAATGACAATAGGTGCTGACACAGCACAAACAATAGATCAAGACTAGAGAAAGAAGTGCATATGTAGTGTAACAACAATAATAGAAACACAATGAGAATAGATGGAGATTCCTAGTCACTTTGAGCCTCTCCTAATAATATCATCAGTGTGAAACAAGGGTAGGAAAACTATTGCTCTTTTAATGTTAGTACCATGACGCCAAAGTCCACAAAAAAATGTGATGTTATTATCTCATAAACCTGAAAATCTCCTGCTGATGTACATTAATTCATATTTCCATTTGTTATGAAGGAGGATGCATAGTGAGTGTCAGGATAGGCATTTTTAAGAGTAAAAAAGAAATATACATACAAATATAAGTCGATGCCTTGGCTGTCTGTACAATGTGTATTGCTGTTTATGTGAAGGAGATGTTATGGTTTATGACAGTGTTTCCCAAATTCGGTCCTCGGAACCCCAAGTGGAACACATTTAGTATTTTTCCTTAACACTACACAGCTGATTCAAATTATCAAAGCTAGATAATTAGTTGATTATTTGAATCAGCTGTGTAATGCTAGGGCAAAAAACTAAAATGTGCACCCTTTGGGGTCGTGAGGACAGAGTTTGGGAAACCCTGGTTTGTGATGTGAAGTTGGCAATATAACACAAATTGTCAGTGACAGATAGGGTTTCATTGTTCTGTCTACATAGTTCATTCTGCTTATATAACATCCGCTTGTTAGCTAGAGAGATGACTCAGAGGAGCACAGATTATTGTCTCGGTCCTCTTTAAACAATTTCCAGACCAGGAGAATGTTGTTGCTTGTCCTCTGGGCTGTATTCTACTGACATCAGTAAATCATACAGAGCAGCCTAGAGCTTTAAGTCACATCTCATTACTTCATGGTAGTTGGTCACTTTGTTTCTCCTCAGTCAGAGAGGAAAAAAAAGGCCACAGTCCCCAGAAACAATCCAGACTACTACTTTTACTTCTGTTTGTCATAAGTCCTTGGCAGATCAGATAGATGGTTAAGTTTATTTAATAATTTCCCACCCCTCCTGGGTTCTCTACTTGGACCGGTCCTGCCGTGCCCCCGCACCACCAGCACCCCCATGGGGAGGTGGTTAGTGGGCTGCTCCGTTGTAAGACTTGCCATACATAATGAAGTCTGTCTCTATTGGGCGGCTGGAGATGGGCTGCTTGTAGAGGGGGTTGGAGGCCTGGAGAGAGAGATGAAAGAGAGCGAGAGAGAGAAAAGGGGAGAGAGTAACAAAGTTTGAAAAATTGGTCAGTTCATCAACATGCACATGTTGAGGCATGTTTAAGCCACAGCCTCAGAATTTTGGGAACAGTCACAGTGTTCCAAACAGTTCTTCCACTAACTGACAGCTATGAGGTCTGATGGTTCAACACATTGTTTTTGTTCCAGCAGATGCTTCAAGTTAGGCTCTTCACACTGATCACATTTAAGTGGTCATATAGAGCATATCATACAGAGCTACCGCACAGAGCTTCGCAGCCAACTCCGAAGCTATGGTTGAAGACACAAACAAGTACAAGAATTCCCACTACGACCTCAACAGAGCCATCAAACAGGCACAATGACAATATAGGATCAAGGTGGAATCCTATTACACCGGCTCCGATGCTTGACGCATGGGATACAGTCCATAACAGATTACAAAAGGTGGATCTAGCCGTGATCTATCCAACAATGCCTCTCTACCAGAAAAAGACAATGCATTTTATGCACGCATCAACAAAAACACCACAGAGCTGTGCACAAGGGCCCCCGCCGTCCCAGAGGACTTGGTGATCTCGCTCTCCGAGGCCGAAGTAAAGTTTTTAATCTGGTCAACACTTGCAAGGGGATGGGCCCAGACGATATTCCAGGGTGCGTTCTCAGAGCATGTGCAGACCAGCTGGCAGGCATCTTCAATGTCATTTTCAACCTCTCCTTGTCACAGTCTGTAATCCTCATGTCTAAAGCTGACCACCATCATTCCTGATGGTTACTACCACCCTTTCCTGGTGCACTAACATCTGTAATCATGAAGTGCTTTGAAAGGCTGGTCATGGCACACAACACCATACCTTTATTTAACCAGGTAGGCTAGTTGAGAACACGCTCTCATTTACAACTGTGACACCTGGCCAAGATAAAGCAAAGCAGTGCGACACAGAGTTACACATGGAATAAACAAACTTACAGTCAATAACACAATAGAAAAAAAAATCTATATACAGTGTGTGCAAATGGCGTAAGGAGGTAAGGCAATAAATAGGCCATAGTAGCGAAGTAACTACAATTTAGCAAATTAACACTGGAGTGATAAATGTGCAGATGATGATGTGCAAGTAGAAATACTGGTGTGCAAAAGAGCAAAGATTAAATAAAAACAATATAGGGATGAGGTAGGTAGATTGGATGGGCTATTTACAGATAGGCTGTGTACAGATGCAGAGATCAGTAAGCTGCTCAAATAGCTGATGCTTAAAGTTAGTGAGGGAGATAAGTCTCCAACTTCAGCGATTTGTGCAATTCGTTCCAGTCATTGGCATCTACAGACGATGTAATCTCCACACTCCACACAGATGATGCACTCCACACACTGCTCTCTCTCATCTGGAATACCTATATGAGAATGCTGTTCATCGACTACAGCTCAGCGTTCAACAACATAGTGGCCTCCAATCTCGTCACAAAGTACGGGACCCTGGGACTGAACACATGATTCCTGGAGTTCCTGACGGGACGCTCCCTGGTGGTGAAAGTAGGAAACAACACCTCTGCCACGCTGACACTCAAAACGTGGGGGCCCCCTAGAGGTGTGTGCTTAAGCACCTCCTGTACTCCCTGTTTAATCCCTATGTGGCCGTGCACAACTCCAACTCCATCAAGTTTGCTGACAACATGACAGTGGTAGGCCTGATCACCAACGTCAATGAGACAGCCTACAAGGAGGTGGTCAGAACTGGCAGTGTGGTGCCAGGACAACCACCGCTCTCTCAACGTCAGCAAGACCAAGGAGCCGATAATGGACTACAGGAAACAGGCCCACCCCCCTCCACATCGACGGGGTCACGGTGGAGAGGGTCAAGAGCTTGAAGTTCCTGGGTGTCCACATCACTGAGGACTTAACATGGTCGTGAAGAAGGCACATCAACGCCTCTTCTCCCTCAGGAGGCTGAAACTATTTGGCCTGGCCCCTCAGATCCTCAGGAAAATGTTACGCCATTGAGAACATCCTGACTGGTTGTGTCGCCGTTTGGTATGGCAACGGTACCACTGCAAACGGAAGGCCCTACAGAGAGTGTTGCGGACGGCCAAGCGCATCACTGGGGGTGAGCTCCCAGCCATCCAGGACGTACATGCCAGGCGGTGTCTGACAAAGGTCCAAAAAATTGCCAAAGACTCCAGCTAGTGAGACATGAACTGTTCTCCATGCACCCGTCCGGCAGGCGGTACCAGTGCATCAAGGCTCAGATAAACAGACTCTTAAACAGCTTCTATCCCCTGACCACGAGACTGTTAAAAAACAAGTGCCATTTAAGTTTAAGTTTGATTTATTGAAACCGTAATACCAACTGGTTATATTATATTGTGGAACACAATCTTCAAAAAGATAGTAACCTCAGCAGTGGCGCTTGCTTGCAGAAGCCTATGGCTGTGCAATAGAATAGCATTGTTTTGTTAATTTAGCAGACAAGACAATCTTATTTCCCAAGCCCTTATCACAGACAAGACACCTATTTTGTAGTAAAAAAACATGTAATATAACAGAATACATTTCCAAATGAAAAAAAGTTACCAGTGCTAAGTGATGTGCATATCCTGTCTTGAACAGTTATTCTCAGTGGTCATTTGAAATGGGGCTCAATTTGGCGAGTTGAAAGACAATTGTTTCAGGGTTACAAACCTTTTCGATAGACAGACGTTCAATTTAGTTTATTCTGCCTATTCTTTGGAATTTAAAATAAATATGCTCTGTCTTCATCGAACTAACGTCAATCCATATTTTCAGTGTGGAACCCGTCTATGTTTGGGGGGGGGGGGGGGGTTATAGCCTAGGATAACCAATTCTAAGAATGTCACTAGCAGTTCGCAAAGTAGCTTAAGCGGGGGAAAAAACGGGACACAACTATCCCAAAACTGCCGCTCATTGATGGAATACATATTGTCCTACTTCAATCAACCAGTCCATTTTGAATGTGGGATAAAACTGTCATGATTTGTCAAGGAATGTCGATTGTGTATCCCTCAGATACGTTTTTATAGGGATTTATTTCTGTAGGCCTAAAGGGAGCTTGTGTACACACTCACAACGCGTGTGTAGAGGGAGAGGTCAAACGCAATTGAGTGAGTGAGACACTTGGTTTCGTTTTTGTGGCGCCCCGTAAATGAACATGTAGGCCTATGGAACACTAGACTCAAAGAAAACTAACGTAGTCTTCAAGGCAAAAAAAATATAATAATTCAAAGCATATTCCACCAAATAGTTTTACAGTATTTGAAAAAAAAATGAATCTCTGGTTAAAGATAGTTGAGTCCGTCGAGATGGTATTTGAATTAACCTTTATTTAACTAGGCAAGTCAGTTAAGAACAAATTCTTATTAAAGACGGCTTAACCCGGCCAAACCCGGACAACGCTGGGCGGAGTCAAACGAGACTCATGCGCATCTCTACCTCCGATAGAATTTTTTTGTTTGAAGCGCTGTCAGTTTCAGCAATTTGATTTGAATAAAATTGGATTTGACCATGAAAGTGTTTAAAACTTGTCTCAGCAGAATACATATCTGATGCAACGAGGGTAAAAACTGCTTATTTGGCCAATATTACTTACCAAGCAAAGCAGAGCTGTTTTATCGACATACAAATATCCTATGCTTTTTCTATTTTGCGCATAGGCACATACGCTACATTGTAACTTTTTTATTTAACTGGCCAAGTCAGTTAAGAACATTATTATATTATATATAATATTACTAAGTTTTCATAACTGTGACCTTAATTGCCTAGCGTCTGTAAGCTGTTAGTGTCTTAACGACCGTTCCACAGGTGTATGTTCTTAATTGTTTATGGTTCATTGAACAAGCATGGGAAACAGAGTTAAAAACCTTTACAATGAAGATCTGTGAAGTTATTTAGATTTTTACAAATTATCTTTGAAAGACAGGGTCCTGAAAAAGGAACATTTGTTTTTGTTGCTGAGTTTATATTATTAGTATTACTACATTGTTGGGAAATAGCTCTCAAGGTAAGAATATCACTGTACTGTTTTACACCCGTTGTATCCTGTGCACGTGGGGAATAAAACTTTGAAAAACATATTTGTTCCTTCCCCAGTTCACACATATGGCTTCAGTGTTATGATACATGGAAACTGTTCCAAAAGTACATTAGATGTATACCACAATGAGATGAAAGACAACAATACATTCCACAACTTGGCATTTAAAATGGGATGTGCTTATATCCTATCCTTCGCAGACATGCAAGTCTCATCACTTATATAGGCCTACTCTTGTCCCAGAACAGGCATCACAGCAATTCACACAGCCTTTCATTTGATAGATGGTGTAATAGTCCTCATTGACTCCCATATCAAATGTGGCTCAGTCACATATGAATTCAACCTGTTTATATGTGCAGTGCCTTCTGAAACTATTAATTGACTTGACTTATTCCACATTTTGTTGTGATACAGCCTGAATTCAAAATATATGTATTTTCTCACCCATTTATCTACACACAATACCCCCTAACGACAATGTGAAAACATGTTTTTAGATTTTTGTTGATCATTTATTGAAAATGAAATACAGATATTTAATTCACATCAGTATTCACACCCCTGAATCAATGCATGGTAAAACCACACTATGCAGTGATTACAGCTGTGAGTCTGAGTAAGTCTCGAGCTTTGCACACCAGGATTGTACAATATTTGCCCATTATTCCTTTTCAAATTCTTCAAGCTCTGTTAAGTTGGTTGTTGATCATTGCTAGACACCCATTTTCAAGTCTTGCCATAGATTTAAGCTGATTTAAGTCAAAACTGGTGCTAGGCCACTCAGGAACATTCAATGTCGTCTTGGTAAGCAACACCAGTGTATATTTGGCCTTGTGTTTTAGGTTACTGTCCTGCTGAAAGGTGAATTAATCTCCTAGTGTCTGGTGAAAAGCAGAGTGAACCAGGTTTTCTTCTGGGATTTTGCCTGTGCTTAGATCTATTTAGTTTATTTTTATCCCCTCCCCCCAAAAAACTCATAGTCCTTGTTGATGACAAGCAAACCCATAGCATGATGTAGCCACCACCATGCTTGAAAATATGAAGAGTGGTTCTCCGTGATGTGTTGGATTTTACATAAAAAAAACACTGTATTCAGGACATGAAGTTAATTGCTATGCAGCATTACTTTAGTGCCTTATTGCAAACAGAATGCATATTTTGGACTATTTTCATGATGTACATGCATCCTTTTCACTCTTGCCATTTAGGTTAGTTTTGTGGAGTAACTACAATCACTGCCATTAAACTCTTGAACTGTTTTAAAGTCACAATTGGCCTCCGGCAATGGAGTTAGGAAGGACGCCTGTATCTTTGTAGTGAATGGGTGTATTGACACACCATCCAAAGTGTAATTAATAATGCTCAAAGGGATAGTCAAGGTCTGCTTTCTTTTTTGCAAGGCATTGGAAAACACTCCCTGATCTTTGTGGTTTAATTCTGTGTGAAATTCACTGTTTGACTGAGGGACCTTACAGATATGTGTGGGGTAGAGAGATGAGGTAGTCATATTTAAAAAAATTTAAACACTATTAATGCACAAAGAGTTCATGCAACTTATGTGACTTGTTAAGCACATTTTTACTCCTGAACTTATTTAGGCTAGCCATAACAAAAGGGGTTGAATACTACTGACTCAACACACCTCTGCTTTTCACTTTTTATTCATTTGTAAACATTTGGAAAAACATAATTCCACTTTGACAGTGTGTAGGCCAGTGACATCAAAAAGATTTATATTCAGGCTGTAACAACAAAATGTTGAATAAGTCAACTTTCTGAAGGCACTGTAAATCACTGTTATAAATAGGACAGTCATCCTCCTCACCATCTCGTAACGTGCGCGGCAGCGTGCGCTCTGGAAGCGGGCAAACTCCCGCCGGTCGTGCACGGTGATGACCAGCTTCCAGATGGCTAGCAGCACAATGCCCACCAGCAGGATACTTCCCACCACTGCCAGGAGGACCGTCATGGCATCCGGCGCTGCGCCACACTCTGGAGACGGGAGGGGAGAGAAACAAAGATTATTAAAAAGCAGATATACACAGGAACTAAGAAAATACACAAAGATATAGATAGGAGAAATATATAGAGACATATACACTGAACAAAAATATAAACCCCATGGTCAAAGTGTTGGTCCCATGTTTCATGAGTTGAAATAAAAGATCACAGAAACGTTCCATACGCATAAAAGGCTTATTTCTCTCAAATGTTGTGCACAAATTGTTTACATCTCCGTTAGTAAGCATTTCTCCTTTGCCAAGATAATCCAAGATTTTAAGGAATGTCCACCAGAGCTGTTTCCATAGAATAGAATGTTAATTTCTCTACCATTAGCCGCCATAAGAGTGGTCTATGGTGGAGGTGGGGTTATGGTATGCGCAGGCATAAAGTACGGACAACGAACACAATTGCATTTTAACGATTGCAATTTGAATGCAGTTACTGTGACAAGATCCTGAGGCCCGTTGCCATGCATCCATGTTTCAGCATGATAATGCACAGCCCCATGGAACTGTACACAATTCCTGGAAGCCAAAAATGTCCCAGTTCTTGAATGAGCTGCATACTCACTCGACATGTCACCCATTGAGCATGTTTGGGATGCTCTGGATCCACAGGCCACAATCAACAGCCTCTATGCTAAAGAGATGTGTTGTGCGGCATTAGGCAAATGGTGGTCATACCAGATACTGACTGGTTCTCTGATCCACGCCCCTACTTTTTTTTTAAAGGTATCTGTGAAAAACAGATGCAAATCCATACATTCCTAGACAGTCCTAGTTAATGGATTAATTTAAATTGACTGATTTCCTTATATAACCTAACTCAGTAAAACCTATAAAATTGTTGTAAGGGGTCTGAGGATCTCATCTCGGTACCTAATGGAAGTCAGGCTACCTCTGGCGAGCACATGGAGGGCTGGGCGGCTCCCCCAAAGAAATGCCACCCCACACCATGACTGACC
This sequence comes from Oncorhynchus clarkii lewisi, assembly GCF_045791955.1. NCBI lineage: Eukaryota > Metazoa > Chordata > Actinopteri > Salmoniformes > Salmonidae > Oncorhynchus > Oncorhynchus clarkii. Next base: position 61,483,215 of record NC_092149.1, on the reverse strand, counting down.
CACCGCCAAACCGGTCATGCTGGAGGATGTTGCAGGCAGCAGAACGTTCTCCACGGCGTCTCCAGACTCTGTCACGTCTGTCACATGTGCTTAGTGTGTACCTGCTTTCATCTGTCAAGAGCACAGGGCGCCAGTGACGAATTTGCCAATCTTGGTGTTCTCTGGCAAATGCCAAACGTCCTGCACGGTGTTGGCCTGCAAGCACAACCCACACCTGTGGACGTCGGGCCCTCATACCACCCTCATGGAGTCTGTTTCTGACCGTTTGAGCAGACACATGCACATTTGTGGCCTGCTGGAGGTCATTTTGCAGGGCTCTGGCAGTGCTCCTCCTGCTCCTCCTTGCACAAAAGGCGGAGGTAGCGGTCCTGCTGCTGGGTTGTTGCCCTCCTACGGCCTCCTCCACATCTCCTGATGTACTGGCCTGTCTCCTGGTAGCGCCTCCATGCTCTGGACACTACGCTGACAGACACAGCAAACCTTCTTGCCACAGATCGCATTGATGTGCCATCCTGGATGAGCTGCACTACCTGAGCCACTTGTGTGGGTTGTGGACTCCGTCTCATGCTACCACTAGAGTGAAAGCACCGCCAGCATTCAAAAGTGACCAAAACATCAGCCAGGAAGCATAGGAACTGAGAAGTGGTCTGTGGTCACCACCTGCAGAACCACTCCTTTATTGGGGGTGTCTTTCTAATTGCCTATAATTTCCACCTGTTGTCTATTCCATTTGCACAACAGCATGTGAAATTTATTGTCAATCAGTGTTGCTTCCTAAGTGGACAGTTTGATTTCACAGAAGTGTGATTGACTTGGAGTTACATTGTGTTGTTTAAGTGTTCCCTTTATTTTTTTGAGCAGTATATATATATACACATACATTCATATATACATATATATACATACACACACACATATATAAAAGAGAGATAGATAGGAATATAGACAAAGGGAGATGCAAGAAAGAAAGAGTCAAACGTTTACACAAAAACATATAAATCTATCATAACCTAATTGTCCAATAGAGTGCATGTCCAAAAGAGGCCTAGACTGACACTCTCCAGATAATAACAGACAGACATGGTATACACTATTTCATACTACAACACATGACCTTCTCTGTTATTGTTTTATCCTCCATTTCTTTGAATGTGAAGAGAAGCAGCTGGCTGATATGTCATGTCCATGTTTTCTGTAGCAGTACTGACCTGGCTCTTTGAGCGCGGTGAGGACTGACATGCCGTTGGCGTGTTCAGAGTACATGAACTTCATCACACACTCGTTCTCCGTCTTGTACAAGCAAAGGACAGCGTTGGGGTCTTCCGTTTCTATAAGAGGACAAAAAAAGAGGGGCACTGCTGAGACACAAGCAAGAAAAAAGCTGGAGAAACTTACTGGGAGAAGAAACAAAAGACAAAAGAAAGAAAACAAGAGAATGGTGAGAGCTCCAACAACACAACAATGTGGGAAAATGTATCAAGATGCATTGCTTTATTGTGAAATCACTCTTGGATAAAATGATTGATCACATTCCACAGTAAGGACAGAGCCATTTGCTTTGCTTTTTTGTCCTTGTTTTTGTGAACTCTATCATTCAAATATTCTAAATGCCTTGTGGACTGAGGAATTAGACTAGCTCTATCCCCTCCAACGTCTTCCATCTCCCCTCGATTCCCTCCAGTCTCCTCTCCCCTCTCTGCTTTCGGCGGGAAAGAAGTTTCTGGAATGTACATGCAGAGTCTATTAGGGGAGGTCAGATGGTTGGAATAGCAGAGTGAAAGAACGAGGTGAACAGAGCAGATCTAGGACAGTGAGGGCAGAGCGACAGTGAGAGGAGGGCCTTAAGATATAACAATCTCTTTAAATCCAGAGCCCATGTTGAGTCTGAAACAGCACCTTATTGCCATCTCAGCATCACAATGTCCCCACAAGCAACATTAACATATTAAAACATTCCTAGCTAACTATCCCCCGTAATGCAAATATGCTGAAGGGATCCAGACAGACCAAAACCTGGGACTGTCTATGTTCCACTTAAGACCTGTGGGTTTTAAAAGACAGCACGTGATGACAGTTTAGAGTTATGGGTGCAGGTAGAGTTACATGCTTGTTTAGAGGGTGGGGTAGATGGGGAGTAGGCAGGGGGCATCATGTTTTAATGGGTCTGCGTGTCTTTGAACCAAATGATGGGTTTGGCTGCATGGCGCTGCCCGTTATTATCAGCTGCTACCCGGAGGACAGAACAGAAGATGTCCGTCCGCTCTGCCACTAGAGACCCAGACTGACACTCGCCGGAAAATAAGACACCCACTCTGGACTGGAGAGGGTATATTTATTTTCATAAGTAATTACAGATGAGGCATATGGGCGTGTGTGTGGGTTGGAGAAGCGTTCGTTACGTTGGTCTGAGCTAAACCGTCAGAGCAGCTGGGTGATGTCACATTAGCTAAAACAGCTCAAATGGTAAGTATGCCGTGTTTTGGCAAGTCTGTGTTCAGTAAGAGCGGGAGAGAGCTAATAAACTAGAACAAGGGAAGACGTCTGTAATGCATCAACAACAAACTGCTGCAGACGCTAATCACAGATGTTGATACTCCTCTGTGTGTGTGTGTGTGTGTGTGTGTGTGTGTGTGTGTGTGTGTGTCTCTCTCTCTCTGCTGGCCAGCTGATGTTAGAGAGGGGAAGCACAGTCAGTCAGTGTTTTGTTTACTCACTAAGCGTTTCCACAGTGATGATCTCGTCCTTGCATAGCCGCTGGCACGTCTGGTTGTCGGACAGTCTTCCGGAGTCGAAAAGCCGGCACTCGATGCATTCTCTGGAGTGGAGAAAGAGAGAGATGACAGAGCAACAAGAGACCGTGCGTGGCATAATTATATATGTGCCGTGTTTACAGGAGCAGAGCTGACCAGGCCTAGAGTTTAAGGTCAGTTTATGGTCAAGGGTCACACCCAAAATGTTCACCTTATACCTCTGAAATGAGAGCCATGTGTGAGTATAGGAGCATGCTGGGATGGTACAACTGTGACTGATAGCAACACATTCCCTGGGATAGCCTGCTGATACACTCTGCTCCTGATATAGGATGAGTGATTCGAGTGAGGAGTTTGAGTCGTAAACCTTTTTCTTTTTCCGTCTTAACATCTTTCTGAAGCGCAATTCATAGTCCACAGTCGCTGAGACACGATAGTCTGGCATCCCAGTGTGATATAGCTGTGTGGCTCTGAGACTACCATCCATGGGGGGCGTGCAGCCCAAAAGCGCACATCCTCACAATTCCCAACCAAAGCATCTCCGGTATGCCTCTCCTATTCATTTAAAAGAGTTGACAGTTGGACAAGTTGCATGAGCTGAGAATTATAAAAGGACGGAAAGCCAATGGGTCTAATATTCCTGGAACACTGCTGTGCATCCGCGTACTCGTTTTGTACTCTGACCCTTTACAGAAATAATCTAGACTGAGTTATATGTGTCTTTTTTTTGTTGAATTTTACCCCTTTTTCTCCCCAATTTCGTGGTATCCAATTGTTGTAGTAGCTTGTCTTGTCTCATCGCTACAACTCCCGTACAGGCTCGGAGGCTGAATGTCTGAATGTCATGCGTCCTCCGATACACAACCCAACCAGCCGTACTGCTTCTTAACACAGCGCGCATCCAACCCGGAAGCCAGCCGCACCAATGTGTCGGAGGCTACACCGTGCACCTGGCAACCTTGGCTAGCGCGCACTGCGCCCGGCCCGCCACAGGAGTCGCTGATGCGCGATGAGACAAGGAGATCCCTACCGACCAATCCCTCCCTAACCCGGACGACGCTAGGCCAATTGTGCGTCGCCCCACGGACCACCCGGTCGCGGCCGGTTACGACAGAGCCTGGGCGCGAACCCAGGGACTCTGATGGCACAGCTGGCGCTGCAGTACAGCGCCCTTAACCACTGCGCCACCCGGGAGGCCTGAGTTATATGTGTCTTAAATTCTTTTTGTACCTTAATGCATGGTAATGGATGATATGCCTCTTACCATGATAGGTTAAACCACAGCTTCAGGTACACATTAGAAACCCCTGGACACTTAGGACATGGTTGACCCTCCTCTCCCTCCCTACTCTTCTTCTTGCCTTCCCTCTTTCCCTCCACACATCCCTTCCTCTCTGTCTCTGTCCGTACCTTTTGGTGCCACAGGCATCGGGGCAGGTGGGGCATTTCTCGCAGGTGTCCCCGAAGGCCCCTGGTTCTGTACACTGGCAGTGCCCGCACACACAGCTGCCTCGGCCACTACAGATCTTCCCGTCATCAGACACACAGGAAGACGTGTCCGTGGAGCAGTTACAGTTGTCTCCGATGTAGCCCGCATGGCACTTACACTCCCCACAGTGGCACTCTCCGTGACCTGAGAAGAGGGGAGGTAAGGAGGGGGAGACTATGAGGACAGTCATCACAGACACAGTGTCAAGCGGTATTAAACACAGGTCCATATGGTAGAGCCAAGGAGCAATATGCAGTTGATACATACATTTGGTCTTATAAATGCATGATCTGTACCTATTGATTCTTGAAGAATATAACTATAAATGCTTAGTTCAACTGTCGAACCCCATCAGAACACAAGCCCAGGCAGGAGGAGGCTTTGTTATGGTTTTAACTGCTGATTAGAGAAAAGAAAAAAACATACACCTACACATTCCCCTAAAGGACTTTCTAACTGGGAAGAAAGTTTCTTAATGTTTGAACAATCTATAGACAATACAGCCATTCAGCTCAACCCAAATTGTTATGGATCATAAAAGCTGTGATCTTCCTTGCCTCTGGGCTCCCGAGTGGCGAAGATGTCTAAGGCACTGCATCTCAGTGCTAGAGGCGTCACTACAGACACCCTGGTTCGAATCCAGGCTGTATTACAACTGGCCATGATTGGAAGTCCCATAGGGCGCACAATTAGCCCAGCGTTGCCCGGGTTTGGCCGGTTTAGGCCGTCATTGTAAATAAGAATTTGTTCTTAACTGACTTGCCTAGTTAAATAAAGGTTACATTTTATTTCATCAGTCATGAACAACTGGAGTCCTTTCAATTATTCCAGTTGGGGCTTGGGTCTCTAGAACCAATAACGAGCATGCAAGCCTAACAAACTTAAATGAACGAAGCTTATCGACATTGGAAGCAGCCCAAGGTGAAGCTAAGCCTTAATAGGTGTGATGTCAGAGTAGAGTTAATCACAGATCAAACACTGATTTTTCTCAGTAGCAGTCCTGTGTGTGTGTGTGTCTGTTGGGGAGGCCTAAGAGCAGATCTCACAGTAACAACACAGTAGGCTGGGTTCTTCAGACAAGAGAAATAACCCTTTAAAAGCTTTATCAAAGTAAAACAATGAGTCTATTGTAAAAAATAAAACAAAAAAATGAAAGAAAAGCTTTTTGTGCATATGGACAATTTCTGGGATCTTTTATTTCAGCTCATGAAACATGGGACCAACACTACATGTTGTATTTATATTTTTGTTCCGTATAGGTAGAAGAGAGATCTTTCCTAATCCAGGTGTTTTAGCCTAGTCCCCTCTAATGGCAGGATAATTCCATAGGGTTTAAATATTAAGAAAGACTAATATTATAATAAACCTTAAAGGTTGAACAACATGGGTCTAACTAACCAGTCTGAAAACTGCAGCAAATCACAATGATGGTAAACTACTAGTGTACAGTGTGATGTTTCATCTATGGAGCCGTTTTTTAAAGCTTGTTCTAGAATCTACAGAAGGATTCCATTCTGTTGTGGTACAGTAGAGATGTATGCCGACTGACAGACAGGGCCCAGAGACTGTGGAACGCCTAACAAATGTAATTAGTGCTGTCTGAGTAGGATGTTCACATTGTTTTAGACACACTACACCCTTAAATCATGGTAATAAGGATTTCGTGGCTAAGTAATTTTGCTCATAGATTATGCATATATGAACTACACAGACACATCCAGCCCAAAGTGAGAGGTTTAAAAAAAATACTTTTAGTCGCCAAGGTACCAGAACATGTCTTAATAGGATTAGTGTTGTTTTTAAGTACCATATTTTAAGAGGTGGAAAAGTTGAGTCTGGTCAGATTAATCACCCCTGTGGTTTATGATCATGTCTTTGCCGCGCCCAACAACGGTCACTGACGGCGGCCAGTAGCACAACCAGGGTGTGTGCGCGTGTTTGTGTGCACAACTGACGGGCGTGTGCCTCCTGGTCCTGGCGGCTGAGTCACTGTGAGCGAGGCCTGGGAACATGTCTTTAACCAGAGGGCATTGCTGGGAAATTCATAGTGTGAGTGGCAATGTCACAGTAGATCAGGGCTTTCCAACCCTGTTCCTGGAGAGATACCATCCTGAAGGTTGTCGCTCCAACCCTAATCTAGTGCCCCTGATTTGAATAATTGGCTGGTTGATAAACTGAAATCAGGTTAGTTACAACTGGGGCTGGAGTGTAAAACTACAGGATGGTGGCTCTCCAGGAACAGGGATGGAGAGAGCGATTCATCTTGGAGGTTTGTTTGGGTAACGCTCACTTGACTGTCTACATGACACACTGACTACTGCCTCGTGGCTTCTACAATATTGTTTTCAAACACTGAGGCATGTCTTAACGTGCTGCGGTTTCTCCTATTCCCTACTTCTCAATATTGTGTGTGCGCGTCTCAAATCAAACTTTGTCACTTGTGCAGACTACAGTGCAGACCTTGATGTGAAATAGTTTTGGCAAGTCGGTTAGGACATCTACTTTGTGCATGACACAATTCTTCCAACAATTGTTTACAGACAGATTATTTCACTTATTCACTGTATCACAATTCCAGTGGGCCAGAAGTTGACATACACTAAGTTGCCTGCCTTTAAACAGCTTGGAAAATTCCACAAAATGTAATGGATTTAGAAGCTTCTGATAGGCTAATTGACATCATTTGAGTCAATTGGAGGTGTACCTGTGGATGTATTTCAAGGCCTAACTTCAAACTCACTGCCTCTTTGCTTGATATCATGGGAAAATAAAAAGAAATCAGTCAAGACCTCAGAATTTTTTTTTAGACTTCCACAAGTCTGGTTCATCCTTGGGAGCAATTTCCAAACGCCTGAAGGTACCACGTTCATCTGTATAAACAATAGTACGCAAGTATAAACACCATGGGACCACGCAGCCGTCATACCGCTCAGGAAGGAGACGTACGTTTATCTCTAGGAGACAGAACACTTTGGTGCGAAAAGTGCAAATCAATCCCAGAACAGCAGCAAAGGACCTTGTGAAGATGCTGGAGGAAACAGGTACAAAAGTATCTATATCCACAGTAAAACTAGTCCTATATCGACATAACCTGAAAGGCCGCTCAGCAACGAAGAAGCCACTGCTCCAAAACTGCCATAAAAAAGCCAGACTACGGTTTGCAACTGCACATGGGGACAAAGATCGTACTTTTTGAGTACGATCAGAGAAATGTTCTCTGGGCTGATGAAACAAAAATAGAACGGTTTGGCCATAATGACCATTGTTATGTTTGGAGGAAAAAGGGGGAGGCTTGCAAGCCGAAGAACACCATCCCAACCGTGAAGCACGGGGGTGGCAGCATCATGTTTTGGGGGTGCTTTGCTGCAGGAGGGACTGGTGAACTTTGTTAGGGTTCGTTCCTGTTTCCTTGTCAATCATTGGTGAAATCAGCATTATGACAATATCTTTAATTAAATAACTAAAAAACATTTATTAATACAATTGCAGACAGAAGTTGACAATCAGGAACATAGCACGCATGTTTCCGAGTAAGTTCTGCATCAAAGAAAAGATCACATGTTATTTTATCAAACCCGAAATCCAGCCCTCGTGATGTCACTGCCTACATCATTATATTTTACTCATGAGACCAAAACCATGCCTACAAAGCTATATAAACAAAGCTTTTAGTGTGTTATCTAATAGCTTAGCAGTAAATGACCAAGTTGATTTATAGTGGAATGTTTGAGTAGTTCTCTCCCCTACAAAGTTCTGTCTCGGTCACACATTTCTTTGAGGGGTCTCTTTATAAGAAAGAGAGTGCGAGATCTAGAAAACTGTGGAACAATATTAAAACCTCATAATGTACACTGCTCAAAAAAATAAAGGGAACACTAAAATAACACATCCTAGATCTGAATGAATGAAATATTCGTATTAAATACTTTTTTCTTTACATAGTTGAATGTGCTGACAACAAAATCACACAAAAATGATCAATGGAAATCAAATGTATCAACCCAATCTGGATTTGGAGTCACACTCAAAATTAAAGTGGAAAACCACACTACAGGCTGATCCAACTTTGATGTAATGTCCTTAAAACAAGTCAAAATGAGGCTCAGTAGTGTGTGTGGCCTCCACGTGCCTGTATGACCTCCCTACAATGCCTGGGCATGCTCCTGATGAGGTGGCGGATGGTCTCCTGAGGGATCTCCTCCCAGACATGGACTAAAGCATCCGCCAACTCCTGGACAGTCTGTGGTGCAACGTGGCGTTGGTGGATGGAGCGAGACATGATGTCCCAGATGTGCTCAATTGGATTCAGGTCTGGGGAACGGGCGGGCCAGTCCATAGCATCAATGCCTTCCTCTTGCAGGAACTGCTGATACACTCCAGCCACATGAGGTCTAGCATTGTCTTGCATTAGGAGGAGCCCAGGGCCAACCGCACCAGCCTATGGTCTCACAAGGAGTCTGAGTATCTCATCTCTGTACTAATGGCAGTCAGGCTACCTCTGGCGAGCACATGGAGGCATAAGGCAAATAAATGGTGGTCATACCAGATACTGACTGGTTCTCTGATCCACGCCCCTACTTTTAAAAGGTATCTGTGAAAAACAGATGCATATCTGTATTCCCAGTCATGTGAAATCCATACATTCCTAGACAGTCCTAGTTAATGGATTAATTTAAATTGACTGATTTCCTTATATAAACTAACTCAGTAAAACCTATAAAATTGTTGCGTTTATATTTTTGTTCAGTGTGTGTGTGTGTGTGTGTGTGTGTGTGTGTGTGTGTGTGTGTGTATATATATATATATATATATATACACACACACACACTGCTCAAAAAAATTATTGATAAATTAGAATAAGGGGTCTGAGGATCTCATCTCGGTACCTAATGGCAGTCAGGCTACCTCTGGCGAGCACATGGAGGCCCCCCAAAGAAATGCCACCCCACACCCCAAAGAAATGCCACCCCACACCATGACTGACCCACCGCCAAACCGGTCATGCTGGAGGATGTTGCAGGCAGCAGAACGTTCTCCATGGCTTCTCCAGACTGTCACGTCTGTCACATGTGCTCAGTGTGAACCTGCTTTCATCTGTGAAGAGCACAGGGCGCCAGTGGCGAATTTGCCAATCTTGGTGTTCTCTGGCAAATGCCAAACGTCCTGCACGGTGTTGGGCTGTAAGTCCAACCCCCACCTGTGGACGTCGGGCCCTCATACCACCCTCATGGAGTCTGTTTCTGACCGTTTGAGCAGACACATGCACTTGCATTTGTGGCCTGCTGGAGGTCATTTTGCAGGGCTCTGGTAGTGCTCCTCCTTCTCATCCTTGCACAAAAGGCGGAGGTAGCGGTCCTGCTGCTGGGTTGCTGCCCTCCTACGGCCTCCTCCACGTCTCTTGATGTACTGGCCTGTCTCCTGGTAGCACCTCCATGCTCTGGACACTACGCTGACAGACACAGCAAACCTTCTTGCCACATCTCGCTCATCCATCCTGGATGAGCTGCACTACCTGAGCCACTTGTGTGGGTTGTAGACTCTGTCTCATGCTACCACTAGAGTGCAAGCACCGCCAGCATTCAAAAGTGACCAAAACATCAGCCAGGAAGCATAGGAACTGAGAAGTGGTCTGTGGTCCCACCTGCAGAACCAGTCCTTTATTGGGGGTGCCTTGCTAAATGCCTATAATTTCCACCTGTTGTCATTTGGTACAGCCCCAATCATGACCCCTAGGTGAACTTCTAACAACTTCACAAAATAGATGGCATCATGAGGCAGGAGAATAATGCGGATATATTGAAGCAACATCTCAAGACATCAGTCAAGAAGTTCAAGTTTGGTCACAAATGGGTCTTCCAAATGGTCAATGACCGCAAGCATACTTCCAAAGTTGTGGCAAAATGGCTTAAGGACAACAAAGTCAAGGTATTGGAGAAGCCATCACAAAGCCCTGACCTCAATCCTATAGAACATTTGTGGGCAGAACTGAAAAAGTGTGTGTGAGCAAGGCCTACAAACCTGACTCGGTTACTGACTCAGTTACAAACTGACCCAGCTCTGTCAGAAGGAATGGGCCAAAATTCACCCAACTTATTGTGGGAAGCTTGTGAACGGCTACCTGAAATGTTTGACCCAAGTTAAATCAATTTAAAAGGCAATGCTACCAAATACTAATTGAGTGTATGTAAACTTCTGACCCACTGGGAATGTGATGAAAGTCAGAATAAAAAAAAAAACAGAAATAAATTATTCCCTCTACTATTATTCTCACATTTCACGTTTTTAAAATAAAGTGGTGATTTTAACTGACCTAAGACAGGGAATTTTTACTAGGATTGAATGTCAGGAATTGGGAAAAACTGAGTTTAAATGTATTTGGCTAAGGTGAATGTAAACTTCCGACTTCAACTGTAGGTCTTGGATGGCAGGAAGCTTGACCCAGTGATGTACTGGGCCGTACACACTACCCTCTGTAGCGCCTTATGGTCAGACGCCGAGCAGTTGCCATACAGGGCGGTGATGCAACCGGTCAGGATGCTCTTGACGGTGCAGCTGTAGAACTTTGAGGATCTGGGGACCCATGCCAAATATTTTCAGTCTCCTGAGGGGGAATAGGTGTTGTCGTGCCCTCTTCACAACTGTCTTGGTGTGCTTGACCATGTTAGTTTGTTGGTGATGTGGACATTAAGGAACTTTCAATTCTCGACCCGCTCCACTACAGCCCCATCGATGTTAACGGGGGCCTGTTGGGCCCACCTTTTCCTGTAATCCACGATTGGCTCCTTTGTCTTGCTCACATTGGGGGAGAGTTTGTTGACCTGGCACCACACTGCCAGGTCTCTGACCTCCTCCCAACAGGCTGTCTCATGATTGTCTGTGATCAGGCCTACCACTGTTGTGTCGTCTGCAAACTTGATGGTGTTGGAGTCGTGTTTAGCCACGCAGTCGTGGGTGAACCGGGAGTACAGGAGGGGACTAAGCACACACCCCTGAGGGGCCCCAGTGTTGAGGATCAGCATGGCAGACTTGTTGCTTACCCTCACCACCTGGAGGCGGCCCCTCAGGAAGTCCAGTACCTGTTGCAGAGGGAGGTGTTTAGTCCCAGGGTCCTTAGCTTAGTGATGAACTTTGAGGGTACAATGGTATTGAATGCTGAGCTAAAGTCAATGAAGAGCATTCTCACATAGGTGTTCCTTTTGTCCAGGTGGGAAAGGGCAGTGTGGAGTGTGATTGAGATTGCGTCATCTGTGGATCTGTTGGGCCGGTATGTGAATTGTAGTGGGTCTAGGGTATCCGGGAGGATGCTATTGATGTGTGTGTGCGCGCGTGCATATGTGTTTGTCTGTGAGAGAAAGAGTGTTTTTAAATAACAGAGTGAGGAGGCAGAGATCCTAGAACATGTCGATGAGGATCAGTAGAGCTGGTTTAATGTCATCTGGTATAAAATGGCCCAGGGAAGTCAGGACGCAATACAAGTATTTCCTCTGATAGCATCAAGACCATTTCTCTTCTGATTGAAGGTCAGTACTGGTGTGGACTCTTCATCATGGTCACACAGCCCTACTAATAATCCTTATCCCTGAATGACCCTTTACATCATTTGGTTCGTTACTATGGGCATACAATCAGATAGGGCTACAGTACATCTAAAACACTATGGGTCTGATTATCCATTGGGAATGGGTCACCAACAGACATGCTCTTTATCTAGCTGCAGACAGAGTTCACTGAGAAAGCATACGGGTTAATGTAGCAATACATTATTAAAATACCCAACTTTATGTAACAACTAGCACACTTTCCATAATCGTCACTTAATTCCACTCACACCCTGAAACAGATGTGCATTTGGCATAATGCATGGGTACTGGTCTGGTGCTGTTAATCATCATAGCCTTGTACTATTGTTGTTATTCAGCAGTTTATATTTTGCTTATCTTTTCCCCTCTAATGACTTGGTCATCCTGACATCCAGGCCAGCACACCAGGCAGAGAGATCAAACAGAGGCTGTGTCACAAATGGCACCATATTCCCCATTTAGCTCACTACTTTTGACTAGGGCCCATCAGGATGCAGACTTGGGGATGCAGGTTAGCCTCAGATAAACCGAGCCATAATGAGGGGAGAACCGAGCCATGATGAGGGGAGAACCGACCCACTTCATCCCAGTCAGACAAGCTTGGCATGCTGCTGCAGAGGCCATTCCTCCCAGCTCTGCAAGCTCTCACTCTCGCCCCCTCCACCGTCTCCCTCTCTCCTCTGTCAGGATTCAGGTCACTGAGTTAAGTTAATGCACATCTCGCATCACTGCCACTCTGGCTAAAGAACAGCTCTCTTTCTGACAGAGAACAACAAGCGAGATACAGGCAGAAAAGGACCAACCAATGTGTCGTCTATCCCTTTCACAGCCAAAGCCCAGCTTAGCTCAGTCCAGGGCACTAAGCCAAGTCAAAGCAACCAAATCACACGTGTGGGAGTGCAGATCTACCAAGCCCCAGAGAGAGAGAAAGTCATTCAAACAACTAAAGTGGCAGGTTGGGCTGAGTGTGTTGTCTCCCTCCCTCAGGGTTAGCACTGAAAATATAGGCCTGGAATATAAGGTGATATATAGGTGAAGTATAGTGTTTACATGTGTTGAGTATAAGGTTGGCTGATTGGCTGACTTCAGAGCAGGATAATAGGGAACCTAAGAAGTGTTAGAGAGGCAGGTAAGTGTGGGTTAGTTAGAGAATGGTCGATGCACTGTTGGCGTATGGATTTTTAAGTGCGATAGAGCGGAGAGATTCAACTGTAAAACAAATGAGAGAAAGGTCAAGTTTATGCAGGCCGCTTCATAAGAGGCTCCAAAATAAACAATGTTTCCCATACCGAGTTATTACTGAAGTCTGGACCAACTGCTGTGTTTCCAAATACAGTATTTCCTGTTGCCTGAGACTGTCCAAACTCCTGCTGACTCACTGCCCTCTGTCCTTCTCACAACACAGACCAGTCAGACAGACAAAAAAAAACACAACAGGAAGAGAAGGAATCATTCAACTTATTTAGAACTGCTGTGAGCCCGGGGCTGTTTGAAAGCATCAACTGTAGCGCTCTACTGCTTTTGATTCTGTTGCTCATATGGACCAAAATAGTATTTTAATTTGAAAAAGTACAGCTTTAAAAACAAAAATGGGTCACTGAAATGTTAAGCCCCCCCACTGAAGGGTAGAAAGATTTTTTTAAATCTGTTAAAAGCAAAAACACTACATGGACTGCACAACACATGGGTCTCATGTTGATGACACAAAATAAACAATGTTTCCCATACCGAGTTATTACTGAAGTCTGGACCAACTGCTGTGTTTCCAAATACAGTATGTCCTGTTGCCTGAGACTGTCCAAACTCCTGCTGACTCACTGCCCTCTGTCTGTGTGTTGTGAGAACGACAGACTCACAGACAGATCGAGAGACCGACAGAGAGAGAAAAACACAACAGGAAGAGAAGGAATCGTTCAACTTATTTAGAACTGCTGTGAGCCTGGGTCTGGTTGAAAGCATCAACTGTAGCGCTCTACTGCTTTTGATTCTGTTGCTCATATGGACCAAAATAGTACAGCTTTAAAAACAAAATGGGTCACTGAAATGTTAAGCCCCCCCACTGAAGAGTAGAAAGATTTTAAACATGTGTTAAAAGCAAAAACACTACATGGACTGCACAACACATGTCCCATGTTGATGACACACAAATGTGTTGTTGCTCGTGTGAATAGGAAGCATACATGAAGTCATTGACTTGACAACAGTCATTTCTATGGGTTTAAAACCAAACAGAGTGCATATACTGTCCACACAGAACACAACCACACAAACTATTATTTGTGCAGTCTTTTCACAACAACTATGTCTTGGCTTCCTGCCCTGTAGAAGGACCCTAAAGAACTCAAACCAAGATTACACATCACCTATCTGGTGGTGCCGTGGCCACACAGGGATACTAGAATCTCCCCATGCTGATAGACAGAGACTTCTACCAGAGGCAGTGACTACGGTGTAGCAGCAGGAAACACACTTTCTGAAGTTGAGGACAGTGATGTGAGGAATGAGGATATGTTGTCACTGATGGGGAAAAGAAAACATTTGGATGATGTCAAACCTCGGCCCAGGGTGGTAGGGCTGATTCATGCTAGGGCTGAGATGGAGAGAGATTGAGGAGAGGAAGCAAGTATTATTTTATTAAGTAAGCCAATAGGTGAGGATGGAAGCTGGGCCCTGCTGCGCTCGAGTGGTATGGCTGATTGATGGAGCCGAGATGGAGAATGAGATGTAAAGAATGGACCTTGCTGCGTTCCACAGTGTCCCAGACTAAAGCTATAAAGACATACTGTATACTGGAGTCATAGGCGCCTGTTTAAAGCTGGAATCCTTAAACTGTCAGTTCGTTTGGGATATTAGAACAACAAAGACGCACAAACAGCGAATACTGTGTTTATCCCCTCTGACATCATCGATGTCAATAGAACAGCAGATGATGTACTGGAATCTTTTTGACCACCCTGCTCCGCGCACCTCACCTCCGTTTTGTCCTCAAAACAAAAACAACAACAAAGGTGCTGGGGCCGGACCGTGCTGCTGTTTCCCCTAATGCGGGTTCCATCTTTAAAGACAAGCCTTCAAACTTCTTTATAATCTATTTTCTAGATATGGGAAAAAGGCCTTGTCATGGATATTTTTTTATTTAACCAGGCAAGTCAGTTAAGAACAAAATTCTTATTTTACCATGACTGCCTACCCTGGCCAGACCCACCCATAACCCGGACGACGCTGGGCTACATTCATCCCTCTTCAAAACATCTGTAAAGTACAGGTGAAGTCAGAGTCAATCATGCTATCCTATTCTAGAAGATTGAAAGACAAAGTGAGAACTACTGTCGTAGGTTTGAAACCCGATTTCAAAGAGCTACAGGCATCCATTATTACACTGGGCCACTCCCTTTGCTTGGGAAGTCTACTGCCTCTAATGATCACTTTGAAAGCAGAACAATATCACCGTAACCACACGGCTTATTTATGTTTTCAAAGGAGATTATATGTGTCGCAGTCGCAGAGTACAAAGACCTGGCTTCAGATGGCGTAAGTGACTCATTTTGTTGTCCAATATCAAAGTAGAACAAAAAGGTAAACAACGATCCAATCCCAGCATGCATTTGGTCTGTTTGACCTCAGTCCAGGGTTATGCTATGGTGGTTTGTGGGTCCACCATTTGTTTTGCATGGTTAATTTATAAAGGACCCTGTTGTGGAGATGCAAACAAACTATCTGCCTGTACACAAGTCTTTGAGGAGATTGGAACTTATTTTGTACAAATGCAGACGTTGAGTTTCTGGCTGCTGTACAAACGCACCAAACAAACCCAACAGAGAGAAGAAGTCAGAGCACAGCTGCCAAGAGCCTCCAATGTAGAGACATTCCCAATTCCCCATCACAGCACATCACAACAACAGAGCACAGCATTCCCAGATGGTCAGCACGCTGCCAAAGAGTACAGAGATGGTTTCCCAATGGGGGGAGAAAACCACAAAAACTACAGGGAGAGAGACTCTAAGCTCTGCAAAGTGTCAACAATGTGACAGGAAACTTTGATGAGCAAAGGAAACTTTGCTGAGATTTGATATTCACACAATACATTTCAATCCCAAAGTTGATTAATTAAAAATGATAAACTTCTTAAAAAAAAAAAAACTCTGCATATTTTGTGGGTTTATAGTGACATTACTAAGATATTTCGTAGAGTGGGGTCTATGCTACGACCCCAGGTCTTCAATCAGAAGTCAAAAGACCAAGAGGTAATACCATTTTCCTGAAAAACCTGGTCTGAATGAGGCATTATCAGCTGCTAATCTGCATGTCCTCTGTAGAGAAGGGCAGGCAGGCAGCGGAGCAGGTGGGCAGCAATGGAACAGGCGGGCAGCAGCGGAACAGGCGGGCAGCAGTGCCATAGACTACACAGTCAGAGACACACGGGGCCTCCCTCCTGACTCCCAACACCTCAAGGTCAGCGCTGCTCATATTCAATGCTGCTACATTGGGAGAAAAAAGCTAACTTTGCAGTGGGGGGAATGGTCATTAATACCATCCAGTTTTAGCATAGGGAAATACCACATTTAATTAACTGTTTTTGAGGAAGGGCAAATCCCCTTTGCCGTGTCCTATGAGGTGGAACAGCTAAAACATCACAGAATAAAAGTGGACGTTGACACTGACAGCCGTGTGCGGTAGAGAAGTAGTATTTGGACGGTGTGACTTGGAGACAGAGGAAAACCCCGGCCGAGTTGAGAGGAACGTGGAATGCCCACTGTATTATGTATGGTAGGACTGTGAGTGAGTGAGCCAGAGTGCTGCTATGGCCTAGTTTAACAGAGAAGAGCCTGGCTGGGCCTGGTAGAAGTGAATGCTTTCTGTCAGTGAGAGGGAGGGCAGTAGTATGTGTGTCTGTGACAGTCAGACCCATAGTCAAGGGCCCAGGAAGGAGCTACAGTTGAAGTCTGAAGTTTAAATGTATTCGGCTAAGGTGTATGTAAACTCAGTTTTTCACAATTCCTGACATTTAATCACCACTTTATTTGAAGAATGTGAAATGTCAGAATAATAGGAGATAATTATTTATTTCAGATTTGATTTATTTCATCACATTCCCAGTGGGTCAGAAGTTTACAGACACTCAATTAGTATTTGGTAGCATTGCCTTTAACTTGGATCAAATGTGTCGGGTAGCCTTCCACAAGTTTCCCAGAATAAGTTGGGTGAATTTTGTCCCATTCCTCCTGACAGAGCTGGTGTAACTGAGTCAGGTTTGTAGGCCTCCTTGCTCGCACACGCTTTTTCAGTTCTGCCCACACATTTTTTATGGGATTGAGGTCAGGGCTTTGTGATGGCCACTCCAATACCTCGAACTTTGTTGTCCTTAAGCCATTTTGCCACAACTTTGGAAGTATGTTTGCGGTCATTGTCCATTTGGAAGACCCATTTACGACCAAGTTAACTTCCTAACTGATGTCTTGAGATGTTGCTTCAATATATCCACATAATTTCCCTCCTCATGAAGCCATCTATTTTGTGAAGTGCACCAGTCCCTCCTCCAGCAAAGCTACCCCACAACATGATGCTGCCACCCCCGTGCTTCACGGTTTGGATGGTGTTCTTCGGCTTGCAAGCCGCCTCCTTTTTCCTCCAATCATTATGGTCAAACAGTTCTATTTTTGTTTCATCAGACCAGAGGACATTTCTCCAAAAAGTACAATCTTTGTCCTCATGTGCAGTTGCAAACCGTAGTCTGGCTTTTTTTATGGCGGTTTTGGAGCAGTGGCTTCTTCCTTGCTGAGCGGCCTTTCAGGTTATGTCGATATAGGACTCGTTTTTACTGTGGATATAGATACTTTTGTACCCGTTTCCTCCCGTATCTTCACAAGGTCCTTTGCGGTTGTTCTGGGATTGATTTGCACTTTTCGCGTTCATCAAGTACGTTCATCTCTGAGTGGTATGACGGCTGCGTGGTCCCATGGTGTTTATACTTGCGTACTATTGTTTGTACAGATGAACGTGGTACTTTCAGGCGTTTGGAAATTGCTCCCAAGCATGACCAGAATTGTGGAAGTCTATAATTTATTTTCTTAGGTCTTGGCTGATTTCTTTGGATTTTCCCATGATGTCAAGCAAAGAGGCACCGAGTTTGAAGGTAGGCCTTGAAATACATCCACATGTACACCTCCAATAGGCTAAATGACATCATTTGAGTCAGAAGTTTATAAAGCCATGACATCATTTTCTGGATTTTTTAAAAAACTGTTTAAAGCCACAGTCAACTTAGTGTATGTAAACTTCTGACCCACTGGAATTGTGATACAGTGAATTAAGTGAAATAATCTGTCTGTAAACAATTGTTGAAAAAATTACTTGTGTCATGCACAAAGTAGATGTCCTAACTGACTTGCCAAAACTATAGTTTGTTAACAAGAAATTTGTGGAGTGGTTGAAAAACGAGTTTTAATGACTCCAACGTAAGTGTATGTAAACTTCCGACTTCAACTGTATATATGGATCTAGGTTTCTCAGTTACCAAGGGCACCGTGGAGTATGGACCCAGATGTGACACACTAGTCTAGTGGAGGACTGTTCCTTACCACACAGTTGGCTCCATTCACCCCTTTTCTCTGGTTAGGGCCTGCCTCCCAAACTGTTCCCATATGCTGCCTACTGAGCTCCAACATATTATTTTTAGTCCGCTCTGATGTGGGTGCCATTCTGTATGAGTTAATGTATTGTAGTCTGCTCTGATGTTCCTTCAGCACAATGAGTTATTAGACATGACAATTTCTTCTCCTTCAAGACAGTATCACAACAACTGGCCAGCCTGTGCCTCTCTTCTCCATCGGAGGACAACCGTAACACAGTTCTCAACAGAGAAGTGTGTTGTTAAGCATGCAGGCAGGCCAAGACAAGCTGCTGCTTGTATGCCGAGTCAAGCTTGGGTCGTCATCAGCAAAAAATAAAGAAAATATAGTCAAACTTCTGTAAGATGTGTGGGGTAGGAGACGTATTCAAATAACTACAGTCACTACCGCTACATTAGATGACTACATTTAAGCTATGCTTAGGTTTGTGTGCAGATGATTTAAGATTATTTTATAATAACACTACTTTGAAATATCCTGTGTCAGTGAAAACAATATTTCATACAGTGTTGGCAGACCAGACCGTTGACAAACCTCAACTGTGAAACACCCAGTACAATGAGCTCTTAAAACCCTAGAACACACACACACACACACTAGAGGGATGGTTGCAGTTTAAATACCTACTGGCATTGACCGTTTTGTCCCGAGTCAGCACAGATGACAAACATCACATGCCTACTGTACCAGTCACCAGACAACAGCAATTACAGGGCATTAAAATAATGTTTAGGCCTTTGAACTGGTCAGCTGATTAGAACACATGAAGTAAACCGTGAACATTTTCACAGGTCTATAACCTGGCTGTCTCTATCATTTACGGGTGCTGGCAACATGGTGTTCATGTTATTGAGTAGGCATTTGACACACTCCCGTGTGTGTGTGTTTGATATGCTAAGGCAGCATATTTCTTTCCCTCAGAAACCTGTGCTGACTTTTACACCACAATATATTCACTCATCAGGAAACACATGGGAGTGATGGGACTTCCTAAAACATGAATAGAACAATAGTCATAAGTCAAAATAATGAGCTAATTTCCTCTCAGGTCCCAGATCCCCTTTTACCGCAACACAGGAGGATCATGTATGGGAATGTATAACATCTCGGCATGCCCCGGATGCGCTTCTGTGTTCGACAGGATTCTATTCTGCAGGAGGAGCAGTGGATGCCGGGAGCGTTGTGA
This sequence comes from Oncorhynchus clarkii lewisi, assembly GCF_045791955.1. Taxonomy (NCBI): domain Eukaryota; kingdom Metazoa; phylum Chordata; class Actinopteri; order Salmoniformes; family Salmonidae; genus Oncorhynchus; species Oncorhynchus clarkii. Next base: position 61,463,581 of record NC_092149.1, on the reverse strand, counting down.
CTGATCACAGAGTCAGAGGTAGAGGCTGCCAAGACCAGCAGAGAGAGAGATTTACTGTAAACAGCCCAGTCAGACGCCTCAGAGCTCAGACACCATTGAGTGTGGCACCGACCGTACTCACCAGATCTGGTGGGATTCAAATAGTATTTTTGGAGAAAACCGTGTCCATCTTGCACTCAAAGTAGGTTCAATCATATGCTCAAAGAATTTGAAATATTTCTAATACTATTTGAACCCAGTAGGTCTAGCACTCACCTGAGGGAGAGAAAAAAAAAACAGGCACACTCCACAGCTCAGAGCCTGGAAGAAGGCTTTCCTTTCCCCTTCCTCCATTTATTTCCTTTATATAGCACTCTGACCCCAGGTGCCATAGACCTCCAACAGTAACCACCATTTATACAGCTGTGGCTTGTTATCTTCCTCCAAGCAATTACAGTCTTGTTCCAACCTGACCTGTATGGAGTTCTGGAGGGCTCCAGGCACCGCCCAGAATACAGCCACATCATAAAGACAGAAGAGTTCAGAAAACGTTTTTAAAACATGTGTTGAGCCCACAAAATAAAAAGCAAATACTGTTAACTCTTCCCACCTGACATTTGGGGTGAACATAAAGTCACTCACTTTGCTCAGGTGCAAATGCTTTAATCTGGCGTTAAGGGATTGTTATTAAACTGTGGTGCAAATTACACCTTAAAGTGACACGCCATAAGAGAGAATTCCTTCCCTAACAAAGGGCCAATCCTAACCTGAAGTCGACAACAAGCAACTAGGAGCTTAATGCAAATCCCTCAGATGACATATGCAGACTTATTTCAAGTTATCAAATCAAATGGTATTTGTCACATACACATGGTTATCAGACATTAATGCTTGTGCTTCTAGTTCCAACAGCGCAGTAATATCTAACAATTCCCCAACAACTACCGAATAAGTCACAAATCTAAAGGGGTGAATGAGAATATGTATGAGCGGCATAGGCAAGGTGCAATAGATGGTATAAAATACAGTATATACACGTGGTATGAGTAATGTAAGAGTTATTGGCAACCTGCCCAGAGCTTCACACAAATAATGTACAGTAGGAGTAGCATGAATATGATAACAATGACCTTTGGTAGCCATGGTAATCACAGCTGCATACATGTATCGACAAAGAGGTGAAGTCAGTAGCAGCCATTGTAATATAATTAGATATATCTAGAGAAGGGGAGTGTGGTGTGTGGATTCCAGAAACTACACTATTCTGCTTCCTGTCTGTCCTAGGGACAGTGACCTCAGATCCTTGACATGATGGAAAACATGGAAGAACATGCCCTGTTGGCCACAGTGGTTAATGTGTACAGAGAGGTTCTGCGGCAGCAGTGTTTAACCCTCTCACCACTACAGAAGTACATTGGACAAAAGAGAAGCTCTGAGTTGAGATCTGACCCCATTTTCTGTGTCACGTTTTCTCTGCATATTTCACTAAATATTTCAGTGTCTCTCCTCTGGAAGCCCAGCAGTATGCACGTCTCGGGGTGCGTCTCACATAGCACCCTATTTCCTATATAGTACAGTGCACTTCTTTTGAACAGAGCCCAATGGGCCCTGGTCAAAAATAGTGCAATATAAAAGGAATAGGGTGCTATGTTGGACGCAGCCTTGAATTACCACTCATCAAATACATCAAGATGGTGCTGAGAGAGCTGTAGGTTTCCAGCAGCAACGCCTGTAGTGCTTTGAGGGGAATAGGTTATTTACTACACAGGGAGGGAATCCTTGTATCTGAAGTAGTTCTATGGGGCAAGAGGCCCCAAACAAAGCAGGCATGTGAAGGGAGAGTATAGTATTTATAGTATTCTTGTATAGTATTTAATAGTTAGAGGAGAGAGTGGAGGAAGGACAATCCTGGGTCTTTATCATGGTCAGGTTCAGTCAGGTTTAAGGGGGGTTGAGGTGTCATCCTGTGTTTACTTTGGGTCAGGGGGCTACTAGCCTACTGAGCAGCAGTAGGAACCTAGGTGCTGTTGAGCTAGCTTCCGCCTAGCAAGGGAGAGGAGGGAGATATGGGGTGAGGGACAAAATCCAAACACACACGGAATGATGCACACGCAAGCATGCCCATATGATAGGCACATTTCTGCTCAATACGCACTGCTGAGCTCCGTAGTGAGTTTACATCCTGGGCTGTCTGCCAAGCATTAACCCAGAATAGGTTGACTACTAATTGCTGTGTGTTCAACGAACTACAAATAAAAACACTAACAGACTCCACAGCTGTGCCAAAATGTTTAATGAACTGCTGCTTCAGCCTTGTAGAACCAGAGATCCTGTTCAAACTATGTTCCAGTCAAAAACATCAAAGTGATTGCGTGAAATCAGACTACTACTGCGCAGGGAGTAGGTGCTACAGTAGGTAGTAGCAGGAGCTACAAATCATGATGGTTGTTGGGACATCTTGAGTACTGGTATTAGCTGTGTTTCGACTTGTCCATGTTCCAGCTGTCGCTGCAGGCTTTTCATACAATCAGAGTAGGCCAGACAGCAGTACCGTAGTCTAAAAATGAATTTTCTATTGGCAGTGTCTATAAATTAAAAGAGCTGAGGAGGAGAATAGAAGAAGCTGTAGGATAAAGGACGGCTCTACAACATTTTGACCGTCAAGCAATAAAACCACAGTGCTTGGATTTGCCAGATGTTTTGCAAACACAGGACCAGTTACAGTCGACGCTAACTATTTTGCAAAACAGGCCAATCATGTCAGAGAGAGATTGGAAGCCAGGCTAAATGCTTTCATTTCAATAAGGCAAAGTCACAGTCGTGCCAGGCACACACACATTAATAAACACATGTTCCCATTTACTGTTTCAATCCTCCATCTGAGGCTGACGATTTATGAGAAGGGGTTTGCGGGTAAAGTGCAAGTGTGGAAAACAGCCATGCTATTTCTGGCGTTTGGTGCTATTGAGTGGTTAGATTGTTACCGATAAGCAGCTGTAGATGTGTGACAGAGCAGAGGACCACAAAGTCTGTTTACTGAGGCCTCGTCAAAAGCAGCCGACACACAGACTTAGCGGATCCATGCATACGCAGAAAGACGCAAAGAAAGTTAGTTTACTGTTGCCTCTATGAACATATTTTAACTCTCTCACACCCTGGTAATCACCCTTTCATACTTTACTGTAAGCGATAAAGACTAATTATATCCATACAGTACCCATCTATCTACGCCTACTTAATCCTCCAGATATCCTGACAGACTCAGCACAGGCCTTAGTGTCTTCTGCAAGGCCAGACTCTCTGCCCTGAGGTTACAAATGTATGAGAATACAGAGAGTCTCTGAGCACAGGTCAGAGACTCTCTGTACTCTCATACATTTGTAACCTCAAACACAAGCACACAGTGTGGCCCCTGTGGGAGGTTACTGACACCACTCCTCCAATATCCTTGCTCCTGCCAGACCTAACTTCAGAGACTGATTAATGCCCCTGACCTGACCTTCATTCTACAGGCCACTGTCTTAGTTTCACAAGAACAGGGTTGCCCTTGCACAGCCATAAGAGGTTCTTTGACTGTAAGCTTAGTATCACACTATCAACCCTATCCAGAAACAACCCCATAACCTCTAGGCACCATTAGTTCTGTACGTCAATGGTGAATATTCCCTCTATCCTATCAGAGGGTAAGGTGGAACGTTGTCTATAAGCCCCCCCCCCCCCCCCCCCCCCCCCCCCAACACACGCATCCCACCCAAACCAACTGAAACCCTTCCACTCATTGAAAGACACTGAAAGCAGCGGAAGACCACCAGTGTTTCATTCAGTTTATCTAACCAGGTGCAGAGATACAGAAGCTTATCAGTGACGAGACCATTAACACATGTAGGAAAGGTGAGTGAAGAGACCATTAACACATGTAGGAAAGGTGAGTGAAGAGACCATTAACACATGTAGGAAAGGTGAGTGAAGAAACCATTAACACATGTAGGAAAGGTGAGTGAAGAAACCATTAACACATGTAGGAAAGGTGAGTGAAGAAACCATTAACACATGTACGAAAGGTGAGTGAAGAGACCATTAACACATGTAGGAAAGGTGAGTGAAGAGACCATTAACACATGTAGGAAAGGTGAGTGAAGAGACCATTAACACATGTAGGAAAGGTGAGTGAAGAGACCATTAACACATGTAGGAAAGGTGAGTGAAGAAACCATTAACACATGTAGGAAAGGTGAGTGAAGAGACCATTAACACATGTAGGAAAGGTGAGTGAAGAAACCATTAACACATGTAGGAAAGGTGAGTGAAGAAACCATTAACACATGTAGGAAAGGTGAGTGAAGAGACCATTAACACATGTAGGAAAGGTGAGTGAAGAGACCATTAACACATGTAGGAAAGGTGAGTGAAGAAACCATTAACACATGTAGGAAAGGTGAGTGAAGAGACCATTAACACATGTAGGAAAGGTGAGTGAAGAAACCATTAACACATGTAGGAAAGGTGAGTGAAGAAACCATTAACACATGTAGGAAAGGTGAGTGAAGAAACCATTAACACATGTAGGAAAGGTGAGTGAAGAGACCATTAACACATGTAGGAAAGGTGAGTGAAGAGACCATTAACACATGTAGGAAAGGTGAGTGAAGAAACCATTAACACATGTAGGAAAGGTGAGTGAAGAAACCATTAACACATGTAGGAAAGGTGAGTGAAGAAACCATTAACACATGTAGGAAAGGTGAGTGAAGAGACCATTAACACATGTAGGAAAGGTGAGTGAAGAGACCATTAACACATGTAGGAAAGGTGAGTGAAGAAACCATTAACACATGTAGGAAAGGTGAGTGAAGAAACCATTAACACATGTAGGAAAGGTGAGTGAAGAGACCAAAAACACAGTCTCTCAAACTATTTCTGACTATCAACTTCAAATTAAGCTGTGAATAGTTAACTTCTATGTCTGAGTTTTGTAAATTATGGGTTATTATTATTATTAGCAGTTCGGCCATTTTGTGGGCTAAATTACTATTATAGTGGATATTTCCAAAATTGTATTGACCTATTGCCAACTACATTAAATACACCAGTTGATTGAATCATTGGTTCGATGTGGGTGTAATTAGTTCAGGCATGTACAGCTGATGACACCACCACACTGACAGTCACTGGCCAGAAAAACCAGACTGTAGGCAGTTAGGCTCTATGGGAGGTTTGGCTTGGTGCTATATTATATCACCACAGCACCAGGCAGCACAGACATGACAACAGCAACAGCTGGGTGTGGAGCGTGCCTGGCTTCCATCTATCGGTCCTCCTCACTCTACTCAGAGGGCCAGGGCAAACAAGAGCATGGCTGCTAAAGCTATCAAAGAAGGAATCTAGGAAGAGAGTCCTTTCCTCCAAAGAGCAGAAGGAAACAACATACTCAAAAACAGTAGGTAGTGAAATAGTGTGGGTAAAAGCTCAATGACATAGCTACATTCCAAAAACACAGAGAGGATGGTACAGGTTGGCACAGTCAAATATCTGTGCATGTATAATTGCAGTAAAAAGATTCTGGTAAAAAAAAAGAAAAAAAGATTGTACTGTAGTAGTACTACGATATAACCTCAGAGCTCTATTTACAAGTAGAGTGGGACCCACTCTTGTCTCTCTCCACAGCTGTCTTTTAGTGCGTAAGCAGGAACCAATATTCTTGGTTCCTGGAGTCCTGGCCTGGCGTGCGTTTTGGCCGTGACACAGTAATCAGATTAGATGGAGGGAAGCAACAAGGAGAAGGAAAAGAGTCAAGGTCCTAGTGAGAAGGAGCCGCTTCCTGTAGGCCTGGCTGCTACACTGGTCTCAAGCCTATCCCCTGACCCCCTCAGCCTCATGTAGGCCTGCCTGGCTGCTACACTGGTCTCTAGCCTAACCCCTGACCCCCTCAGCCTCATGTAGGCCTGGCTGCTACACTGGTCTCAAGCCTAACCCCTGACCCCCTCAGCCTCATGTAGGCCTGGCTGCTACACTGGTCTCTAGCCTAACCCCTGACCCCCTCAGCCTCATGAAGGCATGACTGCTACACTGGACTCTAGCCTAACCCCTGACCCCCTCAGCCTCATGTAGGCCTGGCTGCTACACTGGTCTCTAGCCTAACCCCTGACCCCCTCAGCCTCATGTAGGCCTGGCTGCTACACTGGTCTCTAGCCTAACCCCTGACCCCCTCAGCCTCATGTAGGTATGGCTGCTACACTGGTCTCTAGCCTAACCCCTGACCCCCTCAGCCTCATGTAGGCCTGGCTGCTACACTGGTTTCTAGCCTAACCCCTGACCCCCTCAGCCTCATGAAGGCCTGACTGCTACATTGGACTCTAGCCTAACCCCTGACCCCCATGTAGGCCTGCCTGGCTGCTACACTGGTCTCTAGCCTAACTCCTGACCCCCTGAGCCTCATGTAGGCCTGGCTGCTACACTGGTCTCTAGCCTAACCCCTGACCCCCTCAGCCTCATGCAGGCCTGGCTGCTACACTGGTCTCTAGCCTAACCCCTGACCCCCTAAGCCTCATGTAGGCCTGGCTGCTACACTGGTCTCTAGCCTAACCCCTGACCCCCTCAGCCTCATGTAGGCCTGGCTGCTACACTGGTCTCTAGCCTAACCCCTGACCCCCTCAGCCTCATGTAGGTCTGACTAATACACTGCCGTGCAGAATAAATATCAGAGAACCCAGAGAAGCACGAGATTGAACTTCACACAACTTTCTAGAGTTTTCCCTGTTAGTTAACACTATCAATATTTTCCTTTACTGTGGCAATTATAATCGAATCAATGCAATATTAGTCACTTTTAAAGCAACCTACTAAATCAAGTTTTATTGGTCGCATACACATATTTAGCAGATGTTATTGCGGGTGTAGCGAAATGCTTGTGGTCTATGCAAGACTTAGTATGCAAAACTAACTACGTAAGAGATTGTTGTAGGCAGAACGCATCAAAGTAGGATTCGATTACATTGACAGGCACAACTCAGGCCGGCCCGTACTCTACACAGACCGGTGTGCCATAACAAATCAGAGCTGCAGTAGGACTACATGCAAATATACTACATATGAATGTGCCATTCACTTTGAACTGGACTGTTTTTACAGCATGAGCGGTCGTGAGTAGATACAGTACTTTGATTCAAAACAAGCGATTCAAAACAACAAGATAAACGTCAAGATTTCTTGCTGACAATGCGGTTATCATGAAAAGGCTGGGAGATTTTTAAAATGCTTTGAGCTAGAAATGAGCACCCACCCAAGGACAACGCACCAATTTATTTTCTCTTTAATAATGACAAATGCCTTACGGCAGTTAATCAGTCTGGATCCTGCAGTTCAATCCAAACCAGCTTCTCTTCCTAACACAACACAGAGCAAATGAGCTGCTATCATCACAGCGTAACCAATCTAACCTATTGCACAATACTGTTTAGATGGCATGTAACAGGAGGGGAATGGGACTCGGCACAGAGTCTGAACCTCCCCATAACCATTGGTGGGTTTAGGGGACCAATGGTGGTATACAGAATTATTTTACAACACTGTTTATTACACGATTAAGTAACAGTGCCAGAGAAGTGTGGGAGAGACTTTCATTCAGATTCATTAGGAACTCATTATAAACTGAGCCAACCATGCACAGCGAGGAGGTGTGTGTGTGTGAGAGTATGGGGGGCCACAGAGCATACTGGACTGTTAAGATTTAATTACTACCCCACCCCTTCCAGTTATCATCCTACCCTAAGGGCCTACTTATGGTCTGACCAACCGTCAAATAAAATGGTCCATTTTGTGTTTGTCCGCTGCTTGGTCCTGCTGACTAAACGAAACAAGGCATTTTAACTGAGTATAGACCCATGAATTGTTTTTGGCAATACACACAAGGCACTGAGCAGGGCCTCTGTTACAAAGCCCCCTCTGTGGTTTGGTGGAACAGCCGTTAGCTTGGGGATGAGCCAGGGGCCCTTGGCCAACATCCAGCAGGTCTCGACCCAAAACGCAGAGGCTACTTGGACTGGGCCCGATGTTCTGGAAATCCAATAGGACAGCCTGTTTAGTATGTCACTAAGTTGCTCCCAGCTAGCAACCCTGCCTGCTGCCCAGGCCAGTGTGAGAGAAAACTAGGGCATGGGCTTCAAAGCAAGCAAGACATTCAGGCAGGAGAAAACAGGATTTGTGGTCAACATCAGCACATGCACATTTAATCAATAGAGCACATGAATAGTATGGGGAGGAAAAATATTGGTGGTCTGTTTAGAAAGGAACAGCTCTGGTCTGGTTCTAGAATTCATTCCTGAATCCTGCACACAGCCACCCCAACTCTCCAGGGTCCCAAAGCAGAGAACACAGCTCAATTAGATACAGTAAAACATGAACTGCACAACAAACTAGCTCCCAGCAGCTGTTCCTGAGCACTTTACATTTCCCAAAGAAGAAATTCAGAATCAAGAGACCTTTATCATAAAAAAACACCCTGAACATGTATGGTTTGGTATTAGCACACACAAAAAGTACCCTTTCTCTCTCTCACACACACACACACAGTAGCAGACCTGCAGGGCTGTGTTCAACGCTGCACCACTAACAGGTGGCTTTTCCTCTAATAAATGCAGGTTGACGTTTATTGTCATGAGTCTTGCATTGGAGGCAGAAAGAACTAAGTGGTTTCCACTACATGGGCATGCTGCAAAGTCAAAATTGGCAATATCGTAAAAATTCATGAAAAAACACTAGCTTTTTAGTCTTAATTTAAGGTTAGGCATTAGGGCTAGCAGTATGGTAAAGGTTAGGTTTAAAATCAATATGACTTTGTGGTAGTGCCAGCTAGTGACCACTCTGCAGAGCTGCCTCCAGTACATGAGTCATCTCAATAAATGCCAACCTGCCTAATAAACACAGACCAGAGTGATGTGGTAACAGACCGTGGAAACAACATCCCACCTGCTCACTACTATCATACAGCCTTGTAGATCAATAAACATTAATTGAATGCGTCTCTTAGCATAAACATGACAGCACAAGCCAACTTAGACACACCCTCAATAGCGACACATCTAGGACTCGTGTTTCTGCACATGTATCAGGTACTGTACGAAGCACTACTGTGTATGTCTGAATAATTTATGTTGTACACATGCAGAAGTAGAGAGGAGATCCAGCAATTTGTAGAGGGAAGAAGCGGCAGTGCTCCCTTCTCTTTGCACACCTACCTGAGCAGAGGATGCCCTTGTGTCGGGCGCAGGAGAAGTCGTCACACTCGCAGAAGGTCCCGTAGATCTTCCCGAACTCTGACTCATAGCAGAGGCACTGGTTACAACTGCACTCCCCTCTCCCACCACAGATCTGCTTCCCCTCCGCCTCTCTACAGGCGCTCAGGTACATGCTGCCAGCCTCGCCCTCCTGGCACTCACAGCGGGCGCCCAGGTAGCCCGGGTCACAGCGGCAGGTACCACAGGTGTACTGTCCGATAGAGCTGCAGCGGCTACTGTTAGCCTGGGTCTGGTCGGTGCAGCCACAGGCACAGCGGTAGTCCACTGACACCTCCAGACGATCCTTCAAGCCCACAGGTTTGATGGTGAATCTCTGCTGGGTGCCAGGTGCGGGGCAGCCCCTAGCATCCACACTCACGTTGAATGACACCTGGAAGAAAGAAGAACAGTACAACAGGGTTAGTATATGGACTGGAATTAGACAAATTGCCACAATTTCTCAATCAAGGAGTTTTACACAAACCTACGTCATACTCATAACTGGATTTCAAAAAATGGTCTCAATCTGGATCCATCACAATTACACCATCTACCTCCAGATTAACCCTTTTTGCTCATATTAAGGATTGGCTGTGATCTACATTTGACCTGCAAGCTGTGTTTATACATGTGGAATGATCTCAGAGAGAGAAGGCGCGAGAGAGCGCGATCAGAGGAGAGAGATCAGAGGACAGTTTGTGGCTTTGAGTCAATTAGTTGATTAATCACAGCCAATTCAAGCAGCAGATGACACAGACAGGACCGCCACCCATTTGATTGCTCTGAGGAAGGAAGTCTGAACAAGACAGAAACTCCACCCTCCCTTTAGATTGGCCTGTCTCATCAGTTACGTTGATTGGAAGATGGTGCTGCATTGGATAGCAGATGTTTTACGGACTCCGGAATAATTCTCAAATATGTTTTTTTTACACTGAAAAATATGTTTTACACCGTCTCCACCATCATTTGTTATGAATGAAAATAGCTTTTGGACACCAGGGGCCAGACACACCAGTTGGGTGACAATTAATCTTGATGGTTGTACAGTCATCTCAAATAAAACTGAAGGACCTCGGCATTACTCTGGACCCTGATCTCTCTTTTGACAAACATATCAAGACTGTTTCAAGGACAGCTTTTTTCCATCTACGTAGCATTGCAAAAATCAGAAACTTTCTGTCCAAAAATGAAAATTAATCCATGCTTTTGTTACTTCTAGGTTCAACTATTGCAATGCTTTACTTTCCGGCTACCCGGATAAAGCACTAAATCAATTTAATTTGCTCATATTACTCCAGTGCTAGCCTCCCTACACTGGCTTCCTGTTAAGGCAAGGGCTGATCAACGTTTTACTGCTAACCTACAAAGCATTACATGGGCTTGCTCCTACCTATCTTTCTGATTTGGTCCTGCCGTGCATACCTACACGTACGCTACGGTCACAAGATGCAGGCCTCCTAATTGTCCCTAGAATTTCTAAGCAAACAGCTGGAGGCAAGGCTTTCTCCTATAGAACTCAATTGTTATGGAACGGTCTGCCTACTACCCATGTGAGAGACGCAAACTCGGTCTCAACCTTTTAAGTCTTTACTGAAGACTCATCTCTTCAGTGGGTCATATGATTGAGTGTAGTCTGGCCCAGGAGTGTGAAGGTGAACGGAAAGGCTCTGGAGCAACGAACCGCCCTTGCCGTCTCTGCCTGGACGTTTCCCCTCTCTCAACTGGGATTCTCTGCCTCTAACCCTATTACAGGGGCTGAGTCACTGGCTTACTGGTGCTCTTTCATGTCGTGCCTAGGAGAGGTGCGTCACTTGAGTGGGTTGAGTCACTGACGTGATCTGCCTGTCTGGGTTGGTTCCCCCCCTTTGTTTGTGCCGTTGCGGAGATCTTTGTGGGCTATACTCGGCCTTGTCTCAGGATGGTAAGTTGGTGGTGTGGGGGCTGTGCTTTGGCAAAGTGGGTGAGGATATCTCATTCCTGTTTGGCCTTGTCCGGGGGTATCATCGGATGGGTCCACAGTGTCTCCTGACCCAGCCTCCAGTATTTATGCTGCAGTAGTTTGTGTCGGGGGGCTAGGGTCAGTTTGTTATTTCTGGAGTACTTATCCTGTCTTATCTGGTGTCCTGTGTGAATTTAAGTATGCTCTCTTTAATTCTCTCTCTCGGAGGACCTGAGCCCTTGGACCATGCCTCAGGACTACCTGGATGACTCCTTGCTGTCCCCAGTCCACCTGGCCGTGCTGCTGCTCCAGTTTCAACTGTTCTGCCTGCGGCTATGGAACCCTGACCTGTTCACCGGACGTGCTAACTGTCCCAGACCTGCTGTTTTCAACTCTCCAGAGACCGCAGGAGCGGTAGAGATACTCCTAATTATCAGCTATGAAAAGCCAACTGACATTTACTCCTGAGGTGCTGACTTGCTGCACCCTCGACAACTACTGTGATTATTATTTGACCATGCTGGTCATTTATGAACATTTGAACATCTTGGCCATGTTCTGTTATAATCTCCACCTGGTACAGCCAGAAGACTGGCCACCCCTCATAGTAGCCTGATTCCTCTCTAGGTTTCTTCCTAGGTTTAGGCCTTTCTAGGGAGTTTTTCCTAGCCACTGTGCTTCTACACCTGCATCGCTTGCTGTTTGGGGTTTTAGGCTGGGTTTCTGTACAGCACTTTGAGATATCAGCTGATGTAAGAAGGGCTATATAAATACATTTGATAAAAAAAATAAAAAGTCTTAAAATGCTAGGTCAGGTGTATCTACGTTTGACTTTGGGATAAGAATTTACACCTGCTGCACCAACCAAAAAGACTAGTCGTAGCTAAATCCAGTGTAAGCAATGATTAAGCAATGCATGAGATTTGATGCTTCAAAATGGTGGCTGCTAGGCAGCACCCATTACTAGGCTGTCACTGTTCTCGTGGCAGGTTTTTTTTTTGTTTGAATTTTTACCCCTTTTTCTCCCCAATTTCATGGTATCCAATTGTTGTAGTAGCTACTATCTTGTCTCATTGCTGCAACTCCCGTACGGGCTCGGGAGAGACGAAGGCTGAATGTCATGCGTCCTCCGATACACAACCCAACCAGCCGTACTGCTTCTTAACACAGCGCTCATCCAACCCGGAAGCATGCCGCACCAATGTGTCGGAGGCTACACCGTGCACCTGGCAACCTTGGCTAGCGCGCACTGCGCCCGGCCCGCCACAGGAGTCGCTGGTGCGCGGTGAGACAAGGAGATCCCTACCGACCAATCCCTCCCTAACCCGGACGACGCTAGGCCAATTGTGCGTCGCCCCACGGACCTCCCGGTCGCGGCCGGTTACGACAGAGCCTAGGCGCGAACCCAGGGACTCTGATGGCACAATTAACTGTGCCACCCAGGGACTCTGATGGCCCTTAACCACTGCGCCACCCGGGAGGCCCTCGTGGCAGTTTTAAACTTTGCCAGGCATGTCCCATCATTTCAAAGCCCACCACTATGCATGCATGTTGTTCTCTTATGATGAATCATCAATCAATAATTACTGTGGAATGAATATCACTGAATGACAAAGTTATTGGATAAAGTAGGCTAATGCTTTTGAAGGCATTTATCATATTGTTGCTTACTGAAACTCCCAAAGTCATCGAACTGTTTTCAATACTTTAAAGCAATAGCCGTGTGGTCAACTATAATTTCAGCCCCTTATCATTGGGACAACATTATCGCGCTGTTTTTAGACAAGCGTGGGGAATCGTCTTCATAAATCAATCGTCCAGATTTTTGTTTTCCAGGAACCTCCGTTTGGATATTTGATTACATTTAGGCTGGGAAAATGTTAGCCAAATTGAGGTCAGTGTTCATAATGATAATCTTTAGTCTAGTTTGCTCATCTAACAGCATTATCAGAACATTTTGCTAGCATGTTATGTAGTCTAAGGTAGCCTAGTATTAACAAGTGGCTTATTCTTCTCCTCACTCACGTAGTAGCCTAGGCTATAGTGCATTCAGAAAGTATTCACACCTGGACTTGTTCCACATTTTGTTGTGTTACAGCCTGAATTTAAAATGGGCTCAATTGAGATGTTTTGTCACTGGCCTAAACACACACACCTCCACATTATGGGGTAGTGTTTTTAAAATACATTTTTACAAATGAATAAAAATAAAACATCTGAAATGTCTTGAGTCAATAAGTATTCAACCCCTTTGTTATGGCAAGCCTAAATAAGTTCAGGAGCACAAATGTTCTTAACAAGTCACATAATACGTTGCATGGACTCACTCTCTGTGCAATAATAGTGCTTCACATTATTTTTTTATGACTACCTCATCTTTTTACCTCACACATACAGATACTTGTAAGGTCCCTCAGTTCAGCAGTGAATTTCAAAACCTTGCAAAGAAGGGCACCTATTGGTAGATGGGTTTAAAAACATAAAATAAAAAAAGCAGACAGAGTTAGTAACCTAATTGACAGAGTGAAAAGAAGGAAGCCTGTACAGAATGAAAATATTGCAAAACATGCATCCTGTTTGCAACAAGGCATGGGGCTCCCGAGTGGCACAGCGGTCTAAGGCACTGCATCTCAGTGCAAGAGGCGACACTACATTCCCTGGTTTGAATCACATCCGGCCGTGATTGGGAGTCCCATAGGGCGTTGCACAATTGGCCCAGCGTCATCCGTGTTTGACCAGGGTAGGACGTCATTGTAAATAAGAATTTGTTCTTAACTGACATGCCTAGTTAACAAAAAACATGTTTTGGGAGCCTCCCGGGTGGCGCAGTGTTCTAGGACACTGCATCGCAGCGCTAGCTGTGCCACCAGAGACTCTGGGTTCGCGGCCATGCTCTGTAGCAGCTGGCCGCGACCGGGAGGTCCGTGGGGTGACGCACAATTGGCCTAGCGTCGTCCAGGTTAGGGAGGGTTTGGCCGGTAGGGATATCCTTGTCTCATCACGCACCAGCGACTCCTGTGGCGGGCCGGGCGCAGTGCACGCTAACCAAGGTCGCCAGGTGCACGGTGTTTCCTCCGACACATTAGTGCAGCTGGCTTCCGGGTTAGATGCGCGCCATGTTAAGAAGCAGTGCAGCTTGGTTGAGTTGTGTTTCAGAGGAGCCTGTACAGGAGTTGTAGCGATGAGACAAGATAGTAATTACTAACAATTGGATACCACGAAATTGGGGAGAAAAAGGGGGTATGATTGAGTGTGGCCCAGGAGTGTGAAGGTGAACGGAAAGGCTCTGGAGTAACGAACCGCCCTTGCTGTCTCTGCCTGGCCGGTTCCCCTCTTTCCACTGGGATTCTCTGCCTCTAACCCTATTACAGGGGCTGAGTCACTGGCTTTACTAGGGCTCTTTCATACCGTCCCAATTAGGGGTGCGTCACTTGAGTGGGTTGAGTCACTGATGTGATCTTCCTGTATGGGTTGGCGCCCCTCCTTGGGTTGTGCCGTGGCGGAGATCTTTGTCTCAGGATGGTAAATTGGTGGTTGAAGATATCCCTCTAGTGGTGTGGGGGCTGTGCTTTGGCAAAGTGGGTGGGGTTATATCCTTCCTGTTTGGCCCTGTCCGGGGGTGTCTCCTGACCCCTCCTGTCTCAGCCTCCAGTATTTATGCTGCAGTAGTTTATGTGTTGGTTTATGTGTCGGGGGTCAGTTTGTTATATCTGGAGTACTTCTCCTGTCCTATCCGGTGTCCTGTGTGAATTTAAGTATGCCCTCTCTAATTCTCTCTCGGAGGAGGAGGACCTGAGCCCTAGGACCATGCCTCAGGACTACCTGACATGATGACTCCTTGCTGTCCCCAGTCCACCTGGCTGTGCTGCTGCTCCAGTTTCAACTGTTCTGCCTGTGATTATTATTATTTGACCATGCTGGTCATTTATGAACATTCGAACATCTTGGCCATGTTCTGTTATAATCACCCGGCACAGCCAGAAGAGGACTGGCCACCGCTCATAGCCTGGTTCCTCTCTAGGTTTTGGCCTTTCTAGGGAGTTTTTCCTAGCCACCGTGCTTCTACACCTGCATTGCTTGCTATTTGGGGTTTTAGGCTGGGTTTCTGCACAGCACTTTGAGATATCAGCTGATGTACGAGGGGCTATATAAATACATTTGATTGGATATGATAAAATACATTTTATTTTTTTTAAAAATGTTCTTTATTTAAGCCATTAACTTTTTTGTCCTGAATACAAAGTGTGTTGCATTGGATTTACCCCAAACATATTACAGAGTCCCAATCCCCATATTTTCAAGCATAGTGATGTCTGCATCATGTTATGGGTATGCTTGTAATTGTCAAGAACCGGGGAGCTTTTCAGGATAAAAAATACATTGAATGGAGCTAAGCACAGGCAAAATCCTAGAGGAAAACCTGGTTCAGAACAATTCTCCTTTCAGCAGGACAATAACCTAAAATAAGGCTAAAACTACACTGGAGTTGCTTTTGTAACGGTGAAATGGCTAGCTGGTTAGCGGCGGTGCGCGCTAATAGCGTTTCAATTGGTGACATCACTTGCTCTGAGGCCTTGAAGTAGTTGTGGCGCAATGGGTAACGATGCTTTGAGGGTGACTGTTGTGTGCAGAGGGTCCCTGGTTCGAGGTGAGGAGAGGGACGGAAGCAATACTGTTACACTTACCAAGAATCCAGTGAATATTCCCGAGTGGCCGAGTTCCAGTTTTGACTTAAATCTACTTGAAAATCTATGGCAAGACCTGAAAATGGTTGTCTAGCAATGATCAACCAATTTGAACACATCTTGAAGAATTTTTAAAGAATAATGGGCAAATATTGTACAACCCAGGTGTGCAAAGCTCTTAGACTTACCCAGAAAGACTCAGCTGAAATCGCTGCCAAAGGTGATTCTGACATGTATTGACTCAGGGGTGTGAATACTTATGTAAATGAGATATGAGCTATAATAAAAGTGGAGGTGGCAGCTCATCTATTAGTTTTCTAATATCTGATCAGACACATTTAGCATGCTGTAATGTAGCATGAATCAAGTGTATTATTTTGCTATTGACTCGCGCATAGGCAACTCGAAAAGCCCGGAGGTTGTGAAATATGAACACGAGACTCACATCCTTTAGAAAATATAGATTGTTATTTCATGGTATGTACAGAAAAGAATAGCATAGTCCCGTCTCCCGACCAGGCGTAGAGTCTACGCCCAGGCATAGCTCATAGAAGGGCTCACGCCCAGGCATAGCTCATAGAAGGGCTCACGCCCAGGTGATGCAACAGGTATAATCTTTACGTCCACGTAGAGCATATCGAACATATAGTTACAACCCACTTACAACCAACTGGTTCAAATCGGCCCCAGAAGAGCGATCACTAGACTCGATCCATGTTATTTTTTTACTGGTTATTGTTATTCACTGTATTTATTCCTCGTGTCACCAATTCTATTTATCTTTAACTCTGCATTGTTGTAAAAAGACCCGGAAGTAAGCATGTCCCGGAATAAGCATGTTAATCTACATCTGTTGTTTACAAAGCATGTGACAAATAACATTTGATTTGCAGCGCATTACTGTTTCCTTCTCTGTAGCTTACTGCCACAGCAACCATCTCTAGTGTGTGTACGTGCCGTAGATGAGGCAGTGTGTTATTCTTTGTGGTTTCACTCACTTTAGATGGGATAATGGTGTGAATTCCTCCAGTTAAACTGATACTACCATGAATCTACAAAACTGCAATGTACAGTATATATGTCAGTTGATACATCATCACCTTCCATATAACCTTTGGCGCATTGGAAAAGGCTCTGAGGCAAAACATCTTTAAAACTGAATAATTCTGTCCAAAGAAAACACAAGGACCGACTTCAATAACGCCAATTAGAATACATATGAAATGTGGTTAACTTTTCAATACATAACACAGCTCTGGATGAGAGCATGGATACTTTCAACCACAAAAATATTTTAGCGAAGAGAAAAGCTAATCTGAGGCAGCTGTAGGGGTATTTCAGGAAGGATGTCCTTCCTTCCATGACGTAGGTCTGATAAGGTTCACTCTTCCACATCATTCTCCTTCTCCCAGTGGTTCTAGATGAGTGAAGAAGCGCGCACACACACACACACACACACACACGTCTACAGGTAGCCTATGTGCCCTTTGGCAGTGTTGAGCCCGGAGGGGTCATTGGAGGTGGAGAGGCAGGGATGTGAGGGGGCACATGCTGTGCTTTGAAGTTTAGCTCCCAAGACTGAAGGCCATAGCCCTCTGGACTGCAGCCCCAAAGGCAAACACTCAGATGCTTGGGCCGTGTTGATGTTGGCAGCAGCTCTGCACGCAACGATCCGAGTCTTCAGGAGAGAAAAAGAGCATTGGCCTGTCACTCAGAATGCAGGACCTTTTGCTCTCTCTCTATAGGTCTCTTAGGCCATCAGTGTCTTCCATCTTCCCTTCCTCTTTCAATGAGAAGTGAACATCAACAGGCTTAGTGGTGAAGAGGTCATAGTACCACAGACCCTACTGGGTGAGCCGCTGACTAATATGAAACGCTGTACAATATGAGGGTGTGGCTGTGTGTGGAGTAAACACTCATGACATCAAACTGCGTCATCTGTCCAACCCAAACCATTGATCTAGTTAGTAAGTGATGAATGTCTGTAGGTAATACAGAAACACGAGTTAAAAATAAATAAAAAACATCAATAACAAAGCTATTGTCATCCACAAGCACAGCACTGCAGAAGAACAGGACATGAACGCAGAGTTGTGGTATGTTCCTGCTGAGTACCTAGATAAGCCTCCAATCAGAGTCCACAGGAAGGAAGGGCCCACATAACACTTGGAAGACCTGCTTGTCTGCTATTTGCCTCTTCCACTACAGCAGTGCTCTTCCTAACGAGGTAATGAGATTTAGGGGAGTGAGTCACGAGGAACCCATCTCCTTTAACCATGTGGCTCATTAGGGAAACTAGCAACCATGAGATAAAGCTGCTGGAGTAAAAAGGCAGGGAACCAAATCCCAGGACATTACTGCTGTGATTGTGAGAGAGGGATGGAATGGAGGAGTGGAACGGAGAGAGCAGCAGATTAATCACCAAAGTCTATCTTGAGTCAAGTATTCAACCACTTTGTTATGGCAAGCCTAATTAATTTCAGGATAAAACAGTTGCTTAAAAAGACACATAAGTTGCATGGACTCACTCGGTGTGCAGTAATAGTGTTTAACGTAACTTTATGATTACCTCATCTCTGTACCTCACACATACAGATAATTTTAAGGTCCCTCAGTCGAGCAGTGAATTTCAAACACAGAATCAACCAAAGACCAGGGAGGTTTTCCAACGCCTCACAAAAAAGTACACCTATCAGTAGACAAGACATTGAATATCTCTGAGCCATGTGAAGTTATTAAATTACACTTTGGATGGTGTATCAATACACCCATTCACTACAAAGATACAGGCGCACTTCCTACCTCATTTGCCGGGGAGGAAGGAAACCGCTCAGATGACGCAGATGCTACGCTACAGGACTGTTTTGCAAGCACATACTGGAATATGTTCCCGGACTCAAATGGCATTGAGGAGTATACCACCTCAGTCACCGGCTTCATCAGTAAGTGCATCGACAACGTCATCCCTCACAGTGACAGTACGTATATATCCCAATCAGAAGCCATGGATTACAGGCAACATCCACACAGAGCTAAAAAGGGTAGAGCTGCCGCTTTCAAGGAGTGGGACACTACTCCGGACGCTTATAAATAATCCAGCTATTCCCTTAGACGAACCATCAAACAGCTTGTCGGATGTGGCAGGGCTTGCAAACTATTACAGACTAAAGGGAAACCCAGCCGCGAGCTGCCCAGTGACCGAAGCCTACAAGACGAGCTAAATCCCTTTTATGCTTGCTTCGAGGCAAGCAACACTGAAGCATGCATGAGAGCACCAGCTGTTCCGGACGACTGTGTGATCATGCTCTTTGTAGCTGATGTGAGCAAGACCTTTAAAACAGGTCAACAGTCACAAGGCCGGGGGGCCAGACGGGTTACCAGGACGTGTACTCAAAGCATGCGCGGAGCAACTGGCAAGTGTCTTCACTGACATTTTCAACCTCTCCCTGACCAAGGCTGTAATACCTATATGTTTCAAGCAGACCACCATAGTCCCTGTGCCCAAGAATGCGAAGGTAACCTACCTAAATGACTACCACCCCGTAGCGCTCACGTTATTTTATTTAACCTTTATTTAACTTCTTCGATATAGGGGGCGCTCTTTTAATTTTTGGATGAAAAACGTTCCCGTTTTAAACAAGATATTTTGTCACGAAAAGATGATCGACTATGCATATAATTGACAGCTTTGGAAAGAAAACACTGACGTTTCCAAAACTGCAAAGATATTGTCTGCGCCTGCCACAGAACTGATGTTACAGGCGAAACCCAGATAAAAATACAATCAGGAAGTGCCGCATTTTTTGAAACCGCCTCATGGCAATGACTCCTTATATGGCTGTGAAGGAGCTAGGAGTCAGCTTATGTTTTCCACGTTTTCCCCAAGGTGTCTACAGCATTGTGACGTATTTGTAGGCATATCATTGGAAGATTGACCATAAGAGACTACATTTACCAGGTGGTCGCTTGGTGTCCTCCGTTGCAATTATTGCGTAATCTCCAGCTGCAGTATTTTTCCATTTGTTTCTGATGAGAAGCCAGCTGCCACCACTGATAGATTATCGAATAGATATGTGAAAAACACCTTGAGGAATGATTCTAAACAACGTTTGCCATGTTTCTGTCGATATTATGGAGCTAATTTGGAAAAAAGTTTGCCGTTGTAAGTGACTGCATTTTCCGGTATTTCTCTTAGCGAAATGTGATGAACAAAACGGAGCTATTTCGTCTACACAAATAATCTTTTTGGAAAAAATTAACATTTGCTATCTAACTAAGAGTCTCGTCATTGAAAACATCCGAAGTTCTTCAAAGGTAAATTATTTTATTTGAATGCTTTTCTTGTTTTTGTGAAAATGTTGCCTGCTGAATGCTAGGCTTAATGCTATGCTAGCCTATCAATACTCTTACACAAATGCTTGTGTAGCTTTGGTTGAAAAGCATATTTAGAAAATCTGAGATGACAGTGTTGTTAACAAAAGGCTAAGCTTGTGTTTCAATATATTTATTTCATTTGCGATTTTCATGAATAGGAAACGTTGCGTTATGGTAATGAGCTTGAGGCTATGATTACGCTCCCGGACACGGGATTGCTCGTCGCTAGGTTAACCAGGAAGGGCTCATTGAGATTTAAAATCTCTTTTTCAAGAGTGTCCTGGCCAAGATAGGCAGCACCAGGTCATTACAAAAATTAGACAAACATGAAAAACTACAAGTAATCTAGTAAAAAACTTAGAATTCACAAGAGCATAACAAAATCAAAAACAGCAGCAAATTAACCTTTCTAGCGCAGGCGTTCCGCTAGCGGAACCCCTTGACAACATTCCGTTGAAAAGGCAGCGCGCGAAATTCAAAAATATGTTTTAGGAATATGTAACTTTCACACATTAACAGGTCCAATACAGCAAATGAAAGAAACATCTTGTTAATCTACTCATCGTGTCAGATTTAAAAAATGCTTTACAGCGAAAGCACAACATATGATTATGTTAGGTCATAGCCAAGTCAAAAAAACACAGCCAGTTTCCCAGCCAAAGATAGGAGTCACAAAAATCAGAAATATAGATAAAATTAATCACTAACCTTTGATGATCAGATGACACTCATAGGGCATCATGTTACACAATACATGTATATTTTGTTCGATAATGTGCATATTTATTTAAAAATACCAATCGGGACAAGTTCTTCCAGTTTAAAAGTATTTTGTAAGGCGTTCCAAGACGATGGCGTAGAGTACATAAAAGCCCTTTTACCAAATTCAGTTCGGACATTTGGAACAGTTAGCAGGATAAAGTCCAGCAAAGGAAGAGTACCCACCACATTTCTGAACAATAAAAATGCCCAAATAAAAAAGGTAGTAAACCCAAAATGGCTTTGTAAATAAAAGTATGCCTGAGCCTACGAGTGACTAGAAAAGGCCAGCCAACCCTGGTATACAAAGTGCAGTGGTGCGTAAGGATTTTATAGTTTAAAATAAATCTCAAAGTGCCATGGTAAAGGGTGTCAATTGATCTCAAACACTGAGCGGAAGCATTCATATTTAAAATATCCCCATAGTCCAGTAAAGGCATAAATGTAGCTGATACTAGCCTCCTTCTGGCTTCAAAAGAAAAACAGGCCTTATTCCTAAAATAAAATCCCAATTTCAGCTTCAATTATTTTGTAGGTTGTTGAATATGCAATTTAAAAGAGGCCATCATCAATTAAAATTCCAAGATATTTATATGAGGTTACAACCTCAATCTCCTTGCCCTGACGGGTAGTAATAGGTGAAAGGTTCAGAGGTCTATGTCTTGCTTTAGAAAACACCATTCGTTTAGTCAGTATTGAGGATAAGCTTCAATTGACACAAGGTATGTTGAACAGTATAAAAAGCTGTTTGCAAGTTCTGGAAAGCTTTTGTAAGAGACGAGGCACAACAGTATCATCAGCATAAAAATGAAGTTGCGCATTTTGGACATTTTTGTAATTTATTTAAATAGTGAATAAGAGAGGACCAAGTACAGAGCCTTGGGGCACACCATTAAAGACAGGCAATTTAACAGACATAAGCCCATCAAATTGAGTGCACTGAGTTCTATCAGGCAGATAATTAGCCAACCATGCAACTGCATGCTCTGAAAGACCTACACCTGACAATCTCTGCCTTAGTATAGCATGATCAACTGTATCAAAAGCCTTAGAGAGATCAATAAAAAGTGAGACACAGTGCAGTTTTTTTTTATCAAGGGCTTCAGTGATATCATTTAAAACCTTCATGGCTGCTGTAATTGTGATATGCTTCTTCCTGAAGCCCGAATGGTACATTGATAAAATAGAGTTAGTAAATAGCTGTTCATTCACAAGGGTTTCAAGAATTTTCACCAGGGGTGACAGCTTTGAGATGGGCCTATAATTATTTAACTTCTTGGAGACAGGGGGGGGCAGTATTGAGTAGCTTGGATGAATAAGGTGCCCAGAATAAACTGCCTGCTTCTCTGTTCCAGATGCAAATATATGCATATCATTAGTAGTATTGGATAGAAAACAGTTGAAAGTTTCTAAAACTGTTTGAATGATGTATGTGAGTATAACATAACTCATATGGCAGGCGAAAACCTGAGAAAAATCTAACCAGGAAGTGGGAAATCTGAGGTTTGTAGTTTTTCAACTCTTTGCCATTCCAATATACAGTGTAAATGGGGTCATATTGCACTTCCTAAGGCTTCCACTAGATGTCAACAGTCTTTAGAATGTTGTCTCAGGCTTCTACTGTGAAGGAGGGGGGAATGAGAGCTGATTGAGCCAGGTGTCTGGCAGAGTGCCACAGGCTCTGAGGCACGGTCACGAGAGAGTTAGCTCTCGTTCCATTGCTTTTCTACAGACATAGGAATTCTATTGAACATTTATGATAACAACATCCTAAAGATTGATTCTATACTTAGTTTGACAATATAACTTTTTGAACTTTTCGTCCAACGTTCGGCTGGTCCTGAATGCGCGTTTGGATTTGTTTACCAAAAGTGCTAACAAAAGAAGCTATTTGGACATTATCAAACAAATCAAACATTTATTGTGGAACTGGGATTCTACCGTCCCACATATCCCAGAGAGGTTAAAAGAGTTGGATCTTTGTTAGGCATGAAGAGGTCATGGCACACAACCATGAGAGCCTATAGGGAGGTCAGAGACCTGGCAGACAACACATCACCAACAAACAATCATGGTCCAAACAGACCAATACAGTTGCACGACAGCACCTTTTCCCCCTCAGGAGACTGAAAATATTTGGCATGGGTCCCCAGATCCTCAAAAGGTTCTGCAGCTGCACCATCGAGAGCACCGTCTGGTATGGCAACAGCTCGGCATCCGCCCGTAAGGCGCTTAGAGGGTAGTGCATATTAGAGGTCGACCGATGATGATTTTTCAATGCCGATACCGATAATTGGAAGACCAAAAAAAGCCGATACCAATTAATCGGACTATTTAATATTTTTTATTTATTTATTTGTAATAATGACAATTACAACAATACTGAATGAACACTTATTTTAACTTAATATAACTCAATCAAATCAATTTAGTCTCAAATAAATAATGAAACATGTTACATTTGGTTTAAATAATGCAAAAACAAAGTGTTGGAGAAGAAAGTGAAAGTGCAATATGTGCCATGTAAAAAAGCTAACATTTAAGTTCCTTGCTCAGAACATGAGAATATTCCCAGGTAAGAAGTTTTAGGTTGAGGTTATTATAGGACTCTCTCTACCATTTGTATTTCATATTGACTATTGGATGCTCTTATAGGCACTTTAGTATTGCCAGTGTAACAGTATAGCTTCCGTCCCTCTCCTCGCCCCTACCTGGGCTCTAACCAGGAACACATCGACAACAGCCACCCTCGAAGCAGCGTTACCCATCGCTCCACAAAAGCCGCGGCCCTTGCAGAGCAAGGAGAACAACTACTCCAAGTCTCAGAGCGTGTGACGTTTGAAACGTTGCTGCTGGCAAACGCACAAAAGTGCTGTTTGAATGAATGCCTACGAGCCTGCTGCTGCCTACCACCACTTAGTCAGACTGCTCTATCAAATCATAGACTTAATTATAATATAACAACAAACAGCAATACGAGCCTTAGGTCATTAATATGGTCAAATCCAGAAACTATAATTTCGAAAATAAAACGTTTATTCTTTCAGTGAAATACGGAACCGTTCCGTATTCTATTTAACGGGTGGCATCCATAAGTCTAAATATTCCTGTTACATTGCACAACCTTCAATGTTATGTCATAATTCTGTCAAATTAGTTTGCAACGAGCCAGGCGGCCCAAACGGTTGCATATACCCTGACTTTGCGTGCAATGAACGCAAGAGAAGTGACACAATTTCCCGAGTTTAATATTGCCTGCTAACATTAATTTATTTTAACTAAATATGCACGTTTAAAAATATATACTTCTGTGTATTGATTTTAAGAAAGGCATTGATGTTAATGGTTAGGTACACATTGGTGCAATGACAGTGCTTTTTTCGCAAATGCGCTTGTTAAATCACCCATTTGGCGAAGTAGGCTATGATTCAATGATAAATTAACAGGCACCGCATCGATTATATGCAACGCAGGACAAGCTAGATAAACTAGTAATACCATCAACCATGTGTAGTTAACTAGTGATTATGTTAAGATTGATTGTTTTTTATAAAATAAGTTCAATTTTTATTTTTTACCTTTATTTAACTAGGAAAGTCAGTTAAGAACACATTCTTATTTTCAATGACAGCCTAGGAACAGTTAATGCTAGCTAGCACCTTGGCTCCTTGCTGCACTCGCATAACAGGTAGTCAAGCCTGCCATGCAGTCTCCTCGTGGAGTGCAATGTAATCGGCCATGAACGGTGTCCAAAAACGGCAATTACCGATTGTTATGAAAACTTGAAAATCGGCCCTAATTAAAATCGGCCATTCCAATTAATCGGTCGACCTCTAGTGCATATCGGGGAAAGCTTCCTGCCATCCAGGACCCATATACTAGGCAGTGTCAAAGGAAGGCCCCCCAAAAATTGTCACCCAAGTCATAGACGGTCCTCTCTGCTACCACATGGCAAGCGGTACCGGAGCAGCAACTCAAGGACCAAAAGGCTCCTTAACAGCTTCTACCCCCAAGCCATAAGACTGCTGAACAATTAATGAAATGGCCAACCGGACTACTTACATTACTACTACCCCCCCCCCCCCCCCCCTTTGTTTTTATACCACTGCTACTCACCGTTTACTATCTATGCATAGTCACTTTACCCCTACCTAAATGTACAAATTACCTAACTAACTTGTACCCCCACACATTGACTCAGTACCAGTACCCCATGTATATAGCCACGTTATTGTTCATTTTCATTTTATTTCTTACTTTAAGTTTATTCAGTAAATATTTTCTTAATTATTTCTTGAGGTGTTGGTTAAGGGCTTGTAAGTAAGCTTTTCACATTAATGTGAAATTTGATTTGATTTCACCATGAGGCCAATGGTGACTTTAAAAAAAGAGTTTAATGGCTGTGGTAGGAGAGGATGGATCAACAACATTGTAGTTACTCTACAATACTAACCTAAAGGGCAGAGTGAAAAAAAGGAAGTTTGTACAGAATAAAAATATTTAAAAAATATGCATCGTGTTTGCAACAAGGCACTAAAGTAATACTAAAGAAAATGTGTCCTGACTACAAAGTGTTACATTTGGCAAATCCAATACAACTCATTACTGAGTACCACTCTCCATATTTTCAAGCCTAGTGGTGCTGCATCATGTTATGGGTATGCTTGTAATCGTTAAGAACTGTGGAGTTTCTCAGGATTAAAAAAATAATGGAATGGAGCTAAGAACAGGCAAAAATCCCAGAAGAAAACCTGGTTCAGTCTGCTTTCCACCAGACACTGAGAGATCAATTCACCTTTCAGCAGGACAATAACCTAAAAACACAAGGCCAAATCTACACTGGAGTAGCTTACCAAGAATACTGTGAATGTTACCGAATGGCCGAGTTACAGTTTTGACTTAAATCTACTGCAAGGCCTAGAGCTTGAAGAAGTTTGAAACGAATACATTGGCAAATGTTGCACAATCCAGGTGTGGAAAGCTCTTACAGACTTACCCAGAAAGACTCACAGCTGTAATTGCTGCCAAAGGTGCTTCTACAAAGTATTATCTCAGGGGTGTGAATACTTATGTAAATGAGATATCTGTATTTCAATTTCAATACATTTGCCAACATTTCTAAAAACATTCATTTTGTGATTATGGGGTGTTTGTCCATTTGGAATTCAGGTTGTAACAACAGCGTGTGGAATAAGTCTAGAGGTATGAATACTTTCTGAAGGCACTGTACAGGATCTTAATTTTGTTGCAGAGAAATGCAGATAAGCTTCATGATTTACAGAAATTCTGTGAAAACCCACACTAAGACACAGTTCTATTAACATTGCACATATGTATATACTGTACTCTATACCATCTACTGCATCTTGCCATCTTTATGTAATACATGTATCACTAGCCACTTTAAACAATGCCACTTTTATATATGTTTACATACCCTACATTACTCATCTCATATGTATATACTGTATTCGATACCATCTACTGCATCTTGCCTATGCCATTCTGTACCATCACTCATTCATATATCTTTATGTACATATTCTTCATCCCTTTACACTTGTGTGTATAAGGTAGTTGTTGTGAAATTGTTAGATTACTCGTTGGTTATTACTGCATTGTCGGATCCAGAAGCGCAAGCATTTCGCTACACTCGCATTAACATCTGTATGTGACAAATAAAATTTGATTTGATTTCATGTAGCCTAATTTTGGTCAGTTAATAGTCTACACACTGATCAAGCAACATTATGGACTATACTGATCAAATTAAGATCCTACATCTGTATGGGAAATATTTAGTACTCTAAGGTTTGAGAGAGTCACAGTGAAAGGAATGTGGGCTTTAGTTTGTACACTGGGTCTAAGACACCATGTCGTCTTTGTTCGTTAAATCGCCTCTGGTTTCACCAACTCTTCTTTCTCTAACTTTTGTAGTGAGGACATTGACATGCAGCATCAGGCCTCAGAGCAAGGCTGCAGCCAGAGACCCTGTGACCGACACCTGGGAACTTTCCCAATTCCTCCTCCCTCTATTCCCCGCGTCCTCTTTCCTCACCTTTTTAGGAGGACAGATTAGCACTCAGAGGCCTGCAGAGAAAATACCCCCGCTGCAGAACAAAAGACAGAGTTAGACCCATCACCCTGGCCAGGCAGAGATGTGATTCCCCCATTCACTACTATTATTCATTCACCCTCCATCCCCACACACCATCCTTATTTCCTACATTCAATTAAGACAAATAAGGAATCAGTGAGGGAGACACTGGGGCTTTGGGAAGAAGAATTCCACAGGGTCGGATCTCTGCGTGGTGGAGTGTACAAAGTAGCCCCTTGCTGAGCATTTCAATAGATCCTGTACAAATCCTCATTGGGGCCTGAGGATTTGAACAGTGCAGAATTCAAAGCAATTAAGATGTGCAGTGATCCCACGTCACCTGACCTTTAGAGTTTTGTTAGCTGAAACAAAGGAAGAGAAGAATGCATTCCATCTAAAATGGCAAGAACATGTTGGAACACAATTAAAAAGCCAGCTAAAATATTCTTCCCCCACCCCCCTATATGTAGGTCTACTCACACTAAAATGCTTTCTGTGGAGGCTACTGATGCCACATCTCCCATAGACTACTTCATCCAAAGCCATCCAAAATAGCTTATTTGGAGGGCTATTTGGAAAGCACAACTGATATCCAATTGCAGTGTTCAGAAGCCAAGAGAAAGTTAAGTCAGTTCAAACTCCCACTGCTATCCCAGGAAAATGATGACCCTTGCCTTGAGAATGGCCAGTATCTGTCGAGACAGCCGTGTGTTGACAGAGTATGTGTTGGTTGGAGACAGGACATTCTGGAGTCTCAGAGAAGGGATGGACACCATGACTAATATTTTTCCAAAACAGACAGAAGCATTTTTGCCACCCCCAGTTTAGTTTCTTCCAAGGGAAAGAATATGTTTGCATTATTTCAGTCATGGTCTGCTCATATCAAATACATTAAGCAGGGTAAAATCTGAGCGCACACACACATGTTAACTGTTAAAGAGTGTAAGCAAAGCAACAACATTGTTGTTCTCTCACTCAATCGCTCTTTTTCTCAGAGTCTAAGACATGGCCGATATCGCTCCTTTAGTCTCCCGGCAACTGCAGTTTAATTTAATCAAACAGGAACCGCAAACTTAAGAGGATTGAAAGGTCACACTGTGCTGCCAAGTCACAACTTGCTTCCTTCAGTCAGTCATTCGCTGGCTGGGTGGATGATATCCATGATATTCCTGTCAGTGTTGCAGAGAGACATGCCACTGGGCTAACTAAGCCTTAATGCAAATACCCCATGATGCATCTGTCCACAGGTTGGAATTACATCATGTTACAGATGTGTTGCATCATTCACATGGTGTCCATGACATGACAGCCAGATCACCTGTACATTAGGCAGGATGGGAAAGGTTCACTTGGTCACTATCAGGCAAAGCTGCAAGCTCAAAGTCCTAAAAATCTGTTTTTATAATCAACCCTAACTTTTGATAAACCAAAAAGCGTATTTTCGTTTATATACATTTTCACGATATAGCCAATTTTGACTTTCCAGCTTGGCCTGATAGTGCAAATCCATAGGAAGTCAGGAGGTCTGAGAGACTCACCGTGTCTCCGATCTTGAGGTCGGCACACTTCCTGAGGCCTGGTAGGGGCTGTCCGTCCTGACAGGTGGCCGTGAAGGACAGACTGAGGTCTTCAGGTTGATCCCACACGGTCAGCTCCACTTTGGACCGGATGTTCTGGAGGGAGGACACACAGACAGAGAAAGAGAGAGATTGGATGAACTCACAGATAAATATGCCATGAACACAAAAAAAGACAGACACATATACAGACACACACTTATGAATAAGTACTTTTGACATTTGCATCAAAGTAGTAAATATGTCATTTATTTGAAAACAAGACAGATGGTCCACTGGTCAACTATCCAAACATGTCTGATCAAAGACTCCTATCAATAAATCACATGAGCATTAAAGTATGTGTGTATATTAGAGCTGGCACAGAGGTTCCCTGGTGGTTTCCATATTATTTGAATGTTAAATGCTTCCAGTACCCCTGGCACTGGATCCACTCAGAACCACCACAACTCAGCATTTTAGAATGAAACCAGTAAGAGCCTCTTATTTAATCTGTTAGCAGGCAGGGTGGAAAACAGAGAAAAAGATAGTTGGAAAGAGCGTAAAATGCCTTGGTTAAGCAAGATTTATACAGGTCATTCTGTCTTCTGTAAACTTCCCCCAAACCCACAGCAGTTCGGTTGGCATGGATGGATGTGGTGCGTGTGTGTGTCGTAGCGTGCCTTTGCTGCTACATGCCAGCCTTATCTGTACTTTATGTACAGAACTGTGGAAGGGGGTAATCAGAATCATGCCCGACTGACAGATACCCATGATTGATCTATGCCCTGTACTGGAGAAAGAACACAATGAACTGATAACAAAATGTGTTGAAATAACTCAAATGCTTGTGTTCGAACTTCACAATACTCAAAAAATATACAATTATGATAGGAACCAAAATGTGGTGCCATCTGCCCATTGTGTAAAGTGAACAGAATGTAGGCTACTTGGTATATAAGGGTGTCAGGTAGCCTAGTGGTTAGAGCGTTGGGCCAGTAACCGAAAGGTTGCTGGATTAAATCCCTGAGTTGACAAGATAAAAATCCCACTGTTCCCTGGTAGGCCGTCATTGTAAATAAGAATTTGTTCTTTACTGACTTGCCTATTAAATAAAGGTTTAAAAATAAATAAATACACGGGTTGAGTCTACTCTGCAAAATCAAGTTGTAGTTCCTCTCAACCACAGGAAGGAAAAAATGCTTGACTGAAGAAAAAAACCCACTGCTTTATTGGAAAATATTTTTGAGGATAGTTGACTAAAAACAGGCAAATACTTTGGTTTTAAAATATTAAAAATACATGGAGAAAGATTCATTCTTCCCTTAAAATGTTGTTTTCTCTCAACTAGTCAACAAAAGTGAATTATATAACTGCTTTCCAGCAGTGCATTGAAGGCTAAATCTGCCATTTCAACAGTCTGACTGCCACTTTGTTTGGTAAGCTGAGGTATGGGGCTGGAGAAATAAAGCCAAACCACTCTCAAATCACAGACTGTGACTTTAAGATCCCTAAATGGCCAAACCAGAGCCACAGTGTCAGAGTACTCACTCAGTGATCTAGGGTCAGGTTTTAGTCAACAGACCACAACACAAAAATACAAGACAGGATGATTCCATGCTTTGAGAATGGATTATGAGAGAGTGTCTTCTGTGACAATTAAACACTAACGTCAAATTAGAATTCAAGACCATTTGAGGCCCCTGCTTAACTTGGGTAGAATGAAGATTATACATGTATCATGACCCATAAATTGAAGATGTGTTTTTGTTGTTGTTGATCTTTCCATAAATGTGAATTGTAAACGAGGACAAGATGTAAATCTCCTAGCACACGAGTCTATAGCCGTTTATTTTGTTTAAAATACACAAGAATCCCTTCTAGAACCCTTTTCAGGCCCTTTAAAAACCCTTCCTTCAAATAACTGGAAGAATGGAATCTATTTCCTGCATGGAGGGGACTGGGGAGTAGCAGCACCACAGTGTCTCAGGCAGGATTTGCGCCATAAACCCGCTTCTTCTTCAGTAACCATAAAGTGCTAGTGCAGAGTTAAAGATAGTGCCGTAGTGAGCCAGAAGTAGAGTAAACCCCAGACCACCACAGCAAATAGAGGGGCAGGGTGTGGGTCTCCATATCACCACAGAAAATAGAGGGGCAGGGTGAGGTTCTCCATTTCCAATGCTAAAGCATAAAAATTCAACACTTCCTCTTGTCCTCTAGAGACCAGGGACATGTTCAGTAGGCCTCACAGTTTTGCAATGGAAAATAAAAATGACAGGTTCAGGGTATACCGGTCTGTTTCCTGGTTTCAAAACGTGTTCAGCCAACTGTCAACCAACATGCATTTCAGAAGAGGACAGCTGAGAGACTCTTTCCCTCTCAAGCGCACACACACACCGTGTGCTCTAAATGGGAGAGAACGCTCCTTTACTCACATTGTAGGCGTTAACGATGAGTTGGATGATGTTCTTGGAGTCCTGATCCAGAATCTCCACTGTAGTTCCAGGTATCAGTGCTGTGAAATTCTGCATAAACACCAGATATGATTTTTTTAATTAAAACAAATATAACAAAGCAATAAACACAATATCAAAGGCCACCATACACACCGAAGTGTACACACCAACGTGCACACACCATACACAATACACACAGCTACTCTCAATCCTGAACATAAACACACATACATACAAAATCACACAAAAATGATCAATGGAAATCAAATTTATCAACCCGTGGAGGTCTGGATTTGGAGTCACACTCAAAATTAAAGTGGAAAACCACACTACAGGCTGATCCAACTTTGATGTAATGTCCTTAAAACAAGTCAAAATGAGGCTCAGTAGTGTGTGTGGCCTCCACTGGGGAACGGGCGGGCCAGTCCATAGCATCAATGCCATCCTCTTGAAGGAACTGCTGACACACTCCAGCCACATGAGGTCAAGCATTGTCTTGCATTAGGAGGAGCCCAGGGCCAACCGCACCAGCATATGGTCTCACAAGGGGTCTGAGGATCTCATCTCGGTACCTAATGGCAGTCAGGCTACCTCTGGCGAGCACATGGAGGGCTGTGCGGCTCCCCAAAGAAATGCCACCCCACACCATGACTGACCCACCGCCAAACCGGTCATACTGGAGGATGTTGCAGGCAGCAGAACGTTCTCCACGGCGTCTCCAGACTGTCACGTCTGTCACATGTGCTCAGTGTGAACCTGCTTTCATCTGTGAAGAGCACAGGGCGCCAGTGGCGAATTTGCCAATCTTGGTGTTCTCTGGCAAATGCTAAATGTCCTGCACGGTGTTGGGCTGTAAGCCCAACCCCCAACTGTGGACGTCGGGCACTCATACCACCCTCATGGAGTCTGTTTCTGACCGTTTGAGCAGACACATGCACATTTGTGGCCTGCTGGAGGTCATTTTGCAGGGCTCTGGCAGTGCTCCTCCTGCTCCTCCTTGCACAAAGACGGAGGTAGCGGTCCTGCTGCTGGGTTGTTGCCCTCCTACGGCCTCCTCCACGTCTCCTGATGTACTGGCCTGTCTCCTGGGAGCGCCTCCATGCTCTGGACACTACGCTGACAGACACAGCAAACCTTCTTGCCACAGCTCGCATTGATGTGCCATCCTGGATGAGCTGCACTACCTGAGCCACTTGTGTGGGTTGTGGACTCAGTCTCATGCTACCACTAGAGTGAAAGCACTGCCAGCATTCAAAAGTGACCAAAACATCAGCCAGGAAGCATAGGAACTGAGAAGTGGTCTGTGGTTATCACCTGCAGAACCACTTCTTTATTGGGGGTGTCTTGCTAATTGCCTATAATTTCCACCTGTTGTCTATTCCATTTGCACAACAGCATGTGAAATGTATTGTCAATCAGTGTTGCTTCCTAAGTGGACAGTTTGATTTCACAGAAGTGTGAGTGACTTGGAGTTACATTGTATTGTTTAAGTGTTCCCTTTATTTTTTTGAGCAGTATATATTATATATATATATATATATATATAATATAAATATAAAAAATGTACCTTGTAAATGACATAGAGCCTTTTAGTCACAGCGAAGATGAGATAGATGTTGTTCTCCGCCAGCTTCTCTCCCAACAGAGCCAGCGAGGGATAGTCCTGCAGACAGACAGATAGATATGCATGGAAGAGGATGTTAGAGCCATTTCAAGTTCATTAGTTTAGCTTCCAGTTCACCCAGGGAAGGGAAGTCATTGCTCCTCTGACTCCAGTGTT
Source organism: Oncorhynchus clarkii lewisi (assembly GCF_045791955.1). Taxonomy (NCBI): domain Eukaryota; kingdom Metazoa; phylum Chordata; class Actinopteri; order Salmoniformes; family Salmonidae; genus Oncorhynchus; species Oncorhynchus clarkii. Next base: position 61,430,684 of record NC_092149.1, on the reverse strand, counting down.
GTCTTTACACGAGTCCCCTGACATTTCATTTTTCACCAGCAGAACGAAGTCAGAAGTGATTTAGACCTATTTATATACAGCTCTGCACAACTTCCACTTAAGTCAAAGATACACTATAGTCAAGGCATGACTGAGCATTTAATAAGCAATCACTTTATCTCAATCAGATTTGAGATTTTTGTCTACAGTAGCCTTTATTATTGTGTACATATGAATCAATCAACAGTGAGATTTACAGTTGAAATGGCCCGTGAGGTTCACCGATTTTCCTGAAAAACACAGTGCTGTTCTGGGAAGCACCCATTCTTCCATCCCACATTCAGATGAGATGAGGGTAAACATACTTAGCCTGTTTGGGGATTACTCAAGCTGAGGGTCCATTGGTGTTGAAGTCTGATTTGTGTTGGAGTACCTCCACTGAACTTAATGTGTTGAGCCGTAACATGACTATCGAGCCCAGAGCACCAAATGACACACAGCAGAACAGATCAGCAAATAAAACTAGAGGAAAACATTGCGATTCCCGGAGAATACAAAAACTTTAATTCACTTAATCCATGTTCATATCACTGAGTTGGATTGGTTGAAATGAGCATGATGTTTATTAGGTTTTTATTGCATTAGTTCTTCAGACTTCAAATAGTGCTAGCCATGTAAACAAACCGTGCAGAAAAATATCTAGTTGTTTATGTGATGCAGTCTCATCATACAAAATCCAAAACCTTAATTTCCAGAACAAAAAAAAGTAACATTTCTTTATGTCCTCTCTTAAGACTGCTGAGCTCTCACCCTAACTGCTGTCTAAATTAGCTCCCAACTAAGTGAACTTCCCTGAGTTCATTAAAGCGTTACCTACAGCAGCCTATGGCTGTTCGTAGATAAGCAGCAGCAATAAGACATGAAGTGAGTTCCCAATAAAGTCAGTTGGACCTCCACTAGGAGCAGAGCCAGGCAGACTCAGGGAACTAGCATACCTCAGTTTACATTGCATTCCTCCTTACCTAAATTTAGCCTGGCTCTGGCCATCAAAGAATCAGACCAGCAGTTAAATGCTTTGTGTCTGGAAGGTTGAGTCATTTATGTTAGCTTTACCTCAAAGCAATCCATCTAGACCAAGTCTATTCTTGAGAGCTGCTGCTTCAGTATGGAATTTTAGCCTAATAATATATTACACTGACAATGTGGATAAAAAATAAACATTTCAAATAGGTTACAAGGCATAGGGAGGTTTGACTGTACTCTATAATTGTGTGTGTGTGTGTGTGTGTGTGTTAAATAACATAGCTAATCATGTTGTATACTGCTGTACACACTTTCTATTAATATACTGTCCATACATACCATCATAGACATACATATTGATATTTCGGACACTGACATTGTTCAGATATTTTTTAATTTCTTTATTTACATTTGTGTGTATTGTTCGGTATTACTGCCCTGTTGGAGATAGGTGCAGAGAAATGCTTATGTTTCTGAGGTAGCATCTGTAGAATACGTGTAAGCTGGCAACAACATTTGATGTTATAGCCTAGATGTATTATAAGCTAGATCTATAGTTATTTTATAGCTCTAGAGTAACCATGTTACAATGTTATGTTATAGCTCTAGAGTAACCATGTTACAATGTTATTTTATAGCTCTAGAGTAACCATGTTACAATGTTATTTTATAGCTCTAGAGTAACCATGTTACAATGTTATTTTATAGCTCTAGAGTAACCATGTTACAATGTTATTTTATAGCTCTAGAGTAACCATGTTACAATGTTATTTTATAGCTCTAGAGTAACCATGTTACAATGTTATGTTATAGCTCTAGAGTAACCATGTTACAATGTTATTTTATAGCTCTAGAGTAACCATGTTACAATGTTATTTTATAGCTCTAGAGTAACCATGTTACAATGTTATTTTATAGCTCTAGAGTAACCATGTTACAATGTTATTTTATAGCTCTAGAGTAACCATGTTACAATGTTATTTTATAGCTCTAGAGTAACCATGTTACAATGTTATTTTATAGCTCTAGAGTAACCATGTTACAATGTTATTTTATAGCTCTAGAGTAACCATGTTACAATGTTATTTTATAGCTCTAGAGTAACCATGTTACAGTTAGATGTTATAGCTCTAGAGTAGAGGTCGACCGATTAGGATTTTTATTTTTTTTGCCAGCGTAATCTCGGGAGTTGATAGGCTTGAAGTCATAAACAACGCAGTGCTTGAAGCACAGCGAAGAGCTGCTGGCAAATGCAGGAAAGTGCTGTTTGAATGAATGCCTACGAGCCTGCTGCTGCCTACCGCCACTCAGTCAGACTGCTCTATCAAATCATAGACTTAATTATAATATAGCAACACACAGCAATATGAGCCTTAGGTCATTAATTTGGTCAAATCCGGAAACTATAATTTCGAAAATAAAACGTTTATTCTTTCAGTGAAAAATGGAACCGTTCTGTATTTTATCTAACGGGTGGCAAACCTAAGTCTAAATATTGCTGTTACATTGCACAACCTTCAATGTTGTCACAATTATGGCAAATTAATTACGGTCTTTGTTAGGAATAAATGGTCTTCACACAGTTTACCATGAGCCAGGTGGCCCAAACTGCTGCATATATCGAGACTTGCCAGAACGCAAGAGAAGTGACACAATTTCCCTATTTAAAAGAAATTCATGTTAGCAGGCAAAATTAACGAAATATGCAGGTTTTAAAAAAATATACTTATGTATTGATTTTAAGAAACCTCCCTGGGATAGGCGGGACGCTTGCGTCCCACTTGGCCAATAGCCAGGGAAAATGCAGAGCGCCAAATTCAAATAAAATACTATAAAAATCAAACTTTCATTAAATCACACATGTAAGATACTCAATTAAAGCTACACTCGTTGTGAATCCAGCCAACATGTCAGATTTCAAAAAGGCTTTTCGGCGAAAGCATAAGATGCTATTATCTGATGATAGCACAACAGTAAACAAAGTGAGTAGCATATTTCAACCCTGCAGGCGCAACACAAAACGCAGAAATAAAATATAAATCATGTCTTACCTTTGACGAGCTTCTTCTGTTGGAACTCCAATATGTCCCATAAACATCACAAATGGTCCTTTTGTTCGATTAATTCCGTCGATATATATCCAAAATGTCAATTTATTTGGCGCGCTTGATCCAGAAAAACACAGCTTCCAATTTGCGCAACGTCACTACAAAATATCTCAAAAGTTTCCTGTAAACTTTGCCAAAACATTTCAGACTACTTTTGATATTTTTTTAACGTTAATAATCAGTCAAATTGAAGACAGGACTATCTGTGTTCAATACAGGACGACAAACGGACCTTACTTTTCCAGTCATGCACCTCTGCTAGTGACTGGAACGAATTACAAAAATCGCTGAAGCTGTAGACTTATATTTCCCTCACTAACTTTAAACATCAGCAATCTGAGCAGCTAACCGATCGCTGCAGCTTTTATTTTATGAATGTTTTTAATTTCACCTTTATTTAACCAGGTAGGCTAGTTGAGAACAAATTCTCATTTACAACTGCGACCTGGCCAAGATAAGGCATAGCAGTGTGAACAGACAGCAACACAGAGTTACACATGGAGTAAACAATAAACAAGTCAATAACACAGTAGAAAAAAAAAGAAAAAGAAAGTATATAAATATAAACATTGTGTGCAAAAGGCATGAGGAGATAGGCGAATAATTACAAATTAGCAGATTAACACTGGAGTGATAAATGATCAGATGGTCATGTGCAGGTAGAGATACTGGTGTGCAAAAAGAGCAGAAAAGTAAATAAATAAAAACAGTATGGGGATGAGGTAGGTAAATTGGGTGGGCTATTTACCGATGGACTATGTACAGCTTCAGCGATCGGTTAGCTGCTCAGATAGCAGATGTTTAAATTTGGTGAGGGAGATAAAAAGTCTCCAACTTCAGAGATTTTTGCAATTCGTTCCAGTCACAGGCAGCAGAGAACTGGAAGGAAAGGCGGCCAAATTAGGTTTTGGCTTTAGGGATGATCAGTGAGATACACCTGCTGGAGCGCGTGCTACGGGTGGGTGTTGCCATCGTGACCAGTGAACTGAGATAAGGCGGAGCTTTACCTAGCATGGACTTGTAGATGACCTAGAGCCAGTGGGTCTGGCGACGAATATGTAGCGAGGGCCAGCCGACTAGAGCATACAGGTCGCAGTGGTGGGTGGTATAAGGTGCTTTAGTAACAAAGCGGATGGCACTGTGATAAACTGCATCCAGTTTGCTGAGTAGAGTATTGAAAGCCATTTTGTAGATGACATCGCCGAAGTCGAGGATCGGTAGGATAGTCAGTTTTACTAAGGTAAGTTTGGCGGCGTGAGTGAAGGAGGCTTTGTTGCGAAATAGAAAGCCGATTCTAGATTTGATTTTGGATTGGAGATGTTTGATATGAGTCTGGAAGGAGAGTTTACAGTCTAGCCAGACACCTGGGTACTTATAGATGTCCACATATTCTAGGTCGGAACCATCCAGGGTGGTGATGGTGTACCTTGAGCGTGGCTGAGGTGCACCCGTGACCGGCTCGGAAACCAGATTGCACAGCGGAGAAGGTACGGTGGGATTCGAGATGGTCAGTGATCTGTTAGTTGACTTGGCTTTCGAAGACCTTAGATAGGCAGGGCAGGATGGATATAGGTCTGTAACAGTTTGGGTCCAGGGTGACTGCCCCTGCCCCTGAAGAGGGGGATGACTGCGGCAGCTTTCCAGTCCTTGGGGATCTCAGACGATATGAAAGAGAGGTTGAACAGGCTGGTAATAGGGGTTGCGACAATGGCGGCGGATAGTTTCAGAAATAGAGGGTCCAGATTGTCAAGCCCAGCTGATTTGTACGGGTCCAGGTTTTGCAGCTCTTTCTAAACATCTGCTATCTGGATTTGGGTAAAGGAGAAGCTGGGGAGGCTTGGGCGAGTAGCTGCGGCGGGGGGGGGGGCTGTTGGCTGAGGTTGGAGTAGCCAGGAGGAAGGCATGGCCAGTCGTTGAGCAATGCTTGTTGAAGTTTTCGATTATCACGGATTTATCGGTGGTGACCGTGTTACCTAGCCTCAGTGCAATGGGCAGCTGGGAAGAGGTGCTCTTGTTCTCCATGGACTTTACAGTGTCCCAGAACTTTTTGGAGTTAGAGCTACAGGATGCACATTTCTGCTTGAAAAAGCTGGCCTTTGCTTTCCTGACTGACTGCGTGTATTGGTTCCTGACTTCCCTGAACAGTTGCATGTCTCGGAGACTATTCGATGCTATTGCAGTCCACCACAGAATGTTTTTGTGCTGGTCGAGGGCAGTCAGGTCTGGAGTGAACCAGGGGCTATATCTGTTCTTAGTTCTGCATTTTTTGAATGGAGCATGCTTGTCTAAGATGGTGAGGAAGTTACTTTTAAAGAATGACCAGGCATCCTCAACTGACGGGATGAGGTCAATATCCTTCCAGGATACCAGGGCCAGGTCGATTACAAAGGCCTGCTCGCAGAAGTGTTTTTAGGGAGCATTTGACAGTGATTAGGGGTGGTCGTTTGACTGCGGACCCGTAGCGGATACAGGCAATGAGGCAGTGATCGCCGAGATCCTGATTGAAGACAGCGGAGGTGTATTTGGAGGGCCAGTTGATCAGGATAACATCTATGAGAGTGCCCTTGTTTTCCAGATTTAGAGTTGTACCTGGCGGGTTCGTTGATGAGTTGTGTGAGATTGAGGGCATCTAGCTTAGATTGTAGGACTGCCGGGTCGTTAAACATATCCCAGTTTAGGTCACCTAACAGAACAAACTCTGAAGCTAGATGGGGGGCGATCAATTCACAAATGGTGTCCAGGGCACAGCTGGGAGCTGAGGGGGGGGGGGGGTCGGTAGCAGGCGGCAACAGTGAGAGACTTATTTCTGGAGAGATGAATTTTTTAAATTAGAAGTTCGAACTGTTTGGGTATGGACCTGGAAAGTATGACATTACTTTGCAGGCTATCTCTGCAGTAGACTGCACCTCCTCCCCCTTTGGCAGTTCTATCTTGATGGAAAATGTTATAGTTGGGTATGGAAATCTCACAATTTTTGGTGGCCTTCCTAAGCCAGGATTCAGACACAGCAAGGACATCAGGGTTGGCAGAGTGTGCTAAAGCAGTGAGTAAAACAAACTTAGGGAGGAGGCTTCTGATATTGACATGCATGAAACCAAGGCTTTTTCGATCACAGAAGTCAACAAATGAGGGTGCCTGGGGACATGCAGGGCCTGGGTTTACCTCCACATCACCCGCGGAACAGAGGAGGAGTAGGATGAGGGTGCGGCTAAAGGCTATCAAAACTGGTCGCCTAGAGCGTTGGGGACAAAGAATAAAAGGAGCAGATTTCTAGGCGTGGTAGAATATATTCAGGGCATAATGCGCAGACAGGGGTATGGTGGGGTGCGGGTACAGCGGAGGTAAGCCTGGACATGCTGGTTGTAATGGGTGAGGTCACCGTATGTGTGGGAGGTCGGACAAAGGAGGTATCAGAGGTTTGAAGAGTGGAACTAGGGGGTCCATTGTAAACTAAAACAATGATAACTAACCTGAACAACAGTATAAAAGGCTTATTGACATTTGAGAGAGACATACTGCGAGGCATAAAGTAAATCGCAGGTGTTGATTGGGAGAGCTAGCTAAAACAACAGGCGAGACAACAACAGCTAATCAGCTAACACAACAACAGCAGGTAAAATGGCGTTGACTAGGCAGAGAGGGTCGGATTAAGTACACACAGAGCCTTAGTTCGCGGCTGGGGCCGACAGATAAAAAAATAAATAAACAGAATAGAGTACCGTGATTAATAGACAGTCCAGCAGGCATCAGCTATGTAGCCAAGTGATCATAGTGTCCAGGGGGCAGCAGTAGATGGAACAGGGGAGCCGCCACTACGCTAGCGACACGGCGTTTAAAGTTAGTAGCCCTGGGCTAGTAGGAGCGTCTGCTCCGATGAAGGCCGCATGAAGGCACAGCGGATGGAGTATTCGTCGGCAGACCAGTCGTGATGTCTCCACCCCCATGCTTCACAGTAGGTATGGTGTTCTTTGGATGCAACTCAGCATTCTTTGTCCTCCAAACACAACGAGTTTTTATCAAAAAGTTATATATATATTTTTTTATTTTATTTTTTATTTTACCCCTTTTTCTCCCCAATTTCGTAGTATCCAATTGTTGTAGTAGCTACTATCTTGTCTCATCGCTACAACTCCCGTACGGGCTCGGGAGAGACGAAGGTTGAAAGTCATGCGTCCTCCGATACACAACCAACCAAGCCGCTGCTTCTTTAACACAGCGCACATCCAACCCGGAAGCCAGCCGCACCAATGCGCCGGAGGAAACACCGTGCACCTGGCCACCTTGGTTAGCGCACACTGCGCCCAGCCCGCCACAGGAGTCGCTGGTGCGCGATGAGACAAGGACACCCCTACCGACCAAGCCCTCCCTAACCCGGGCGACGCTAGGCCAATTGTGCGTCGCCCCACGGACCTCCCGGTCGCGGCCGGTTACGACAGAGCCTGGGCGCGAACCCAGGGACTCTGATGGCACAGCTGGCGCTGCAGTACAGCGCCCTTAACCACTGCGCCACCCGGGAGGCCCAAAAAGTTATATTTTGGTTTCATCTGACCATATGACATTCTCCCAATCTTCTTCTGGATCATCCAAATGCTCTCTAGCAAACTTCAGACGGGCCTGGACATGTACTGGCTTAAGCAGGGGGACACGTCTGGCACTGCAGGATTTGAGTCCCTGGCGGCGTAGTGTGTTACTGATGGTAGGCTTTGTTACTTTGGTCCCAGCTCTCTGCAGGTCATTCACTAGGTCCCCCCGTGTGGTTCTGGGATTTTTGCTCACCGTTCTTGTGATCATTTTGAACCACACGGGGTGAGATCTTGCGTGGAGCCCCAGATCGAGGGAGATTATCAGTGGTCTTGTATGTCTTCCATTTCCTAATAATTGCTCCCACAGTTGATTTCTTCAAACCAAGCTGCTTACCTATTGCAGATTCAGTCTTCCCAGCCTGGTGCAGGTCTACAATTTTGTTTCTGGTGTCCTTTGACAGCTCTTTGGTCTTGGCTATAGTGGAGTTTGGAGTGTGACTGTTTGAGGTTGTGGACAGGTGTCTTTTATACTGATAACAAGTTCAAACAGGTGCCATTAATACAGGTAACGAGTGGAGGACAGAGGAGCCTCTTAAAGAAGAAGTTACAGGTCTGTGAGAGCCAGAAATCTTGCTTGTGTGTAGGTGACCAAATACTTATTTTCCACCATAATTTGCAAATAAATTCATAAAAAATCCTACAATGTGATTTTCTGGATTTTGTTTCTCTAATTTTGTCTGTCATAGTTGAAGTGTACCTATGATGAAAAGTACAGGCCTCTCATCTTTTTAAGTGGGAGAACTTGCACAATTGGTGGCTGACTAAATACTTTTTTGCCCCACTGTACATAGTCCATCTGTAAATAGCCCACCCAATCTACCTACCTCATCCCCATATTGTTTTTATTTACTTTTCTGCTCTTTTGCACACCAGTATCTCTACTTGCACATCATCATCTGCTCATTTATCACTCCAGTGTTAACTTCTTGGTGATAGGTGGCAGTATTTTCATGTACAGATGAAATGCATGCCCAAATTCAACTGCCTGCTACTCATCCCCAGAAGATAAGATATGCATACTACTCATAGATTTGGATAGAACACTGAAGTTTCTAAAACTGTTTGAATCATGTCTGTGAGTATAACATAACTTATTTAGCAGGCAAAACCCAGAGGACAAACTATTCAGATTTTGTTTTTGTTGAGGTCACTCTTTTCAATGAGTTGGGAATTCAGATTTCTAAGGGACTTCTTGCAGTTCCTATCGCATCCACTGGATGTCAACAGTCTTTAGAAATTGGATGAGGTTTTTCCTTTGTGTAATGAAGAAGTACGGCCATCTTGAATGAGGGTCACTTGAAGTGTACTGTTAGATAGCATGCTTTCTGGTCACATGCCTCTACAGTTTGTTTTACTCTTTACTCCTGTATTGAACACAGATCATCCCGTCTTCAATTTTATCGATTATTTACGTTAAAAATACCTAAAGTTGTATTACCAAAGTAGTTTGAAATGTTTTGGCAAAGTTTACAGGTAACTTTTGAGATATTTTTTTGTCCCGTTGTTTAAGTTGGAACCAGTGTTTTTCTGGATCAAACGAGCCAAATAAATGGACATTTTGGATATACACTGCTCAAAAAAATAAAGGGAACACTTAAACAACACAATGTAACTCCAAGTCAATCACACTTCTGTGAAATCAAACTGTCCACTTAGGAAGCAACACTGATTGACAATAAATTTCACATGCTGTTATGCAAATGGCATAGACAACAGGTGGAAATTATAGGCAATTAGCAAGACACCCCCAATAAAGGAGTGGTTCTGCAGGTGATAACCACAGACCACTTCTCAGTTCCTATGCTTCCTGGCTGATGTTTTGGTCACTTTTGAATGCTGGCGGTGCTTTCACTCTAGTGGTAGCATGAGACTGAGTCTACAACCCACACAAGTGGCTCAGGTAGTGCAGCTCCTCCAGGATGGCACATCAATGCGAGCTGTGGCAAGAAGGTTTGCTGTGTCTGTCAGCGTAGTGTCCAGAGCATGGAGGCGCTACCAGGAGACAGGCCAGTACATCAGGAGACGTGGAGGAGGCCGTAGGAGGGCAACAACCCAGCAGCAGGACCGCTACCTCCGCCTTTGTGCAAGGAGGAGCAGAAGGAGCACTGCCAGAGCCCTGCAAAATGACCTCCAGCAGGCCACAAATGTGCATGTGTCTGCTCAAACGGTCAGAAACAGACTACATGAGGGTGGTATGAGGGCCCGACGTCCACAGGTGTGGGTTGTGCTTACAGCCCAACACCGTGCAGGACGTTTGGCATTTGCCAGAGAACACCAAGATTGGCAAATTTGCCACTGGCGCCCTGTGCTCTTCACAGATGAAAGCAGGTTCACACTGAGCACATGTGACAGACGTGACAGCGGTGGGTCAGTCATGGTGTGGGGTGGCATTTCTTTGGGGAGCCGCACAGCCCTCCATGTGCTCGCCAGAGGTAGCCTGACTGCCATTAGGTACCGAGATGAGATCCTCAGACCCCTTGTGAGACCATACGCTGGTGCAGTTGGCCCTGGGTTCCTCCTAATGCAAGACAATGCTAGACCTCATGTGGCTGGAGTGTGTCAGCAGTTCCTGCAAGAGGAAGGCATTGATGCTATGGACTGGCCCGCCCGTTCCCCAGACCTGAATCCAATTGAGCACATCTGGGACATCATGTCTCGCTCCATCCACCAACGCCACGTTGCACCACAGACTGTCCAGTTGTTGGCAGATGCTTTAGTCCAGGTCTGGGAGGAGATCCCTCAGGAGACCATCCGCCACCTCATCAGGAGCATGCCCAGGCGTTGTAGGGAGGTCATACAGGCACGTGGAGGCCACACACACTACTGAGCCTCATTTTGACTTGTTTTAAGGACATTACATCAAAGTGGGATCAGCCTGTAATGTGGTTTTCCACTTTTAATTTTGAGTGTGACTCCAAATCCAGACCTCCATGGGTTGAAAAATCCATTGATAATTTGTGTGTGATTTTGTTGTCAGCACATTCAACTATGTAAAGAAAAAAGCATTTAATAAGAATATTTCATTCATTCAGATCTAGGATGTGTTATTTTAGTGTTCCCTTTATTTTTTTGAGCAGTGTATATCGACGGAATTAATCGAACAAAAGCACCATTTGTGATGTTTATGGGACATTGGAGTGCCAACAAAAGAAGCTCGTCAAAGGTAAGGCATGAATTATATTTTTATTTCTGCATTTTGTGTCGCGCCTGCAGGGTTGAAATATGCTTTCTCTCTCTGTTTACGGAGGTGCTATCCTCAGATAATAGCATTGTTTGCTTTCGCCGTAAAGCCTTTTTGAAATCTGACCGGTTGGCTGGATTCACAACAAGTGTAGCTTTAATTTGCTATCTTGCATGTGTGATTTAATGAAAGTTAGATTTTTATAGTAATTTATTGAATTTGGCGCTCTGCATTTTCCCTGGCTTTTGGCCAGGTGGGACGCTAGCGTCCCATATATCCCAGAGGTTAATCTGCTAAATTGTAATTATTTCGCTACTATGGCCTATTTATTGCCTACCTCCTCACGCCATTTGCACACACTGTATATAGACTCTTTTTTTCTAATGTGTTATTGACTGTACGCTTGTTTATTCCATGAGTAACTCTTGTTGTTGTTTGTGTCGCACTTCTTTGCTTTAAGTTGGCCAGGTTGCAGTTGTAAATGAGAACATGTTCTCAACGAGCTTACCTGGTTAAATAAATCAGCTGTGCAGTCATATCCTGGGATTCATCAAATTTCAGCGAAAAGCACTGTGATAAATCCTTGAGCACTTGTTGATTCACGTTATCCGATAAAGACCCTTCTTGTCACAGTGGCTGGGCCAAGTGGTTAATAATAAAATAAATAAATAAATAAATAAATAAATAAAGTGTTCCACTTCAGATAGCATTTTTTTAATGTCCTCTTTGTTTTTGAATTCTTTGAATAACGTCTCGGTGGCAACCACCATTGACTCCTTGTATAGCGCTTCATCAGTGAACAGTTTATGTTTAGCCAAGAGATGGCTGACACGGAAGGAAGGCTCTGTTGCAGCCTTATTTTAAGCTGTCGGTTTGGTAAAAAGCGACTGCTGTGCTATCAATAGACTTGAGCTGGTCAATTTTCTTTGAACGAAGCATGCTCTTTAGCGGGTAAGTTTCTTTGAACTTGGGGTGGATGGCGGGTAACGTGGAGCTGCACCGCAACCTTTTTGCTAGCGCTACAGCCTGGTGACAAATCAGGCAAATCCTTTTGTCCTTAACTACGATGAACAGAAAATCGTGTTCCCATTCTAAATGACAATTAGACGTTTTTTGCTTTTCCCCCTTGTGCCTCCGCCATCGTTTCGTTAGCTTGCTTTTTGTTAGCTTGATAGCATAACAACAAGCGCCTGAGCTAGTTAAGGCGGAAGTCAGGGATTTAATTTGTCAGACATCAAACCTAAAAAATGTATTAGATTGGCCAGATATTCCCCCGCACCTCGACCACCATAACTACACATAGGGCTCACACATGGCATATTTTAAATTCAATTCATAAATAATAAAAATATTGACATTTGATTTTTTCCCCCTCTGATTTTGAAAACTCCTCGCGATCGACTTGGAATGCTTCTAAGATCATCTTGTCGACCGAGATGGACTGGTTGGCGACTCCTACTCTAGAGATATAACATCATTGTAACATGGTTACTCTAGAGCAGTGGTCGCCAAACCGGTCGATCGCGGTCGACAAGTCGATCTTCAAGGCATTCCTAGTCGATCACCAAATATTTCTGTAGAAAAGCCAACGAACGATAAAGGCTTACACTCCTTTTTAAATTGTGTTGAGCCGTTGCCAGTAGGTGGACTTGATTCAAAAGTCCTGCGCACCGGGTACGCAAAGTGTTCCCATCAGACAAACTCCGCCTACCCGGTGGACCGGCAAATCTGTGACTAAATCGAGTGAACCTACTCTGCTGCCCGTCAGATAGCTCAAATCACCATGGCTACAGAGCTTCCATGACACGAACCCAAACTGGCTGCACGCGTGCGCCATCGTGCATACATTTTCTCCCCCCCACACCAACCGCGATCACGACACGCAGGTTAAAATATCAAAACAGACTCTGAACCAATTACATTAAATTTGGCGACAGGTTTAAAAGCATTAAACATTGATGGCAATTTAGCTAGCTAGCTTGCACTTGCCCAGCTAATTTGTCCTATTTAGATAGCTTGCTGTTGCTAGCTAATTTGTCCTGGGATATAAACATTGAGTTGTTATTTTACCTGAAATGCACAAGGTCCTCTACTCCGACAACTAATCCACACAAAAACGGTGAACTGAATCATTTCTAGTCATATCTCCTCCTTCCAGGCCTTTTCTTCACTTGACTTTATATTGCGATGGGCAACTTTGAATGAATTAGGTGCATTTCCAACAACCTCGTTCGTCTTTCAGTGGGTACCTGCTTCTGTAAACCAATGAGGAGATGGGAGAGGCAGGAGTTGCAGCGCGATCTGCGTCACAAATAGAACTGACTTCTATTTTAGCCCTTGGCAACGCAGACCCTCGTTGGCGTGCGCAAGCAGTGTGGGTGCAATAATTTAATAATATAGATTTCTAAATTTATTTTGCAACGCTTGTGCACGCGACGCGAGGGGTGTAGTCAAGCCTGTGACCCTGACCACAGCCAAGTTTAACAGGCTACTACCCTACATAAGATTTAGTAACTAATTAAAACCATGACCACAGAGAGATTGTCAACGAATACAGCAAAGAGTTGCTGTTTTTATGTGTGTTTAAATGTATATATTTGTTTACATTCAGCATGTCACTGTTTTTATTCAAAACTATTACAAAAAGGCACTTCTCCGTAGTTCCGCTCGGGCTGCAGCTGCAATAAATGAGTAGCCAAGTATCAATAGCATTGCATTGTATTATTATTAAAAGCTCGTCGTCTCGATTTTAATATTAAAGAATATTTAACTTTCTCTGGTCATAGGAACAACATGAATTTGTGCATGAGGCAGATGCGGTGCGACTCGAGTTTCGTCATCAGGTGGAAGACAGTGTCCTCTTTCTCTGGTCAGTCTCACCGGAGGAAAGCATTCCAAGTAAGACATTTGGGCATCTTTCTAGAGCTCCGACTTTTTGACCTGAATAACACTGACGTCGTCATTTGACCTCGTTGCAGGTACCATCAGTCCAGTAAAATAAAAAAGATAAATAATTAAATTCATGCTCCACAGTGCCTCAAGTGCTAAACCAACCGATCTATTCTGTTATTCTGTTGAAATATAATATGGTCTGATGAACAATATTGGCAGGCCGATCATTTAACCAATATGCTGTGATAATGTATTAGGCCTATTGCCCAAACCTCATTTCTACAAAACTGTTTGTGTGAGGTTAAATGTAAAAAATTCTGAGTAGATCTCAGCTTGCTTTTTGACTGCGAAAGTCATCTTGACTCAGAAAAGGTTGGTGACCACTGCTCTAGAGTAACCATGCTACAATGGCGTTACAGTTCTAGGGTAACCATGCTACAATGACGTTACAGCTCTAGGGTAACCATGCTACAATGACGTTACAGCTCTAGGGTAACCATGCTACAATGGCGTTACAGCTCTAGGGTAACCATGTTACAATGACGTTACAGCTCTACAGTAACCATGTTATAACGTTAAAGCACTTCAGTAACCATGTTATAGCTCTATAGAAACCATGCCTTATCTTACCATCTTGGTGGAGCCGCTGTATTCGTTCTTCTCATTCATGTGGCACTCCCCATCATGGGGCTGGACCAGGCCTCCCAGTTTACCGTCCAAAGCCAGGTGAGGCACATCGTCTGTGGCAAACACCAGCAGGTGGAAGGCCTCCTTCCTCCAACCTATCCTCTCCTGCACAAGGGAAGAGATGGTCACTTTACTGAAAGTTTTAGAGACACCTAACTAAGGTGTAAATTAAAGCTCATTTATGCTTGAGCCGTAAAATGTGGCCTCCGGAGGCATGCTGAGGCTAAATCAAGCTCTGTATCGGGTCGCTGTGCGCCTCTAAAATTCTGTAACAATGCGGAGGGCTCCGTATCGACATGATTGGTCGATGGTAGGTGGGGGCAACTTCCTTCACAATAGCTCTACCCTGGTAAGCGCAAGTAGTATTAAAGCCCTGACGTCTGCGTTGCAGTAAATCCTGAATGGCCAGTGCAGATGGCGGATTGACCATGAAGCGCCTTTTAGTCTCCTCCAGTTTACAGTATTATTATTAAAGTTTTTAACTAGGCAAGTCAGTTAAGAACAAATTCTTATTTACAATGACAGCCTAGGAACAGTGGGTTAACTGCCTTGTTCAGGGGCAGAACGACAGATTTGTACCTTGTCAGCTCGAGGATTCGATCTAGCAACCTTCTGCTGGCCCAATGCTCTAACCACTAGGCTACCTGCCACCCTATGTAGTTTTGTACTTTCGTAAATGCACAGGGGATCAGTCCATGAAATCAAAACAGAAATACAGGCTTGATAAGAACAAAAAGAGACAAGTTCATTCTAACTGATCATTGATAGAAATTGATTTAAGATATAACTGTACTATAAAGCCTTTATAAAAGTGTTTGTAAAATATTTAATGTAAAAAGAGCTTGGCACGACACAGCTGACATAAAAGATCCCAGATATGTTCCATATGCACAAAAAACGTATTTCTCGCAAGTTTTGTGCACAAATGTTTACCATCCTTTTTAGTGAGCATTTCTCCTTTGCCAAGATAATCCAGCCACCAGACAGGCATGG
Source organism: Oncorhynchus clarkii lewisi (assembly GCF_045791955.1). Taxonomy (NCBI): domain Eukaryota; kingdom Metazoa; phylum Chordata; class Actinopteri; order Salmoniformes; family Salmonidae; genus Oncorhynchus; species Oncorhynchus clarkii. Next base: position 61,415,238 of record NC_092149.1, on the reverse strand, counting down.
CATATCAAGAAGCTGATTAAACAGCATAATCATTACACAAGTGCACCTTGTGCTTGGGGACAATAAAAGCAACTAAAATGTGCTGTTTGTTTTGTCACAATGCCACAGATGTCTCATTTTTTGAGGGATCGTGTATTTGGCATGCTGACTGCAGGAATGTCTACCAGAGCTGCTGTCAGATCATTTAATGTGCATTTCTCTACCATAAGCCGCCTCCAATGTAATTTTAGAGAATTTGGCAGTACGTCCAACCGGCCTCACAAAACGCAGACGACGTGTAACCACGCCAGCCCAAAACCTCCACATCCGGCTTCTTCACCTGCGGGTCGTCTAAGACCAGCCACCCAGACAGGTGATGAAACAGTGAGCATGCACAAGCAAATAATTTCTGCACAAACTGTCAGAAACCATCTCAGGGAAGCTCATCTGCGCGCTCGTCGTTCTCACCAGGGTCTTGACCGGACTGCAGTTCGCTTCATAACCAAATTCAGTGGGCAAATGCTCACCTTTGATGTCCACTGGCACGCTGGAGAAGTGTGCTCTTCACCGATGAATCCCGGTTTCAATGGTACTGGGCAAATGGCAGACGTGTGGGCGAGGGGTTTGCTTAGGTCAGCGTTATGAACAGAGTGCCCCATGGTGGCGGTGGGGTTACTGTATGGGCAGGCATAAGCTACGGACAACAAACAATTGCATTTTATTGATGGCAATTTGAACACACATATACCCCGTTACGAGTTCCTGAGGACGATTGTCGTGCCATTCATTTGCCACGATCACCTAATGTTGAAGGATGATAATGCATGGCTCCATGTCGCAAGGATCTGCACACGATTCCTGGAAGTTGAAAATGTCCCAGTTGATTAGTGTCGGTGGCGGCTCCGGTGCAGGTCATAGCCGCCGCCCAGACCCCGGATCCGGCCATCGCGCCGGGCTGAATTCCATGCCTGGACTGGGCATCGGCGAAAAGGAGGGCTCCGGCCATGGAGCTGGGTTGGACGCCGTGCCTGGACTGGGCAGCGGTGCAGAGGAAGACTCCTACCATGGAGCGGGACTGGACGCCGTGCCTGGACTGGACGCCTTGCCTGGAGGCACCGGACCAGGGGCCGTCGCCGGAAGCTCCGGACTGTGAATGCGCACTGGAGGCCTGATGAGTGGAGCCGGCACAGGTTGCACCGGACTGGTGACACACTCTTCAGGGTGACTGCGAGGAGCAGGCACAGGACGTACCGGACTGGGGACACGCACTTCAGGGCGAGTGCAAGGAGGAGGCACAGGACATACCGGACTGGGGAGACGCACTGGGGGCCAGAAGGATGGAGCCAGCCCAAGTTGCACCAGACTGCTAACCGGATCCTCTGGTCGGATGTAGAGCACAAGGCACTTGCACAACATCTCTCTCTTTCCTAACTTCCCCAATGCCTCCCTGATCGTCTCTGGCACATCAGGGCGAGTGCAGGAAGCAGGCACAGGACGTACCGGACTGGGGAGGCGCACTGGAGGCCAGATGCGTGGAGCCGGCCCAGGTGTCACCGGACTGATGACATGCTCCTCCAAACGCCTGCGTTGCCGCATACTCCTAGCCAACTCCATTCTCCGGTGTTCCTCCTCACACTGTTCCATTGACTCCCAGGAGGGCTCTGGTACTCTCCTTGGGTCGACCGACCACCTCTCTATCGCCTCCCAAATGTTCTCTGGCTCGTCCCTCTGCTCAGTTGCCAGCTCCATGTGCCCCCCCCCAAAAAAATCTTAGGGTTTCTGTGGCCGCGGTCCCCGGCGTCGTCACCGTCGTCCTTCTTGCGTCCTCTGCGACTCCTGCCACGGAAGGGTCTCCTGTCCTTCCGTGATTTCTTCCCAGGTCCAACTTATTTTTCCCATTGTTGCACGCTGGTTGGTCCTTGTTTTTTTTTGATATTCTGTCACGTTCTTGGAAATGAGCGGACCAAGGCGCAGCATGAGTATAGTTTCACTTAAATAAATATGTGGAACTAACAAAACAAAACTACAAAGACAGTGAGGACGTAGTGCCCAAATACACTAACAATCAATATCCCACAAAACACAGGTGGGGAAATAGCTACCTAAATATGATCCCCAATCAGAGGCAACGATAAACAGCTGCCTCTAATTGGGAACCACATTACCTCGGGCTCTCTATGGTCAGGGCGTGACACCTACCTTTTATTTTTAAGGTATCTTTGACCAACAGATATCTGTATTCCCAGTCATGTGAAATCCATAGATTAGGGCCTTATGAATTAATTTAAATAGACTGATTTCCTTATATTAACTAAGCTCAGTAAAATGTTTGAAATTTTTGAATGTTGTGTTAATTTATTTTTTCAATGTAGTAGGGAGTTGTAGTTGCCAACAGGCCAATATTGTACATAGTTTAGCGCAGAAAACGTGCTAATTAACTGCAATGACTATAATACATTGTGCGCACGATTACTTGTCCGGTCTCGGTATGTGTGGAGCAGACAAGGAGACCTACCTCGTTGACTGAAACAGAGAGAAGTGAGAACATGCAAGAGGGATAGAAAGCATACCTGAAAATACATGATCTAAGTGATTATTCAGCAGCCATAAAAGTATGCCTTATTTACATTGAAGAACTACTAAAATAGTGATTTTGAGCATAGACAGCACCTGCACAGAGAAGAGATTACTTGGTCATCAAGTCAAATAAATATTTTATTTAAAGTATTGTGAATAAATTAAGCAGCAATGGGCAGTCACAACCATCATGGGACAAATGTTTTATTCTGTGTTACAGCATTCAACCCACATAATGCATTTAATGTCTAACCGAAACCGACCTCAAAATGCACTAATCGCTCTGCACTACTAGCTGCAAAGAGTAGTTCCTGCCCCTATAAAACACTATCACTTCATCATTATTATTATTATGAGGAAAGGAAACTATCACTTTCCACAAGCTTGACAACCACATACATCAACAAGGAGAGTAGCAGGTGTTTTATCCAGAACAAGGTCATTATCAATGGAAAGCAGAGGTCAGAAAAAGTGTAACAGAAAGTTAACATAGTGCTGAGTAATAGCATAACACTAAACACACCTGACCTTTCACCCATGTTTAGACATAAAAAGGCATCCATTTGTGATGCCCAGCCCAGTATATTCCCAAACTGTCCCTCATACCATCATGGTCACCTACAGTAATCATCCCCAGCTTACAATTGGCTCATTCATCCCCCTCCTTTCCCCTGTAACTATTCCCCAGGTCGTTGCTGTAAATGAGAACGTGTTCTCAGTCAACTTACCTGGTAAAATAAATACAAATATTATGTGCCACAGTACACAATAGAAAGAGATGTGGGTTGGCAGTTGGCATACAGGGCCCTTTTTGAATAACATGCTGGAATGCTAGAGACATTAAACAAACCTGCCATGCTTCAAATGCGTTTTGGCTGGAGTGGTAGTTAGTTCACTATGTACGACAGTCATGCAACCATGCCCATTTGATGTATATATATTTTTTTTACAGGGAAACAAAGAGGCATAGGTTTAGCTGAATATTCTACAATGGTCAGCAAAGCAAATGATTAATTAGTCAAAGTAATATTCTGACAACGTAACCGAGTGAAACAAACATATCAAGAAAGTATTGGCGCAACCCCAAAACAGACTGCCCGATCCAAGTTTCTGTTACAACAAATCGCATGGTAGAGTTGGGAGGGAGGGAGTCATTCTCTGTGATATATACTGTGATATGACTGGGCCTGTTTCTGTTAGTGAGTGGTCTTCTTGTTGAACCAGCTGCACCAGACTAGACATCCTGTTCAACCACCAGGTGCTTTGAATTAACAGACTCAATTAACCCTAAAAGTCTCAATTGTGACTTGTGTTCATTAAGCACAAAATGGGGGGGGGGACGACAATCAGACCAGGGAGGGACTACCTACACCTACTCAGTAATAAATGCTCATTTTCGTATTCCATTGTGTGTGCTAATGAACACGACCAGGGCCTCAATCCATCATGTCTACCTGACTGACAGCTCACAGGAGAAAACCTAAAGGGACTTGACTGACAGAAAATCCTAACCAATCAGAACCAGGTTAAGGTTTAAGATTAAGGTTAGGGTCAGGGTTATAGGTTGGCATGCCAGCCGGTCACATCCCATTAATCACACCCCGGCCTCAGCTCACCTTACAGACGGCAGCCTGCAGGATGGCGTCGAAGCCTCCCTCCGGAGCGTCCCTGTTGCGAGACACCATCTGTTTCTGCACCTCCTCGTTGAAGCGATCCACCTTGTCCGTCAGGGAGAGGAGGTGGCGGAACCCGAAGGAAGGGACACAGTTGGGGAACAGCTTGTATCTGTGGAGAGGGAACTTTTAAAATAAATTATGCTATGTATGTAACAGACCTGGGTTAAAATAGTATTGGTTTTCTGTGTTTGATTGAGCTCGTCTGGCACAGTGGAACCAATGAAATAGTGCAAACCCTGCCAATTTGGCACCTCCACACAGGCTCTCATCCAGGCAAACTATTTCAAATACTGGCTACATTTAACATGGAATAATGCAGTTTCCTCAAGAGGAAGACCTCAGTGACATTCTAACACACAATTCATCCTGGAGGAAACGCATATCCTTTGGGGCATTTGATGGTTTTGGCAAGGGCAGAGGTGTGTTAAGGACGAGAGGCCCAAACGGCATGATCTGTCCTCTGCCCCTAACATTTTCCTGCAGTACTGCCTCTGACACACAGTCCACACACAGGACCCAGGGCATAACCTAGTTGGGCAGTGATGCGTGATGATGGCACTAAGTAAGTGCGGCGTAATCTCACCTCTAGGGCAAATGTGGTGTGTGATGTGTGGGCGGCTGCTTTCAACCTCTATGTTCTATTCTGTTCCCTTTCAGCCTGCTGCCATCATCATCATCATCATCATCCACAGCAAGCCTCAGCATCACTTGATAAAGATGAACAAAAATGACTATATATAATTCAAATACTGAGCTATAGTGTGTGCTCAAAAACATTTGGAAATTAGATTATACTAATACAATTGCTTAGAGAAAGATTTTGCTTAACAAGTACTATTTTTTTCCTCCAAAAAGCTAGGGGTCAAAATTGACACCCCTGTTGTCAATACCTCACCTTGCTGAGCATTTTTCTAAAATGTTTAATGAGTTGGAGAACACATTGGGAGGGATGTTAGATCATTCCTCCATACAGAATCATTCTATATATTTGATATCCTTCATCTGCACTTATGGACATCCCTCAATTCAAACCACAGGTTTTCAATGAGTTTCAAGTCCAGACACCGAGATGGCCATTGCAAAATGTTGATATTGTGTGTGCTTAGTGTTATTGTCTTGCTGGAAGATCAACTTGCATTTTCAAGTTTCAGCATCCAGGCAGAGGTAAGCAGGTTTTTGGCTAAAATATCCTGGTACTGGGTAAAGTTCATGATGCCATTAACCTTAACAAGGGCCTCACTCCAGCGGAAGCAAAATATCCCCATAACATCAAAGATCCACATTCTCATTTTGATGCCAGACCCACCACTGGTGTGCGTTGCCAAAGAGCTCTATTCTCATGTCATCGAACAAATGTAATCGCCCCGAAGTTTGCTAAACGGCATTGGCACTTGGATTGGTTAATGGCATCATGAACTTTACCTAGTACCAGGATATATGGTCAGATGATATGAAAATAGAGCTTGAATTGAAGGCGGCAGTCCAAAAAACAAACCCAATGTGTTCTTCAACTCAGAAAACATTTGAAAAAAAGGCTCAGTACAGTTATCTTCGCAGGGTGAGGCATTGTTCACTGCAGCTAGCGACTTGAACGAGTGCAAACACTCAAACTGGACAGTCTTCATTCAAAGACTCAATCATGGACGCTCTCACTGATAGTTGTAGCTGCTTTGTGTGATGTATTGTTGTATCTTGCCCTTTGTGCCGTTGTCTGTGCCCAATAAATGTTTGTACCGCTACCATGCTGTGTTGTCATGTGTTGCTGCCTTGCTATGTTGTAGTCTTAGGTTTCTCTTTATGTAGTGTTGTCTCTCTTGCTGTGATGTGTGTTTTGTCATACATATACACACACACACAATTATTATAAAATAGAAAAAAATGTAAATACCAGGCCCAGGAAGCCTTTTGCTAGGCCGTCATTGTAAATAACAATTTGTTCTTAACTGACTTGCCTAGTTAAATAAATAAAAGAAAGAAAGGCATTAAAAACAGGGGTGTCCATTTTTACTCCTACCTTTGTTTAAGAAGTCTTTTTTTTTCCTTCTTTTCAGTCTCTTTCTCTACAGCTCAGTATTTGAATAATTATTGTATACAGTCATTTTTCTAATCCTCATTAAGGGTGTCAATCATTTCAGACCCCACTGTAACAGAGTGGACAGGACAGGGTCAATTACCACTTTCACAGAAAAATGACCCTGAAGTGTGAATGGTATAAGAAGATATAAAGTGGTTTGTGAACTGACACAGTGATACAGTCTTTCCCTCTCTCACACTACTACTCTAGTTTTAGAGGAAGACATTCTAAGCAAAGTGCCCTCACTTCCATTTTAGTAGAAATACAGCACCTCGACATATATATACTAAAATATTGATATGACACTTGATCCTAGATGAAATCCACAAAATCCTAAACACTGTACACTTAGAAAGAATTAGATATATTCTGAACAATAAATTATCAACATTTGATCAAATCTGGCAGCCTTTCCTCTCCTACTTGGACGAGTCGGCGCTGTGAATTTGTACTTATTAACGCACTCTCAATTGTAATATTTTAATCTACCTTTGGGCAGCATGTGATGGCCCTGCCACCCGAGCAGTTGGGAGGATAGGGGGGGGGGGGGGGGACATCTTCCCTCTTTCTTTCTACGTGTCCTTGTTTTGTATGTCGTGTTTTGTATTATTTGTTCTGCACCCAGAACTCTGGGTCTTGTTGTTCTTGTATGCTCTTTTATGTTTAGATAAGAATTGTATACCTGTCTTGTATACCTATACACCATTCTTGTGTGTGTTTAATAAAAATATTTGAAACGGAAATCCACAAAATCCCAACATTAACACAAATTATTTCAGCTGCACTCCCTATTGGATTCCCAAATCAACCAAAAACACATGGTCGTGCTCTTGCAGTCAGTAACAATGCCCTTCCTTGGTTCTCACCCATTGCAGGGGTTGTCCTGGTACTTGGTGGCTGTGTAAGAGAATGGTGACATGTTCTTGTCTACGAAGGAGCCAAAGCCTAGTCTGAAGTTTGAGGTGAGTTTGCTCATCTCGTCAGCCAGCTTGGTGCCCAAGTTCCTGATGGTGTCCAGGTCATCCTTCATGGACAGAGACAGGTCCATCAGGTAGTACAGGTCAACAGGGTAGTCCTCCACCTGACGCATCTGCACTTCGAATGAGGTCTGGTCACCTAGCGGGAGGGGGAAATTGATTGATGTGTGTCATTGCTTTGATAGGTTTACAAATCAAACAGCATCCTACATTTTCCCTGTACAGTGGGTTGACTTAATATTTTCGAAGAAAAGTGGTTTTTCCCCCAATTATACTGAACAGAAATATAAACGCAACATGTAAAGTGTCGCCATATTTCATGAGCTGAAATAAAAGATCAGAAAAAGGTTTCAAACCAGTGGCAACCCGTCATTTGAGACTTGCCTCGTTATTACAAAAAAAAAGTTTTATTGCTTGTTATTCTGGCATTAACACGTGTCACATATCAGTTTGCAAACAATGTAAAAAATATATATATATCATTCAGTTAATAAAGCCGCAAACAAAGATGGTCTCTTTTTTTGTTTTCTTGAGTAAGGCAGAGAGTGTTGTGCAGTGTTCTGTCACTCATGGGAGGGGGACACACTACGTCACCGCCAAGTCTGAGGGTAGAGCTAGAAAATGCTATCCCCTTGCGTGCTGGCATAGAGTTACATAAGAAGTGCCCATCCAAGAAGGCTCAAGGTGAGAACTTGTTCTCAACTGGCCTACCTGGTTAAATAAAGGTAAAGAAAAAAAAAGGTTATTTGCCACAGATAATGACATCTACAGTAGCTTTGATTGGACTGATCATGTCATCATCATACTTTCAAAATCTTAGCTAGCAGTCATCATAAATCAAGTCGAAAATCTACTGGCAAAACGTTTTTATTCCTTGTCATATGAAGATAAATAATGAAGAGAAATTATAGATAAAACATAGTGCTCATCGGACATTGGACAAACATTACAAAACAAGTTGGAAATCGCAAATTCAACAATGAGTGGTTTGGAAGGAATCAGTGACAGTGGCTAACTGCAAGCATTGCAAAGCAATCACTAGCCTGCTATTCAGTGGCTGTGTGGTCCCACATCTGGGATTAAGGGGCACTTTTCCCAAGTTTAAAATTATAAACTTTCAACATCGGCCATGCTGTCAATGAAGCATGATTTGTGCAGCACTCAAAACAACTGATTACTTGGAACGGCAAAATCTGACTTTAGTTAGTTCAAGACAACTGGGAACTCGGGATAAAAGAAACTACGACTGGGAAATACGTTTCGAACTTTCATCCAACTTTGAATTGTAAAGCCGGCGTCTTTCTAGATCTATGACCGGAGATCAATGACGTCATCATGAATCAACCTTGTTTTTTCCCGAGTTCCCAGTGGTTTTGAAAGCACCATAAATACAGAGAATGCCAGACTACGATGACAAAATTTGCCCACAAAGGACCGCCGCACCACCTTCCATTTCAAGTGAGCACAGCACAAGGGGAGTCCAAAAATGTATTGTATGCTGCTGCATAAATGATGTAATATGCCAGGGAGATATGTACAGTGCAGTTAAGAAAGTAATACTAAGCGTATGTTGTGTAGTAAGATGTTAGTAGCACATGTGCGTCACCCTAATAATTAGTTCTATTTAACCCACTTAATTTTGCCTACTGTTCTGACTTGATGGTGCACATGTAGCCTATAACCGGTTTTAGAGAAATGTAATCATTGAATATTGTAAGAGCTTTCATTGTCTGCTTATATGCCCTCTATATTTATCCTACGGTTCTAACTTGGTGTACAGGGAGAACACTAGGAACGGTCCATGCTAAACAAATAGTTAGGATGGACGTAGTCAGTATCTCTCGCTCATTAATGTCTTAGTCGAAATTAAGGATTGCCTCATGCGCTCGTTGTCCCCTTATGCCAAAGTTTGGCAGTAAATTAGGCTGAATTAAACTGATTTGCTGCAAGACAAGGCTCCGCTGATAGCCAGGTGTAGCAGTGGTAAGATGTTGGGACAGCTTTATGTAGGCCTTAACAGTTTGTGGGCACCTTTTGTCACCGTTATAGTGCAATTCATGTATTGTTTAGTGTTGTGGCTTTGCTGGCATGCATTCCACTTATATTAATTTGCCCCACGAAGATTTACATGCTAAAATCGACACTGTTCCATACGCACAAAAACCTTATTTCTCTCAAATTTTGTGCACAAATTTCTTTACCTCCCTGTTAGTGAGTAGGTCTCCTTTGCCAATATAACCCAATCCAAGTGTGGCATATAAAGAAGCTGATTATACAGCATGATCATTATACACAGGTGCACCTTGTGCTGGGGAAAATAAAAGGCCACTCTAAAATGTGCAGTTTTGTCACACAACACAATGCCACAGTTGTCTCAAGTTGAGGGAGCGTGCAGTCGGAATGCTGACTGCAGGAATGTCCACCAGAAGTGTTGTCAGATAATTTAAAATGCTCATTTCTCTACCAATGCCGTTTTAGAGAATTTGGCAGACTGTCCAACCGGTCTCACAACCGCAGACCATGTGTAACCACGCCAGCCCGGACCTCCACATCCGGCTTCTTCACCTGCGGGATCGTCTGACACCAGCCATCCGGACAGCTGATGAAACTGAGGAGTATTTCTATCTATAATATAAAGCCCTTTTGTGGAGGAAAACTTGTTCTGATCGGCTGGGCCAGCATCCCAGTCTGGCTGCTAAGTGGGTGGGCTTATGCCCTCCCAGGCCCACCCATGTCTGCGCCCGTGCCCAGTCATGTGAAATCCATTAGGACCTAATAAATTGATTTCAATTGACTTATTTTCCTAATAGGAACTGTAACATGTTGCGTTTCTATATTTTTGTTCAGTAAAGATATGTAAACAGTGTTCCATATACAGCTCATGACTCTCCAACCTTTGGTTCAAACCCTGTTACCTTTGTGCTCAAACCCTGTCACATTGTGCTCTGAGAGGGTTTATTCTCTGTGCTTGCCTGGTCTCATACATGACATAGGCCTACATGGCACAAAAAGACTATCACTAGGCTAGGACTGGGCTTACCTGGTCTAAGATTCAGGGAGATCTTCTGGGGCATGATCTGGATGACATCATACTGGGTCGGCCCGGAGCCTTTGGAGCTGAGGGGTTCGCTCTTCACTACCATAGTTGTGCTACTAGGACTCTCTATGTTATGGGCCTCACAGCCTCTCTTCTGCAGGTTCTGACTCAGGTCACACCGCGACGTCAGGGTCCTCGCCCTGCCAAACTCCTGAGGAAAGAGCAAACTAATGACACCTGTCATGCAATGTAAAAGCTAGAGTACACACTTGTCTGCCTCTCAGCCCTGCCTCTCCGCTTCAGTTGAGTATTGGTAAACAAAATTAAAGGATAGGGGTAATCTTGTACATTTTTCTTTTAGTTCTGTGAGACAATTGTAGGTCTGAAAGCAGGTGTAGACAATCCACTATGTACAGAGAACAATTTTCCAGAACTGCACAGGTGCACTCAAACATGCTCAGGAGTGATGATGGCTTTTCGTTTTGCATGTGAACCCGAAACACTACACAACAGTGTGAGAGTCCTCACCTCACACTAAGACAACTATTGGGTTCAGTATGTCACATTTAGAAATTTTGTGAGAGTATTACTAATCTCACCACCACAGTGGTGCATTGTAAGTAAACCTAACACTGGAGGAGTGAGGCACATGCCCTACCTCTTGCGCGCACCAGGCGCAGCTCGGAGAGATGAGGAGGCATTCTTCACAGGATGTAGCGCTGCCACTCATACAAACATTGAGTCCTAATGAGAAAGTAGTAAAAGTAACCAAACAGAATCTCTGGAACAGTGTTGATCGTTCATTACATTAGATTTCCAGAAAATCAAACTCACGAGAACAGACATGTAATAGACACATATTTAGTATTTTTCTTATTCAAGCGCAGGTGGAATATGGCAATTACAATTTAGATCATTTCTTCCACGTCAGCGTGAAACATAGTGCTTAAATCGATTTAAAGGTATATGATCGAAGATGTTGGTTTAGAAATAGCCTTTATTATTCAAACATGAATTTACACTTCAATGCAACGTGTCAAACATTTGAAAGAGTGACAACCACAACAGGCTATTTAGTTTTCACAGGGAAACAATCGAGTATGTATGGCAACATTGTTGCATGGATTTCACGGCTACTATAACGATTGTCCCACTTTTAATACACTATAACAAGCGAATGCATACGAAAACTAGTCTTCTAGAACACTTTCCCGTGGATTACAGCCAGTATAGGCCATTTAGAACACGTTTCGAGAATAATGTTTTGCTCCTCAGTTTCAAGAAGAAAAAAACTTTCTTACCTTGTGCAACATTGTGAATAAATATTTCCAGAACCATGCAGCCGAAGGCTGTACGGTACACCAACTGCCATGGGCTCCACATAATTTCCTCGTAGTGGGTCCGATATTCAAAAGTCTATGTTTTTAGCACTGAAGTCGGCAGTCGAACCTCACTTTAGATCCAGGTTCTGTCTGCTCGGTCGGTGAAGACTAGTGAACCATTCTCTTTGTCCATTTGAACTCCAGCAAAGCTAATCGGCCTCATAATGTAAACGCGACCTCCAAACAAACATTACAATTCATTGTCCTTCTGAAGAATTCCGCACAACAGGAGGAAAACAATATTTTGCAATGTTGGGTTTAAGGAGTCAAAAGCTGTGATTTTTGAAAGTAGTTATGCAGAGCCAGTTTACCATGATGTCCGGAGTTCACTCATAACTGACACCATAGGTTATTGTTTTCAATTACTTTTCAAATGGTTATAAGCCCTTATTTTTGTGCAATAATTGCCAGTCAAAATTAGTTGAAAGTAGAAGTTCGGTCTAAATGTAGAATAGAATTTCAGTTTATTAGAATAGTTTTTCCCTAGCAAATGTGTGTTTTAATCAGTCTCTATAGTTGCAAATCCAGCCGCTAGTCTCCGCCCATTCGTTAACCCCATAGAGATAGACAGAGGAGTCGTCTCTATTACGATGCCATTATAGCCCATGTGACAGCATCGGCGTCGCTGTTGAGGCTACAACCAATAGGAACACCACCCAGCTTACTACTTTAAAATGGCGGAAGCACGGTGGAAGCCCTCAATGGCACTGCCCATGCTAAAACAGCCTTTTGGCCACTAGAGGCCTCTATCATTTTCTATGGTTAACCCTTTCGTTTGTTAACCACCTCAGATGACTTCAACACGTTGCATTGACACGGATAACAGACACACACACATCCATGTTTGCCAGGCAGGGCAACAACAGTCATTATAAACTGGGTTGTTCGAGCCCTGAATGCTGATTGGCTGACAGCCGTGGTATATAAGATCGTATTCCATGGGTATGACAAAACATTTGTTTTTACTACTTTAATTACATTGGTAACCAGTTTATAATAGCAATAAGGAACCTCAGGGGTTTGTGGTATACGACGAATATACTAAGGCTAAGGGCTGTATCCAGGCACTCAGCGATGCATCATACATAATAACAGCCCTTCGCCGTGTGGTTGCCATAGCATAATAGGTCACAATTTAGAGTTTACTTGACTGCCATTTGAGGAGAATAGGCTAATTGCGAATATTCAAACTGGTTATTGGCCCAGTCTAAAAATGTATTATCCCAGTAAGTATACAGATAATATATTGATGGAAATATGAGCAGAAAGTTAAACAGTATAGTTTCTTCCACAACATTTACAGGGTCTGAGTCACTGGCTTACATTTGCTCTTCCATGCCATCCCTAGGAGGGGTGCGTCACTTGAGTGGGTTGAGTCACTGACGTGATCTTCCTGTCCGGGTTGGCGCCCACACTTGGGTTGTGCCATGGGGGAGATCTTCGTGAGCTATACTCGGCCTTGTCTCAGGATGGTAAATTGGTGGTTGAAGATATCCCTCTAGTCTTGTGGGGGCTGTGCTTTGGCAAAGTGGGTGGAGTTATATCCTGCCTGTTTGGCCCTGTCCGGGAGTATAGTCAGATAGGGCCAGTGTTTCCCAACCCCTTCTGTCTCAGCCTCCAGTATTTATGCTGCAATAGTTTGTGTCGGGGGGCTAGGGTCAGTGTTTTTCTGGAGTATTTCTCCTGTCTTACCCGGTGTCCTGTGTGAATTTAAGTATGCTCTCTCTAATTCTCTTTCTTTCTCGGAGGACCTGAGCCCTAGGACCATCTGCCCTGAGGTCTCCTTGCTGTCCCCAGTCCACCTGGTTGTGCTGCTGCTCCCGTTTCAACAGTTCTTCCTGCAGCTATGAAATCCCTGACCTATTCACCGAACGTGCTAACTGTCCCAGACCTGCTGTTTCAACGCTCTAGAGACAGCAGGAGCAGTAGAGATACTCTGAATGATCGGCTATGAAAAGCCAACTGACATTTACTCCTGAAGTGCTGACCTGTTGCACCCTTTACAACCACTGATAATAATTTGACCCTGCTGGTCATCTATGAACATTTGAACATCTTGGCCATGTTCTGTTATAATCTCCACCCGGCACAGCCAGAAGAGGACTGGCCACCCCTCATAGCCTGGTTCCTCTCTAGGTTTCTTCCTAGGTTCTGGCCTTTCTAGGGAGTTTTTCCTAGCCACCGTGCTTAAACCTGCATTGCTTGCGGTTCAGAGTTTTAGGCTGGGTTTCTGTACAGCACTTTGACATCGGCTGATGTAAGAAGGGCTTTATAAATTTGATTGATTACTAATGATCGGGGAGCTCATGTAATCAGCACCGCTTTAACATGCGCAGTAATACCCTATGGTTTACACCTCACTGGCCCGGCTCAGTAGATTATTCAGTCTAGTACTCAGCGATCAACAAAACCTGGAAGCTTGCACCATCTGCTGGCCATTACCTGAAACGTGAGAATTTGCATGATAAAGAGAGATGTATGCCTATGCATGTTATACAAGCACATCAAGGCCAGCTGGGGCTGAGAGAGAAACTCAATTCACAACCCACACAACATCCCAAACTATAGTCTCTTTTATTAAAGCAACAATATCCAAACAGAAATTATACATCCAACAGGCTAATTACAGTGCCTTCGGAAAATACAGTGGTGGATGCGTCATGTTATGGGTATGCTTGTAATCGTAAAAGACTGGGGAGTATAAAAAAAATATATAAAAAAAAAACACAAAACATTATGGCATTAAGCACAGGCAAAATCCTAGCGGAAAACCTGGTCGTCTGCTTTCCACCAGACACTGGGAGATCAATTCACCTTTCAGCAGGACAATAACCTAAAACAAGACCAGATCTACACTGGAATTCCTTACCAAGAAGCGGGTTAATGTTCCTGAGTGTCTGAGTTACAGCTTGAAAATCTATGGCAAAACCTGAAAATGGTTGTAACAAAGACCAACAACCAATTTTGAAAATAATAAATGGGCAAATGTTACACAATTCAGGTGTGCAAAGCTCTTAGACTTACCCAGAAAGACTCACTGCTGTAATCACTGCCAAAGGTGCTTCTACAAAGTATTGACTCAGGGGTGTGAACATTTATGTAAATGAGATGCTTCTGCATTTAATTTTCTACATATGACAAAACTAAAAACATGCTTACTTTGTCATTATGGGGTATTGTGTGTAGATCTATTTAATCCATTTTGAATTCAGTCTGACAAAATGTGTAATAAGTCAAGGGGTATGAATACTTTCTGAAGGCACTGTAGCTTTGTCAATAACAGTATTCTAATACTGAAAGGGTGGACAAAGGGGAAAATGGTAGAATACGTGAACTACACTTCCAGACATTATTAAGCAAATTGTCCCGTTGAGAACAAAACAAATGTATTTTTAAACACAACCTACCCTGATATCCAAGAACATTTCAGGTTCTCAGATTTATTTAAACTGAAACAGAACATAAACAATTCTGCAAAACTCCTTTGCGTGATTTGAATTAACTTAACAATTAAATTGTAATTGAACAATTTGCAAATAAAAAAATAAATAATAATATTTGCACTTTTCAGGTTCAAAAGTAGATAAAACAATTCACTGAGTATTGTAGAAAAAGAGTAGAGTAATAACATTCCGTATGTGAGGAACAAACAAAACAGTGGATAAGTTGTTTACTACATTCAAGTAAATCAAAAGCCTGGCTTTGGGCAAACCTGTAACCTGTGTTTCAACAAAGGCAAATATCAACAATAGAATAGAAAGTGGAGTCCTTATCGTGTCAGCAGGTCAGAGGTCATGTTTACAATGGTCTTGAGAGGCAGGCCACTGAGGAACCCCTGGTGTTTGGCCCTCAGCTCCAGCAGGGCATCTACAATCCTTTGCCTCCCTGCCTCTGGGTGGCGCAATGACAAATGGGCCATCAGTGTATCGAAGCTACCCATGGTGGCGTAGTGCTGGGGCACACAGGTCCCCGACGCCGTGGGGGAGTCACACACGGTGGTCCTCTTCTGGAGGCTGAGCTGCAGGGGCTGGAGAGACAGACGAGAACAGAGACCAAAGACATGAGAAGCAATCATTATTGACCAATCAATCAGGGAGCAATCCACGCATTGCAACAGGTTGAAAACAAATACAATTCCCATCTACAAAACAAACTGTAGAGAACCTAACCATCAGTGGGGTGGTGATATGGGTGTTTCTCCTCTTGGAGTCTTGGGGGCATGGAGTGTCTCCAGAGGGCCCTGCCTTGGTGCTGGCTGAGGGACTATGCTGCTGCTGGGTTTGCCGCCCCTGACCCTGGCTCTGGTTACCAGTGTGGCTTGGGCTGCAGATGTGCGCCACATGCACCTTCTGTCCATGCATACTGCACCCGTCCATCTCACTCACTGCACTGTCAGCCATCTTTGGACCACTCACAGTCACTATGGCAACTCTGCATGGAACAGAGAGAGAAGGTGTTAACATTGACATGTACTCCATTGCCTCATGTGAGGGGACAATATCTTTATACAAAAGTATGCTGATGTTATAATATTGAAATCTTGATGTAACAGTTAAGTTGCCTTGGAACGCTTATACATTCCTTAACGTAGTTTCATTCTACAGGGTCACTGGTTTTATTTTACCGGAGGTTGTTGCTGAAGGTGGAAATGCTCACTTCAGAAGCCTGATACTTCTCAAACCAGAGCATAACTTCTCTCTATGAAGACAGACACGAGACTTATTAGGGTCTGTTGGCCCCTGGTGGCCAAATCACTTCAACATTCCCATTTTTATCAGAGATTCCTCAATCTCCTTGCTTCCTTTCAAACAGCATTGGAGAAGAAGGTCCAAGGGAAGGGACCTTGGAACTTCTCCAAAACGTTTGACGCAACAGATGCAAGGAATTGAAGATTGATTGAGTTAGAGACATTGTCACATGCTGAGGCTTACCTCCGTGACATCACTGGGAAGGTCTGTGACGCACAGGAAGGAGCTCTGATCCTTCTCCCCAACGACTCCTAAATATGAATTAATGTTTATGAACACTGCCTATGAACTTGTTAGGTGTGGGTTATGAATGTGTTATGAAATCCTTATGTACCGGTAGGTAGTGTTACCGAAATATCAAATTCAGCAAGATTCAGTCAAATTATGTACAACGCACATTGAAACATTTGAAACTCAAATACCCGTGAACGAAAAATCTTTAGGGGTATGTCTGTCATGCGGCTTTTCCCCCTCAACCCTATTCTTGCCATTTCCTTCCTCCACCAGGACCTCAGCCAGACCTCCTTCCTTCAGCTCTACACCATCAGGCTCAAGGTCCTCCTCTGCATCGAACCACGCCTCGCTGGAGTTGTGGTCTTTGGTTCCACCTGTTGAGAGCGAGAGTTCGGAAATCCAGGTGGATCGGAACCAGCTTTGCGAACACTGTGGAACACTGTAGTGCAACGTATTGTATGTTTATAAATTCAATGCGCCAATGTGTTTGTATCGATCCCTCCCTATTCAAATAAACCATTGATGAATGAATAAACAGGTCTCATTACCTGGCCTGGGCCTCCGGTTGACCACAGGCTGCTGGGGGAGGTGGATGACCGCTTTCACAGATCTGCAGTCCTCAGCCTTTGGGTTACCAACGGGCCCTTCTGCCTTGATCCTGCCAACCATCCCATCATCCTGTCCAAGGACTGATAAAACAGACTGGGAATTGGGTCTGTTTAACTCTCCATCACCACCTACACTGGCGTCGTCGACACGGGCATCCTCTACCTGCAACTGCTGGGAGCTCCTACCTGAGGCACTGGAGAATAGAAAAGATCTTAAAAACAGCCAACTTCATTCATTCATTCACTCCCTCATTATTCAATTAGTCAAATACATACTCAGACAGAGCATTTCCCAAAGACTCGTCAATTATCTGAAAAGGGGAAAAACAACCGTGAGATCCACACTGCATAGTACAAACAAAATGTACTGAGAGGAAGGAAGGGCACCAGAGGGAATTTACATGTTGGGGGACATAGCTGGTCCCTGAGGTGATCCTCTGGGAGTCGACAGACAGGGGCCTGAGCTGGTCCAGGGGTATACCTGACAGGACCCGTCTCCTCATCTCTCTGTAGTCTACCTCCAGGACCTGCAGCACCGTCACCAGGCTCTCAGGAGGGCCCTCAGTCCTACAGGGGGATAGGGATATAAACTCAACAAAAAAAAGAAACATCCTCTCACTGTCAACTGTGTTAATTTTCAGCAAACTTAACATGGGTAAATATTTGTATGAACATAAGATTCAACAACTGAGACAAACTGAACAACGTCCACAGACATGTGACTAACAAATGGAATAATGTGTCCCTGAACAAAGTGGGGTCAAAATTAAAAGTCTGTATCTGGTGTGGCCACCAGCTGCAAGTACTGCAATGAATCTCCTCCTCATGGACTGCACCAGATTTGCCAGTTCTTGCTGTGAGGTGTTACCCCACTCTTCCACCAAGGCACCTGCAAGTTCCCGGACATTTCTGGGGCGAATGGCCCTAGCCCTCACCCTTCCGATCCAACAGGTCCCAGACATGCTCAATGGGATTGAGATCCGGGCTCCTCGCTGGCCATGGTAGAACACTGACATTCCTGTCTTGCAGGAAATCACGCACAGAACGAGCAGCATGGCTGGTGGCATTGCTGGAGGGTCATGTCAGGATGAGCCTGCAGGAAGGGAACCACGAGGGAGGAAGTCTTCCCTGTAACGCACAGCGTTGAGATTGCCTGCAATGACAAGCTCAGTCCGATGATGCTGTGACACACCGTCCCAGAACATGACGGACCCTCCACCTCGATCCCGCTCCAGAGTACAGGCCTTGATGTAACGCCCATTCCTTCGATGATAAACGCAAATTCTACCATCACCCCTGGTGAGACAAAACAGCGACTTTTTGCCAGTCCTGTCTAGTCCAGCGACAGTGGGTTTGTGCCCGTGATGTCTGGTGAGGACCTGCCTTACAACATGCCTACAAGCCCTCAGTTCCAGCCTCTCTCAGCCTATTGCCAACAGTCTGATTGCCCTGGCCACATCTGCAGTCCTCATGCCTCCTTGCAGCATGCCTAAGGCACGTTCACGCAGATGAGCAGGGACCCTGGGCATAATAATTTGTGTTTTTCAGAGTTAGTAGAAAGACCTCTTTAGTGTCCTCAGTTTTCAGAACTGTGACCTTAATTGCCTACCGTCTGTAAGCTGTTAGTGTCTTAACGACCGTTCCACAGGTGCATATTCATTGTTTATGGTTCATTGAACAAGTATCGAAAACAGCGTTCAAACCATTTACAATGAAGATCTGTGAAGTAATTTGTATTTTTACGAATTATCTTTGAAAGACAGGGTCCTGAAAAAGGGACATTTCTTTTTTTGTTGAGTTTACATACTGGAATGATAACATAGGAATAATATAGCGTTGGTTTCCTGGATCCAGATTAAGCCTTTCCTGGACTAAAAACAAAATGTTCAATTAAGAGGATTTTTAGAGCTGCCATAACAGGGCAGGTGTATGCAACAGCTACATGACCATTATAGTGCCTAACTGAATGATCAGCACGAGAGATGCACGATCAGATAGAAATAACTAACAGATACATGTCCAATGATCTTTTGAACTCATTGAATAAATCAATGAGTTTAATTGTGATGTGCCCTGCTGTCTCCTGTCCCTTACCCTGGACATAAATTATGTACGACAGTTCTGCACAACTTTGTAAGGTGCCAAGCTGTCATATCTCCTGTCCTGTCCATTACCCCTGGACCAGACGGTCTCCCTCAGGTGAGGTGTAGTAGCGTCTCCAGCAGTGCCGTTGGCACATCCCATACTGCAGGGCCAGCAGGTTCAGCTCTGCCCGCGTGGCACGCTGGCCACAGTCACATTCACCACGGTCCGCGTTGTCACAGCCTCTTCCATCTCTCACACTCACACCGCCTGCAGAGCTGATACAGGCAGCAACAGACATAGCCATGATCAGCACCTCATCAGATAGAATAGAACCATGGATATTTTCACGATCTCTAAAAAAAAAAAAAATGGAAATGGAGGTATAACAGAATGAAGTGTCTAAAATACCTTGCCATTTGCTCTTTCAGTGCTTTCAGTTCCTCTTGAGAAAATTTCAGCTTGATGAATTCCTTAAGACATTTAGATATTGAAGAAATGTATTTCAGTAAAAAGGAAATCTGAATGATTACAAACATTACAGGAGGAGCATTAACTGTACCTCAGTCAGATACTCCAGGTCTGCCATGTGGACTTCAGTGATGACAGACTTGTCAGTTGTAGCTGTGCCCTGAGTTTGTGTGTTCTGGTTGCAGCCTGTTAGACTGTGGTCAATACCAACCAACACATGTTTAGCGACGGCAGGCCAAGTATTTGTTGAATGGTCGGCTGTGCTTAGCCTGGCTTCTGTGACCCGTGAAGGCGAGAGATCAAAAGTCTGGTTCAGATTGACTAGCGAGAACGCAGACATACCGTTCTCATGCTGTGTGGTGGTCACGACGTCCGCCGATGCCCCACCAGGGCTTATTGACAAGAAGGACTCCTCATAGATGGACAGCTCCTCTTTCTTCAGGCTTTGGGGTGCACTGCGACTCTCTCTAGACCAACCAGACTGGTCCATCTTGGTTTGGCCTTGAGGGGGTGTCACGTTTAAGTCAGGTGTCCCCTCATTACTTGCTTTATACATGAGAATACTCCCATCCTCTTTCATGAGGCTCCGGTAGTCGACACCGTTATTCTCTAGCTCGCATCTCGAGGCCTCTTCCTCATTTGCTAGGTTGCCGGGGCAGTTGTCGTAAGTCCAATCACAGTACTCGCTGCGGTCTCCAGCGCAGGAAGACACCATACTGCCTTCAGGTGGCTCCACCCCCACTGCGCCGCTAGGCTGCTCAGTGCTCCCCATGGCGGCCATGAGTGATAGTGAGTCATCGCGGTCCGGCTCCGCTAACTGGCTGGTGTTGATGCTGGTGTCGTTCCACTCTGTGTGGTCCATCCTAGTGCTGTTGAAGCTGTAGTACTCTGGAGGAGTCTCCAGGTCCAACATGGGGAAGTTTGCCATCTGGTCATGCATGGAGTTGGCCATGGATTCACCCTCCTGGCTTTCAATGGCAGACTGGCTCAGGGTTTTTCCTCTCTGGCTTTGTATCTCCAGCTCCATATCCAGAGAGAAGCTGGTCTGGGCAGACGGATCCTTATATACCACCACACTACTGCAGTTGTTGCCATCCTGCCACCGCCCTTCCTCCCACAGCTGAGAGAGCAGCTCGACCTTGGAGAAGTGCGCCTCCTGTTGGTCTGGAGAATCCTCTGTGGCTCCAATATGGCTGCCACTGGTATCACCACAGGCTGACTGGAAGCTATCCTGAAGGTTGACCAGACAGCCCACTGTTGTGGATGGGAAGGTAGTAGTAGTAGTAAAGGACTGAGGCTGACATCCCCTGAACTGTTGCACTGCTCCTGCTTCTGCCTGGTGGTGGGCTTGGACTGACTGGACTCCTCCGTGCCCTGAACAGTTGAACAGATTTAGCTCCTCCTTCACGTTGTTGGGAAGAAGACCTAACTCTTTCTCCTCTTCTATGAGGAAGACAACAACATGGTTGTATCAAAATAAAGAAAGAGAGCTAAAGGAAAACAACTTATGCTGTGGTGGTGAAATCAACGTAACTTTGTGGGATTCATAAAGTACTATTACTTAACTGCTAGTGTGGAATGAGAGACATTTAATATTACCCATTGACTGTGCACTAGTATACAACTATGAATGGGCATGTTCCTTCCAAGATAGCAAATTTGTCCACACAATGCAAATATTACAGTCTGTTTTGAATAATGATTTTAAACTACACCTGACTGGCATGCCGGGATCTCCTTATGGATAGGTGTGCTACAGCGTCGGCATATTTTAGCTCCTGAAGAACAACTGGTTCCACAGTTGGGACACTGAATCACACCATAGAATGTGGGCCTTCTGGATCTGAGAACAGCAGAAACCATGCTAAATTTATGACAATTGTTATTTTTCCTCTAGTCAACTACTGGTTGTAGAATCACACCTGGTGACCAACAAATGTAGTTATCTGAATTGACAGGAGAGAACACATACTTGTTTAGGTTTGACGACATCGTCTGCGTAACAGCAGGAGGTTTCCAGCAACCTCTCACCTGTTCTGTACACAAAATAAACATTTTAACATGATCAAATATAAAGTGTTATAAAAGTATAATACAACTATTAATTGAGTAAAATATACAGAGTAAAAACAGTTTACAGGTATATGTAATTCTGATATATAGGCTATTCTTTCTCTGGGACAGTGGTGTACCTCCGTTTCACAAGGCCCCCTGCAAGGTTTAAGGGGCCATGTTCTCAGAAAAATGTATTGTAATTCTACACATTTTGCCATGGGACATAAATAAACAGTTGTTGTTTTAAAGCACATTTCCTGCAAATCTACACATTTTGCCATGGGGCAGAGCAAAAATGTACATTTTTATAACTAATCTCATGATATTCTACACATCGTCATGAGGCGGAAAGAAAAGTTTGCTGTTTTAAAAGCTAATTTCCTGCTGTTTTAAAAGCTAATTTCCTGCTGTTTTAAAAGCTAATTTCCTGCTGTTTTAAAAGCTAATTTCCTACTGTTTTAAAAGCTAATTTCCTGTTAATCTACACATTTTGACATGGTTTATGGTGTGTTCATATGCTATGAGCACTGGTACGCCAGTGCTCAAGGATAATTCAACCAGGGTTACAACAGAAAACAGTTAAAGTCAAGTAAAGCCATAACTCACGTTTCACATAAACCAGTTGTCTGGCTACGTTCAGAGCCGGATGCCTCTGCAGAAACCGATGGAGTCCTCCTTCCTCTGTGGAACAGAAAGTTGAAAGGGAAAGAATGAATCCGTGGCTCTGTTTTCACTGAGACTACAGAAAGTAGGCTGTCAATAGGATTCATATTTTACAGGCAATTGCCGGCCCTGGATAAGGATTCTATACAACTGTTTCGTAATTTGACGGCAAAACTATAAAGGACACTATTGGGAGTTTTTGTTTGTCTATTATAATAACCTTCCCTGGTCACTACTGTACCTTGTATGAGCTTCCTGTCCTCCACAGGCAGCGATAAGTACCAACCCAGCAGCTTGGGGTCTGTCAGCTCCAGGAAATGGGTGACTTTCACCAAGTCAAACACAGACCTGTAACATGCAGAGTTAGACCTAGGTTGCTTCCCGATACGCCAAACCTCACCCAAAGTATGCACTTGCATACTCCTATTCTTGAATTTAAATGCATTGGATTGGTGTAAGTGTTGGCTGGACAGAATTTCCACCATTATTGAAACCATGACAGGGAGTGTGTGCAAGTGCACACTTCAGCAGAAGGGTTGAGAAATGGGATGCACAATAGATTATTTCATGTTCATGATTCTCACATTACAGCATAAAGAATGTGCTGGGACTAATAGACATGCTCTATACCTGTTGAGAAGGAATTTCCTGCAGTCCTCTATTGACAAAGACGGAGGGTCTGTATTGAGGTAAAGGCACATTATTAATGCATGTCATTTCCCAAGGCAATGAGGGAGAACATAAATGGTTTGGACATATGTTGTAATGAATTTGTAAAGCTCAAGTTAAAAAGTGAAAGTGCATTCCATTGGTTATGAGTTTTGGGTTGCAAGAGGAAGCATTCCTCTTGTGCTTAATTTTTAAATAATTTAACATTTTTCTCCCCAATTTCATGATATCCATTTGGTAGTTACGATCTTGTCTCATTGCTGCTACTACCCAATGGGCTCGGGAGAGGCGAAGGTCGAAACATGACCGGACAAGCCGAGCTGCTTTAAAAAAAAAACACTGCTCGCTTAACCCATAAGCCAGCCTCACCAATGTGTCGAAGGAAACACCTTTCGACTGACTACCGAAGTCAGCTTGCACACGCCCGGCCCACCACAAAGAGTCGCTAGAGTGTGATAAGCCAAGGAAAGCCTCCGGGCAAACCCTCCCCTAACCCCGACGGTGCTGAGCCAAATGTGCGCCGCCCTATGGTGCTCCTGGTCACGGCCAGCTGTGTGACAGCCTAGGATCGAAACCCAAGCTGTAGATTCAGTGCCATAAGGCGTCAACATACTTCAGTTCAGCTGGCACCTAGCCGAACGTGTGTGCTTGCATACTCTTTTAAAAGACCTTCACTTTAAAAAAAAACAGCAATAGTACTGTTTGTCCATTTTGAGACACCATAGCCAGTATACACTTCCTCAAAATAGTCAACTAATCTAAGATGACTCAGTCGCACAATTTTACATCTAACTAAGAGGTTTGATGCAGTATTTCTCAATGAAAACATTTGCATGAAAACGAGTCTCTCGTTGAATGACGAAGACTTTGAAGAATACCTACTGTTGACCAACCACCAACATTGAGAAATACTGCATCAAACATCTTAGTTGTAAAATTGTAAAAGTCCCAAACAAACAAAAACATAAAATAATAATATATGCACAAACCCTTCCGAACTGTTCTGGCTGGGAAGCATGGAACAGACAGACAGACACCTTTAGACCGCTGCACCACTAGGAGGATGGGGTTTTAAACAGTGGTTTTAAAGCTGCAATTTGCCATTTTTTGGTGACCTGACCAAATGCACATAGAAATGCGAGTTATAAATCTGTCATTCTCATTGGAAGGAAGTTTACATGAGAGATCTGTTATAAGTGCTCTATTTCTGTACTTTCATTTTTGCATATTTTACTTTCGGTTTTGTACACCAATTTCAAACAGCTGAAAATACAATATTTTTGGTTTATATATATCACTGCGGTTTAGTATAGTACAATGATTATCCAATACTTGTTTTTTCACAAACGAAGTTAAGCGAACTATTAGAATTTTTGCAACCAGAAAATGGCGGCGCGATTTCTGCATACTGCATCTTTAAAAGCACTTCCCTCTGACTTACCAGCCAACCCGTTCATTGCATTTTGAAAGAAACGTTGGTCACAAGGTACCATATGCATCTGAATCATCCCTGATGCATAGGGCGTTTGAGAAATATCTGATGGACGCTGTGGCTCCGGCGACAGAGACAACGGCATGAGCATTGGGAAGGGATACCACATGTTCTGAAAAACATACAACCAACTATCAGATGGAGCTGATGCACTTCGATAAAGGCCATAAATGAATAGATGCGGTTTGAATATGTGGACATGACTAGTCATTTAGCTATTAATAACTAGCATTTAACTGAGTAATTTAGATTTATTTGAATATGAACCAATTAAACTAGATATGGAAGCCTATTTATAACAGTCCCATGACATTACTAAATATACCCTAACGCAGGTAAACTTTTTTTACAGGTGTTTGCAATACATTAAAAACAGCGACATTCTAGCTCTAACATCACTGGAAATAAGAATATCAAGTAGTTTGTCGATAAATATTGACAAATTATGCTGTGTCAATTTACCTTGGTCGAAATGGGATTATGTTGTGAAGCGATTATTTAAAACATTGCACGTGCACGCCACTTGTCGATTGATTTTTGACAGCCAATCAGGTTCTTCGACACCGAAACGTAATTAGAGGCTCAGGCATTTAATCTGGTTTGCTACTGTTGTTGTACTTTGTTGTTCAACAACAAGTGAGGTGTGCTATGAATCAGAGACGGAAGAGGAAGCAAGACACCTCACCACCTGGGTCTGGACAATTTAGTCAATATATTAAGTAAGACCCAGCTGCTATTACATTGGTGTCTACGGGAGACGCACTCAGTTAAGGAGACCGGAACTGACCATTTTTTCAATGGTAAATGGCCTGTGTGAACTATCTTCATTTATCCACCATCTTTGCTATGATTTTTTTTTTGCTATGAATTTCATGAGCAAAAACATGTATGGAAATGGTAAGAATTGGAAAACAGAAGCACTTTCACTTTTTAAAGTGGCTAGCTAGCTGGCGGGTTTCTTTGACAGACATATTCATTCCTTTTTACCACGATTTTTATCATCCTAGCTAATAGCTAGCTAATCAAATGCAGCTAGTTGGCTGGTTTATGTTTGTCCTTATGGTTAAAATAATGAACTGGACAACATTTAGCTAGCTAGCTAACGTTAGCTAACACTGTCTGTTGTTACTCACATGGTGATGGTGATGATTTTAGCACTGAGATCTGCACAATGAAACATCCAGATTTCCAATGACAGTCCTGGGTATTAATTGTATAATACAGTTTTAAATGACCTAATAGATCATCATTCAATCACGATTTTCTTATTTTCAACGAGCACGTGTTGCTGCCCACAGCCCTCTTTGTAGATGTAGTAACATTGATTTTCCACTGGAGGGCTGTATGGTTCAATGAAGCGGTAGTACAACACATTCTCCGTCGCAAGGTGTGTGCGTGTGTGTGTCCACTAGGTGAAGTCTGTTGTGTAATACAGAGGATCAAGGGCAGTGTGACAGCTCTGAGATAGATCAGGATTGGGTCTAATCAGGGGTGAACGTGAGGATAGACACCTTTTTGCTTTTCCCCCTATATCTGTTCCTGTATCCTACTCACTGGTATTTTAATTGACCTTAATAGGCCACATTTCATCATTAGTTGTATTTCATGAAATAATAGTCTGTAGATAACCCAAAGGAATTATCTGTGTTGTCCCAAATGCTTTTAAGAAATGTATTTTAATCTCAAAAAGAGAAATAGCCTGTTAGTGTTACATTATATTCATAACATTGTCTAAATGTTCCTATCAAACATTCCTCTTCTTCACAAACCAGGAACCACTGTGAGTTAGGGTGTCTCCTACCGCTTGTACTGCATGAAAGCAACAAACTACAGTGAGTCCTGGCCCTGTGGTGCTGGACTAAAAGCTCTGTATGCATTAGTTGTCTGTCTGCCACATCTTGTTTCTTGGAGAGGGGATCAATAAGTCATTTTTGATGCAGTAATTAGCTGTCTGTATGAAATTATTTCAAATACTATTTGAACCCAGGTCTGCTATCTAGATGCACTATTATTTCCAGGGAGGAGTGAAGTGGGCGGGCTGAAGGTTAAGTGGCTTTCTAAGACTGGACATTTCCACAGTGATGTGACATCTGATCAGCCTCAATCTAATCACTGCGTTCTCGGTAAGTGGCTCAAGCCCATCAAATAGGGATCAGTGCTAAAACCTGATTGAGCGAGAGAGAGGGTGTGAGGGGGAGGGAAGATTATTAGAGACAGAGAGAGAGAGGGTGTGAGGGGGAGGGAAGATTATTAGAGACAGAGAGAGAGAGGGTTTGAGGGGGAGGGAAGATTATTAGAGACAGACAGAGAGAGGGGGGGAGGGAAGATTATTAGAGACAGACAGAGAGAGACAGGGAGGGAGGGAAGATTATTAGAGACAGACAGAGAGAGGGTGTGAGGGGGAGGGAAGATTATTAGAGACAGACAGAGAGAGGGTGTGAGGGGGAGAGAAGATTATTAGAGACAGAGAGAGAGAGAGAGGGTGTGAGGGGGAGGAAAGATTATTAGAGACAGACAGAGAGAGGGTGTGAGGGGGAGGGAAGATTATTAGAGACAGACAGAGAGAGGGTGTGAGGGGGAGGGAAGATGATTAGAGACAGAGAGAGGGTGTGAGGGGGAGGGAAGATTATTAGAGACAGAGAGAGAGAGAGAGGGTGTGAGGGGGAGGAAAGATTATTAGAGACAGAC
This sequence comes from Oncorhynchus clarkii lewisi, assembly GCF_045791955.1. NCBI lineage: Eukaryota > Metazoa > Chordata > Actinopteri > Salmoniformes > Salmonidae > Oncorhynchus > Oncorhynchus clarkii. The sequence continues at coordinate 61,387,826 of NC_092149.1, read as the reverse complement.
AGAGAGAGGGTGTGAGGGGGAGGGAAGATTATTAGAGACAGACAGAGAGAGGGTGTGAGGGGGAGGGAAGATGATTAGAGACAGACAGAGAGAGAGAGAGATGGTGTGAGGGAGAGGGAAGATTATTAGAGACAGACAGAGAGAGAGAGGGTGTGAGGGGGAGGGAAAATAATTAGAGACAGACAGAGAGAGAGAGAGGGTGTGAGGGGGAGGGAAGATTATTAGAGACAGAGAGAGAGAGATAGACAGAGAGAGAGGGTGTGAGGGGGAGGGAAGATTATTAGAGACATAGAGAGAGAGAGAGAGAGAGAGAGAGCTGGAAGGAACATTGATAAGACTTTGGTCAGACATTTCTGAAAATGAACTAGATTGTAATTATTTACTGTGTAGAATAAACATAATTTGTGGTGTCATCTTTTGAGTAGGCCTACCACTCCACTGATAATAGTCAACTACCTTCACAAGCAGGTTTTCCAAGAGAGTTCCAAAACAATCGCCCCTACTCATCTATTTTACATACAGAAGTGCAACTGTTCTCTCGATGTAGTTCACAAACAGAGAGTACTATAGTTTAGGACCATTTAGCAAACCTGTACATTTCATACATTTTACATGAAAACAAAAAGGTCTTCTATCTTGTATTGTTTTACCTCACACTGGAGAATTGTTTTTGTGAAGGAATTACAAGCTACATGTGAATTAGTCTCTACGATATACATGAAGTAGGCCTGGTCTCCTTTTGCGATTCCCTATAGTGGCTTAGAGATGTAGGCTAGTGTACCGGAATGTAGTGCATGTTATATAGATCTTTGGTTCTCTCCTTTAAAACTGAAAATGAATAATCGAAACTCAATGGCTTGATAACCTAATGTCTGTGCAGTGTCTAGATTTTGAACTCACAGTCAGAAACATACAGTGGGGCGAGCACCTACAGTGTAGCAGAGTTGATTAAATAAACATCAGTTAATGGCTAAGTGATGCTCCATAGCATCAGGGCAGGCAGACGCCGTGCCATTTGGGATGCACACAATGGGCTCTTCAGCGAAACCCACTAGCTGCCTAGATGCAGTTGATCGAAAGGGCCATGTGAGTCCCTCTGGGACCCCCAAAGGGCCTTTAACAGCAATGAGAAGCACTCCTCTCTCTTTTCTCTGCTCTTCCAATCGATGGGGAGAGAGAGAGAGCGAGATGGAGAGAGTGATGAGCCAGACAAGTAATGGAGAGCAAACCCCTCTCTGGCCCTGACACACTCTGAGCTTTTAAAGAGCCCTTGATTAACAAAGAATAAAGAGCTGGGCACAGTTTGTGCTTGGTCTCTGTCGAGAACATAGGATCTGCGTTTCCCTGTTTTAGCTAGTATAAGTAAAATAACCACTATCTGTAAGTTACTCCTCTGTCCTAAACAGGTTCCTGTAATTCTAGATTCTGAATTATTTGTTAAGGTTTTGCACGACTGTCATGAAAGCATGAATCTTTAATTCATAGAAAAATAGAAACATTTATTAATACACAGGTTGCTTTTTTGTTGCATAATTTGTCAGGCTTACGTTTTTCCTGCGTCATGTTTCTTTGCGTACTTCCCTACGTAAAATGTACAAATATGACATGAATATACTAGTACTGTATTTAAAAATATGGTATTTTCAAGACTACTGTATTGTAAACCAACTTATTAAAATGTATAATCGCTGAAAAGCAGCTATTGTTTGTCATTGTACAGGCGCAGGCTAAGGGAATGTCTTCCTACGCAGAGTTAAAACTAGCCTGCTTGAGGAAAAAAATCAAATGACCACTTTCAACAATTCTTCTGACATGTCATGCCAGCTTAAAAAAGGGCCAAACAAACTCAGTGCCCTTAATCATTTGACTTATTTAACCAGTAACAATTGCCACTGCTTTCCACAGAGTCCTGGTTTATTCTTTTGTCAGTGTTGCTCAACCGGTAGCAATGGGAATCGAGGGTAATCTTTAACAAAGGAAATATCAAACAGAGAAAAGGCATGTGACTTGTCAGTAATTAGCAAAGCCGAGCACAGTGACCTTCAGTGCAGATCAGCTGACTGTGGGTGGAATCCCAAATGGCCCCCTATTTCCTATATAGTGCACTACTTTTGACCAGGGTTCTGGAAAAAGCAGTGCACTATATAGAAAGTAGGGGGCCATTTGATATTCAGAAGGTCAGGAAAAAGTAGTGCACTATATAGGAAGTAGGGGGCCATTTGGTATGCAGTCCAGGGGGCACAAAGTATGCGAGGGTGGGGGTGGGGGGGTGACTACACCGCCTGTCCATTTAGAGCCATAATCATTATGCTTAATTCTATGTAATACAGTAAAACATATTTGCTGCACATCTAAGCAGAGAAACAAAATATGCTTCTCTGCTAAAATCTGGATAAAAGATTGAAAGGAAGGTGTCTTATTCAGTACATTGTTATTGCTTGATTTTCAAGTCTACCAACCTTGCCAGCAGGCATGGCAGCTAAGATAGTAAGACAAGCTAGTAAATCTAACTTGATAGAGTAAAAAAAAAATGTATTTACAGGACAAATCTGAGGGGCCACATGCACCTGTCCCCCTATAGGCATTCCTCTGGGAACAGGAAAGGGAATGAGGACACAACAGACCAGACCACAGGAAATTAAGCAGAAAGGACATTTTATTGTACCCAGTACAGATCATTATAAACTCAGTGTAAGGTACACGTTGTGAAGAGGGAGAGGTGAAGCCTATACAAGTGCAGACAACCCTTGGTCAGGGAAGACTATAGGTAGATACACACATCTCTTCATCTGAAATGACACCCTTTTCACTACACTGAATGTACAAAACGTTATGAATACCTCATGACAGACTGACCAGGTGAAAGCTATGATCGCTTGAGATCACTTGTTAAATCCACTTCAAATCAGTGTAGATTTATTGTTAACCTTTATTTAACTAAGCAAGTCAGTTAAGAGCAAATTCTTATTTTCAATGACAGCCTAGGAACAGTGTGTTAACTGCCTTGTTCAGGGGCAGAACGACAGGTTTTTACCTTGTCAGCTCGGGGATTCGATCTTGCAACCTTCCGGTTAAGTCCAACGCTCAAACCACTAGGCTACCTGCCGCCCCAGTAAAAAAATCCTTTAACCTTTTTAAACAATTGAGACATGGATTGTGTATGTGCCATTCAGTGGGTGAATGGGCAAGACAACATATTGAAGTACCTTCGAACGGGGTATAGTAGGTGCCAGGCGCACCGGTTTGTCAACTGCAGCGTTAGTTACTTTTCACACAGTTTCCCATGTGTATCAAGAATGGTTCACCATCCAAAGGACATCCAGACAACTTGACAACTATGGGACGCTTTGGAGTCAACATGGGCCAGCATCTCTGTGGAACACTTGACACCTTGTGGAGGGGGCGCAACTCAATAGGTGTTCTTAATGCTTTGTAAACTCAATGTATATAGTAAACTACTTTTGACCAGGGACAATAGGGCTCCGGTCAAAAAGTAGTTCACTATATAGGTAGTAGGGTGTCATTTGGAATGCAGACACACTGTATGAACCCCAGCCATACTACCCTTTATAAATAAGACAATATTATTGTTCTTCACCCTTTCATTCACCAAAAACGGCCTCTAAAGCAAACTGTCTGCAGTAATAGTCGAGTCACAGGGATCCTGATATATATTTTTTTAAGATGCATATGTTGTTATAGGCAGAACTATACAGGCTTATACAATAAAATCAAAACAGTTGCAGACTTAGCAAAAATATATATTTATATAAGTTTGTATTTTTCCCCATTTAAGAAACAAAACATGAACAAAATGCAGAGAAGTTTCACAATCTGCTTCTTTGTCCAGAGTAGAGTAAAGCGATATGTTAGTGGACAGTTTATTTGTTTGAATACACCGTCATGCAAAGAGAAGCAGAGGTCTCTTGTTGACAACCTGTGATTGGCAGAAAGGAGTCCAGGGAACGGTGTAGAATTTCACCCCTTCGCATGCAAAGTCCTGAACAATGCCATCCTAGTGCATCTGAGAAATATAGTACACTCACTGCTGAGGAAACGTCAAGCACCCAATAAAATAAAAATAAGAGTTCACCTTTTTAATAACTTTAGGCATGTATAAATTCAAAATCTCTAGGAAAAATTGACTGAGGTGTCCCTTTTGGAAAAGAAAAAGGATTCCTGCAGTGCCTAGTTTTTATGTAAGGAGGTGGAGTGCTAATTAGTCAGTCAGTTACAACTGAGGCAATATAAGGAGTGAGTTTATGAATGAAAAAAAAAAATGGTGTGGAGTGTCATTATAAAGGAGAATGTCTGGTCGCCCCGAGTCCGCATCCAACATTCACCCCATTTCCTTTATACTGCAATTCTTTTGACCATAGACTGGTGGGCTTTGTAAAGTAGTGCTCTATAAATAGGGAATAGTGCTGTTTCAGATGTAGCCACAGCTCTGAGAGCCTGGAGTTTTACGCTAGTAGGGCACTCACAGGTAACCCAGCAGAACAGAACAAACACTAAATAATTACTGGATAAAAATATAGCCGGGCCGGCATTAAACAAACAAAACGTAGGCCTCTGGTTGGAGGAATCCATCCATCTAATCTGAAACCATAGAATGTCCCAGTGGGTTAGAGCACTACTAGGTCTAGATCTTTAACCAACTGTAGAAAAGCCAGCATACTAACAGACATTTCTACACTAACGTTTAAGCCTACAGAAACAAATAGGTCTGTAGGTTTGGAGTTTTTTTTGCAAATTAAAGTCCTTGCTTACACAGATCTTATTGTTCATATGTGGCAGAAAATATATAATTATGGGGGACGAAAAAGGCAACTATAGAATAGTGCTGCATTTATATATTTTGTCAGAATTAACTTAAGATACTTATTATACTCTTTTAGAAAAAGCAGATTGTCAATCAGAATTGGTACAATTCTTGCAGTCTGCGCAGAGAGACCTATCAGACAGACCTCCGGCATGTTGTCATCATAATGCAGCCCCTGGCCCGCCATCACGTCCTCCATTGCAACAACAACGCCACCTCGCCTTAAGTTGGCGGAACCACTGGAGTCCATTCCACACTTCCATGCCCCCCCCCTCTCTTGGTACAGTAGATGATGCCAGAGATGGTGGTTGGTGCAGGTTTCTCCTCAGTCGTTTTCAGGGGGAGGGAGGGTTAAATTAATCTGTAAGATTGGAGGAGTAATTTAGCGGTAAGAGGAGAGGAAGGTTTCGGGTTTGATAGTTTCTTGCTCCGCCTCAGCCGTTTGATCTCTGGGTCGGGTTTAGTAGTAGGGGAAGTGCGTGTCAGTAGCCGTAGCCGTCAGGGAAGGGTAGGCCTCCTACACACTGCTCCCCAGAATCCCCCAGGTAAGGGGTGTTCTTGTCGTAGTGGGTGAGAGGCAGGGTGTCGTCGTCCACCTGACCACAGGGCAGACAGTCTGGGTCGGCCTTCAGGTTGGGCCTTTGGTTGTCAGGGAAGGCCATGGAGAACAGGGCCTCAGGGTCACACACAAACTTGTACACGTACCTCTCACCAGCAACCTGCAATAGACCAATCAGAGGATAACAAGTTAGTTTGAACCACAGAATTAAATAAAACACAATACATTATATGCAACTATGGTTAGACCCTGCGGAACTGCAGCATCATCCCCCAAGGTTTATTCAAGTAAGCCAATAGCTAGCTTGCTCCGAAGGCAGCTTAATGCTGTTGCTAAGTAGAAATGGGGAAGGATAGAAAGAGTGAACCTGCCTTTACCTTCTGCATGATGCCCTTCTCGTAGTAGTATCGCAGAGAACGACTCAGCTTGTCATAGTTCATGGCTGGCCTGTTCTTCTGGATGCCCCAGCGGCGAGCCACCTGAAGAGACGAGACAGAAAATACTGAACATCTTTTTTTATTTTTTATTAAAAAGTTGAGTAGCTAGCTTTCAATAGTCTGAACTATTATTAGGACTAGGGCACAGACTTGACTTCAAGTCATTGTAGAAGATTAGCTCTCAAAAAAAATAAATAATAAAAAATAAATAAAAATAATTCACCAAATCGCCCATGTTTATCAATGTAACATTACAATAAAACCATGATTTAAACAAAACATCTTCCCAACGGACCTCTTCAGGCTCTATGAGTTTGAACTCCATGCCCCGGCCTGTCCAGGCGATGAAGTGACCGTTGGCCGGGTCGTCCAATAGGGTGACCAGGAACTGCCAGAGCTGCAGAGAGCCGCGACGCTGGTATGGAGGGCAGTCACGGTACACCGAGGGCTCCTGCTTGACCTTCCCTGTGAAGAGGGGGAAGAGAGCGAGAAACAGAAAGAGCTGTATCTGTGAGAACTGTACTCCACCACAGTCAGCTACAGGGTGGTGAGACAGTGAAGTGGAGCAGGCTGCTCATTGTACACCCGCCTGCCATCTCAGCTGCTCAAAGGAGACTTTCTACAGTTCTTCTCCTTCTTTAGTCAGTGATGCAACGGACATCCTAATAATCCTGTCCTTTCTTCCACTGCTGGCAGCATTTGAGAGAGTGTCCTCCATGTGCTGCGTGTAAAGCCCCCCCCCCCCCCCCCCAGGGGACAGGATCCAGGGGTGTGAAAGTATATATATATATATATATATATGTTTTACCTTCAAGTCTGTCAGGAACCACACAGGTATCGTCGTAGTACAGGTGAAGCTCTCTGAAGGAGAAACCTGTAATATGAGAGAGAGAGACATTAGCTATGGCGTGGGAATGTGGCCTCCATTTTGCTGTGGAGGCCAGCTACTAATGTTCTAGGGGGACTAAACTGCTCACAAAGCAATATAGCCGGGCAGCCTCCCAAGAGTTGGAAATTCTGTTGAGCTAATATCATGCAGTGCTGCGGAGCTGTGTTGAAATGCTCACATAGTGAAAACCTAAACAGGACTCGTTGATAGATGCAACATCCCGAGAGACGTCATTCTAATGTTGAGCTCTACCATCCGGCCTGCCCTATTACCCAACCATGCAGCACTTTAACAGGGAAATATGTCCCAACAGGGTCAACGGCTACCATGGCTTTGAGAGAGTTTCCCTTGTTTTATTAGCTGCTATTCACACACACCTTCCTAGTAATGTTTTTATTGCAAGAGCGCTAATAAATACGATTTACAATGCTTATATCACATGTCAAATAAAGTTGAAACCCTCCTCTGCTAAGACAGGAAAACGGTTACAATAACTTACTTTCATGGTTGTTTTGGTAGAAGGTCCCTGCTCTTCCAAATGTAGACTGACAGATAGGCACTTCTATAACAGAGGGAGGGGAGAAGACAGGCAGTCAGTGTAATCTCTCCATTCTCATACACTCTAAACACAAAAACCTCTGCCATGACTATATTTGGCCGCTGCTAGTAAAGAGAGATTGTACATATTTACTAGTAAAGGGAGCTCATACATACAAGCAGTATCCATTTACTGTATGTGTGTCACTGGGATATGTTCAGTTTCTGTTCGAATTGTGGCACAAACTATTCAAGTTGCATTTGTGGTCCCACCCATTCACGTGGTTGGTGACGAGGATGAACAGTGTGGAACAAAAAGGTTTACTACTGTTCTACCTGCTGCTGCAGCACTTCCTCCGCTTACACAACTGGCTTTGACCTAGCAGCAAAACAGCTGGGCTGTAAATGTCCACTAGCTATCCCACCACATCTGTTGGAGCGGGCTAAGCCCTGATCAGAGCACACTATGCAGCGCGCAACAGGCCTCGCATGTCCACTGAGCCCCCAAATAGGATTACCCATCGGCATTAGGGTTGGGCTTTCAGATATTAAATCACAACAATCAAGTTACGCCTCTGTCGCCCATGGGATCAAGCCTCGCCCCCTTTAACTTCTGTGTCACTGTGGCGGAAGTGAAGTGTCCCCACCCACCCTACATTTACTGTCCTCTGCTGAGGAGCAGATCTTTATTACACTTCAGGGCCATTTCTAAAAAATGTTTATTCTAGTACTGTCAACGCAAGTTGAGCCTGTTACAGCATAATATGCTCTATCCAATTGCAACACATTGGTTGTCTTAGATGGCACCGATTCCATATACATACATATATATAGCACCAATTTTTACCATAACACAAAAGTAATGCACTAGATTGGGAATACGGTGCCATTTCAGACATTCATTATCTGGTGAGCTGTCCCAACCAGGAGAGCCCCATGATGGTGGCTATGCCCATATATTGAGATCAATGAGATGGGTACATGTAGTTCCAGAAAATAAATATATAATTTACAAAATGCCCAAGTAGGTGACTTGGAAGGCAACACAAATCAAATGATATTCATGTAAGAAATAGTCTGATAGCTAACTCTTGGTTCAGACCTCTAAGAGACATGGTACACAGTGAATGCAATAAAAGTCTCCTCTCAATAATTGGTTATCAGTACCCCCCCCCCCCCTAGGAGTCGATGTTCGATACCAATGTGTCTCAGAGAACTAATGTTGTGACGAGCCTCCATGAGATACGCAGCCACAGGGTTCCTCAAGGTCATGATTCCTGTGTTCTGCTATTCTAGTTTTCCTACATAGCATAGACCATAGATATATCTGATCAGGTATATTTGTGGAACACATAATGATGCCCTTAATCTTAATAGCCCTGCCCGTAATAGGGTGATTGTGCATTTGTTGGTAAAGTTACACTGGGTACATCTGCCACCTCTATAGTTAGTGTCTGGCACATGGTCTAGAAAAGGTACTACGTAGCGCTGGTGGAAGACCTCGCGCCCCCAACATCAGTCTAATGGGGGTGTCTGAAGACGACCCACAGGGGCTCTTTAAACGTCTTTTCCTGTTGTGGATCCGTGCTCGATGTGCCAGTGTATTTTAATGATGTGGTCCAACTGTTTACCAAGTGGGGAGTACTGAAGGGCGGAGACGTTTGGGTTTGAGGCTGTCACCCTGGATCATATTTTCATAATGTTCCCTTGCGTCGTGCAGCCATTCGTCTGGGTAACCCCGCCGTCTGAAACGCTCATCCAGATGGTCGGCTTGTTTGTCATGGTCACTGTACTACAAATCCTGCGTTTGCGACTATTGGCTAATAGGGAGGCTCTTTTTTAGGGGTATGGGGGGGGGGGGGGAGCTGTCTCCACATAACTGGGAATTCCTGTATAGGTCCATGCTAAAGACACACCCCTCCCTCAATCAAAATGTAAAACAAAAAAATAAAATTTTATATAAAAAAAAACTCTACAAAAGCAGGAATATTTTCAGTCACTGGAGGTCACAATAGGTCTCCCTGGTGGCTTATCCATTTGTTTTTTCACCCACCATGTGTCATGTCCCTAATGGTTACGTGAGGTGAAATGTGTATATTTTGGGATGTAGACACTCTGTTTTGACCTGAAGAGCCGTTTTGGATCATTGTCAAAAGTAGTGAATTGGGAGCTTTAACAGTGTACGGGCCTTCTTGTTTTTTACTAGTATTCTTTATTAGCCCAGCACCTGTTTAAGTATGTGCGTATGGGCTATGCCCATATACACAAATCCATCCAGAGAGAGAGAGGGAGACAGAGGCTGGGCCAGTGAGCCTTTATGTTGATGTACGTATTTATAGGCTGTAAGAAGCTTAGCATTACGTCACTGGCCTCTCAATCAAAGCTGAAAGGGAGAATGAGGGGGACAGTGCAAAGCTGGCCTGGGCAGAGGGAAGGAAGGAGAGGTGGGCACTGGTGGCAGAAGAGGGACAACAGCCGGGGTGCTTTGGTGGGGGGGTACACAATTGTTCTTATTTTGCCACCTTACCTATAGGTAAATAGTGTTGGATTGTGTAGCTAAGACTTTTGGGATGGGAGACAACTGCATCTGGCAAGTCAATCTGCATATTGAATTAATTTCAATGTAATGGTAGTAAAGTTCATACTTGCATACTAGCTCCCTCTGTAAACACAGCGTAGTGGCCCAAATCTATCCTAGGTAGCCCTATACTAGTGAAGTAGGTTTCCTTGACCCTGGCCGGGATGACAGACCTATTTACCTGTTGGCAGAGCCTTAAACCGGGCTCAGAGATTCATGTTTACTGGCCTGAGGGTCAGAGAGCAGTGTGATTTAAGAGCCACGCGGTCGTGTGTGTTATGAGTGTTGATACAGCGCTGTGCAAGGCAAGAGGGGTTTTAACTAACTCTCCCAGGACAGCAACCATAATCAGAGAGCCCCAAGGTTGTGTCCGGCTTACCCATCCTCCTTTCCTAAATACGCACGTCCTTTTATGGAAGGAAAGGACTGGTGGAAGAAATAGGGTGGAAGCTTGTGCTCAACCCGACGAGAACCCTGTGGGTCAGCTACAACTTATGACCCAAGCCACCTTGGGTCAGACTGATCCAGAGCAGCCTGGAGGTAGCCAGCCACTCACCAGAGTCGAAGCAGAAGTCCCGGGGCTCCTGTTTGATGGCCATGGGGTGGAAGGCACCCTGAGAGCCCATGGAGGGGACACCCTCATCGGTGTAGCGGGGGTCCAGCAGCTCTTGCTTGAAGCCATGTAGACCAGGGACCAGGGGCTCAGACATCTGGCGGTGGTAGGGGGGCCTCCCATCCCTGGGCAGGGTGCTGTGGCTGGGGGCCTGCTGCTGGGCCAGGAACTGGGGGCGAGCCTGGCTCTCAGAGGGAGGGAAGGGGAGACACGGCTCCGACATCTGCCTCTGGAACCTGGGGTGGAGGAAGACATGGGAGGGTGGAAGACATGGGAGGGTGGTCGGATGGATGATGGTTATTAATGAAAGCTGTTGATATAGAAATATTCTAATTAACTACTTATGGTTATTGATAAACTGTTGCTTAAAAACAGATTGAGTGAATGAAAACTGTTGGTGATAAACTTAAGTATAAGAGAGTGAGTCTCTTGAACTATTGATGAACTTGAGAATCCAGCTTTAGACCAAGACACACAAGCCACTCAGGAGCCAAATTGGCTCACTTATTGCAATCAAGCCAGTGAATACACGCTGTAAATGAGATGTTGGGGGCAGGTGTCACTAGCTAGCAGATATAAAAAGATTCTCCAGTGACAGTAAGACTCCCTTTTCTAGACGGAGCTCATTGGCCTGGACACCAAAGAGACAAGGCCAATGGCTTCTGGCTGCACATTGGTTCCACATTACTGGCTGGTGATGACATGCCCTGCGTTCCAACACATCCGACCAGGAGTCCTGTCACAGGTGGGGGTGACAGGTGGTGTGTAAGGGGACGTGGGTCATTCTCACGGGGGTCGGGTTTAGACAATCTCCAAAGGAGGAGCCTGTCACGCTACCAGTGACCTGCCACCCGTGGCCCTTCCTCAACATCATAAGTGCACTTCCCCAACACTAAAGTCGGCATTAGTGAAAGGTCACAAGGCCTGACACTCTCCACAGAGCTTGGTGTTTAAATGGCACATTGGGTCTCACAGGGCAATGTAAACATGTGAGCTCATGTCTCCTTGAGAACAAGATGGGTGTGTACATTTAGAGCAGTCAGAGTAGAGATATACACACACGCTCATTAGTTTACATGTTAGTAAACACATGGAAGGAGTCCTTCACCGGTTGGTCAATGTTGGATGTTTAATCTCCATATTCAGAATATTTACCAGGGGTAATAAATCACTTTTCTCCAGGGTAACCCGGTATTTCCCAACAAAACCAGAAGTGTCATTCAAAAGCATATCAAATCAAATTTTGTATCACATGCGCCACATACAACAGGTGTAGGTAGACCTTACTGTGAAATGCTTACTTACAAGCCCTTAACCAAGAAATAGAGTTATGAATATTTGCTAAATAAACAGTAACAATAAGATTACATAACAATAGCGCGGCTATATACAGGTCCGGTTTGGGATGAGTTGGACCGCACAGTGCAGGAAAAGTAGCCAACAAGTGCTCAGCATGTGGGAACTCCAAGGCTGTTGGAAAAGTATTCCAGGTGAAGCTGGGTGGCTACTTTGAAGAACCAAAAATAGTTACTTCTTTCACACTGTTGGTTACTACATGATTCCATGTGTGTTATTTCATAGTTTAGATGTCTTCGTTATTCTACAACGTAGAAAATAGTAAAAATAAAGAAAAACCATTGAATGATGTGTCCAAACTTATGACTGGTACGGTATATCTTCACAATTACAAAATGTGACCTAAAAGCCAGATGGAGATGGGTAAATTAGACAGTCAGTCTTTATATTAGTGTGGCATAGACTATGCTGCAGCAAATGTAGGCCTACCTGTCACAAGAAAAACATTTACCATGAGTTGATAAGTCTACATGCATTGAACTGCGCTCCATAATGAGATGGGCTGTCTGTCCCCACCCTGAACGTTGATTCATTATGCAGAGGCAGTAGGGAAGCCAGATTTACAAATAGCATATAATTTAACAGTTCCATTTCACGCCATGATGTTCATATAAATCATTTATTATAATTGACTGGTTTCAGTTAATTATCCTGGGAAAAGGGGAGTGTTTTGGGCGGTGAAGCACAGTAAATCTCAGTAACCGGGTTCCTGCCACTCAACCCTAGTGAGTTGTTGCAGCACAGCATGACAGGACCACTCACCTGTGCTCAGGGCTGTAGGTGCCATCCTGACTGTGTTGTGAGGGTGGGCAGGGCACTGCGAAGGGCGGGCTCTGGCTGTGGAGGGAGAGCGGCCTCTGCTGGCTGTGGGCGGAGCCGACTGCTTGGTTGCCAGACTGCCCGTGCTGCAGTGGATGTGGCCCAAGCACCTGGTTCTGATTGGGTATTTGAGGGGGAGGAGTCTGCTCACTGAGTAGGTGTGTCCCTGGGGTGTTGGTAGAGCTGCACAGTGACACAGGTGTAGAGGGAGGGGTCAATGGCTTGTAGCCCAAACTGGGTTTCCTCTCATAGGCACTGTGGAGGGAAGGAGATACAGACAAAGACAGACAGAGGGCTTGGGTCAGCATGGTGATAATACTGGGCTCTTGTCTTGTTGGTGAGTTGGATAGATGGATAGAAAAACAGTCCACACCTGTAGCTGTAAAGGCACTTCTCTCCGTACGGCATGAGACTCCTGTCCTGGCCACAAGGAGAAAGCTCTTTGGAAGGACTCAGTTCCCGTTTAATCTTGGTTTGTGGGGGGCCATGAAACATCACTGAGGAGAGAAGGAGGACGAGGGGCAACACATCAAACACTGCTATAGCTAATTCAACCCATAAACAGTGAAGATAATGGGTGCTTATTCAATATCTTCGTTGATCATTTTCAATGTTATGGACATTGGACAGTGTCTTGTCTTCTCCCCTCAACCATTTGTCACATGTTAATGACAGCTGACGCCACATAAAAAAGTACTATGGTACAAAAATTAGTATTCACTGTAGTGTTTTTGCAGACTAAGTGAACTGTGGTATTTACATTTCACTATAGTAAGGAATGTACTGTTTTTGTTTTATTATCTTTGACATAGAAGTGGATAATTTTTCCTTCAGAAAACCTACTGAAGAAATACTAAAAGAGCACATTTCTATAACCTGTTAGTAGGTAGAACTGGGGTCTGAATGGATAGTACAGCTCTTCTGCTCTTTCTATAACCTGTAAGTAGGTAGAACTGGGGTCTGAATGGATAGTACAGCTCTTCTGCTCTTTCTATAACCTGTAAGTAGGTAGAACTGGGGTCTGAATGGATAGTACAGCTCTTCTGCTCTTTCTATAACCTGTAAGTAGGTAGGACTGGGGTCTGAATGGATAGTACAGCTCTTCTGCTCTTTCTATAACCTGTAAGTAGGTAGGACTGGGGTCTGAATGGATAGTACAGCTCTTCTGCTCTTTCTACAACCTGTAAGTAGGTAGGACTGGGGTCTGAATGGATAGTACAGCTCTTCTGCTCTTTCTATAACCTGTAAGTAGGTAGGACTGGGGTCTGAATGGATAGTACAGCTCTTCTGCTCTTTCTATAACCTGTAAGTAGGTAGAACTGGGGTCTGAATGGATAGTACAGCTCTTCTGCTCTTTCTATAACCTGTAAGTAGGTAGGACTGGGGTCTGAATGGATAGTACAGCTCTTCTGCTCTTTCTATAACCTGTAAGTAGGTAGGACTGGGGTCTGAATGGATAGTACAGCTCTTCTGCTCTTTCTATAACCTGTAAGTAGGTAGGACTGGGGTCTGAATGGATAGTACAGCTTGTCTGCTCTTTCTATAACCTGTAGGGAACAGAATATTTGGTTTATACTTGGCATGTAGGTTTCTCACTTATGGGTGGCACAAACTGCGATATGAAGGAGGGGAATGGGCGGGGTATATGCAAATTATATACTGTAACATTCTATAGTAAGGACTAAAAATGATCAAGGGACACGTGTTGTATAGTATTCTAGTAAGAACTGTAGTATTCAAAAGTAAACTATTTTTTCATGTAGGTCAGCCAAATAAAACCTCCATCAGTATCATACTATCACCACGGTCTGCACGTGCACATCTAAAATCTCCCCTTTGATTTCCATTAAGGACCCAGACTTTGTCCCAAATGGCACCCTATTCAGTGCACTACTTTTGATCCAGGGCCCATAGAGCCATTTGGGATGCAGTCCCAGTCAATACCCATGAATCAGTGTGGCTGTAACTCAATGATTTTCCTCCCCTCACTGTAACCATTAGCCCACTAGATCTCCAGTCTCACATCGGCTCCCATTTCCGGCGCCACATAATGGGGTAGTGAAACTGGATACCCGGGCGAGAGGAGTGTCAGGAGCTGGATGCATCACCCTAAACCTGGGTCTGATGGACCAGGGACAGAAGCGAGGGAAACAATAGGCACATGAGCCCAACTCCCTGTATATGCATGCTATAGAAGCACAGAGCAGGGCAACATGCAGCAATGCTTCAGGAGAGAAAGACTGTATAATGGATAGAAAATGGGAGATTAGGGCACTTTTCCCCCCCACTTCTAGACAGGGGTCGAGATGATGGGAGGGCAAGGCTCAGTACAGTACAATGCAGGAGGAATGTGTGTGCACAGCGCATTGGCTGCCATGTGACGGCCGGATGATTGCAGGCACGGCAGGGGCCACATGGAGCTGGTGAATAGAGGGCCTGTGAGAGTCTGGCCTCCTGCCTGGCTAAAGGGGTTGCTGCCAATCACATACGCACGCACACACATTATCCTGCACACTTACAAACGCACAGCTATGTCAAGAACTATACTGCAGAAACCACAGTGAACAAACTGGCGTTCTACAGTCTACTACACACACCCTAGCATGGGCCTCACTATCTAAACACACGTGATGTGACGGCATCAACCTCAATAATATGGTGCAACATCTCAGCTTAGCGGTTAATACATTAGAACATGCTAGGCTACCAGGATCAGGATCCATACACTAACAAAGACTGAGAAACCACGTCCCGTCTCTGATGCCACATCAGACAAAAACAAACTGTAAAATACACTCCATTGAACATAACTCAAATATTTCCCTTGGCTGCCATATAAAGACTCTGTACACTGCAGACAAATGGGGGAAAGTGGAGCTGTACAGAAACTCTAGGAGAGGTGGGAGAAAGACTGGACAGTCTTTTGGATAGAGGTGGGTAGACCCATTCCAGAAGCTGAGTGTGAGTGCGTGAAAGTGTGAAATCAGATGAGCTTGGCTCATGTGATGCCCCATGCCAATCGTCTGATAACACCCCCCCAAAATGGGGTGGGGGGGGGGGGGGGGGGTATATTCCCAGAGGAAAGGTGGTTGAGGAAAATAATGAAGTCAGGACCTGGCAGAATGAAAGCAAGAAAGAAAAGGCAAGCAAGCAAGATCTTGTCAGGGGTTGTTATCTTAAAGATGAACCCAGTCAATGTAGCAGAGTAAAGACTTCAAGAGCAAACTGAGTAAAACTTTGAGGGCAAATGGCTCGTTCAGTGAAGCAGTTTAATCCTGCAGGCCTAGGTTGTCAAGCACAGCAATAGTCCCAAGATCAGATCTAGCTACATTGTGTGCTTGGGGGCACTTGACACGGTCTCTGACGTCTGCAGAATACTCAAACGTTTGACAAAGTTGGCTGGGATTCAAAACAGCACGGATACCTAGATCCAGAAGAAACACGGCTCTGGCTGGATCCCACCGGTCCCACATACCAGCCTGGTATAAATAATACATCTCAGGTACTCACAGCTATCAGACTGGAAATCTGGGACAAACTGTTCGTCATCAGGTACCTGGGCTGTGGAGGGAGAGAGGAGAGTTAAACAAGTGGATACTAACTGGGCCCCTGCCCGGTGAACAACATTGGAACTGTCAATCTCATCTTAGGGTCTTGATTCAAAAAGAGCCAAAGGTATTTTGTTCAACCCACCGGGGGGGGGGGGGGGGGGGGGCTAAGTTGGCTGTTACTTGGGCACTTTAAACAGGGACTATAGTTGTCGCAACCTCAAAACAATGGACTAGTCCCTAATGACTTCACCTTTGTATTACTGGTGTTGTGGACCAAAGAGGGAAACTGTCTAATAAGAAATTGAATAACGACAATTAAAAGGTGCGTTTAAAGAAGTGTTGTTATAAGTCTAGAACAATTTTTGCTTTATCCTAGTCAGCAAAGTTGCTCATTCATGGGACTTTGCTCTACTTGCTCTAATTGAGTGCACAGAAAGAAAAACGTAATATTTAAAGTGACCAGCTTTGGTTAATCGGTAATCTGCCCAATTGCTCGATGCATCTTAACCATCTGTTGGGAATATAATTAAAACACCCAAGACATTTGACCAAGTATCTCACATTTAGCCTTATTTTCTAAATAGTAGCCTTATTATTCTGCATGCACAGAAGGCAGCTACTTCAAGGGGAATTGTAATGCTTGGCCAAAGCCGTCAGATATGGATAGTTATTAATTAACATAACCAATGTCTACCAGAGGGCAAGTGATGTTAGGTGATGCTGAGAGCAACAGAATACATCAAAATAAATTCAGCAGAAAAGGGAAGCATTCGGTATCAACTCTGTGGTATACGTACAAGATAACTCACCTTCTGCAATCCAAATCTCCTGTAACTGGCTGAGGTCTTGGAACAGGTCTGAAACAGAGGTTAAATAAAAAATGATGATATGCTGTGACAAGGTCACAAAGGGGAATTAAGTTGTCCAAATACCTTCCGTGTCCTGGGCGAGTTCTGTGTCTACAAACTTCCTTTTCCTGTTGTCGATGACTGGTCTGCTGTATGGTTCCTCCACATGAGATTTCTGCTGCAATGATGAAAACACAACCAACATGTTAGTGCTGTCTGTGTCACTCAGAGCCATTTATGTATGTAAATGGCTCTGGTGTGACTCATGATTGAGACTGAACGCCACGTCCCATCCAATCCACTTCTAGCTGGAAAGTTGACAAGGCTAAATCTATGGCTCTCTTCCAATATCCACATTAGAATACCATTTATAATACATGGCCAATACATTCTGCATTCCAAGTAGTATGGACGTGTAGATATTGAATTGGAGCGTATGATGACGTCCATGCTTAGGATTGATAAAGAGAACCATAGAAATAAGTAGAACCAGCATCACCATTCAAAAATCAATGGTTCTAGTAATTCTATGAAGATCACCAGACATGAGGAGCATTCTTACATTGGGTGGGACCATAAATGGGACTTGCTGGTCGTAGAATCGGTCCATGTTATCTGGGTCTCCAAAGGGTCCCAGAAAAAGGTATTCGCTTTAAAGCGATAGCGCGAGGGTCACTTTATGTACTAGCTGTTCAACTGTGGACGAAACATAGAAACATGTTTAGATCAAAACTCTTGAGTACTCTGGGAGTCACCTAGTTTATCCTTCACTCATATTGACAGACCTGAAAGCAAGCTGAAACCTTACTACCGAGCTATAATCAGCACCTATACAATAATCTCCACCCCTCTTGCTTTTAAGTGAACATGCTGGTTAAGAGCATGCACAATGTAAATACACTCTAGTTGTGTGACTTATGTAACTCTTACATAAGGCAAAACCAACCATCTGTGCAGGCGATTAGGAGACTGCAATAATAATCAGCTAAGACTGAGCTGGGAAAACTTAAGGATGGGTCTTAGCCCTGTACCTATTTCAGGATACTGCACTGGGTGACCATGCGTTGTATGAAGCACAGATGAGTGTCACTGTACAGTGTTTAACCCCAAAACAACTTGAGACAGTGGAGAACCGTATTAGACAAGACATAAAGTCCAATGGAAACGGCTCTTTACTATGTCACCATTCTGGGGCAAAATACTTGTAGTAGATACTGCCCTTTAAATATAAAAAAGTTAGCACAGCTGTCGTGTCCCCTGGGCATTGCAAAGCACGTTACAGTGAAAAATATATAAAGTCCGGGAATAGAAAACAGTAACATTAGCCTGCCTACATGTCCTTCCATTCCACACGGATACTTCTCGCGCTCTAAACCTCCTCAAGAGTGATACGAGTCAGTCACTAAACTTTAACCCCCGTTTATTCTGACGAATAAAAGGCATAGCTGGCCAATCATTAAAGAGACATATAGTAGCAACCCATTGAAAAGATGCATTTCCTAATGCATACAATGTGCCAGTCCAATAGTGTACACAATGAGGCACATATAGACACGCTGTGAAAACAGTAGCATTAGGTAATGGCCCATAGCTATTCTAAAATACGTTATCACAATTTAGAATAATTTAGAATAATAGCCTAATAAAGCTACAATTTAAATGTTATTCACGCCTGCGATCATATAACTTCTGCAAAAACTCGGTAGTGGGACATTGTCGGCAATCAAGAAAAGCAAGACAAATCACTTGATAATTATACTATAAGCTAGAAAAACTAAATGACATTAAAACGCTTTTGGTTTCAAATAGTTACTGAAAAAACATCCTACTACAAAATCTTAGCCATTTTACAAAAGCAAATTGCAGCTAATAGGAGATGAATAACATTCTACCCAACCCCCCTAGTACCCCCCTCTCTTCACCGAACCCTTGTTTTTGTCAATGAAGTGAAACTCGATCCGTATGGAACAGAGAAAAAACCTGACCTCTCCATTCATAAAATCACAAACAGCCGATCGACCTCGGAGATTAGAAAACTAAAATATGCAGACTCAGATAAAAGGTACACGCAAATACACAGCACAATTTAAAAACAGGAATATAGTGCATGGCACAACTTAATACAAAGCGAAAGAAAATGGTTGCTAAAGTAAACGCTTTCTTGGAGAAGATGGCGATCCGTTTTAGCCTATGGCAGAGATATACATTTGCTGTTGCATGCACTCGTAAACTTATGGACATAATAGATCGCTACAGAGGCCTATCCAGGCAAATTGAAAATAAAAAGCATTCATATATTACTCACCCTGTGCGTGTTTCAATTCCGTTACAGTATGGAAAGAATGCAATAAAAAAAATCCACAAAAGACACTAACGTCGTCTGTCTCCGTTTAGTGATCAATTTATGCAGTCCGTCCGACTCCCAAAACTTGACTGAGCCTATAGTTAATGGACGGTTAGTTTTCCCTGGGGCTCGAGTAGGCTATACAGAGAGGCACACGCGTATTGGCTCATTGGCATTGTCCTTCAAGTAAGTAACCAATGGGTATCTTAAACTCATTAATTATACATGAAGTGCTCAAGGACCAATCGTAGCGCAGGTCCGTCCTATATTTGTGAATGGCTGGGTTCATTCATTGTTTTTTCAGTTAAAACCGCTGAGGCTAAATAATACAAAAATAAAAACATGTTTTGGTCACATACACATATTTAGCAGATGTTATTGCGGGTGTAGTGAAATGCTTGTGTTCCTAGCTCCAACAGTGCAGTAGTATCTAACAGTGCAGGTAGTATCTAAAAATGATTCACAACAATACACACATCTGAAAGTAAAATAATGGAATTAAGAAATATATAATTATTAGATGGAGCTATGTCGGAGTGGCATTGAGTAAAATACAATAGAATATAATACAATATATACATATGTGATGAGTAAAGCAGTATGTAAACATTATTAAAGGGACTAGGGTTCCATTATTAAAGTGACCAGTGATTCCAAGTCTATGTATATAGGGCAGCAGCCTCTAAGGTGCAGGGTTGCGTAACCGGGTGGAAGCCGGCTAGTGATGGCTATTTTACCAGTCTGATGGCTTTAAGATAGAAGCTGTTTTTCAGTCTCTCGGTCCGAGCTTTGATGCACCTGTACTGACTTCGCCTTCTGGATGATAGCGGGGTGAACAGGCCGTGGCTCGGGCGGTTGATGTCCTTGATGATCTTTTTGACCTTCCTGTGATTTTGGGTGCTGTAGGTGTCCTGGAGAGCATGTAGTTTGCCCCTGTTGATGCGTTGGGCAGAACGCATCACCCTCTGGAGAGCCCTGCGGTTGCGGGCGGTGTAGTTGCCATACCAGGTGGTGATACAGCCCGACAGGATGCTCTCAATTGTGCACCTGTAAAAGTTTGTGAGGGTTTTAGGGCCAAGACAAATTTCTTCAGCCTCCTGAGGTTGAAGAGGTGCTGTTGTGCCTTCTTCACCACACTGTCTGGGTGGGTGGACCATTTCAGATTGTCAGTGATGTGTACGCTGAGGAACTTGAAGCTTTCCACCTTCTCTACTGCGGTCCCTTCGATGTGGATAGGGGCGTTCTCCCTCGGCTTTTTCCTGAAGTCCACGATCAGCTCCTTTGTTTTGTTGACATTGAGTGAGAGGTTATTTTCCTGGCACCACTCTCCCAGGGCCCTCACCTCCTCCCTGTAGGCTGTCTCGTCATTATTGGTAATCAGGCCTATTGCTGTTGTGTCATCTTGATGATTGAGTTGGAGGCGTGCGTGGCCACGCAGTCATGGGTGAACAGGGAGTACAGGAGGGGGCTGAGCACGCACCCTTGTGGGGCCCCTGTGTTGAGGATCAGCGAAGTGGAAGTGTTGTTTCTTACCTTCACCACTTGAGTGGGAATGGGTTGCACCTACTGAGAAGGGGGAGGTAGAGGGGAGATGGGACGGACAGGACAATTATTGACTTCTTATTTCATTAACTTATTTATTTTTGGTTTGTTTGGTGTTTTATCCTGTATCCATGTTTAAATTTTTTTACTGTTTAAACTCTTTATCTATGTACTTTTTGAATATTATTGCCTGTCTGTGATCTGAACCCAACACAGAAAAAAAAGAAAGAATCAAAGGTTGGTCACAAGAAAAGTAGTAAACCATTCTCATCATCATTATCATCTGTATATAAACCTAAACCCTCTCCTAAAAACGCCAATGAGAAATATATGGGGAATATCCAACAGCTGTTCTGTAAAACAGAATCCCTAAAAGCCAATAGCTGTGATGTATGTAAAACATAATCCCTAAAAGCCAATAGCTGGGATGTAGCACAGCAGGTGTATCTCACTGATCATCCCTAAAGCCAACACCTCATTTGGCCGCCTTTCCTTCCAGTTCTCTGCTGCCTGTGACTGGAACGAATTGCAAAAATCGTTGAAGTTGGAGACTTTTATCTTCCTCACCAACTTTAAACATCTGCTATCTGAGCAGCTAACCAATTGCTGCAACTGTACATAGTCCATCGGTAAATAGCCCACCCAATTTACCTACCTCATCCCTATACTGTTTTTATTTATTTACTTTTCTGCTCTTTTGCACACCAGTATCTCTACCTGCACATGACCATCTGATCATTTATCACTCCAGTGTTAATCTGCTAAATTGTAATTATTCGCCTACCTCCTCATGCCTTTTGCACACAATGTATATAGACTATTTTTTTCTTTATTTTTTAAAACATTTTTATTATTATTATTATTTATTTTTTCTACTGTGTTATTGACTTGTTTATTGTTTACTCCATGTGTAACTCTGTGTTGTTGTCTGTTCACACTGCTATGCTTTATCTTGGCCAGGTTGCAGTTGTAAATTATAACTTGTTCTCAACTAGCCTACCTGGTTAAATAAAGGTGAAATAAAAATAAAAATAAAACTATAAGATTGGAGGATGGACATGAATAGTATGAATAGATAAATATACTGTATGTATAGTGGAGTCTTTGTTGCCTGGCCCTAAGGTCTGGGGAGTAGGGTCTTTTTATTATTGGCCTGTATGTCCCTCTCTGTTGGGGCGGATGTGGTGGGAGGTGTGTGTGTCTGTGTGTGTGTGTGTGTGTGTGTGTGGGAGCTAGCGGGGGCATTGTTCGAGAGCGAGCATAATGTATTTGTATTCCAATTCTTTCCTTAAATAAATGCGACACACAGTGACACATGCCACATTGGCTGTGTTTACACAAGTAGACCAATTTTAATCTTTTATTTCACTAATTGTCCATTTGTCCAATCAGATCAGCTCTGAAAAATAATTGGGTTGACTGTGTAAAAGCAGCCAAAGACTGCTGCATGTATACAAGTACAAACCTCTCCTGAAGGACCTCTGTGTCCGAGAGCATCCATCTTGAGGAGGCCTACAGTGAGCAGCATTATTCCCGTCCCAACCTTATTTGTGCCAGCAGGTACTGGGTCAGTGTGACACAGATCTCTGCTCCTTATGCAATGTAAGCTAATCCAGCTCTTCTTCTTCCCAAAGTGATGTCCCAGTAACTCCTGCTGGTATACCAGGGAGGTGTGTGTTTAATTGATTGTTTATTAGGACCTCTTTTAGCCCACAATGGGATAAAATATAGTGAGCAATAGCCTTCATTAAAGCCTTATCAAATCTGGGTCTTTCCTTCAGAGTCCCTTCAGTCTTTCCTTCAGGGTCCCCTGTTAGGCCCATCTCTCATTCCTCACTTCAGCTAACTAGGTCCCCTCACAGCCAGATCATTGTACTGTAGTATTAAATAAGTGGATCACTCTCAAATCTTAATAATTGAGTCTTCATGGCAGTTATACCAAAGGGAATGTCTGACTGTCAATGTGCTATTTCCAAGATAATAAAAAACTAGAAAAATCAGTGTTGAGGTCAAATGATGCTCTCCGCGACGCCAGACAAGATGTGGCTTGTCTTGCCTTGCTATTAATAGCTTCACAACGTGTGCGTCCCAAATGGCACCCTATTTGCGATGTAGTGAACTACCTTTGACCAGGGCCCATGACTCAGAGCCCTATAGTGCACTAACTAAGGAATATGGTGCCATTTGGGACTTAACCAGAGAGAGATCTTCTCTCCTTGCTCTCGCTTTCTGCTCAAACGCCTGTCTCTGTGTCTCTGCTGGAGAAGAGTAATTAAACAATTACACACCGGTGAGAGGAGAGAGCTCTCCATATGTTAATACATACACTCCTCACAGTTAGAAGACCTTGATAAAGGAGGTGAGAGGAGAGAGCTCTCCATATGTTAATACATACACTCCTCACAGTTAGAAGACCTTGATAAAGGAGGCGAGAGGAGAGAGTTCTCCATATGTTAATACATACACTCCTCACAGTTAGAAGACCTTGATAAAGGAGGCGAGAGGAGAGAGCTCTCCATGTTAATACATACACTCCTCACAGTTAGAAGACCTTGATAAAGGAGGCGAGAGGAGAGAGCTCTCCATATGTTAATGCATACACTCCTCACAGTTAGAAGACCTTGATAAAGGAGGCGAGAGGAGAGAGCTCTCCATGTTAATACATACACTCCTCACAGTTAGAAGACCTTGATAAAGGAGGCGAGAGGAGAGAGCTCTCCATATGTTAATGCATACACTCCTCACAGTTAGAAGACCTTGATAAAGGAGGCGAGAGGAGAGAGCTCTCCATATGTTAATGCATACACTCCTCACAGTTAGAAGACCTTGATAAAGGAGGCGAGAGGAGAGAGCTCTCCACTTAGCACTCCAAATAGCCCAGCATTCTTTAAGTTATATTAATTTGATAGTTTGGGGTTGTCAGTGCAAATGACTGCATTTTAGATATTAAATTGATGTGAGGGCACAAAATTGTTTTGGGAGGCAATCTCACAAAATGTATTTTTAAACAATGTTTGTTAAGTTTTATCCTTACATCAGAACTTGAGAAAATAAGAGTATTGTTTCACTTACTTTCCCTTTAACTGTTTGAAGTGTATGGGGTTACTTAAGAGGTTTTAAGAGTACACATTTAGGCTTCATAACTCCTGCAAAGGCTGTAAGGGGAAGTAAGCATTTAGTTAAGTTTGGTTCTAGGCTTATTTGCTTTAATATCATCAAAGTTGGAAACAATCCCCTCAGTCATAGGAAAAACAAAGCTGCATTTTATGGTGGGCTGGGACGAGAACAACCTGTGTGTGTGTGCGCATGGACCCGAGGTCTTGAGAGGGGAAGGAGCATGGCTAGAGGGGGTGGGTGAAGGAGCAGTGTGTCATGGGTGTGGTGGGGGATATGGGTCTTCTGCAGTTTGGTCATTCAATCACATTAGTCATTAGCCGTGTTCGAGAGCATCAAAACGGTGATGTATCACAGGTAAATTGTGACTGACTGACTGATCTACAAATAAGATAGTTATTGAGTAGTTATTTATGATGCAAGGTGATTTGTAGATCAGTCAATCTCGACTCACCATTAAAGTTGGCTGCAATGTCAAACGCTCCCATTGTCTCTTCACTCTGTTTGACAGTGATATGGGTGTGTTCCTTAGTGTGCATTTCACTGATTCAGTATAGATATATCAATATGGATAGTCATTTTAGCAGTATCTCTGCTTCAGTCTAAAACAAAAGCAAGTTGCAACAGTTCGCTCTGTTCGCAATAAGGATCCAGAATATTTGTCTCTGTGATCATGTCATGATGAGTGCCCTGCGTTGAAACCTTAGCATTTCTCCTGCCACACTAAGTAGTCCTTATCGTCAACATAACAGCTCTACAATATCTGATTACATTTAAATCCAATACATTTAAGTAGAAGACAGAGCCAGGTGTGTGTGTGTGTGTGTGTGTGTGTGTGTGTGTGTGTGTGTGTGTGTGTGTGTGTGTGTGTGTGTGTGTGTGTGTGTGTGTGTGTGTGTGTGCGTGCGTGCGTGCGTACGTGTGTGTGGAAATGTTGTAGAGAATAAAACAAACATCTCATTGGACCATATCACCAAAACAAAACCCAACAGAGTACATAGCATATTCAACCTCTGTTTATTTGATAAATCTTTTGTCCATCAAAATGGAGGATGCCAACATACAGCTAACAAACATACCGGCGAGGAAGAATGACAGACAGTAGACACAGCTAGGGCACAAGATGAGAATATTGATTCACAGTCCTCTTTTTGTCCAATCACAGAGAGGGAGTGGGTGGGTAGGGGGGGGGGGGGGGGGCTACTGTCACTGTCTGCCCTTGATCCTCATTGGGTGCTACAGGCGTATGGATAGCTACATACCACACTGACCCTGAGGGGGTAAACACCACAGAACTAGAATAAGTAGAACGGGCCTCCCCATTCAAGTCAATGATACAATAATGGGAGGACTGGCAGCCATTTTGAGTGTACCCATGAATTTAGCAGTCAAATTGCTATTGTCAAATGTTCTAAGCCCTTTCTATTAATTATATTTCTATGGTAAACACAACAGGCCTATGGGTTTATGCATACATGTAGAACATCACACTCAGGAATGAAATGGACTGTATGCATGGATCTACTGCATGTGTCCTGGCCACTAGTGTCACTCAATACTGTTAGTTAATCTGCCCATGCCTAAGAATAGGAATGCACCAACGACAGTGACAGTACGATAAACCTCACTGCCTATGTGAGTCTCTGAAGGTGGAAATAAAACAAGGTCGGAAGCGGGAGCGACAGTGGAGACAAGGGGATAATAGTTACACATGGGGAGGACTGTCTTTGGCTCCATTCCAATAATCCCAACTGAAATACTACTTAAAATGCAGCAACGTATTGGCCATATTCTAAATGGTATGCTTGCGTGGATATGGGAGCCTTTTTTGTGCCCGGTTGTCTCAATTCAGTGGAAGAATGTAGATATTAGTGATATTAGATATTAACTACACAATCCTAATTGTAATAGACTGTGTACACTATCATCATAATTGGTTTATTTGATATAACACAAACAACACCACAAACACCCCCTTTAACCACCACTCAAACTCCCTCCTCTAGGTCACCTCAGAGGTAGCCTCTGCCGAGTTCCCAACAACCGGATGTTCCGGTTTTCAGTGGAAATTAAAAGACAACCTGTGACTCGATTTCCGCTTTTGGACATTAGCAAGGTGACACTCCAAATTAACTCCTCCTCCACATTTACTGGATTGGTTGAACAGTGCAGAAGAGAACCTCCCCTTACAGTTTTTTCTTCTTCTTGTCAAGACCAGTATGTAGGGGATCTCTCACACCTCCTACATTAGGTTACCTCAGAGGCAGCGTGTTTTCAACAAGTCACATCACATCATGTACATCAACAAAGACAGTGGCCACGGCCACACACTATGGCTATGTTTATAACAGTGGATGTGGTGCAGTACATAGAAATCCCTGCTGCATCACGGTGGACAACTTATTGGTGTCGTCCCAAACGGCAGCCTTTTCCAGGACCTGCCAAGGGACACTCTGTCAACAAGAAAACAAATGTTTTCACACCGGCCCTCCTACTTTTTAAAATGATGAGAGGCCACATTCTACAGACGTCATTGACAACCTGGGCTAAACCAAATCCTCTTAGAAGTGGATGTAGTTGGAAGTGGAAGTGGACCAACACCATAGGCAGTGATGGTACAGACCAGGCGGGTAGTTGGTGATGGCAGTGAGTTATTGCAACACAGAGTAAGAGGAGATAGTCACCATCATTCTTTGACTTGTTTCTATATATTTTTTTACTCCTTCTAAGTCGGTGGCTTGTATTGCAATTGTGCTGTTGTTGTGTCCTGGCAGAGAAAGCAAGAGAAAGCCGCTCCTTTTGTTTGTTTGTTGGTTAAGGCTATTGGTCATTTCTGATGACTGGAATTGGAGATGAGTGGTAACTGGTGAATGACACAAACATTGAAGGTTGATATAGCGTCTGATAGGATTAAGTTCTGTGGTTGTGATGTCGTGTCGGTGTCTCTCTTCCATCTCCTGATGATGAAACACAAAATGGCCGCTTGGCAATGGTGTACATTTCTCCTGGAAAGTCTCTCTATTCGACCAAGACAAGCCATCACAGTCCTTTTCTTGCACAGAAGTATCAACATGCTATGCTAACTACCAACAGGGAAAGACAAAGTAAATACACAAGATCATGGGTTTTTAAGCAAAGGATTGGCTGAGGGGGTTGAATAGCTAATATCACCTGACAGCAGGACAGGTCCTAGCTTGAGGGAGAGGGTTGCAACAATCAGCGTGGTCTCTCCTCAAGCAGACAGACATTTCTTTCTGTCTCCTTTGTTTCAGCAGGCATGCGGTGGTGAGATAAAATATATAATCAAGTATCTATTTACACATAATTAAAACGGTTTCAATTTAAAATCATCCTTTTCCCATTAATGAAAAGTAAACTGTAAACATGCACACTTTTTACTGAGTCGCCTCGATCCAGGCTCCGTAAGGACTACACACAAAAAATGTGTCCAATGACCGTCGACCAATGATGCTATGTTAGGATTGTAGAGGTGATGTGGTCATTGAAATGTTTCCCATACGTACTGGTTAGAGGTGTTGCAGGGTCAGACAGACCCTGTGGTCCACAGAGATAAAGTCTGTGTCCCAAATGACACCCTATTCCCTATATAGTGCACTACTTTTGATAGGATTTTGGTCAAAAGCAGTAAACTATATTAGGATTAGGGTGCCTTGGGACTAAACCACTGTTTTACCTCTACCCCATGGTCATTGGACATGTGTCTCTGTTTAGTGGGGCCTGGACACGAGAGTCTCGGCTCAGTGTGGTTTTAAAGGGAACTCGGGGCGAAGACATCAAAGCCTCGCCCCATGAGTGGTGCTCTGGTGAGTCCTAATGGCACCAAAGGGAATAGGGTGCCATTTGGGACAAACACTCAGTGTACCATGGAGGCTCACTGCCCTCACCCCCCTGGGCCCTGCACCCTAACCCCTACATCCTAGGGTATGAGGGTGCTCGACACCAAAGGGAATGTGTTGTGAACCAGCCCCAGACAGTTATTCAAGTGACCCACTGAAGAACACTGATCTGTGTGTACTCTTCTAAACTATCCCACTGGGCACAGATGTCAATTCAATGTCTATTCTACGTTGGTTCAACGTGGAACAGATATGGAAACAACATTGATTCAATCAGTGTTTGCCCAGTGGGATGCCTCAAAGCTCTACACTAATAATATATTATAATATATTATTAAAAACACAAAAACTAAATCTGTCATTCTGCCCCTGAACAAGGCAGTCAACCCACTGTTCCTAGGCCATCAACCCACTGTTCCTAGGCCGTCAACCCACTGTTCCTAGGCCGTCAACCCACTGTTCCTAGGCCGTCAACCCACTGTTCCTAGGCCGTCAACCCACTGTTCCTAGGCCGTCAACCCACTGTTCCTAGGCCGTCAACCCACTGTTCCTAGGCAGTCAACCCACTGTTCCTAGGCAGTTAACCCGCTGTTCCTAGGCAGTTAACCCACTGTTCCTAGGCCGTTAACCCACTGTTCCTAGGCCGTCAACCCACTGTTCCTAGGCAGTCAACCCACTGTTCCTAGGCAGTTAACCCACTGTTCCTAGGCAGTTAACCCACTGTTCCTAGGCCGTCAACCCACTGTACCTAGGCAGTCAACCCACTGTTCCTAGGCAGTCAACCCACTGTTCCTAGGCCGTCAACCCACTGTTCCTAGGCCGTCAACCCACTATTCCTAGGCCGTCAACCCACTGTTCCTAGGCAGTCAACCCACTGTTCCTAGGCAGTTAACCCACTGTTCCTAGGCAGTTAACCCACTGTTCCTAGGCAGTTAACCCACTGTTCCTAGGCAGTTAACCCACTGTTCCTAGGCCGTCAACCCACTGTTCCTAGGCAGTTAAACCACTGTTCCTAGGCAGTTAACCCACTGTTCCTAGGCCGTCAACCCACTGTTCCTAGGCCGTCAACCCACTGTTCCTAGGCCGTCAACCCACTGTTCCTAGGCCGTCAACCCACTGTTCCTAGGCCGTCAACCCACTGTTCCTAGGCAGTCAACCCACTGTTCCTAGGCAGTTAACCCACTGTTCCTAGGCCGTCAACCCACTGTTCCTAGGCCGTCAACCCACTGTTCCTAGGCAGTTAACCCACTGTTCCTAGGCCGTCAACCCACTGTTCCTAGGCAGTCAACCCACTGTTCCTAGGCAGTTAACCCACTGTTCCTAGGCAGTTAACCCACTGTTCCTAGGCCGTCAACCCACTGTTCCTAGGCCGTCAACCCACTGTTCCTTGGCCGTCAACCCACTGTTCCTAGGCAGTTAACCCACTGTTCCTAGGCCGTCAACCCACTGTTCCTAGGCCGTCAACCCACTGTTCCTAGGCAGTCAACCCACTGTTCCTAGGCAGTCAACCCACTGTTCCTAGGCCGTCAACCCACTGTTCCTAGGCCGTCAACCCACTGTTCCTAGGCCGTCAACCCACTGTTCCTAGGCAGTCAACCCACTGTTCCTAGGCAGTTAACCCACTGTTCCTAGGCAGTTAACCCACTGTTCCTAGGCAGTTAACCCACTGTTCCTAGGCAGTTAACCCACTGTTCCTAGGCAGTTAACCCACTGTTCCTAGGCCGTCAACCCACTGTTCCTAAGCAGTTAACCCACTGTTCCTAGGCAGTTAACCCACTGTTCCTAGGCAGTTAACCCACTGTTCCTAGGCCGTCAACCCACTGTTCCTAGGCTGTCAACCCACTGTTCCTAGGCCGTCAACCCACTGTTCCTAGGCCGTCAACCCACTGTTCCTAGGCAGTCAACCCACTGTTCCTAGGCCGTCAACCCACTGTTCCTAGGCCATCAACCCACTGTTCCTAGGCCGTCAACCCACTGTTCCTAGGCCGTCAACCCACTGTTCCTAGGCAGTTAACCCACTGTTCCTAGGCCGTCAACCCACTGTTCCTAGGCCATCAACCCACTGTTCCTAGGCAGTTAACCCACTGTTCCTAGGCCGTCAACCCACTGTTCCTAGGCCGTCAACCCACTGTTCCTAGGCAGTTAACCCACTGTTCCTAGGCCGTCAACCCACTGTTCCTAGGCCGTCAACCCACTGTTCCTAGGCCGTCAACCCACTGTTCCTAGGCCGTCAACCCACTGTTCCTAGGCCGTCAACCCACTGTTCCTAGGCAGTTAACCCACTGTTCCTAGGCAGTTAACCCACTGTTCCTAGGCCGTCAACCCACTGTTCCTAGGCCGTCAACCCACTGTTCCTAGGCCGTCAACCCACTGTTCCTAGGCCGTCAACCCACTGTTCCTAGGCAGTTAACCCACTGTTCCTAGGCAGTTAACCCACTGTTCCTAGGCCGTCATTGTAAATAAGAATTTGTTCTTAACTAACTTGCCTAGTTAAATAAAGGTTCAATAAAATAAAATAAAAATGTATGTGTAATACACATCTTCCAGAATATACAAATACTGTATCTGCACATATATAGTTGGCCACTATAGTTGGGACAGTAATATTTTCATAGAGGTAGTGGTATATCTTAGTAGATGGATACCACATTCATACGGGTAGTGGTATATCTTAGTAGATGGATACCACATTCTGCCACACGGGTGTCTTGCCTGTTCAGCTTTTGCCGTTAGGTTTGACTCCTATGTGTAATTTTCAGTTCAGCCCATTTCAATTGATAACATATCTTCCTGTTGCTTCAATGGTGCCATCCAGCAACAAACATGATTTGAATAACACCCACCATTTTACAGCCAGCGAGCCCTCATCCCTGGCCTCCTAGTTTTGCACTCTTGGACACTTCACATTGCGAGCGAATGTTTTTACACTGTAATTAGGAATAGTGTTTCACAGGATAGATCCTCCCGAAATAGCAGGTTCAATTTAGTTCCTGTCCACGCTATGGTAAATCAGACCCCTAAGGCCTGGGGCAGTCAGGGCAGGCTGTTATATACCAGCACTAGCTAGCTGAATCCATTTCAATCTCTAAAAGTCTTCTGGGACATCTGTAGCTGGATGAGGCTTGTTGATTCAACCTATGGATGAGGCTTGTTGATTCAACCTATAGATATCCTACTAGGCAGCAGGTACTACTGCTTATTCAACCTAAAGCTATCCTAGTGGGCACTTCTGATCGGGACTTCTCTCATCTCTACGGTGATACATGTAACATTACAGTAAGGACCTACCCTCCTTCAGTCTCCTCTCCCTCTACACTGAACTTACAGAGGTCCTACTGGGCTCTTCTGATTGGGCAACAGACTTATCTCACATTCTCTAGTGATATATATCTAGTCCACTCCTCACTCCTCACCCCAAACTCCTTTGGTCTTCTCTACACTGGGTTTCTTTCTTCAACCTATAGCTGATCCTACTCGGCACTTCTGAGGGGGACATGGGACTCCGCTCTCATCTCACGTCGCTACAGTGATACATATAAGTAAGGTCCACGTCTCTCTCCAACCTCTTTTGGTCTCCCCTGTACACTGGGCTCTGTTCCACTGATCTGGCTCGAAGGACCAATGGCCTTGCCATTTGGAGGAGAACAATAAAACCAGTCTAAGTTGAGGACCTGTGTGACTGAGTCTCAGAGGGGTTTATACACTTACTAAGATGGTGGGTGACCTGTCTACAGTATGTGAATAAGCCACATGAAGATAAACAGACAAACCTCCAGTCCTTGCCATCTGTTTGACCTGACACCAGATCAGCTATTGATATTCTACAAAACTAGGCTAAAGATGGTTGTTGTGAGCAAATATGCTAGGGGGGAAAAATCCCTGCATGTTAGTTTGAGTTTCCCATGCTTCCCAGGCCATTGTTACTGTGTGTTTTGCCCTGCTGCCACCGTCAAGCGTAAACGAAGCAGTCAATAATAGATGATCTCTTTCCGTTTCATCTCTCAGGCAGTGCAGTGTTCTGTGCCGTGGAGAGACACTGGAGTGAATACTCTACAAGCTCTGATCCATTATTCAACAGGCTCCTCAAAGAGAGAGAGAACTTGCACACACGCACGCACATACACACACGTGCACACACACACACGCACACACACGCACACACACACACGCACGCACACACACACGCACGCACGCACACACACAACACAGCCATACTACTTTCATCTGCTGTATGTCAATCATCCCATCCCTTGCTCTCGCTCTTTTGCGCTCTTTCTTTTCTTCTACTCTTCTCTTCCCAATCCCCTTCTGCTGCTTCTCTCTTTGTCTCTCTCTCTCTTTATGTGTTTCCTTATCACTCCATCTCTCTATCCCTCCATTTGAGATCCAAGGCAGTATCCTAGATGAACCTATATGCTGCTGGCACTGTGTTTTGCCAAGGCAGTGTGGCATTACTGATGGGTCTCGGGCTGAAGCTGAGTCTGGAGCTGAGGTTGACTGAGCTAGTGTGCCAGTGGCAGGGTCAGAGTTCAGAGTTCACAGGAAGTTCTAGAAGCTAGAACATGGATACACAGGAAGTGGTCATTACACTGAGAGGAAGTCAGTTCATTCTGAAGTGGTACTGTAGGTCCAAGGGGCAATGCCTTGGTCTGTGGGACCTATTGAGTTGTCCCGAGGGGTTGGTGAATGTGTTTGTGAAGAGGGGGGAGTTTGAAGTGTCCTCCTCACTCATAGTCCCGACTTCTGTTGCGTCTCTTGAAGAACAAGAAGGGGGTCTTCTGAGGAGGGCCCAGTAGCATGGGAACCTGGTTCTTATGTGTGATCTTGATCTGTAAGGGGAGGAGGGACAAGATGAAACGATATTCAGCAACTCTTGTAGGACAATGGAAGTTTGCTTCAGAAACCAATGTTCCTTCATCCATAGGAGGGACAAGAGGACATTTGACCAGGAAGTGTCCAAAAGTCTGGTCCTTCTTTTCTACTTCTAAATCCTTAACATATAAAGTTATGTTATTTTACCATCATTTCCTGCTAAAGAAATAGCCAGCTTTTCATGCTAACCCACAGATAGAAGATTCACTTTTCAGAGCAACTATCTGACCTTGAAATCCAAATAACCAACAAAGTACAGAACATCGAACACTGTGCCTCAGCTCAGCCTGACATCCCCGCAGGTTCAACTGCATAAAGGAGGATGGGGCGCTGAGGTTTAGGGTGACACACTTCTTTTCTCAACACTATTTAAATTGAATTGTTCTATATATAGCAGAGGGCATTTTGCTGTTGCTACGTGATGTGTGAATGGATTCCAGCGAGCATTTCCTCCTCCTCTAATGACATAACCAGTCAGTGGTACGCTGTGACAAAACACTGTTTCAATTAACACAGCTGTCACAGTGAAGGTGGGGAGTGTGATGGAGAGGGATGGAGGGAAGAGAGAAGGAGAGAAGGAAATTAAAACGGCATAGGGAGCAGGAAGGGAGGCAGGTGGAGGTGTAGCGTGGGTGTAGGGTGTGTGTTAGTGTGTGTGGTGAGTCTCTGACCGTGCATGGGGGCTGCATCCAAGGCTCCCCATCGATCTGCATGGGAAGCAGCCGGGATGTCCTGTGAGTAGAGAGATAGGGGGTCAGAGTCAGATCACATGCACCTCTGAGGCCCGATTTTCCCATTCATACTGTCCATACCATCCCAGGACCAGAGTCAAACACTGCTGTCTTTGTTCCCACAAGTCCTTTTCCCAGTCAGGCCCCCACTCTAAACAAACTCACAGACCTGCCCCCCCCCCCCACACACACACACACACACAAAGATAGTTTAAGCCTTTCATGTATGCCTCACCAGCTAGGGAAACTCAGTATGGGAGAATGACTGATGAATGTTATTTTAATTCTGTTTTCGGAAAATATTAAGGGTAGGCTGAAACTGGTGAGGGGAAAGCTTTGACTGAGTACGCTATAAACTGTACTTTAACTGGCCTTACTGTGAATGTTTAATGGAGCGGGAACTGCTAGAGCAACAACAACATGTGAACTAATTCCACTTTTCTAAAACAGATTGGTTGGTTGGCATATCCAAAAGTGGCCTGAGTGCCCTCAGACGTGTGAAAAAGCTAATCTGTCAGGCCATGATGACCAGACTCTCTGTGGCTGTAATGAGTGAGTCAGCAGGTCAATGTTCTGTTTACTGGACACAGAGGCTCAGAAGAAACTTCTGTTTTAAAGAGTGTGAAGTGAGGAAGAGAAGGGAGCAGGAGACACTTCCGTTTTAAAGAGTGTGAAGTGAGGAAGAGAAGGGAGCAGGAGACACTTCTGTTTTAAATATTGTGAAGTGAGGAAGAGAAGGGAGCAGGAGACACTTCTGTTTTAAATATTGTGAAGTGAGGAAGAGAAGGGAGCAGGAGACACTTCTGTTTTAAAGAGTGTGAAGTGAGGAAGAGAAGGGAGCATGAGACACTTCCGTTTTAAAGAGTGTGAAGTGAGGAAGAGAAGGGAGCAGGAGACACTTCTGTTTTAAAGAGTGTGAAGTGAGGAAGAGAAGGGAGCAGGAGACACTTCTGTTTTAAAGAGTGTGAAGTGAGGAAGAGAAGGGAGCAGGAGACACTTCTGTTTTAAAGAGTGTGAAGTGAGGAAGAGAAGGGAGCAGGAGACACTTCCGTTTTAAAGAGTGTGAAGTGAGGAAGAGAAGGGAGCAGGAGACACTTCTGTTTTAAAGAGTGTGAAGTGAGGAAGAGAAGGGAGCAGGAGACACTTCTGTTTTAAAGAGTGTGAAGTGAGGAAGAGAAGGGAGCAGGAGACACTTCTGTTTTAAAGAGTGTGAAGTGAGGAAGAGAAGGGAGCAGGAGACACTTCTGTTTTAAAGAGTGTGAAGTGAGGAAGAGAAGGGAGCAGGAGACACTTCTGTTTTAAAGAGTGTGAAGTGAGGAAGAGAAGGGAGCAGGAGACACTTCTGTTTTAAAGAGTGTGAAGTGAGGAAGAGAAGGGAGCAGGAGACACTTCCGTTTTAAAGAGTGTGAAGTGAGGAAGAGAAGGGAGCAGGAGACACTTCTGTTTTAAAGAGTGTGAAGTGAGGAAGAGAAGGGAGCAGGAGACACTTCTGTTTTAAAGAGTGTGAAGTGAGGAAGAGAAGGGAGCAGGAGACACTTCTGTTTTAAAGAGTGTGAAGTGAGGAAGAGAAGGGAGCAGGAGACACTT
The DNA here is from genome assembly GCF_045791955.1 of Oncorhynchus clarkii lewisi. Lineage (NCBI taxonomy): Eukaryota > Metazoa > Chordata > Actinopteri > Salmoniformes > Salmonidae > Oncorhynchus > Oncorhynchus clarkii. The sequence goes on along the minus strand of NC_092149.1, from coordinate 61,352,770 downwards.
CTGTTTTAAAGAGTGTGAAGTGAGGAAGAGAAGGGAGCAGGAGACACTTCCGTTTTAAAGAGTGTGAAGTGAGGAAGAGAAGGGAGCAGGAGACACTTCTGTCTGCGGGACTCAGCTCTGGTTTTGGTGACGGAGACACAACGGGATGGAAGTGGGGTGGAGGGATGGATGGAGAGACAGAGGGGATAGTTGCAGAAAGGGTCCTGACCTGATGGTGACGTTAGCACATTGGGCCAGTCTGCGGCCAGCACTCTTCAGTCCTGAGTAGATCTTCCCCATCTCCATGGCACCCTCCAGACCCACCACCTCTAACAACTGGTCGCTCAGGTCTGGGAGAGGGAGAGGGAGATCAGTTAATACTTTCTGAGCAAAGAAAGAACAAAGGAAATGGAGAATGGTAAAGTGCATTAACGAGTTTTGAAGAGTTTTAGTTAGGTCATAGAAGGGCGCTAAAACAGCTAAAGACAGGCTGTAGTACCTTTTGATTGTGGCCCCTATTTTTTAAATAAATCAAATCAAATGTTATTGGTCACTTACAGATATAAAGCAGATGTTATTGCGGGTGTAGCGAAATGCTTGTGTTCCTAGCTCCAACAGTGCAGTAGTATCTAACAATACGCACAAATGTAAAAGTAAAAGAATGGAATTAAGAAATATATAAATACTGGATCGAGCAATGTCGGAGTGGCATTGACTAAAATGCAGTAGAATAGAATAGAGTATATACAAATGAAATGAGTAAAGCAGTATGTAATCATTATTAAAGTGACTAATGTTCCATTATTAAAGTGACCAGTGATTCCAAGTCTATGTATATAGGGCAGCAGCCTCTAAGGTGCAGGGTAGCATAACCAGTGGAAGGTGGCTAGTGATGGCTATTTAACAATCTGATGGCCTTGAGATAGAAGCTGTTTTTCAGTCTCTCTGTCCCAGCTTTGGTGCACCTGTTGAGGAACTTGAAGCTTTCCACCTTCTCAACTGCTGTCCCGTCGATGTGGATAGGGGCGTGCTCCCTCTGCTGTTTCCTGAAGTCCACGATCAGCTCCTTTGTTTTGTTGACATTGAGTGAGAGGTTATTTTCGCTGTCTCGTCATTGTTGGGAATCAGGCCTACTGCTGTTGTGTCATCTGCAAGCTTGACGATTGAGTTGGACTCGTGCGTGGCCATGCCGTCATGGGTGAACAGGGAGTACAAGAGGTGGCTGAGCACCCTTGTGGGGCCCCTGTATTGAGGATCAGCAAAGTGGAGATGTTGTTTCCGATGTTCACCACCTGGGGGTGGCCCGTCAGGAAGTCCAGGACCGAGTTGCACAGGGCGGGATTCAGAACTAGGGCTCCGAGCTTAATGATGAGCTTGGAGGGTGCTATGGTGTTGAATGCTGAGCTATAGTCAATGAACAGCATTCTTACATAGGTATTCCTCTTGTCCAGAGTGATAGGGCAATGTGCAGCGCGATGTGATAGGGCAATGTGCAGCGCGATGTGATTGCATCATCTGTGGATCTTTTGGGGTGGTAAGCAAATTGAAGTGGGTCTAGGGTGTCAAGTAAGCTAGATGTGACATGATCCTTAACTAGCCTTTCAAAGCACTTCATGGTGACAGAAGTGAGTGCTACAGGGCGAAAGTCATTTAGTTCAGTTTGCAGAGTACATGAACAATAGTGGACATCTTGAAGCAAGTGGGGAAAGCGGACTGGGATAGGGAGCGTTTAAATCCAGCCAGCTGGTCTGCGCATGCTCTGAGGACGCGGCAAGGGATGCCGTCTGGGCCGGCAGCCTTGTGAGGGTTAACACATTTAAATGTCTTTCTCACGGCGGCCACGGAGAAGGAGAGCCCACAGTCCTTGGTCGGTGGCACTGTGTTATCCTCAAAGAGGGCAAAGAAGGTGTTTAGCTTGTCCGGAAGCAAGACGTTGGTGTTCGCGACGTGGCTGGTTTTCTCTTTGTAGTCCGTGATTGTCTGTAGACCCTGTCACATACGTCTCGTGTCTGAGTCGTTGAATTGCGACTCCACTTTATCTCTCTACTGATGTATTTTTATTCATCCTCTCGTTAAGAATACACACATCCTCATCTGCTTATGGTTCAGGAACTTTAGATAGCTAAAGAAGATAATTAATGCCTTCATAAAGCACCCAGGAAATAGATTTTCCGCATACAATTTAAATAGATTCTTCAACTATTCAGGTCTGGTTTCTTCCTCTACTTTCTACCCACTACAATCTCAATGTCTCTCATTTGCTCCCTCTCACTCTCTGTCTAACTTAACCATATCCCCAGTTAATCAGCCATGTCAGTGTGAGCAGATCTCAGGTGCTCCTGAACTGATTAACAGTGCAGGGCCAGTGCTCTGCCAGCTGACCACCTAAAGATATCCTGCCTAGTTTATCCACACAGAGAGAGCTGAGCCTGCCTGTCTGTCTGCGATAGTGAATCACTGGAGCCATCCTCAGCCCAGTGAGGGACATACACACGCAGAGACACGCACAAACACATACACACACAGCACTGATCGGACCATCTCAAAGGGCCCCGTACCTAATTTCACTCCTGTCCCATACAAGCCCTAACATGCAGGGATGCCTGTTTTGACTGACTAGGTTATAGTCGAATTGTGACAGTGTGTGTGTGTGTGTGTGTGTGTGTGCAGTCATGCCTGTTTTGACTGACTAGGCTATAGGGGGACTGTGACTGTGTGTGTGTGTGTAGTCATGCCTGTTTTGATTGACTAGGGCTATAGGCGTGCTGTACGGCCCTGGGCAGTTTCACATCGCTGTCACCCGAACCGTTCTGCCTTTATGCAACAAACAGGAAACGGTCGCGTGGCTGCTTTATTTGAGAGGGAGGGAGGAGACGACTGGCTTGGCTTGCACAAGGGATCTGATGCAAGCTGAAGCTTGTGTGAGATGAACTGTCATTGGTGGTGAACACTTAGTAATGTACACAAAGGAAATGAGATTACTTCCACAAAGTCTGTGAGAGGTCAAAGTGGCTATACATTGTTCTCGCTAAAATGATCTATATCTTCAGCACAGCTGAGCAGATGAGACAAAATACACACACTAGTGTGAAGTATTGGATTTTTACTTCTTTGGAGTTTATGCTTATTTTAAGTTAGATTTTGACTACTTAAAGTCTTTATAAACATACTGTTGATGCTGTGCTGCATTCTGTGGAATCGCAATACATAAAGTACCGGTCATGTGTGTTCCATTTTAAGAATTTAGCCATTTCGTGCTTCACGCTAGATGCTGTTAAAGTTCATATGGGAATAAGTAAGTCAGTAAGTCTCTCGCACTCTTAAATATTTTACATGACAATTTTGCAGCAAATGACAGATGAGGGATGGGGTGAACCATTCAAAATCACCAAAGGTAAAACACAAGTAAAGATGCTGGCTCCACAGCATGACACATTACCTATGGGGTTAAAGCAAATACAACTGTAAAGTATCATTAATACACTGGAAACTACAAACACACAGTGTAATCCTACAGCGAAATCTGATGTTTAATGTACTTCTGCTTTGACTTTAGTTTTCAGAGTGAGTCATCCTAAATACATTTTGTGGTCTCAATTTTTTCTACACAACTGAAATGATGCTTGGGCTGAGAAAGCAGTATTTGACATGCACAGAAAATAACTGATTGCTGTGAGAATAGATCTGCTGGGTTTCACCGAGGAGACAAAACACCCTTGCCATGGGGACAAATGGGAACAAATAGCCCTGTAGCCTCTCCCCTTTACCCCTGTGCCCCGGGTATATGCCCACTCATCAGTTATGGTCACACCGTCCTTAATCAACCAGCGGGGAAACCATCCTAAATCAGTCAGAGCAGGGGAAATCACTCTAAATACAAACATCCCCCATCCCTCTGCCTGCCTGCCTGGCCTATGGGGGCCATTTTGTGCTCCTGTGCCCTGGATGCCCCCTGACTGATCAGACATGGGACACATCCTAAATACAAACACCCCCATCTTTCTGTTTCCCTGGTCCACTGGGGACATTTAACCCAGGGCGTCCCAGTGGTGGTGGCTATTTTGCCAGCCAATGCCTCGTCCTTCCACAACCCAGGGGACTAGACTAGAGCACCAAGGACGCGTCTTAACTAAACCCTCGACATGTGTCCCACATGGCACCCTATGCCCTAGGGGTCTGGTCAAAAGTAGTGCACTATTTAGGGAATTGGGTGCCATTTGGGATGCAACCTCAGGCTCAGTCCCAGTAGTTTTTCCCAGAAAGAATAATAGGATTGCGATCCATTAAGAGAAAACTGGGCATGAATAGCCCTGGATTAGTGGCGGAGGGACTAGTGACACTATGAACGCTATGCAGCCACTAGTACATACGCAGGTTTCACATGACAGATGGGACTCTACAGGGACTGGACTATCCAGAAACAGCAGAGCTCTTCTTGGTACATGAGATGATTTAATAAGAGCAGAGCTGAGTAAATAAACACATAGAGAATATTCAACCTAATAGAACATGTTCTATATCTAATAGCTGGATATATTCATTGCCTAATAATTATATAGCAAAATGTTAGAAATGTTATACAAATGTTAAATATTTACATATTGTATTATGTTACTTTTGTTTATTACATTGATATATTCCTATATCCTTATAATTAAAATTCCTTGGACACACCTACTCATTCAAGGGTTTTTCTTTATTTTTTATATTTTCTACATTGTAGAACAGTGAAGACATCAAAACTATGAAATAACACTTATGGAATCATGTAGCAAACAAAAAGTGTTCAACAAATCTAAATATATATGTTATATTTGAAATTCTTCAAAGTAGCCACCCTTAGCCTTGATGACAGCTTTGCTTATCCCAAAACATTTTGGTTGAAGCCAGGGGATTGTGGAGACCAGGTCTTCTGATACAGCACTACATCACTCTCCTTCTTGGTAAAATAGCCCTTACACAACCTGAGGTGTGTTTTTCCTGTGGAAAAACAAATGATAGTCCCACTAAGCGCAAACCAGATGGGATGGCGCATCACTGCAGAATGCTGTGGTAGCCATGCTGGTTAAGTGTGCCTTGAATTGTAAATAAATCACCAACAGTGCCATCAGCAAAGCACCCCCACACCATCACACCTCCTCCATGCTTCACGGTGGGAACCACGCATGCAGAGATCCTCCATTCACCTACTCGCCGCCTCACAAAGACATGGTGGTTGGAACCAAAAATCTCAAATTTGGACTCATCAGACCAAAGGACAGATTTCCAACAGTCTCATGTCCATTGCTTGTGCTTATTGACCCAAGCAATTATTTTCTTATTATTGGTGTCTTTTAGTAGAAGTTTCGTTGCAGCAATTCGACCATGAAGGCCTGATTCACGCAGTCTCCTCTGAACAGTTGATGTTGAGATGTCTTACTTGAACTCTGTGAAGCATTTATTTGGGCTGCAATTTCTGAGGCTGGTAACTCTAATAAATGTACCCTCTGCTGCAAAGGTAGGGCTATCTTCTGTTTACCACCCCTACCTTGTCACAACACAACTGATTGACTCAAACGCATTAATGCCAAAAGATGGCGCCGAAGAACATGGCTGACGTTTTACATTCTCCCAACCAATTGTGCTATTTTGTCATTTTCTTTGCGTTTTGTGTAACTTATTTATTTACTTATTGTGTACACAATGTTGCTGCTACCGTCTCTTATGACCAAAAATAACTTCTGGACATCAGAAAAGCAATTACTCACCGTGGACTGGAAAAACTTGTTCCTTTAACAAGTCCGACGAGCAGGTTATCCTGCTTTCACTGGAACAGGCCCAGATCCACGCCTTTTGCGTGAAGAAAAGACGCCAGAAAAGGGGCCGCAAATCGGGCATCCTTTTGAGAATCCGGAGGCGAGCGAGTAACTTCCACTGCCTTCGATTCTTCTTGCTAATGTGCAATCATTGGAAAATACAATCGATGACCTACGATTAAGATTATTTTACCAACGGGACATTAAAAACTGTAACATCTTATGTTTCACAGAGACGTGGCTGAACGAAGATACGGACAATATAGAGCTAGCGGGATTTTCCATGCACCGACAGAACAGAGACGCTACCTCTGGTAAGACAAGGGGTGGGGGTGTGTGTCTTTTTGTCAATAACAGCTGGTGAGCGATGTCTAATATTAAAGAAGTCTCGAGGTGTTGCTTGCCTAATGTAGAGTACCTTATGATAAGCTGTAGACCACACTATCTACCAAGAGAGTTCTCATCTATATTATTCGTAGCCGTCTATTTACCACCACAAAATGAAGCTGGCACTAAGACCGCTCTCAACCAGCTCTATAAGGCCATAAGCAAAGAAGAAAATTCTTACCCAGAAGCGGCTCCTAGTGGCCGGGGACTTTAATGCAGGCAAACTTAAATCAGTTTCTCCACATTTTTACCAGCATGTCACATGTGCAACCAGGGGAAAAAAATCCTATACCACCTTTACTCCACACACATATATGTTGCATACAAAGCTCTCCCCCGCCCTCCATTTGGCAAATCTGACCATAACTCTATCCTCCTGATTCCTGCTTACAAGCAAAAACTAAAGCAGGAAGTACCAGTGACTCCCTCAATACGGAAGTGGTCAGACGACGTGGATGCTACACTACAGGACTGCTTTGCTAGCACAGACTGTAATATGTTTCGGGATTCATCCAATGTCATTGAGGAATACACCACCTCAGTCATCGGCTTCATCAATAAGTGCATCGATGACGTCGTCCCCACAGTCGTCCCCACAGTGACTGTACGTACATATCCCAACCAGAAGTGTGAAGTGTGAACTGAAGTGTGCACGAGAGCACCGGCTATTCTGGATGACTGTGTGATAATGCTCTCAGTAGCCGATGTGAACAAAACCTTTAAACAGGTCAACATTCACAAAGCTGCTGGGCCAGACGGATTACCAGGACGTGTACTCAAAGCATGCACGGACCAACTGTCAAGTGTCTTCACTGACATTTTCAACCACTCCCTGACCGAGTCTGTAATACCTACATGTTTGAAGCAGACCACCATAGTCCCTGTGCCCAATGGAAGCTAAGGTAACCTACCTAAATGATTACTGCCCCGTGTCACTCACGTCAGTAGCCACGAAGTGCTTTGAAAGGCTGGTCATGGCCTACATCAGCACCATCATTCTGGACACCCTAGACCTACTCCAATTCGCATACCGCCCCAACAGATTCACAGATGACGCAATCGCAATCCACACTGCCCTTTCCCACCTGGACAAAAGGAACACCTATATGAGAATGCTATTAATTGACCACAGCTCAGCGTTCAACACCATAGTGCCCACGAAGCCCATCACTAAGCTAAGGACTCTGGTACTAAACACCTCCCTCTGCAACTTGATCCTGGACTTCCTGATGGGCCGGTAAGAGTAGGCACCAACACGTCTGCCATGCTGATCCTTAACACTGGGGCCCCCCAGGGGTGTGTACTTAGTCCCATCCTGTATTCCCTGTTCACCCACTCAATGTGAGCAAGACAAAGGAGCTGATCGTGGACTACAGGCGGGCCCAACAGGCCCCCATTAACATCGACGGGGCTGTAGTGGAGAGGGTCTAGAGTTTCAAGTTCCTTGGTGTCCACATCACCAACAAACTATCATGGTCCAAACAAAGCAAGACAGTCGTGAAGAGGGCACAACAAAAACTTTTCCCCCTCAGAGAGTGAAAAGATTTGTCATGGGTCGAGAGCACCGGTTGCATCACCGCCTGATATGGCAACTGCTTGGCATCTGACCGTAAGGCGCTACAGAGGGTAGTGTGAACAGCCTAGTACATCACTAGGACCCAGCTCCCTGTCATCCAGGACCTATATAATAGGCGGTGTCAGAGGAAAGCCCATAAAATTGTCAGAGACTCGAGTCACCCAGTTTAGACTGTTTTCTCTGCTCCCACACGGTTAGCGGTACCGGAGCGCCAAGTCTAGGACCAAAAGGCTACTCAACAGCTTCTACCCCCAATTCATAAAATTACCACCGGACAATTTCAATTGACCCCCCTCCCTTTTGTACAGTGCTGCTACTTGCTGTTTGTTTATTATCTATGCATAGTCACTTCGCCCCAACCTCAACTAGCCTGTACCCCCGCACACTGACTCTGTACCTGTACCCCCTGTATATAGCCTCGTTATTGTTATTGTGTTACTTTTTATTTTAGTCTACTTGGTAAATATTTTCTTCTTCTTGAATTGCACTGTTGGTTAAGGGCTTGTAAGTAAGCATTTCAAGGTAAAGTCTACACTTGTTGTATTCGGCGCATGTGACAAATAAAGTTTGATTTGATTTTGAATGAACTTTAACACAGCACAACTGTTAAATACATTCCAGGCTACCTCATGAAGCTGGTTCAGAGAATGCCAAGACTGTGCGAAGGCAAAGGGTGGCTACTTTGAAGAATCTCAAATAAAAAAATATATTTAGATTTGTTTAACACTATTTCATAGTTTTGATGTCTTCACTATTATTTTACAATGTAGAAAATAGTTTTAAAAAATAAAGAAAAACCCTGGAATGAGTATCTGTGTCCAAACTTTTTACTGCTACTGTATATATCTCAATCAATTCACAACGTCTGTGTATTTACTAATGACACAAAACTGGGAATTATTCTGGGTGAGGAAGAAATCACAAATGTTCCTGCCAGATATGTATATGATTGCCATAGCCTCAGGGACATCCCATGAACATTCATTCTCTGAAGTATTTACATTGTATATACAGTGCCTTGAGAAAGTATTCGGCCCCCTTGAACTTTGCGACATTTTGCCACATTTCAGGCTTCAAACATAAAGATATAAAACTGTATTTTTTTGTGAAGAATCAACAACAAGTGGGACACAATCATGAAGTGGAACGACATTTATTGGATATTTCAAACTTTTTTAACAAATCAAAAACTGAAAAATTGGGCGTGCAAAATTATTCAGCCCCTTAAGTTAATACTTTGTAGCGCCACCTTTTGCTGCGATTACAGCTGTAAGTCGCTTGGGGTATGTCTCTATCAGTTTTGCACATCGAGAGACTGAAATTTTTTCCCATTCCTCCTTGCAAAACAGCTCGAGCTCAGTGAGGTTGGATGGAGAGCATTTGTGAACAGCAGTTTTCAGTTCTTTCCACAGATTCTCGATTGGATTCAGGTCTGGACTTTGACTTGGCCATTCTAACACCTGGATATGTTTATTTTTGAACCATTCCATTGTAGATTTTGCTTTATGTTTTGGATCATTGTCTTGTTGGAAGACAAATCTCCGTCCCAGTCTCAGGTCTTTTGCAGACTTCATCAGGTTTTCTTCCAGAATGGTCCTGTATTTGGCTCCATCCATCTTCCCATCAATTTTAACCATCTTCCCTGTCCCTGCTGAAGAAAAGCAGGCCCAAACCATGATGCTGCCACCACCATGTTTGACAGTGGGGATGGTGTGTTCAGCTGTGTTGCTTTTACGCCAAACATAACGTTTTGCATTGTTGCCAAAAAGTTCAATTTTGGTTTCATCTGACCAGAGCACCTTCTTCCATATGTTTGGTGTGTCTCCCAGGTGGCTTGTGGCAAACTTTAAACAACACTTTTTATGGATATCTTTAAGAAATGGCTTTCTTCTTGCCACTCTTCCATAAAGGCCAGATTTGTGCAATATACGACTGATTGTTGTCCTATGGACAGAGTCTCCCACCTCAGCTGTAGATCTCTGCAGTTCATCCAGAGTGATCATGGGCCTCTTGGCTGCATCTCTGATCAGTCTTCTCCTTGTATGAGCTGAAAGTTTAGAGGGACGGCCAGGTCTTGGTAGATTTGCAGTGGTGTGATACTCCTTCCATTTCAATATTATCGCTTGTACAGTGCTCCTTGGGATGTTTAAAGCTTGGGAAATCTTTTTGTATCCAAATCTGGCTTTAAACTTCTTCACAACAGTATCTCGGACCTGCCTGGTGTGTTCCTTGTTCTTCAGTTTTTGATTTGTTAAAAAAGTTTGAAATATCCAATAAATGTCGTTCCACTTCATGATTGTGTCCCACTTGTTGTTGATTCTTCACAAAAAAATACAGTTTTATATCTTTATGTTTGAAGCCTGAAATGTGGCAAAAGGTCGCAAAGTTCAAGGGGGCCGAATACTTTCGCAAGGCACTGTAACTTACAAGTGATACACAGTGTAACCATCATCCATGTACATTTGTTTTTTATTTGTTCATTTTTTCATAATCATATTTGTATTGAATTAAATGTATCAACTAAAGATTACACAATACAACAGCAGTAGCGTTGTACCTGTATACATGATTATTATAAACTGGATTTCATTATCCTCATTGCATTTACTGAAATGCTGTACCACTATACAGCTTTGGCAATATCTACAAATTGTATTTCAAGCCAATAAAGCAATGAGAGAGAGAGAGAGAGAGAGAGAGAGAGAGAGAGAGAGAGAGAGAGAGAGAGAGAGAGAGAGAGAGAGAGAGAGAGAGAGAGAGAGAGAGAGAGAGAGAGAGAGAGAGAGAGAGAGAGAGAGAGAGAGAGAGAGAGAGAGGAGAGAGAGAGAGAGAGAGAGAGAGAGAGAGGGAGAGAGAGAATCACCATGATACTTTTTTCTCTCCTCTCCAATGTTTCCCGCTCCATCAGATCTGAGATGCTGTACTGCAGCGCTTCGACAATGAGGTAGAACTAATAATAGAGCAGAATAGAGCTCTTACATAACACAGAAACCCAGTGCATTGTGGGATGGATGGCGGGTAGCTGGCCAAACGACTTTTGCTCCTGCCGTGCCACTGGCAAACCCACGCTGGGTATAGTACAGAGATGCTCAACAATTAGGTTAAGACTAATGTGATGCAGTGAAACATACTGTTCACACAACAGTTCAAAGGACTACATTTTTGAATGGGATGTGTTTGTGAGAGAGAGGAGAAAAGGAGAAATATGAAACAGTTCTACAAAATAATGTTTGAGGATTGTGATCAGTCCTTGGCAACCAGTCCTGCTATTCTCCACACCAGTTCAATAGTTTTCATAATGAACCACTTGGATACAATTGCTTTGATGATACTATATGTAGATGTGAACCCCCTGAGAACAACCAGAACAGCCCCTAAGTACAGTACTTGTTCCAATAATTGCTCTGGTATTTATTTATAAACTAGTGTTTGTTGTTGTTTCCTTCCTCTGTCCCCTAGCTCCTGGCTCAGTCCGGATGTCATTGTCTCGGGGTGGCCGCAGTGGAGGCCGGAGTGAGGACAGATGGTCAAGAGGAACTAGACCCCACCATGAAACTGTTACTCCGGTAAAGTAAAGGTGCGTGGGCAGTAAAGGTGTGTGGGCAGGTGTGGCCTGCTTGGCCTGCTGACAGTATACAGGAATGATACACATACCCATTATTAGCTCCTCTCCTCTCACTAACCTTTCCTACATCTTCCTTTCTCACATGCTGTATATTTATACACGTTCTGTTCACATAACACATGCTATCTAATATAACAATAATATTCACATACTCTTTAGCTGTCTATGCATCTCTTGTTAAGATGCTCCAAACTATGTTCTAATGTCATTCCTAAACGACACAGATCTTTTATGATTCAGTTCTCAAGGGAAAAAACCCAATTGAACTTCAAACTCTTCAGATATGAGGGACACTTCTGAAAAGGCTCCTATTATCCCATAAGAAAGCCTGGCTCATTGAACCAGAATTTCTAGACTGTTGTAAGTATGTGCCAGGAAGCAATAGCTCTTCCCACAATCCTCTCTGGGTGGGTAGTTTTATTATATTTGTATCTATTTCTGTCATGGCAAACAACACAGGAGGGAAATGAAAAATTAACCCTTCTGTTTTAGCTGTGTGAGAGAGAGCAACAACAATAATCTGTATGGCAGAGCCCTGAAATAGCCCACACTATGGCAATGGAGGGACTTAAACTAGGAGCTGTTCAGGGGGAGGGTGGGTGGAGATGACTCCTGCAGGGGAGAGGTTGTGGGAACCTGGCCAGGCTTTAACCTGCAATGGCACACCTTTTACCACACACACACACAGAGAGACAGAGAGACAGAGAGAGAGAGAGAGAGAGAGAGAGAGAGAGAGAGAGAGAGAGAGAGAGAGAGAGAGAGAGAGAGAGAGAGAGAGACCCAGGACAACAGCACAATTAGACCCAACCAAATCATGAGAAAACAAAAAGATAATTACTTGACACATTGGAAAGAATTAACAAAAAAACAGAGCAAACTAGAATTCTATTTGGCCTTAAACAGAGAGTACACAGTGGCGGAATACCTGACCACTGTGACTGACCCAAACTTAAGGAAAGATTTGACTATGTACAGACTCAGTGAGCACAGCCTTGCTATTGAGAAAGGACGCCGTAGGCAGACATGGCTCTCAAGAGAAGACAGGCTATGTGCTCACTGCCCACAAAATGAGGTGGAAACTGAGCTACACTTCCTAACCTCCTGCCCAATGTATGACCATATTAGAGAGACATATTTCCCTCAGATTACACAGATCCACAAAGAATTCAAAAACAAATCCAATTTTGATAAACTCCCAAATTCCACAATGTGCCATCACAGCAGCAAGATTTGTGACCTGTTGCCACAAGAAAAGGGCAACCAGTGAAGAACAAACACCACTGTAAATACAACCCATATTTATGCTTATTTATTTTCCCTTGTGTACTTTAAACATTTGTACATTGTTACAACACTGTATATTATATAATATGACATTTGTAATGTCTTTATTGTTTTGAAACTTCTGTATGTGTAATGTTTACTGTTAATTTTTGTTGTTTATTTCACTTTTGTATATTATCTACCTCACTTGCTTTGGTAATGTTATCACATGATTCCCATGCCAATAAAGCCCCTTGAATTGAATTGAATTGAGAGAGAGAGACAGAGAGAGAGAGAGACAGAGAGAGAGAGACAGAGAGCGAGAAAGAGAGAGAGAGAGAGAGAGAGAGATAGAGAGAGACTGAAGAGATAGAGTTGGGGAGGAGGAGGGTGGTAACAAGGGTGCTTCCTGCCCTGTCCCGGTCACTAAAGGACCCATCAGCACCTCCTCTCAAGTGTTCCCCTCCTCTGACCATTATCCATTTCCTCCCCGTCAACAGCAGTAAATAACCCCTGACTTAATCTATAGACAGACAGTATTTTACACTCACCACTTTCCTTCCTTGCTCTGTAACTCGAGCTGGCTTGACTCTAGCTATCTCCTGTTCCCAGTTGTGTGACACTTCCATAGGGTGAACCTTCTAGTTGTAGGAGATTTGTAGGAGGTGAATCAGAAATTTGAGGTGTCAGTCTGGAGAATCAGGCCAGCAGGGTTTTCACTCTGTGGTAAACTGACTGATTGTATTATCTGTAGAGCACAGCTTAAAAAAGCATGATCTTATTGCTGCAGAGTAAACAAGTGTCATCAACAATTAGTCATATGCTGTACACACACACGTACATGCACACAGCTGTGTTTTTTGGAAATTTCTGGATTTCTTTGGGTTGTAAAAATGCTATCACCATTAAAAATCCTATGTTCCCTTACCCCTAAACCTAACCCTTAACCTAAACCAGACCTTTAAGCTTAAAATAGAATTGGAACAAATTCAGGACCTGATGAAAACCCTCTTTTCCAAACAGTTTTGTTTTCCAACCTTTTCAGGACATTAAGGTGAAATGTTAGGACATTGGGGTCCTGATAATGTAGGAAACCAAGTACACACACTCTCACACACACTCCTTTCCCTTTGCCTCTCGAAGAGACGTCCTTCTCCACTCTTCTCTGCATTCTGTTTCCCAGAAGTTAATTTAATAAAGGTTCAACTCTGTGGGATGTAGCTAGACTAAAGCACAACATTCCCTCACATGCACATGCACACACAAACATGCATACACACGCACTTGTGACACACGTGCACAAGAAAGACACACAAACACAGTGCTGAAGAGTAAATGACAATAACCATTCAATTGCATATGCCTAGAAAACATTCAAAATGCAAAAACTCCCCACCCACTCATACACATACTGACACAGACACTCATACACATAGTGACACAGACACTCATACACGTACTGACACAGACACTCATACACGTACTGACACACATACTGACACACATACTCACACATACTGACACAGACACTCATACACGTACTGACACACAGACACTCATATACATACTGACACACAGCCACTCATACACATACTGACACACATACTGACACACAGCCACTCATACACATACTGACACACAGACACTCATATGCATACTGACACACAGACACTCATACACATACTGACACACAGACACTCATACACATACTGACACACAGACACTCATACACATACTGACACACAGACACTCATACACATACTGACACACAGACACTCATATACATACTGAAACACATACTGACACACAGACACTCATATACATACTGACACACAGACACTCATACACATACTGACACACATACTGACACACAGACACTCATACACATACTGACACACAGACACTCATATACATACTGACACACATACTGACACACAGACACCCATACACATACTGACACACAGAGACACCCATACACATACTGACACACAGACAACCATACACATACTGACACACAGACACCCATACACATACTGACACACAGACAACCATACACCTACTGACACACAGACACCCATACACATACTGACACACAGACACCCATACACATACTGACACACAGACACCCATACACATACTGACACACAGACACCCATACACATACTGACACAGACAACCATACACACACAGACACACAACTCATACACATACTGACACACCATACACATACTGACACACAGACACCCATACACATACTGACTGACACACAGACACCCATACACAGACACACAGACACCCATACACATACTGACACACATACTGACACACAGACACCATATACACCTACTGACACACAGACACCCATACACATACTGACACACAGACACCCATACACATACTGACACACAGACACACAGACACCCATACACATACTGACACACAGACACTCATATACATACTGCCACACAGACACCCATACACATACTGACACACAGACACTCATATACATACTGACACACAGACACACACATACTGACACACAGACACACATACTGACACACAGACATACTGACACACAGACACCCATACACATACTGACACACAGACACCCATACACATACTGACACACACAGACACCCATACACATACTGACACACAGACACACATACTGACACACAGACACCCATACACATACTGACACACAGACAACCATACACTACTGACACACAGACACCCATACACATACTGACACACAGACACCCATACACCATACACATACTGACACACAGACACCCATACACATACTGCCACACAGACACCCATACACATACTGACACACAGACACTCATACACATACTGACACACATACTGACACACAGACACTCATACACATACTGACACACAGACACTCATATACATACTGACACACAGACACATACACATATGACACACATACTGACACACAGACACACATACTGACACACAGACACACAGACACCCATACACATATACACATACTGACACACAGACACCCATACACATACTGACACACATACTGACACACAGACACCCATACACATACTGACACACAGACAACCATACACATACTGACACACAGACACCCATACACATACTGCCACACAGACACCCATACACATACTGACACACAGACACTCATATACATACTGACACACAGACACCCATACACATACTGACACACAGACACTCATATACATACTGACACACATACTGACACACAGACACTCATATACATACTGACACACAGACACCCATACACATACTGACACACAGACACCCATACACATACTGACACACATACTGACACACAGACACCCATACACATACTGACACACAGACACCCATACACATACTGACACACAGACACCCATACACATACTGACACACAGACACCCATACACATACTGACACACAGACACACATACTGACACACAGACACATACTGACACACAGACACCCATACACATACTGACACACAGACACCCATACACATACTGACACACATACTGACACACAGACACATACACATGACACACATACTGACACACAGACACATACACATATGACACACAGACAACCAAACACATGACACACAGACACCCATACACATACTGCCACACAGACACCCATACACATACTGACACACAGACACTCATATACATACTGACACACAGACACCCATACACATACTGACACACAGACACTCATATACATACTGACACACATACTGACACACAGACACTCATATACATACTGACACACAGACACCCATACACATACTGACACACAGACACCCATACACATACTGACACACAGACACTCATATACATACTGACACACAGACACTCATACACATACTGACACACAGACACCCATACACATACTGACACACAGACACTCATATACATACTGCCACACAGACACCCATACACATACTGACACACAGACACTCATATACATACTGACACACAGACACCCATACACATACTGACACACAGACACTCATATACATACTGACACACAGACACTCATATACATACTGACACACAGACACCCATACACATACTGACACACAGACACCCATACACATACTGACACACAGACACTCATATACATACTGACACACAGACACTCATACACATACTGACACACAGACACCCATACACATACTGACACACAGACACTCATATACATACTGCCACACAGACACCCATACACATACTGACACACAGACACTCATATACATACTGACACACAGACACCCATACACATACTGACACACAGACACTCATATACATACTGACACACAGACACTCATATACATACTGACACACAGACACCCATACACATATGACACACAGACACCCATACACATACTGACACACAGACACTCATATACATACTGACACACAGACACTCATACACATACTGACACACAGACACCCATACACATACTGACACACAGACACTCATATACATACTGACACACAGACACTCATATACATACTGACACACATACTGACACACAGACACTCATACACATACTGACACACAGACACTCATATACATACTGACACACAGACACTCATATACATACTGACACACAGACACTCATATACATACTGACACACAGACACTCATATACATACTGACACACAGACACTCATGCAAAACAAAAAGTCGTAAAACACAGTGCTGTGAGCGTAGTGCAAATAGCAAGCAAGGCAGATCGTTTAAAGGTAAGTCATGACCTGACAGCTTAAAAGCACTGTTAATCAGTGTGCCTGAGGCAAACAAACATTGCTTGACATTTGATGATATCGATTTTTCATTGACCTGAAAAGGGCCAGGAATGCCAGACTGTAATTAGGCTAGTAGTAGGAGCCATGACAGTTCACTGTTGCGGTGTTCAGGAGTCAGAAATGCAGATGGGGCAACACCAATGATAAGATGCAATGGACATTGTCTCATGTCAGATGACGTCACATTGAGTGTGTGAACAGGAGTTGTTAGCATCCCCGCCTTTTGTTTCATATGGATTGATTTGAGACTGGTTCAGAGACTTAGTTAGATCATTTTCATGCACATTTCAAATTTCATAAATACTGATTCTACCATCACAAAACACCTTAGCTAAATGTAGAATTAGGTAATGAATACTTTCTCATTAAAAACCGTTAATATTAGCTACAGGTTTATAGTTTTTTTGGTGAGATTAACTCTGACACTTTTTTGACTGAGGATGAAAGAGGGTTCAGTGGACGATGGCACCTTTGTGACATTTTTGAATGTTAGGACAGAATATTGTATGAGTGTTTGTGAGTTATCAGGCAGATCAGTGTAGACGGCTATCTGACATGAGACAATGATGTTATGAAACTTCACAAGTCACAAAACAGACTATTTGAGAATGAAATGAAAGAATGAAATGTCTTCATGTCTCAGTTAACTGGTCAATTACCAAAGTTATTGCCAAAACACGTTCACACCATAGTCCACAAAACAACAACAAAAGTTACTGTGCTCACAGCCAATATGACATTGCGTGAGATGCATTCATATACACTCTGTTTGTGTGTATGCATCTGAGAGGGGACAGGAGGGGACAGGGTTGTCACTCAGTAATCTCTTGAGAGAGAGAGAGAGAGAGAGAGAGAGAGAGAGAGAGAGAAGCTGGGGCGTTGGCCTCGGAGGGAGCGTGTTTAGGTGGTCAGGTGAGAGGCCGGGGGGAGGGTGACAACGTGAGAGCGTACTGTACAGTATGTTACAGTACGGTAGTGCTGAAGGGCAGGTCATAGAGGCTCAACTGTTGCTAAGGCACAAGCAGTTGAGCCCGGTGAAGGCTGCCTGGAGGGCAGTTAAAGATTAATGATATGAGTCACACAGCTGGCAGCAAATCCTCCTTGTTTGCTCTCTCTCTCTCTCTCTCTCTCTCTCTCTCTCTCTCTCTCTCTCTCTCTCTCTCTCTCATTCACTTACTCTTTCTACCTTCTCTCTAGCTTACTCTGTCTTCCTCTCTCTAGCTTTCTGTCTTTCCCTCTCTCCACCCCTCTCTCATTTCTCTCTCAGTCTCTTGCTTCCCCTCTCTCTCCAGCTTTCTCTGTCTTTCCCTCTCTCCACCCCTCTCTCATTTCTCTCTCAGTCTCTGGCTTCCCCTCTCTCTCCAGCTTTCTCTGTCTTTCCCTCTCTCCACCCCTTTCTCATTTCTCTCTGTCTCTTTCTGCCTCTCTCTCTGGTTCAGTGGAGCCGAAGGTCTCCATGGAAACAGGATTCAAACTAGTTCAGTCAGGAACGAGAAGCACAGATGCGGGGTGGTTAAGGAAGAGAGAGAAAGAGGATGAATGAAAGAGGAAGAGCGAGGAGGAAGAGTGAGAGTGTCATAGACAGGAAGTGATGTAACAAATAGAGGACAAAGAATCTGCCTTTTCACTGCAAAGAATCTGCCATCATCATCATCATCCTCACTGCCATCGTCATCATCATCATCACTACCATCGTCATCATCATCATCATCACTGCCATTATTATCATCATCATCCTCACTGCCATCATCATCCTCACTGCCATTATCATCATCATCATCCTTAATACCATCATCATCCTCCTCACTGCCATCGACATCATCATCATAACCACTACCATCATCATCATCCTCACTGCCATCGTCGTTATCATCATCACTGCCATTATCATCATCCTTAATACCACCATCATCATCATCATCATCATCATCATCCTCTCTGTCATCGTCATCATCACTACCATCATCATCATCCTCACTACCATCGTCCTCACTACCATATGTCTGTCTGCTTACACACAGGGCATGTTTTGGGACAGTAATAATGAGGCCAGAGAAGACTGTAGGCACAAGAGAAAGAGAGATGGACAGATAGAGGGGGTGCGGGGCAGTTAAATAAGAGGAGAGGGAGCTTCTGTTTCCCTCCTTCCCTCCTCTCCTCCCCTCTTTCCTTTCCTCTTCTCCCCTCCTCTCCTCTTTCCTCCTCTCCCCTTCTCTCCTCTCTCTCCTATTTCCCCCCCTTCTCTATCTTTCCCTCCCCTCCTCTCCTCTTTCCTCCTCTCCCCTTCTCTCCTCTTTCCCCCCCTCCTCTATCTTTCCCTCCCTTCCTCTCCTCTCCCCTTCCCTCCTTTCCCCTCTTATCCTCTCCTCTCCTCCGCTCAGCAGAGTGAAACAGACCCGCTAGCCCAGCATCCAGCAGCCCAGCCTCTGAGGAAGTGTTCAGTGTTCTTGGTTAATTCATGGCATCCGAAAACAGCTGCTTGTCACCGACCTTGGCCAGTGTGCACCAGGTCCTGCAAGCACAGCTCGTCCACAATGTGTGTGTGTGTGTCAGCGGCTCGGCGCAGCTCGTACCCAATGTCCTCTGGGGCAGATGTTCATGGGGGCCACAGCATCACCCGGGTGGCGCAGTGGTCTAAGGCACTGCATCTCAGTGCAAGAGGCGTCACTACAGTCCCTGGTTCAAATCCAGGCTGTATCACATCCGGACGTGATTGGGAGTCCCATAGGGCGGCACACAATTGGCCCAGCATTGTCCAGGTTTGACCGGGGTAGGCCGTCATTGTAAATAGTAATTTGTTCTTAACTGACTTGCCTAGTTAAATAAAGGTCAAATTAAAAAGTAAATAAAAAAAGAGCTGACATTCTACTGGTCGCTGGCTGGTGGGTGAAAGTATGAACACTTACAAAATGACACTAGAACTGTTTAGTGATCCCTCCCAGTCTCTCACAGACAAGCTTCAACAGAAAGTGCAGGCTAACTCGTTCCATATGGCAAGCCTGGGCTACGGAAGGGGAAGAGAGGGAAGGGAATACAAGACTTCCCTAAGTGTGGAAATGACATAGTGTTTGGCATACAACTACGAGGCTTATGTGGTCAAGAAATGGCAGACCAATCAGACACAATGGATCCTTTGACACCCATTGAACCACATTACACTAAATCCTAATGGCTGAAATCAAGAACATTATATAGTGGTATATTGAAGAGGCCAGAACTGGCCCCACTTCCCAACTTAGGCCTTTTCCCACTATAGAGCTGAGGCAAGCCATGCTGAACCAAACTGTACTGAGCTGGCCTGGTTATGCATCCACATTAGTTACTGGAACTGTTCTGAAAAGGACACGGAAAAGATCAGGATAGTGTGAAAAGGGTACATCACACTGGTGTTGCTGAGGGCGAGTTTAGTTGACTCACCCTGAACACAGAATTTGAGCTCCTTTATATCGATGACGGTACTGGCGGGCATCCTGTCTGGAACCTTCTTGCTCATACGGCTGTAGTTCCTCCTCTTCTTGGTCTCGCCCCACAGGTTGGAGCCGCCATGCATGCTGGGTATGTTGAGGACGGCGATGCCTTCCAACGACGTGCTGCTGAGGTCCAGGATGATACCATCACACTGAGGGAGAAAGAGAGAGGGGAAGTGATGGAGGAGGGTAGAGCGAGGGAGAGAGGGGGAGGGAAGGAGAGAAAGAGAGAAATAAATAAATAGAAAGAGGAGGAGAGGGAGAGGGAGATAAAGAGAGAGAGAGGGAGAACGAGAGAAAGAGAGATGGAGAGATAAAGAGAGAGGTAGAAAGAGTGAAAGAGACAGAGGGGAGGGGAGATGAGAGAGAGAGATCATGAACAAATACTTGAAACAATGGCTGAGACAGAACTGTGGACCCTAATAGATAGCCTAGAGTATCTTCAAGGAGGCTTCGCAGCGCTGCTACTTGCTAATTACAGGCGCAGCGGTCTAAGGCACTGCATCTCAGTGCTAGAGGCGTCACTACAGACAACCTGGTTCGAATCCAGGCTGTATCCCAACCGGCCGTGATTGGGAGTCCCATAAGGCGGCGCACAATTGGCCCAGCGTCGTCCGGGTTTGGCCGGTTTAGACCGTCATTGTAAATAAGAATTTGATCTTAATTGACTACCTAGTTAAATTTAAAAAACAGTGTCAAAAAGGGCTCCTCTTCAAAAGGTACTTAGAGATAATTGTCTTTTCTGCACATCCATTCAAGGCAAGAACTATAGAGATTACATCCTTGTGTTTTCATTGAAGCTATGCTAATGAATGGTGTCACCTGACAGTATGTTTCATGTGAACCACAGACAGTATAAGGCTATCTGTTACAGATTGAAAATCAAAGGGGCCTTCTACTGTGATGGAGAATAATAGAATATTGTTTATAACAGTATCCATGTGTGGATATTGGGAGGAGCAATGGTATACAATGAATCATTTTTACAGTAGCATCACAGTGCATGTTTGTATCAATACATTACATAATGTTGCCTTTGAGCGTTCTACCAGACTGTGTATCGAAATTCTAGAAGAAAACAACCTCTGTGTCCCAGCTAGTGATTAACTAGAAAATGTACACATTCTTTGTGTACACTTCGACATTGTCGGTCCAAGTGTGCACTTTTCCATAAAGTCCCTATCAACAAATGTGTTCAAATAAGCTAATGTAGAAACAGAAAAAGAAAACACATTCACAATATTCAGCGACCACCCTCGGTGAAAGCAAATGATGTTTGAATGTACCTCAACCCACAAGTGCTGTCAGAGCAAAGAAATATTTAGGTTTGAGTGCCCATGAAAAACAGTTTCAGGAACACACACAGAATATGACTCACACATACTCTCACGCGCATACGCGCGCACACACGCACACACACACACACACACACACAGTCTAGAAAGTGCTTTCATTGTCAGTCTACTCTGTGAAGCTTTTAATAGCCCAGTTTAATTACATCTTGCAGGGCGATATAACTTCAGTGGTGAATCCTGCTACACCACATTTTACCACCCATCACTCTGTTCTCTGCTTCAAGGCATTAAACCGGGGATTTGACTGCTTGGCAGACTGTCTGTCTGTCTGTCTGTCAGGTCTGTCTGTGTGTGTGTCTGTTACACACTGAAAATAGTGGAGGCTCCTCAGTGAATTTCATAAAAATAAAAAGCGAAACATTAAAGATATCCTTTTTGAATGCAACTATACTAAATATATTCACGTCACCAAATAATTGATTAAAACACACTGTTTTGGAATGAAGGTCTACAGTAGCCTCACAGCACTCTGTAGGGTAGCACCATGGTGTAGCCGGAGGACAGCTAGCTTCCGTCCTCCTCTGGGTACATTAACTTCAATGCAAAACCTAGGAGGCTCATGGTTCTCACCCCCTTCCATAGACTTATATAGTAATTTTGACAACTTTCAGAGGATGTCCTCCAACCTATCAGAGCTCTTGCAGCATGAACTGACATGTTGCCTACCCAATCAAAAGATCAGAGAATGAATCTAATACTAAAAGTGTAAGCTACAGCTAGTTAGCACTGCAGTGCATAAAATGTGGTGAGTAGTTGACTCAAAGAGAGAGAAAGACAATAGTTGAACAGTTTTGAACAAATTAATTTATTCCAAAATTAAGGAGAAGCGAGAGAGAAAGAGAGCTAGCTATATTTGGTTGTATTGTTTTTGCCTACTCAAACACCTGGCTCAAACAGAGAGGGATGCTATGTTAGCTAGCAGGCTATCCAACACCGGAACTCTTCCAATTCAAGGCAATCTTTAGATTTTTATTAATTTATTGCCACTGGGGCCCGCCGGTGTAATTGCTACTTTCTGACTGTACACGGTACTTGTGTTAGTTCTAGTAGATACAGTATGTTGACTATGACGTGACAACGATGTAGGCTGTGTGTAGTGGTTAGCGGTCATTATATGAACGTTTTTCACCTGGTTACAAACAGCTGATGTGTTGTGCACTGAAGTCCACAAGCGAAGGAAAAAAGTGAGAGGAGGAGAGCGTGTAGATAGTTGCGAGAAGGATCATGCTGTTTTTATGTGGCTGCTATGAAAGTGAACTGTGTTTACGTGTGATCAGGGGTGTATAGATGCAGTGTGCAAGGCGGTATTGAATGTGTCACTGTCTGTCACCTTGATTACAAAACATTATATCGACCTGTGCACCTACTTTGTAGCAACCTCATGATGGGTACAGGGAAAATTTGAGTATAATGTAGTAGCCTAAACCTATAGATGTTACATTAAGCTGGGTGAATGGAATATGAATGACAGTCATCCAATTTGCTGCAATAGAAATAAGGCCATGCTCACAAAAACAGGATCATCCTCCTTAATCTTAAACAGCACTGACTGCCACTGTTGTGTGTATAATGAAGCCTTCGCTGAGAGATAAGAATAGCTACCTTCCCCATGGGATTAAAATAATTTGTTTTAATTTCACTTTGATGTCTTTTAAGATGTCTTTTTTTGTTTGCAGGTTAAAGTCTGTCATTTAAAAGAAAATTAAAACAACAGCGGTGAACTGTTTAAACTTTGTCATCCCAAGATGTCCATAAGATGTGTTGATAAACAATTTAAATCACCAACTGATCTCCAGCCAAAGTGAAACTCTTGAGAGAGAGAGAGAGAGAGAGAGAGAGAGAGAGACAGAGAGGGAGAGACAGAGAGAGAGAGAGAGCGAGAGAGAAACAGAGACAGTGAGAGAGAGAGAGCGAGAGCGAGAGAGAGAGAGAGAGAGAGAGAGAGAGAGAGAGAGAGAGAAAATAACATTTTGGTGCTGTCAAAAAAAGTCCAGCTAAAGGGAATACCGGTGACTCACCTCCACTTCGATACACTCGTTGAGTTTCTTGCAAGTGGCGGAGATGGTCTCTGTGGTGCCAAACTCAAAGTACCACAACTTGTTCTTCATTCTGTCAATCAAACAGGAAGGAACAGGAAGAGAAAGAGAGGAAGTGTCATCAGGGGTACTACAGTTGCACTGGTTTTTACTGTATTTCCATTATTCATTGATTCTTTGGCAGAATATGTCAACGCATAGGAAGCCTACGGTACATGGAATAAACTGTGTTAATATTCAGCAAACTTAACATGTGTAAATATTTGTATGAACATAACAATATTCAACAACTGAGACATAAACTGAACAAGTTCCACAGACATGTGACTAACAGACATGGAAAAATGTGTCCCTGAACAAAGGGGGGGGGGGGGGGGTCAAAATCCAAAGTAAAAGTCAGTATCTGGTGTGGCCACCAGCTGCATTAAGTACTGCAGTGCATCTCCTCCTCATGGACTGCACCAGATTTGCCAGATCTTGCTGTGAGATGTTACCCCACTCTTCCACCAAGGCACCTGCAAGTTCCTGGACATTTCTGGGGGGGAATGGCCCTAGCCCTCACTCTCTGATCCAACTAGTCCCAGACGTGCTCAATGGGATTGAGATCCGGACTCTTCGCTGGCCATGGCAGAACACTGACATTCCTGTTTTGCGGGAAATCACGCACAGAACGAGCAATATGGCTGGTGGCATTGTCATGCTGGAGGGTCATGTCAGGATGAGCCTGCAGGAAGGGTACCACATAAGGGAGGAGGATGTCTTCCCTGTAACGCACAGCATTGGGATTGCCTGCAATGACAACAATCTCATTGGAGCCTCCACCTCCACATCGATCCAGCTCCAGCTCATTCCTTTGACGATAAATGCGAATCCGATCATCACCCCTGGTGAGACAAATCCGTGACTCGTCAATGAAGAACACTTTTTGCCAGTCCTGTCTGGTCCAGCGATGGTGGGTTTGTGCCCATAGGCGACGTTGTTGCCGGTGATGTCTGGTGAGGACCTGCCTTACAACAGGCCTACAAGCCCTCAGTCCAGCCTCTCTCAGCCTATTGCGGACAGTCTGAGCACTGATGGAGAGATTGTGCGTTCCTGGTGCAACTCGGGCAGTTGTTGTTGCCATCCTGTACCTGTCCCGTAGGTGTGATGTTTGGATGTACCGATCCTGTGCAGGTGTTGTTACACGTGGTCTGTCACTGCGAGGACAATCAGCTGTCCGTCCTGTCTCCCTCTAGCACTGTCTTAGGCATCTCACAGTACGGACATTGCAATGTATTGCCCTGGCCACATCTGCAGTCCTCATGCCTCCTTGCAGCATGCCTAAGGCACATTTACGCAGATGAGCAGGGACCCTGGGTATCTTTCTTTTGTTTTTTTTCAGAGTCAGTAGAAAGTCCTCTTTAGTGTCCTACGTTTTCATAGCTGTGATCTTAATTGCCTACCGTCTGTAAGCTTAACGACCGTTCCACAGGTGCATGTTCATTAATTGTGTATGGTTCATTGAACAAGCATGGGAAACAGTGTTGAAACCCTTTACAAAGAAGATGTGTGAAATTATTTGGATTTTTACGAATTATCTTTGAAAGACAGGGTCCTGAAAAAGCGACGTGTCTCTTTTTGCTGAGTTTAGTTGTCTACTATCCAAGTCCTGTCAGGGTAGGGAAATTAAACACAACAACTTTTGACAGTTTTCTGTCATGTTTGCTGTCATGTGAGGATCAGGTCGAAGCACTGCTAATGCAGCCCAACACCTAAACTCAACTAGGGGACAGCATTTCATTTTCAGAGCAATGAAGCACACAGGACACCTCCACATGGTCATTTTCGCTTCAGCAAAGGCTTGCATGACAACAATGACTTTGGGTGTGGAACAGCGACCAAGCCTACCATAAGATCATGTTTAATGACCCCCCTCCCCCCCACCACCACCCCAATTCAAAAACATACAACAACCTTTAGCCCTACAAAGTTGAAGTTCATGTTTAGTTCTGCCCTGGAGTTTGGCTTGCCAGAGGAGACCTGTGTGGCATTTTTGTAAATGTAGATGTATCACTTTTTCTGTGATTTACACTAGTAACAAAGATGCATACAGAGGTGATATGCACATCCTAAACTTCAGAAAACCTGTACTGGGCAAAACATACGGTAGATTAAGAAAGGGAAGCCCTGCACACTGTCCAAGGATTCTCCCTAGTGCTTTAGTCCTGCATCATGATACAACAAAGAATCATGTAACAAAAGACAAAGGATTAATGCTTCTGACTGTCAACACAGCCTGGATTCAAGAGAGAGAGAGGAACTGAACAGAGAGGTAAGGAAATTAACTTAACTGCAATTACATTTAACTATAATGAATCATTTTGATTTCCTCCATTTTATGATCAGATTACAACATCCTTGTCCCCAGGGGAAAGAATTGCCTATCTAAATGGATCTGGATTGTAAAGACTTGGACTCTACTGTCCTACTGAGCCCTGCTATTTCATCTCTTCTACTGTACCTCCCCAGTCCTGGTGAAAGGTTGATGGGCTACACAAAGAAACCTCAGTGAGACAGCTGTTAGGTGTGGGAAAGGAACATCACTGGCTGTGAAGAGAGATTCAAATCCCCAAGGGCAACATGAGCCAGTATTGGGAGTGTGTGTGTGTGTGTGTGTGTGTGTGTGTGTGTGTGTGTGTGTGTGTGTGTGTGTGTGTGTGTGTGTGTGTGTGTGTGTGTGTGTGTGTGTGTGTGTGTGTGTGTGTGTGACAGACAGACAGACAGACAGACAGACAGACAGACAGACAGAGACAGTGTGTCGATACTGATCAATCAGACAGACAAGGCTGTACATTTCAGACTGCAAGAATCAGCCTTCAGTCGTTCACTGCATGGTCCTACACAACACCTCCGTCTGCACCTCATCCTGTACCAGGCCTCAGAACATTTACTGCTTCCCTGAGGACTTGTTCTACTCAACGACTACAGTGAAAGGCACAATTATTTCACGGTCAGTCTGGTCAAAACAAAAAGTCATGTGTTGTACTTCTTCTATGCTAACAAGAAATCAGGTCAGTTTTACAGTGTGTTCCAGAAACATGGCAAACACAGGTCTAGCTGTCTTGCTGATATTGACAACATGGTTATTGGTAAAGCGAGCTCTGTTGCCATGTGGGCAAAGCCGGTACCATGTTACTGTTACACAGTGGTGCAGCAGGGCTCTCTAGACTAGACATCAGTGTATTTCAGTACAGTGGGAATAAACCAAACAAACACAATGTGTCAATCTAAGCTTTAGAGGGAGATATACACTACCGGTCCAAAATGTTCTAACACCTACTCATTCAAGGGTTTTTCTTTATTTTGACTATTTTCTACGTTGTAGAATAATAGTGAAGACATCACAACTATGAAATAACACATATGAAATCATGTAATAACCAAAAAAGTGTTGAACAAATCAAAATGTATTTTATATTTGAGATTCTTCAAACTAGCCACCCTTTGCCTTGATGACAGCTTTGCACACTCTTGGCATTCTCTCAACCAGCTTCATGCATTTCAATTAACAGGTGTTTCTTGTTAAAAGTTCATTTGTTGAATTTCTTTCCTTCTTAGTGTGTTTGAGCCAATCAGTTGTGTTGTGACAAGGTAGGGGTGGTTTACACAAGATAGCCCTATTTAGTTAAAGACCAAGTCCATAGTATGAGAAGAACAGCTCAAATGAACAAAGATAAACGACAGTCCATCATTACTTTAAGACGAGGTCAGTCAATACGGAAAATTTCAAAAACTTTGAAAGTTTCTTCAAGTGCAGTCGCAAAAACCATCAAGTGCCCTGATGAAACTGGCTGTCATGAGGACCGCCACAGGAATGGAAGACCCAGAGTTACCTCTGAGGATAAGTTCATTAGAGTTACCAGCCTCAGAAATTGCAGCCCAAAAAATGCTTCACAGAGTTCAAGGAACATACACATCTCAACATCAACTGTTCAAAGGAGACTGTGTGAATCATGCTTTCATGGTCGAATTGCTGCAAAGAAACCACTACTAAGCGACACCAATAAGAAGAAGAGACTTGCTTGGGCCAAGAAGCAAGAGCAATGGACATTAGACTAGACATTAGAATTCAAGGCACACTTATCCAGCATGGCTACCACAGCATTCTGCAGTGATGCACCATCCTATCTGGTTTGAACTTAGTGGGACTTTCATTTGTTTTTCAACAGGACAATGACCCAACAAACCTCCAGGCTGTGTTAAGGGCTATTTTACCAAGAAGCAGAGTGATGGAGTGCTGCATCAGATGACCTGGCCTCCACAATCCCCCGACCTCAACCAAATTGAGATGGTTTGGGATGAGTCGGACTGCAGAGTGAAGGAAAAGCAGTCAACAAATGCTCAGCATATGTGGGAACTCCTTCAAGACGGTTGGAAAAGAATTCCACTTGAAGCTGATTGAGAGAATGGCAAGAGTGTACAAAGCTGTCATCAAAGCAAAGGGTGCTATTTGAAGAGTCTCAAATATAAAAATAGACTATTATCCTGCAATGTAGAAAATAGTAAAAATAAAGAAAAACCCTTGAATGAGTAGGTGTTCTAAAACTTTTGACCGGTAGTGTATGCTTTTTACTACATTAGCTAGGTACTTGTAACATATGTCCCTCCAGAGTCTCAAACTGTAAGTATAGTTCAAAGCAGCTTGCCACCTCAGTAACTACCCCATAATCATCCAGTGTTACTTGAAGACATAGTTCAATGTTCAGTCTTCCTCACACTCACCTCACGGTTCACTAGAAACCCCTGCTCTGTCAATTATAGGATTATGAGCATATTTGAGATCACAATTAGACACGGTTTCAATTCT
Organism: Oncorhynchus clarkii lewisi; assembly: GCF_045791955.1. Taxonomy (NCBI): domain Eukaryota; kingdom Metazoa; phylum Chordata; class Actinopteri; order Salmoniformes; family Salmonidae; genus Oncorhynchus; species Oncorhynchus clarkii. The sequence goes on along the minus strand of NC_092149.1, from coordinate 61,323,600 downwards.
CAATGAGCCAAACTGCCTAACCTCATTAGCTAGCTTCCACTTGAGAAGCCCTGTAAAAATGCAATTAACTGAAATGTTTTTTCTCTCTCTTTTGGACAGAGGAGAGCGCCAGGGAGAGAAAGGTACCTCCACAAGCCCTGCTTGTATCCCCCTGAGTGCTGAGAAAAACCTTCAGAAAATGTACTGAATAAAAGCTGCATTTGGCCTAGGCTCACAGCCTTCTGGCACTAGTGTTTCAGACTCAGAGACCATTTTGTATACTGATGAGAAAAGGTTTTTTCATTCATATGCTTTGAGAGTTCCAGCTCAACATGCAAAGCTGTGCCTGTCTGTATGTAGGGCTGGTGAATGGAAAGGAATGGGTTCACAGGTTCAAACTGGGCTAACTGTGGCCTCAGGAGGCAAAGACTGATCAGTCTTCCTGATTGGAGCCCAGCCAAAACACACTAGAGAGAGAACCAACGTTGATGGATGGATTGATATTTAATTACGGGAGGGAGGACATTGTGGTTAGCAGCATCTTAAGGATGGGAAAGGGAGGGGGATACAAACGTAGACCTAGATACAGGTGGTATGAAATGACAGTGTTGTGGTTAAAACAGTGGCTTCAGATTCACAAAAGTCCTTGGGGCACTAAACCCCTACGCCCACTCATCCTTCAAACCCCCCCCCACCCCCATCAGAGTGATAACCATCTCTCCTAATCCCCAGTGAGAGCAGTGACCAACTGACCTCCCCTCTGCTTCCTCATCCCTCCCTCCCTTCCTGTATCTCTGGTACAGATCAGTCAAAGCTTACCTCGGCTTGCATGGGCAGCAACAGTAGGGTCGTTCCACGAAAATATGACATTGTGCACCAATATTTCATTTTCAAATCCTGTTATATTAAATGAAGTGCCCTTTAATATAGACCACATGGCAAATTCAATGAATCTGATTTTTAATATGAATAAAGACATCCGCATTTTGACGTTCCTCTGTTTTAACCCCAACATTTCTCCAAGTTTTCACCATCATTGTAAAGCCCTGGTTATTTTGGTGCTTTGACAGTCATTTCTGAAAATGATTATTTATTTAATGTGATTAGTGATTAATCTAATCATACGAAATATCTATCCCTCACTTTAAGGTCAACCCTGTTACGTGAACTGAAGTTTCATATAAATGGTGAAACTATTCCTTTTGAAAAAAAATATATCAAAAGAAACATTGAACAACTAATAGTCAAATCGTAGTGGAGAAGCAGGTGACCTGGTTCTGCTCTTATTGGCCGTTTTGTGGGCCTCATTTATCAACCGTGCTACATTTCTTATTCAATTCTGGCATACAATTAGATTCTAGGTCTAGGAGTTTTGTGCGCCACAAATGATTGGGATTTATCAAACTGTCGCGCACAACATATATACATATTTTCATTGATAAACTAGAGCCATATTATATTTGTGCGGTGGTGAACGAGTGCTACAATACCTCCTGGAAAACACCCTCCATTCACATTTTATGGTAACAAAAACGCCCTCGTTTGCTGTATTATTTTGAGATGTTGGAACTGGGCCATGATAGTTCCTAAAAGAAAGTGCAATGGCAAATTTGATCACATTTCTGTAGAGGTGTGGGCAGAATGTTACAGTGACCATTCCAAACAACAAAATGCACGCTGCCTAGCGAATGCCAAGCACTGGCCGTGCATTCTGCAGGATTGATTGTCCTTTCAAGCAATTTAAAAGTAAATGCTACACTCCACACTTCCATGCAAATTATGAATTGTTGTTCAATATTTTGTTTATAAACACAATCATATATTGATATCTCCTGGCTTGGTATAGGCTCTGAAATTAAATAGGTTAGGCTACGATTTCACGCTCCTAATCCTATTGCACAGCAATACTGGAGCCTACCCATACTGTCACATAGGATTAGGTCTACTGTCAAGGCTACCGGTCTATTTACTTTCCAGCATGCTTGGCTATTGAATGAGCGATTGATAAATAGTAGCCTACTATTTGTTGTGTCGTGGGAATAATTGAAACTAGTTATGTCAGAAAAGGAGAGAGACGTCCTGCAATATGATTATGATTTAAGCCTATATAATACAAGTAAAATAAACTTATTAGAGGACATGCAGCTATGCGATCTCCTTACCAATGGAAAATGCATCCGTTTTATCATTAGGCCTACGTTTTAATGTTCTTTTTAGCCTACCATGATTATGGGAGGTGCATCAAACACCTCCCATTTCCCACAAACTAACAATAAGCCTATTTGCTTGCCATACAGTTGATCAACCTTCTAGAAGTTGTGTTCAAGCAGGGTTTGAGATTTACGCGGAGATATGCACACTTTCCCGTCAAGGTCAACATTTAAGAATACCAACCATTGCGGGGAAAAAATGATGCATGCAAGGTTACTTTATTTTGCACTTAATAGGCACTTACTATGCTTTTATTTAACCTCTTAAGATGGATTTTTTAAAATGTATTAACTTGAACAATTTATGACAGAAAGTTAAAATGAGGTGAAATAAAACTTTGTTGACTGAGGTACACAACCCAAAAGGTACTTATTTGATGGAAGGACCCAGCAGCCTTTATCTGGTTGATCCTGACTGAGATACAGACAGAGGGAGGCTGTGTGTGTATGGCTGTGCCATGGCTTGCACTGTTACACCCAGAGATAGGAGGGGGTGGGAGGCAGAAGAGAGGGAGGTGCTGATGATAAAATGGCATGGGGTGTTTGGTTTGGAAGTGGGAGATGAGGCGAGACTAGGGTGGGGCTGTGCGTGTGTGAATGCTGGGGAATACTAATCCCAGTAACTAACCCTGTTCTGGGATCTCAGTTAATCCAATCAGATGACCAGTTTACATCAACCTAAAGACCTGCAGTTGATAAAGGTGCTTATTAAGTAAGAGTGATACAATGGTTATCCCAGTTCCAGATCAACTATACTGATTCGTTGGGAAGAGATTAAGTTATAACTCAGGGAAGCCATGTATGAATAACCATTTAAAATGTTGTGTTGACACAACCCCACCCATGGTTTGATAACCTCTGACCCCGTCTCCTGGCTGTAGACAAGCCCTGATGACCCTCTCCTTTCCCCACTACACTGACAGGTTCTGCCAATGACTGACGAGGTAGCTTGCAGCAGCAGACAGAGAGTCTGTGGGGTGAGGAGAGGAGCCACAGGGTTTATACCGATCTGAGAATAGAAAAGACAGATAGAGTAAGTGACCTGGCTCACCTATTGTATAAAGCCCCCAAACTCAACTCTGTACCTTGAAGCCAGTTCCACTGTATTTTTTCATTGTTCCCCTCTAGTCAAAGACTGAGTTATACCTGGGACACCAGGGGTGTGCAATTAGTTATCAGGTAGAACAATAAACCAGCAGGCTCTGGACCTTGTAGGGTAACAGTTGATATGAAGGGACACACACACACACACACACCAATAAATCTGACACAGATCCACTAGTTATAAAGGCACATGGTGTATGATCTTTCTCAGAGTCCTAAAAATAAAAACACCATATGAAACATGCCATATGATCTGAGGAAGCATGTCAGTGGAGAGCTAATGTCTGGCAGCGAGTCAGAGAGTCAGGCAACAGAGACGACTAGGTATATTTATCCTTTACACCACAGGAACACAACAGCACGACATGACCGGTTTAAACGGTTAAAATAAACATTAACACACAGTGTGCTATACTTATCTGGACACTCAAAACCATACTGTAGGCCAACACATGACCACACACTACATAAACAGAGAGCTGGAGTGCTACCATGGGAGGCAGACAGTAGCAACACGCATGCCCTGCCCACGTGAGGATCTGTCTTCCAGCAATCTATTTATTTCCTGTGTTTGAGACATGACAAATCCACTTGTCACTTAAATCTCACTGGATTGATTGCTTTATTTTAACCCGTTAATGTTACGACCACGGAAATAATTGAAATGACCTGTCAAACACATCCTGGTAATGGCTGAAATGGGCTCAGTGCAATACAGTACATTGTCATTCGGAAAGTATCCAGACCCCTTGACTTTTTCCACATTTTGTTAGGTTACAGCGTTATTCTAATATTGATGAAATAGTTTTTTCCTCTCATCAATCTACACACAATATCCCATAATGACATCACAATATCCCATAATGACATCACAATATCCCATAATGACATCACAATATCCCATAATGACAAAGCAAAAGCACGTTTTTAGAAACGTTAGCAACTTTGAAAAAAACAGAAATATCACATTTACATACAGTTGAAGTCGGAAGTTTACAAACACCTTGTCAAATACATTTAAACTCAGTTTTTCACAATTCCTGACATTTAATCCGATGAAATATTCCCTGCTTTAGGTCAGTTAAAATCACCATTTTATTTTGTGAAATGCCTGGGGTGTTTGGTTTGGAAGTGGGAGATGAGGCAAGACTAGGGAGGGGCTGTGCGTGTGTGAATGCTGGGGAATACTAATCCCAGTAACTAACCCTGTTCTGGGATCTCAGTTAATCCAATCAGATGACCAGTTTACATCAACCTAAAGACCTGCAGTTGATAAAGGTGCTTATTAAGTAAGAGTGATACAATGGTTATCCCAGTTCCAGATCAACTATACTGATTCGTTGGGAGGAGATTAAGTTATAACTCAGGGAAGCCATGTATGAATAATAGTGGAGAGAATGATTTATTTCATCTTTTATTTCTTTCATCACATTCCCAGTGGGTCAGACGTGTACATACACTCAGTTAGTATTTGTTGGCATTGCCTTTAAATTGTTTAGGGTAGCCCTCCACAACCTTCCCACAATAAGTTGGGTGAATTTTGGCCCATTCCTCCTTGCTCGCACACGCTTTTTCAGTTCTTCCCACACATTTTCTATGGGATTGAGGTCAGGGTTTTGTTATGGGCACTCCAATACCTTGACTTTGTTGCCCTTAAGCCATTTTGCCACAACTATGGAAGTATGCTTGGGGTCATTGTCCATTTGGAAGACCCAATTGCGACCAAGCTTCAACCTCCTGACTGATGTCTTGAGATGTTGCTTCAATATATCCACATAATTTTCTTCCTCATGATGCCATCTATTTTCTGAAGTGCACCAGTCCCTCCTCCAGCAAAGCTACCCCACAACATGATGCTGCCACCCCCGTGCTTCACGGTTTGGATGGTGTTCTTCGGCTTGCAAGCAGTTCTATTTTTGTTTCATCAGACCAGAGGACATTTCTCCAAAAAGTACAATCTTTGTCCCCATGTGCAGTTGCAAACCGTGGTCTGGCTTTTTTTATGGTGGTTTTGGAGCAGTGGCTTCTTCCTTGCTTGAGCGGCCTTTCAGGTTATGTTGATATAGGATTCGTTTTACTGTGGATATAGGTACTTTTTTACCCGTTTCCTCCAGTATCTTCACAAGGTCCTTTGCTGTTGTTCTGGGATTGATTTGCACTTTTCGCACAAAAGTACATTAATCTCTAGGAGACAGAGCTTCCTGAGCGGTATGACGGCTGCGTGGTCCCATGGTGTTTATACTTGAGTACTATTGTTTGTACAGATTAACGTGGTACCTTCAGGCGTTTGAAAATTGCTCCTAAGGGTCTACAATTTTTTTCCTGAGGTCTTGGCTGATTTCTTTTCCATTGATGTCATGCAAAGAGGCACTGAGTTTGAAAGTAGGCCTTGAAATACATCCACAGGTACACCTTCAATTGACTCAAACAATGTCAATTAGCCTATCAGAAGCTTCTAAAGCCATGACATCATTTTCTGGAATTTTACAAGCTGTTTAAAGGCACAGTCAACTTCGTGATTGTAAATTTCTGACCCACTGGAATACAGAGATACAGTGAGTTATAAGTGAAATAATCTGTAAACAATTGTTGGAAAAATGACTTGTGTCATACACAAAGTAGATGTCCTAACTGACTTGCCATAACTATAGTTTGTTAACAAGAAATTTAGTTGTTGAAAAACGAGTTTTAATGACCCCAATCTAAGTGTATCTAAACTTCCGACTTCAACTGTAAGTATTCAGACCTGTAGATTGATGAGGAAAATGTTTTATTTAATCAATTTTAGAATAAGGCTATAACGTAACACATTGTAGAAAAGGGGAAGGGGTCTGAATACTTTCTGAATGCACTGAATGAGTGCCTTCTAAGAAATGTTAGAATAAATTGAATACCTTAATTCTCACAAAAATCCCTGAACTCCATTAATTATTTGTCTGTGCCAGTAAAATGTTTTATGTGCAACAATTCAGTCAATATCTGATGGATTTTAAACGTTCTAAATGTTTGGAGTATGTTCATATATTGTTCAACCATTACATTAATTATATATATATATATATATATATATATATATATAACCTATATATATGTGTTGTAAATGTAACAATTTTGATGACCTTGCTATAGACAGAGTCTCTTTCTGCTCATCACACACAAAGCAAAGCAGATTGCATTGATTGAACTTGATTCATCAATGTGAAAATAATGAAGCAATGCCCCGATTAGCTTGAGAATAATTCATATTGACAGCAGCTGGCACAGCAGCACAGATCCAGGTCAGTGCTCTGTGCTCAGAGTGTGAATGCTCTTGGTAGTGCCCAACAAAAGTCTATTGTAGTCTACTACATATTGACTGTAAAGGGATGAATAAACGAATAAAGATCTTCTCCCCTAGAGAAGGAGGAGCCCCATTAGCCCATTCAGGCCAGGAGTGTTCCATTCTCACATCTAGGTGGGTGTCATTCACAATTCCTGTCAAAGCCCCTGCCCCCTCCTCTTTCTGTGGTGGCTGAATTGTAAGAGTGAAATATAATATATCATAATGTCAAAGGTGAGGCTCGGTCTTTTGTTACATTCTTTGACTAAATGCAGCCTAGACGCCCTGCCTCTCTTCTAATCTGCATTGTTACCGCTGGGAAACCATTGGGAAACCGATTGTCCATTGGACTTAACCAAGACCTTACAGTGTCATTGTAATGAGACCAACAAAAGCATCAAGAGATGTTTTACTTTTTTCTCACAGGGCAATCTGACACTAATCTAAAACTTCCTCTCCACCCCTTCCCCCTGGGGCCCGACACACACATGCAAGCACGCACGCACACATGCACGCACCCCATTGCATTGTGCTATGTCTCTGTGGTCATTAGCACCAAGGTTCCTCGCTCCCTGTGGTCTGACTATTGGGGCTACTGGAGCTACTGGGGCTACTGGGGCTACTGGTGCTACTGGTACTACTGGGGCTACTGGTTCTACTGAGGCTACTGAGGCTTACACATGCTGATGGCTCCTCCATTGGCTAAGGTGTCAGATCTCACACAGTGGCGAGAGGGGCCGTGTGTGTGTGTGTGTGTGTGTGTGTGTGTGTGTGTGTGTGTGTGTGTGTGTGTGTGTGTGTGTGTGTGTGTGTGTGTGTGTGTGTGTGTGTGTGTGTGTGTGTGTGTGTGTGTGTGTGGGTGGGTGGGTGGGTGTATGTGTGTGAGTGTGTGTGTGTTTGTGTGTGACATGGAGCACAACAAAGCACTCAGGCATATAGTCCATTAGGCCACTCACTCTCTGAATTCAGCCATGTCAAAGGTCACTCATTGAGTGATATTTTCTCACCAGTCCCCCCTCTCTCTCTCTGGCTCTCACAGTAATGGGAGACCAAAGTGCCTGGTAGTCTAATCATCTCTAGATATAGAGCCACTGTCCTGCACCAAAAAAGCCCCAGAAGTTTTACAAACCAAAGTTGATGTGTTACAGCCTTGTTGCAAACATCCTTGGCCAGCAGTGCTACCATTGTCTCTGTGTCCGGAACGCCAGCCAAATGGCACAGACAGAGAGTCAGTCAGTCACAGAGTCAACAGCATCACAGTGTTGATATTCTGGGGAATACTTTCAGAACCCTATGGTCCAAGTAGTGCCCTAGAATAGGGTAGTGCACTAGAATAGGGTGCCAATTGGGATGCCCAGACAGTGTCTATCTTCTGTTAAATAGTTTTACAATGTGACAAAATAACAATCATGATAACCAGCCATTCTGTCAGCAGGATAACTCCATGGCAACCTCTCTCCTTTTCGTAGGTCCAGTGGCATTTGGGAACAGCATAAATATAATGTTTGACTTGGAAACCCACTGACTGGAATTGTAGCAATAATCAAGCCACATGAAATAACTCCCCATGCAGAAGTAGATTTTATTTTATTTCTAAAATTAGAATAGAACTGAAATAAAGACTAGAATGTGTCCTACACATATCTCTTTATCCACTGCTCGTCTCTGGCTCTTGGTCTCAATCTGGAAGGCACCTAAGTGGCAAGACAGATCTGGGTCCAGGCTATCAATCTGTGGCAGTTCACAACAGTTTTACGACAATATCCTGATTAACCTGAGGTATGCTGTAATATCTCTGCCTGTGTCATGTTGTGTCTTGTCTCTGTCCTTTCCCTTCACCCTGTCTCCCTCTGCTGGTCGTTGTTAGGTTACCTTTTCTCCCCCGCTTTCTCCCAGCTGTTCCTTGTCTCCTCTAACTACCCATTCACCCCGTTTCCCACCTGTTCCCTTTTTCCCTCTGATTAGGTCCCTATATCTCTCTCTGTTTCTGTTCCTGTCCTTGTCGGATTCTTGTTTGTGTTTCATGCCTGAGCCAGACTATCGTCATGTTTGCTGTAACCTTGTCCTGTCCTGTCGGAATCTGCCGGTCTATCTGAGCCTACCTATGTTTGGTTATTAAAGAAGCTCTGTTTAAGTTAGTTCGCTTTTGGGTCCTCATTCACTCACCATAACAGAAGAATCCGACCAAGAATGGACCCAGCGACTTCGGATCCTCTCCACTCAGCCGTCGGGATCCAGGGAGCGATGCTAGGCAGACACGAGCAGGAAGTGTCTGCTGCTCGACATGCCGTTGAGACCCTGGCCACCCAAGTCTCCAACCTCACAGAACAGGTTCACCATCTCCGCCTCGATCCACCGGCCACTTCCAGGGCTTTCGAATCTCCGGAGCCCAGAATCAATAACCCGCCGTGTTACTCTGGGGAGCCCACTGAATGCCGCTCGTTCCTCACCCAGTGTGATATTGTGTTTTCTCTCCAGCCCAACACTTACTCCAGGAGCACTGCTCGTGTCGCCTACGTCATATCTCTCCTTATTGGACGGGCTCGTGAGTGGGGCACGGCAATCTGGGAGGCAAGGGCTGAGTGTACTAACCAGTATCAGGACTTTAAGGAGGAGATGATACGGGTTTTTGATCGATCTGTTTTTGGGGAGGAGGCTTCCAGGGCCCTGTCTTCCCTATGTCAAGGTAATCGATCCATAACAGACTACTCTATTGAGTTTCGCACTCTTGCTGCCTCCAGTGGCTGGAACGAGCCGGCTTTGCTCGCTCGTTTTCTGGAGGGTCTCCGCGCAGAGGTAAAGGATGAGATTCTCTCCCGGGAGGTCCCTTCCAGCGTGGATTCCCTGATTGAACTCGCTATTCGCATTGAGCGACGGGTTGATCTGCGTCACCGAGCTCGTGGAAAGGAGCTCGCGTTCTCCGTTGCCCCCCTCTCCGCATCACTACCATCTTCCTCTGCCGGCTCGGGAGCTGAGCCTATGCAGCTGGGAGGTATCCGCATCTCGACTAAGGAGAGGGAACGGAGAATCACCAACCGCCTCTGTCTCTATTGCGGTTCTGCTGGTCATTTTGTCACTTCATGTCCAGTAAAAGCCAGAGCTCATCAGTAAGCGGAGGGCTACTGGTGAGCGCTACTACTCCTGTCTCTCCTTCAAGATCCTGCACTACCTTGTCGGTCCATCTACGCTGGACCGGTTCGTCAGCTTCCTGCAGTGCCTTAATAGACTCTGGGGCGGAGGGCTGTTTTATGGACGAGACCTGGGCTCGGGAACATGACATTCCTCTCAGACAGTTAAGGGAGTCCACGGCCTTGTTCGCCCTGGATGGTAGTCCTCTCCCCAGGATTCAGCGTGAGACGCTACCTTTAACCCTCACTGTTTCTGGTAATCATAGCGAAACCATTTCTTTTTTGATTTTTCGTTCACCTTTTACACCTGTTGTTTTGGGCCATCCCTGGCTAGTTTGTCATAATCCTTCCATTAATTGGTCTAGTAATTCTATCCTCTCCTGGAACGTCTCTTGTCATGTGAAATGTTTAATGTCTGCTATCCCTCCTGTTTCCTCTGTCTCTTCTTCACAGGAGGAGCCTGGTGATTTGACAGGGGTGCCGGAGGAATATCACGATCTGCGCACGGTGTTCAGTCGGTCCAGGGCCACCTCTCTTCCTCCACACCGGTCGTATGATTGTAGTATTGATCTCCTTCCGGGAACCACTCCCCCCCGGGGTAGACTATACTCTCTGTCGGCTCCCGAACGTAAGGCTCTCGAGGATTATTTGTCTGTAGCTCTTGACGCCGGTACCATAGTCCCCTCCTCCTCTCCCGCCGGAGCGGGGTTTTTTTTTGTCAAGAAGAAGGACAGGTCTCTGCGCCCCTGCATAGATTATCGAGGGCTGAATGACATAACAGTTAAGAATCGTTATCCGCTTCCTCTTATGTCTTCAGCCTTCGAGATCCTGCAGGGAGCCAGGTTTTTCACTAAGTTGGACCTTCGTAACGCTTACCATCTCGTGCGCATCAGGGAGGGGGACGAGTGGAAGACGGCGTTTAACACTCCGTTAGGGCACTTTGAATACCGGGTTCTTCCTTTCGGCCTCGCTAACGCTCCAGCTGTCTTTCAGGCATTAGTCAATGATGTCCTGAGAGACATGCTGAACATCTTTGTTTTCGTTTACCTTGACGATATCCTGATTTTTTCACCGTCACTCCAGATTCATGTTCAGCACGTTCGACGTGTCCTCCAGCGCCTTTTAGAGAATTGTCTTTTTGTGAAGGCTGAGAAGTGCACTTTTCATGCCTCCTCCGTCACATTTCTCGGTTCTGTTATTTCCGCTGAAGGCATTAAGATGGATCCCGCTAAGGTCCAAGCCGTCATTGATTGGCCCGTCCCTAAGTCACGCGTCGAGCTGCAGCGCTTTCTCGGCTTCGCGAACTTCTATCGTCGTTTCATCCGTAATTTCGGTCAGGTGGCCGCTCCTCTCACAGCCCTTACTTCTGTCAAGACGTGCTTTAAGTGGTCCGTTTCCGCCCAGGGAGCTTTTGATCTCCTCAAGAATCGTTTTACATCCGCTCCTATCCTTGTTACACCTGACGTCTCTAGACAGTTCGTTGTCGAGGTTGACGCGTCAGAGGTGGGCGTGGGAGCCATTCTTTCTCAGCGCTCCCTCTCTGACGACAAGGTCCACCCATGCGCGTATTTTTCTCATCGCCTGTCGCCGTCGGAACGTAACTATGATGTGGGTAACCGCGAACTGCTCGCCATCCGGTTAGCCCTAGGCGAATGGCGACAGTGGTTGGAGGGGGCGACCGTTCCTTTTGTCGTTTGGACTGACCATAGGAACCTTGAGTACATCCGTTCTGCCAAACGACTTAATGCGCGTCAGGCGCGTTGGGCGCTGTTTTTCGCTCGTTTCGAGTTCGTGATTTCTTATCGTCCGGGCTCTAAGAACACCAAGCCTGATGCTTTGTCTCGTCTCTTCAGTTCTTCAGTAGCCTCCACTGACCCCGAGGGGATTCTCCCTGAGGGGCGTGTTGTCGGGTTGACTGTCTGGGGAATTGAGAGGCAGGTAAAACAAGCGCTCACTCACACTCCGTCGCCGCGCGCTTGTCCTAGGAACCTTCTTTTCGTTCCCGTTCCTACTCGTCTGGCCGTTCTTCAGTGGGCTCACTCTGCCAAGTTAGCCGGCCACCCTGGCGTTCGGGGTACGCTTGCTTCCATTCGCCAGCGTTTTTGGTGGCCCACCCGGGAGCATGACACGCGTCGTTTCGTGGCTGCTTGTTCGGTCTGCGCGCAGACTAAGTCCGGTAACTCTCCTCCTGCCGGCCGTCTCAGGCCGCTTCCTATTCCCTCTCGACCGTGGTCTCACATCGCCTTAGATTTTGTCACCGGACTGCCTTCGTCAGCGGGGAAGACTGTTATTCTTACGGTTGTCGATAGGTTCTCTAAGGCGGCCCATTTCATTCCCCTTGCTAAGCTTCCTTCTGCTAAAGAGACGGCACAAATCATCATCGAGAATGTTTTCAGAATTCATGGCCTTCCGTCAGACGTCGTTTCGGACAGAGGTCCGCAATTCACGTCTCAATTTTGGAGGGAGTTTTGCCGTTTGATTGGGGCTTCCGTCAGTCTCTCTTCCGGCTTTCACCCCCAGTCTAACGGTCAAGCAGAACGGGCCAATCAGACTATTGGTCGCATCTTACGCAGTCTTTCTTTTCGCAACCCTGCGTCTTGGTCAGAACAGCTCCCCTGGGCAGAATACGCCCACAACTCGCTTCCTTCGTCTGCGACCGGGCTATCTCCTTTTCAGAGTAGCCTCGGGTACCAGCCTCCGCTGTTCTCATCTCAGTTCGCCGAGTCCAGCGTCCCCTCCGCTCAGGCTTTTGTCCAACGTTGCGAGCGCACCTGGAAGAGGGTCAGGTCTGCACTTTGCCGTTATAGGACGCAGACTGTGAGGGCTGCTAATAAGCGTAGAACTAAGAGTCCTAGATATTGTCGCGGTCAGAGAGTTTGGCTCTCCACTCAGAACCTTCCCCTTAAGACGGCTTCTCGCAAGTTGACCCCGCGGTTCATTGGTCCGTTCCGTATTTCTCGGGTCATTAATCCTGTCGCAGTTCGACTTCTTCTTCCGCGATACCTTCGTCGCGTCCACCCGGTCTTCCATGTCTCCTGTATTAAGCCCGTTCTTCGCGCCCCCGCTCGTCTTCCCCCCCCCCCCCCCCCCATCCTTGTCGAGGGCGCACCCATCTACAGGGTCCGCAGGATTTTGGACATGCGTCCTCGGGGCCGTGGTCACCAGTACCTTGTCGATTGGGAGGGGTACGGTCCTGAGGAGAGGAGTTGGGTTCCCTCTCGGGACGTGCTGGACCGTGCGCTGATCGAGGATTTCCTCCGTTGCCGCCAGGTTTCCTCCTCGAGTGCGCCAGGAGGCGCTCGGTGAGTGGGGGGGTACTGTCATGTTGTGTCTTGTCTCTGTCCTTTCCCTTCACCCTGTCTCCCTCTGCTGGTCGTTGTTAGGTTACCTTTTCTCCCCCGCTTTCTCCCAGCTGTTCCTTGTCTCCTCTAACTACCCATTCACCCCGTTTCCCACCTGTTCCCTTTTTCCCTCTGATTAGGTCCCTATATCTCTCTCTGTTTCTGTTCCTGTCCTTGTCGGATTCTTGTTTGTGTTTCATGCCTGAGCCAGACTATCGTCATGTTTGCTGTAACCTTGTCCTGTCCTGTCGGAATCTGCCGGTCTATCTGAGCCTACCTATGTTTGGTTATTAAAGAAGCTCTGTTTAAGTTAGTTCGCTTTTGGGTCCTCATTCACTCACCATAACAGCCTGTCTGTTTCAACCATCCTTCTACCTCCTGTTGTTCTGCCACGTGTCTTTGGATGAATGGGGAGAGGAAATCTAGGTCTGAGACATAAGTCTTGTCTTGCGCATGAATTATTAAGTTTCAAACTGGTAACAAGCTTCCCCCCTCCTTCTTTAGAACTTCCATACATGGACTAGCCTACATATGGCTAATTAGACGCAGTGGTAAACAACAACAGAGGCACCCATGTGTGTATGTGTGTGTCATAGATACAACATGAAGAGCTGCAACAGGGAGATAGGACTCTAAATCAGTCACTGTCCCTCTCAGTCACAGACCACCTGCTGACACATACTTCACTGAACACCACAACAAAGACAAAGTAAAAGAACATCCCCTAGTCACCAAGGAAAAGGTTCAGTGTTGGCCTAGATTATATGTCCCACATACTGTACCTACCAACTCACCGACAGACACACACACAGGTACACATTAGCACGCACCCACACCCACACACTTTCACTTCCGGTTGTGTAAAGCACCCCACCGAGTGCCTTGTAGATCAGTTCCAAACAGTCTGCCAGGCTCACTGGCAGCAGCAGCAGTAGCAGCTATACAGGCAATAGTTCTCCACTCACCTCTCCTGAACCAGCCACTACACACAGCCCTCTTTGAACCAGCCGCTGCACGCACGTGCGCACACGCACGCACACACACACACACACACACACACACACACACACACACACACACACACTGCGACTGCCATCAAAGAGGAAAGACAGGCAGGCCATACACTTCCAACTGCATTCTCAAAAGCCCATCCAGCTTTGGGCTATGTTATGTGTGCTTTTTACTGCGCATCTCAATGAAAGTCATCAGTGAGTAGAGGAGGCATGTGGGGGGGGGGGGGGGGGTTAAAGACAAGCAAAGACTGGAAATGAAAGATGAACATCAAAGGACTTACGATGCACTGTAAAAGACCACTGGGAGGGTGTGTGTGTGTGACGGGGTGGGGGACAATCCAGTTCTGAGAAACGTCTTTATTTAAAAAATCCACAAGGTATTTAGTACATACAGTACAGTTCAGTCACACATCGAGACATCATGACATCACTGTTGCTGCCCATTAAGCCCATCAACCTCCCAAATGATGTTCCTCTTTCCCTCAATTGCTGCAATTTGACACAATGGGACATAATTGAGCTGAGAACTGTGATTTGGTTCTTACACTTTGTTCCCTTTCCTTAAATAGAGATGACAGCTTCAACCTCAGTCAGTCAGGGAGTCTCTCTCTCTCTAAGGGGCTTTATTGGCACGGAAAACATGTTTACATTGCCTTTTCTCCCAATAGTTTTGGGATTTCATAGAAATGTGATTATTTGTTTTTGAATTCTTTGTGGATCTGTGTAATCTGAGGGAAATATGTGTCTCTAATATGGTCATACACTTGGCAGGAGGTTAGGAAGCGCAGCTCAGTTTCCATCTCATTTTGTGGGCAGTGTGCACATAGCCTGTCTTCTCTTGAGAGCCAGGTCTGCCTATGGCGACCTTTCTCAATAGCAAAGCTATGGTCACTGAGTCTGTACATAGTCAAAGCTTTCCTTAATTTTGGGTCAGTCACAGTGGTCTCTCTCATTCTGACGGTTTGGTGCCAGATAAACAACCTCTCCCTCAACGTTAGCAAAACAAAGGAGCTGATTATGGACTTCAGGAGGAACCAGGCTGGACACGCCCCCATCCTCATCAACGGGGCCACCGTGGGAGATGGTCAATCACTTCAAATTCCTCTGCGTACACATGTCAGAGAGGCTGAAATGATCTAACCACACGGACACCGTAGTGATAGTTAACTACATTCTTTCTCCTGCTGCTCCCCCCCCCTATTCATCACTGTTGCAGTTGTTAATATGTATATCATAACTTTTTTATTACAATTTTAATTTGTTTTTTTTATGGTCATGCTGCTCCCCCTATGGCCATTCCCCCCACCTCTTCAACAGTCTTTACTCTGTCTCCACCAAATGGACATTAATTTATTCATCACTGCCACAGTTGTTATTTAAATGATAATGCCTGAGAAGCCGGTGTTTGGAGGTTATATCGGTATGGGTGTTGTTAGGCCCGAGACGAAGTGGAGGGCTGGCAAACCATTCTCAATGTTCCACTGTCATACTGGCTGGCAACGTTCTTATCCCTTGCTAGCTAGCCAACTAAGGCTAACTTACAGTCACATCAAATTGCAGCCAGAATAACAGCAAAGTAGCAGCATTTGCATTTGTTTCAGCTGTTTTCTAGTGACATGTATTTGGATAATGAGCTAATGTGGCGCAATTTCACCGGGAAATCGAAAATGTTTTGTCTGACCTTTTTTTCAATTTTCATTTCTTTGTATATATCCATACAAATTATGTCAGCTGATTCATGATTTCAACTGGCTGATTTCTCAAGGATGATCAATGGAAACAGGATGCACCTGAGCTCAATTTCAAGTCTCATAGCAAAGGGTCTGAATACTTATGCAAATAAGGTTTTTCTGTTTTTTATTTTTAATACATTTGAAAAAAATTCTAAAAACTTGTTTCCACTTTGTCCTTAAGGGGTATTGTGTAAAGATTGATGAGGAATAACATTTATTTAATACATTTTACAATAAAGCTGTAACATAACAAAATGTGGAAAAAGTGAAGGGGTCAGAATACTTTCTGAATGCATTGTATATAGTATTGTTTCTATTGTTGTTTTTTACGACCATTTTCAATATTTTATTTCACTTAGTCCTGCATATTGGAGCTCGAAGCCTAAGATGTTCACTGTACCCTACAATCACACCTGCAACCCTGTACATGTGACTATTAAACACTCTGAATCTGAATCTACCTCCGTCATGTGAAGCAAGCCTCCATTGTGTGAACTGACATTGACAGGCAGCATTTAGTCTGTCTGTCTGTCTGTCTGTCTGTCTGTCTGTCTGTCTGTCGTAAGGAAAATAACCCTTTGATTAAATATACTATAATGTGACGTAATCATAAAAAGTAAAAAAAAACATTATGAAAGGAAAGTTGAAGGCCAGAGCTGGAGCCGGTGTTCTAAATGATTCATGTCATTCATTTGACTGGTAGTAAGAGTTGCGTGGATTCCGGCTGCTTCTATTATGAGCATTTATATTACACAAGGACTGACTGGCAAGGAATTCAATGGACAATATTCAGTCCCGTCAGGATTTTGTGATTCTGTGAGGACTTGTAAATTTGTCCAATCACTGCACTATTACTGCATAAAACAGTTAAATCAACAACAAGCTCTCACACTGCAGAATTAGACATTTATCCACATTCCTCCAAATGTCAAATTTCAAAGTTGCTCCAAATGTCAAACTTCTGTGTTTTTGACACCCTGGGTTGACTCTTCCTACTCAGTATTATTCCGTTTCTCCAAAAGTCAAATTTCTAAGTTGCTTCAAACGTCAAATTTAGAAGGTTGAGGGTTAATGTTTTGGATGGGGTTAAAACATGAAATTTAGGCACTCATTCCAAATGGTTAAGGTAACGGTTAAGATTTGGGATAGGGTTAAAACAAATAACAACAAAAATCTTCTGATCCACATCTCCCTAGCAAAACTCAAGCCTACTTGATGGTAATAGCGCTCACTGTTGCCCCTAGTGTCCGGTTTTGAAGGCACTTCCCGCTGAAGCCACTCTTGAGCGATCTGCCTGCAATATTATTGCATAAATCTGACTGATCACTACAGTACAAAAAAAGGGCTTGCAATTTCAACCTATCATCACACATTTAATAAAAAAACATTTTTAAGTAGGCAAGTCAGTTAAGAACAAATTATTATTTAGAATGATGGCCTACCGGGGAACAGTGGGACAGGCCTTGTTCAGGGGCAGAACGACAGATATCTTTTACCTTGTCAGCTCAGCACCTTCGGGTACTGGCTCAACGCTCTAACCACTAGGCTACCTGGCTCCCCACATTTACTGCATAATATTGTTCAATCAAGCCACAAGTTAACAAATGTTTTCCTTCGTCAGACAATTTGTGACAAATTGGACAATATCTTTGCATATTACCATGCAAAATGTCAGAAATGCCTCAGTAAAATAAAATATTTTTACAAATTGTGTACAAACCGGTGTGCATAACTACTTCCATAAATGTTTGACCCATGTACAAAATTTCACAGCCATTGCATCAGAACAGGACTCAAAATGGTAGTAAGGACCGGCCAGCCAGCCAGCTAGTCAGTTAGCATAGACACTGTACTTTGGCTGCATGGATCCCTTCTTTATGTCACAAAATCAGCTAGCTAGTTTCCATTACCATCATAGACAGAAGCCAGGCAATGCCAATCTATTGATGTCACTAAGCAGGCAGGGTTTTTCCTGACCATTGATTATTCATTTATTCTAATATGCTATAGGTTTTCCCAGCATGGAGGGACTCAATCTGGTTGATGGAAGTTGAGAGCAGCTAATGAGTAGTGACCATTCACTGTGTCAGTAGCAGCTTGAGACAATACAGGGACACCAATACATCTTAAGTTAAGTGAAACAAAGTCTATATCAATCTCTCACCTGCTGTTGAATTTCTCTGGGTGCTTCTCTCTCATCAAGTGGAAGCGATGAGCGATGGACGCATCCTATAGTGGGAGACATAGAGCAGTTATAAGCTACTACTGGGGCATCACCTTTGTGCTTGTGATCCTGTGCCTATGTGATCCTAGGACTGCGCTGGGGATGATAACAGGGTTAAAAAGTCACCACCTATCCCCATGCCCTGCCTACCCCCTGTGTTGTATGTTTGACCCCAGCCCTGGATGACCTCTGGGGGTAGGGGGTCAACGTAATCAGTCAAATGGCTCCAACACTAGGAATGACCCCACTTATAAATATGGGGTATGGGTGTGTGTGTTCTCCAGAGCCCGTCTTAGCTCTGCCATGACCTGAGGCCTGAGGGCAGGGTGATCTCACTCATATTAGTATTGTGTGGTGGACAGAGCCCAGAATGAGAGATGGTGACTTTGTACTGTAGGATAAAAAGCATCACGCTGGATGAATAAGTGATTTTACTAGATGGGGAGGAGAGGTTATCTGGTAATGGACAGGCAGAGAAGATGGGGTATGGAGGAAATGGTCAATGCGGCGATGGACGTCATGTCCTGAAAGATAGACAGCTGGCTTCCTACCAGTTGTGGTGATGGTGATGATGGTGGCTATGAGAATAGTTACTAGACTGCAATGAAGATGGCAATTATTTTTGGCATTTTGATCTGCTCATAGAAATAAATGGACAACGAACCTTTGGAAAGGCCATCAGGTCAAACCTATTCTCAACAATGGAAAAAAGTATTGGCGACATTGCTGAAATTGAAACTAGAGCACATTCTGCTAACACAAAGAATGATTAAAGCAAAGACAGAATGTCAAAAGAGAGAGAGAGAAGTGGAAGAAGAGAGAGATAGAGAGAGAATGAGATATTGCCAGAGAAAAGACAAGGGAGAGATCCAGAGAGCAATAGAGAGAGAGAGTGAGAGAGAAAGTCATAGAGAATGAAGGAGGGAATAATTGACAAATCAGACCTGTCATTGTAACAGATCTGCTCCTATATTTAGACTGGAGGCAGGCAGGCAGTCGAATGCTGACTGGCAGGCAGCTCAACACTACCACATCCTGCAGTCAGCAGGTCTCTCTCTCTCACTCTCCCCTCTCTCCCTCCTTCCCTTTCCTTTCCCACCACATGGGACAGAAGGAGGAAGTGGGACCAGACCCCTGCGTGCCAGCCACTGCCCTAGGGACCAGAGTTCAGGTCGCCATTCAGCCTGGCACAGGTCATGGCACTAATAGGAAACGGACCTGGAGCCCTACAGAGAGGGCATTGGTTGGATTCCTGCCCGCCTGTGCAGGTGTTTCAGCGGTCGCCAGAGAGGAGACCGGAAAAGATTGGAAGGTTGGGGGTAAGGCACGCCGAATCACCCTCACCCTGTCACCCTCCCCCCACTATCCTTTGGAACCTGTGTCATCTCCAGGGCTCTCCCTCCATCAAACTTAACACATGTCCCACAACATCATCAACTAGTGGGTCCCAAAATAGCTCTGCACCTGCCCACTTGGTCAGGCTCTTTGGCTGTGAATATGGGATGCATTTAAACTGGAACCTGGGGGGACAGGTGTTATTGGAGGTCTGGATGAAAACCACACACCATACGCCAAATACTAGGCATAGTGATTAGAACATAGGTGGATGCAGGGAGTTGGTTTGTTGTTAACCTCTGGGCCTTGAGCCATGTTTAAAAAAGGGAGGGAGAGAGGTGGGAAAGAAATCATGACATTTGTTTTTATTGAAGGACTGCATGTCCTGTATCTAGGGCAATACCTTAATGTGACTCGCAGTGTCACAGTATCACAACAGCCTCCGAAAAAACACAACAAATAGCAACTATATGTGACACTGGATTGTGTCCAGTGCTCCTAGAGCAAGCACCGGCCAGTAGCCTATACTGTCCCCAAATACTGTCACTGTAAATATGTGACATTTGCTATCCACCATAGTTGACTCTGTGTGACGAAGGTTGTTTTGATCTTGCCATTTGATGTTTGGCACATGGTGGGGGCGGGAGGGAGGATGGGGAGTGGACAAACAAACAAATCACTCGCTGGAAAATAAATGTCACCTCAGAACCATTTCTATCACAGCCCCCAGATAGAGGTAGAAATAGGTTGCTTTTTCAACCCATTTTGGTTGGTGCCCTTTCGGGAACATCAAAGTGTGATCTGGGGAAAAGTGGGTGTCACCCCTATCTCCCCCCTCTCAACCCTCACCTCTATCCCCCCCTCTCAACCCTCACCCCTATCTCCCCCCTGTCAACCCTCACCCCTACCTCCCCCCGTCAACCCTCACCCCATTCTGCAGCACTGGGACATACTTCAAAGCCATCCATCCAGTCCAGTCACCCATTGGTTAGGGGCATCACACTCTGCAATTTGACAAATACAGCTCTACAAAACTGTTATTGGTTGGTTTCCTGGACACAGATTAAGCCAAGGCTTGGACTAAATTCTAAATTGAGAATTTCCATTGAAATTGCTTTTGAATAAGATAAATTAGGATGGTCAAACGGAACCGGAGCTCTAGATCTGAATGCCCATACAGGGTCATAGTGAGCTTATTGTAGCAAGCTGCTGTGCCACTGTGCCTGTGTGGAGTCCATCTGTGCCCCTGTCATCATAGCTGTAGGTAGCAGGTGCTAACGCTAACGCTGGGGACCTGTTCCTGAGAGAATTGTGTTTTTATGTAAGCAATGCATTCTGCTTATATACAGTATCTTTGTGTGTTTGTGTGTGTGTGTGTGTATGTGTGTGTGTGTGTGTGTGTGTGTGTGTGTGTGTGTGTGTGTGTGTGCGTGTGTGTGTGTGTGCGAAAGGGAGACAAATATTTTGTGTGAATATGTGGGTTCATTTTGTAAAAGGGTTTATACTGTATCTTTGTGTATGATGTGTACAGTACCTATGATGTGTATCTGTGTGAGTGCATGTGTGTTCCGACAGACATAGAGAAGAGTACGGGGTGGGGGGGTTGTTTCCCTCCCTATCTTTAAGACCCAGCCAGGTGTCACTCAGCACTGTCATTCATTACCGCGGTAACCTGGTCTGAACCTGGCAGACGCTAACTTCCTGTCACTGATACTTCCCCTGACCTTTGGTGTTGCCAGCACTACTCCTCCCCCTGCACCTCTCTCTCTCCCATCTTTATCCCCCCAGTCTAACCTTCACTTCCCTCTACCCTCCCTAGAGGCCTGGCCTGGCTGTCCCCTGAGCAAGCACTACACACCCTGCTGTCAACACACAGGACAGGTCACTGTGGATTGGATCCACAGACCACAGAGTAACACGGTGGGTAAGTAGCAGTAGCTAACACATAGCTAGAGAGCCAGAGAGCATTACATGGTAGAAGGGTCAGAGCCAGTCCCAGGCAATCTCCACTTCTCATAGCTAGGCATAGAGCCACGCTTGGAGAGCAGATAGCTTGTTGATGGCAGGACCCGTTTCATCGTTCTCTCGCACCCTGGAGAGATCGGCTTCCTCAAGCTAAGGGGCTGGGGTGAGGAAGGGGTGAGGTGGCTTCTTTAATGGCTGCTGACATGGTGTGATTTCCCTCTCACTAATTCCTCACACAGATTATTTTTAGGGTGAGGGTTGGGAACGGGATCACTCAGGGTGCAGGGATGCAATACATTATAGGAGTATATGGAGTGCCTAATACATACAGTACTGTAAAGGCACGGCAGGGAGGGAAGTCTTGGGGATTTCCGTGGGGATGTGAGACTGAAGTGGGGCTGAATTGTTTGAATTACAGGGGTTTTAAGAGGGCAAGGCAAGGTAGGGAAGGAAGGAAGGAAGTCTTGGAATGCAATATGGGGATGTGGTATTGAAGTGAGGCTCAGGATTTGGGGTTGAAACCCAAGGCGCCTGCCATATGTACATGTAGACTCCTCTCCCATCTGATCAGTGTGTTAGGGTTACAGTAATGACTGAGGGTTAATGTTAATGTAGTGTCTGTATGGTGAAATAGATCCAGAATGGCTGACATGAAGCCATCTTGTCAAAGAGTTGGTTTCCTGTAGACACGCTTCAGTCATTGTATCCAGACTAAAGTTTGACAGTGACCAGAGAAGGATTTTATATGAAGCTCTTCTCAATATGGATTTATGGTTGACTCTTCTTAGGATGTATGTTGTATGATTTTGTTAGATTTTATTTGTTATTTAATATGATCAAGTTTTAGTGTGTACTTAGTGCAGAGCACTGATGCCCAAAAGCAATACAAAGTAATCTGAGGCAGGGAACAAATTAGCAATACCACAAAACACATCTTTATCTCTAGCCTAGAGCATTATCTTAGTGACAGTCAATATGGCTACCACGTCATCCTCAATTAACTCACTGCAACAAGAAACAGATGACAGTTGAGATTCGAAAATTGGCCTTGAGAGCGCCAACGCCATGGCAACCCAATCCCTGTCCCGGGAGGGGAAGGTCTGTGACTGTGATGGCAGGAAGTGATGCCCCAATATGGATATGGACATTGAACCTGATTCGGGGCTGCTAATGATTACATCATGATACGGCGTGAGTCATCGCGCTAGCGCTCGTTTGCTCAGGTGTCATTGGTGCACAGATATGCAGCCATCTGTCCATGGCAACTGAAGCCATGGAGATGAGATCTGTTGCCCTGTTACAGGGCCATGCCATGCCGCATTAGATCAGGGCAGAGAGCTAGGACTAGCCTACAGCAGACCAAAAGTGCCATCAACAACATGGGAATGGCATTGGGCATAGTGGATTACATAAACACAGAATCCTTCGAAGGGATCAGTTTGAGCTTAAAAGGTCCTCTCAGGAACACAGAATTGAGATATATTTGAATGTAAATGGACTGTAAATCACTGTTATATCATCAATAACAGTTTTAAATGTAGCCAGCACTTCTTTAGAAATGGTGTACAGCCAGGGTAAATGCTTGACAGTGGCTGCAACCAAAGTTTGGACCATCCTGGCACTGGCACTACCACCCACCCGGCCCACATCTGAATCCCACAGAGAGGGCATTGTCCCCTGGCCACCCCCTAGCCTTCATCCTCTGGCCCTTCTGACACAGGCATTACACAGTGGAGAAAGACCCATTGTCTAGATAGAAAGGTCAGAGGGTTGGTCGTTTGCTAATAACATCCACATTCTAATTAAACCATTTTGTCTTTCCATTCGATCAGCAATATGCTGAAAATTATGAGACAAAGTACTGATCCCAGTCAACTGCTTTCAATATTGTCATTGTTGGCAATACAGGACAAACATACAGTATATGGGTCCAGCAAGCTAAGGTGTACTCATAGCACAGCAGTAACAGGATGGTAGATTCATGTGTTTGGCAGAAACCTGCTGAATATGTGGCAGGCTTGGGACCAGTGGGAGGCCGGGTTGCATAACATCACAATAGTGCCTCGTATCCCTGCCAAGTTCGCCCCTTCCTCCCTCATCCTTGTCCTACCTGTGATTGGTACATAATATGTCTGAACCAATCAAACTTCGGCTAAGTCTCACTGTCTACTCCTGGCTGTTTGTGTATTTTTAGGCTTCCCTGCAAAGGAAAATAAAGAGAGGAAAGACCATAAAAGGGATTGCTTTCTCAAATGAGGTGCTGCAGGCACCTTACTGTTAAGCAACCATAGATTTGATAACAGAGATATAAAACATCCATCTGAAGTGTCGACAACTGAGACAGCACCCATTTGACCTTGTCCTTCTGGTCCCTCTAGTCTAATACGTTTGAGGCATGCCCATGGTAATTTGTTTTGAACAGTGGGACCGTGAGGAGAGCGATAAATGGTTGCTAAGCAACAGGGACCAGGGCGATGCTGGTTCCTTCCCATTAAAAGGGGAAATACAGTAATTAACCTGCCTGAGAGGCTTAAAAACCTCAGGGGATTCTGCAAATTGTTTAACTCCTGCTGGGATAGGCAATCCCATACTGTGGCATAGTACTGAGCCTATGTCCCAAAAGCGAAATTGCCACGGGGGATAGGGGGACATGTGGACTGGGTATAAGGTAGTCGAAGTCCGACTATAATACAACTCAGTCTTCATCTTTTATGGATTCCTAATACTTGCCTTGAAATACCTTCATAAAAGATGGTGAAGAATTGTCC
Source organism: Oncorhynchus clarkii lewisi (assembly GCF_045791955.1). Taxonomy (NCBI): domain Eukaryota; kingdom Metazoa; phylum Chordata; class Actinopteri; order Salmoniformes; family Salmonidae; genus Oncorhynchus; species Oncorhynchus clarkii. Next base: position 61,299,481 of record NC_092149.1, on the reverse strand, counting down.
TTCCACGTATCCTTCCACTTATACTGAGTTTTCAAAATACCCATGTACCCCTCAAAATACCCATGTACCCCTCAAAATACCCATGTACCCCTCAAAATACCCATGTACCCCTCAAAATAGGCATAATAAGTCATGTCGTACTGTGTAGAATTGTAGGAAATTTGTTTTAAAATGTCAAAGCAATTCTGGGGAAGGACCACCGGAACCCCTGTCTACTGTGTCCCCCCCCCCCCCCCCCCCCCCCCCAATATCTACACCACAATTTGACCATTGCTATGTCCTGCTTATGGTTTGAACTAAATATGGAGAGCCAGGCATGTAGGATTGTGTGTCTGTTTTAAGGATAAGAATTTGAGGGTGAAAATTGGTTCTGCATGTCAACGAACATTTCCTGGTGAAACGAATAACTATAGCGTGTGTGTGTGTGTGTGTGTGTGTATGTGAGTGTGTGTGTGCATGCATGTATGGATGTCTGTTTACGTGTGTAGTGTGTCTATGTGTAGAGGTGTGTGCTGCTCTCGCACCACTCCGATGGAGAAGTAGTTGTTGACGATGCTGTTGGGGACAGGGTCTCCCTTCTCCTCCTTGTCAACAGGGACGATGTCGATGTTCCATCGGTCCAGAACCATCTCTGTGCTGTGCTCTATGTCCCGCAGGAACTTCAGAAGGCTGCCTCCTTCATAACCTACAGGAAAGGAGATAGAGACAGGTGAGAAGTCAGACATAGGACGCAACGAGATAAAGCCATCAAAGCCATCACACACACTAAGGTCACCCACACTCTCAGACCCGGGCTCTCAGACCAACTTTTATAAATGCAAGTAGGTCTAGTATTCATCAAGTTGCATAGTGCTTTCGGTATTTAATTTAATGTGAGGTCAGAGGCCTTCGATTCCTAGAAGCAAGCAAAGAGAAAAAGGAAATGGTTTCAAGGGAGTACATCTGAAAAGACCCACAGCCCTCTCCTCCTGCGTGTCTCCAGAGGACTAAGAAGTCATCACACAGTGAATGACAAAACAGCCTAATGGTATAAGTGTACACAGTAAAGTCCTCATTGTGGCCTTATGTCCCAGAGGGGATGAAGAGGAGCAAGTAAGTAAGTCCAATGCCAGGAAATAGAACTCCAACCAACTGACGGGCTTCTCTGAGAGAGTGTTGGTAAACAGTATGAGCCTACACAATAGAGCCATCATTACACTGTGCCATGGGATAGAACCCCATCTCAGGCTCCGGTAACCAGGTCCTCTGTGTCTGAGACCCAGTGGGTCTGAACCACAATGACTCTGATGATGATTGTGCTCAGTGCTGCTGAGAGGTGGGCCGTTAGTGTTATATCACTGGCTGTCATGGGGGTGTGAGCGTATAATGAGGACCCATCACACTGAGAACACCAGGGGACTCTGCCACTTACGTCCTGAGAGCCGGGGCCAACGTGTGATGACACATGTTCCCCCCTCCTGTGCTACTAACACATGATGACTTAAGGGAAAGGAAAACTATTGCTACCTCCCTCTCTAAACAAGGCGCATGGGGAGCTCCAGGGTTTTGAAGAGGGCGTCACGCTGAAACACGTTCGTTGTAATAATAAAGAAACATCTGAAATCTACTTCTACTATTTGTCCTCCAGGAGAGGCTGAATATTCTCCTATCTCCTAGCCAGGGGCCATGTGTGATGACACTTGTTCCCCCTCATGTGATCTCCAACAGTCTGAGCTCACACTTATACCAAATCACAGAGGGAGAAAGCAATGAGGATGTAATGTAACAAGTCAATTAGCATACTTCATACCCTGAATATTAAACAAACAATTCACAGACTACTTATACTCATTCATGTTTGCAAAAGCATACAAGTATATTCTAATACCCATGACACACACAGGCTAACATACAGCCCAATCCTGCCTCATATAGTTACAACAGGCCTATACCATCTGTCATATAACATCTACCACTTAATAGGAGACCAATAGGAAATTGTATCACCAAACACAATTTTGATGATTGGTTTACTGTGCTAGGAATTAAAAAGCATGTGCAATATGTTTCCACAAAGACCGCTCTCACACACAGCTACCGCTCTCACACACAGTCACTCACAGCTACTGTCTAATACTGTACAGCTGTACATCTGGTCAGAAAAATTCAAAGAATCCAGCTGCTTTTTAAATGATTTTTCAGAGAACATAATGTATTCAACTTGTGCTTGGTCAAAAAGCCCCTGGGAACTATCTGTCTATTTAGTTTACAAGCATCATAACATTATATGCCTGCCGCCTGGCTAAAGTGCTCTGCTGGCCTCTACAAGCCAGGGTCAGGTCAAGCAGTCAGTCATAATCAGGGTCACAACTATTGGCCCCAAAACAGGCCCAGCCAATAAGCAAACAGGGATTATATAAGAACTCTGCTTTGCATTATATAGCACTTTCATATAAGGTCTATGAGGATTTGTTAGGGATCACAAGGACACAACAGGAGCATTGTGAGGATATTGGGGAAAATAATGCTGACTGAAGCTTTCAGTGAGCAGGAAAAAGTAAAACAAGACTCTCACTGCGTTCGATGTACACACACACACACACACACACACACACACACACACACACACACACACACACACACACACACACACACACACTCCTCACCTCCGCCCCAGCGTAGGCATCTTGCCAGGTCGTTCCCTGTGCCCAGAGGGAGGATGGCCACAGGGGGATCTCTGGTGAAGTTGGCCTTGTCTGCAGATGGACAGATAACAATAAGATAATGATTACAATTCTGGTGGATTGCATCACATGAGTACATGAGTTTAATCCAATAGAATTGAGACACACCAATACAGTCTAAGATCCATCCCACTGTCCCATCCCCTCCACATGCCAGCACCCGGAAATCAGGGACATCATGGAAGAAGTTGAGCCTGGAAGACATAAATACATAAATATGTAAATACACACGCACACACACAGTCACGGAGAGAAAGAGAGATAGGAAGAAAGCAAGAGACCAATGCATTAATGTGGCTGGTGTCCAGCCTTACAGAGTGTCTGGGTCACCTTCAAAGCAACCTTGAATCTGGGCCAGGACAAAGGTGTTTTCATGTGCCCCCAAAAAACAGCTGCAGTGCAAACATCACAAACACCCTGTGTGTGTGTGTGTGTGTGTGTGTGTGTGTGTGTGTGTGTGTGTGTGTGTGTGTGTGTGTGTGTGTGTGTGTGTGTGTGTGTGTGTGCATAAGTGTGCTTCTGTGTCCACAATCCACAAAGTGTGCGGCTGTAGTCCACAATCATCTCCAAGACAAAGGAGATGATTGTGGACTACAGGATAAAGAGGACCAAGCACGCCCCCATTCTCATTGACAGGGCTGTAGTGGAACATGTTGAGAGCTCCACATCACCAACAAACTAACTTGATCCAAGCACACCAAGACAGTCGTGAAGAGGGTACAACAAAACCTATTCCCCCTCAGAAGACTGAAAATATTTGGCATGGGTCCTCAGATCCTCAAAAGGTTCTACAGCTGCACCATTGAGAGCATCAAATCAAATCACTGCCTGCTATGGCAACTGCTCGGCCTTTGACCGCAAGGCACTACAGAGGGTGGGTGTACGGCCCAGTATATCACTGGGGCCAAGCTTCCTGCCAGGTGGTCAGAGGAAGGCCCTAAAAATGGTCAAAGACTCCAGCCACCCTAGTCATAGACTGTTCTCTCTGCTACCACACAGCAAACCGTCACTTTAATAACTCTACCTACATGTACATATTACCTCAACTAACTGGTGCCCCCGCACATTGACTCTGTACCGGTACCCCCCTGTTTATAGTCTCGCTATTGTTATTTTACTGCTGCTCTTTAATTACTTGTTACTTTTATTTCTTATTCATATTTTTTTTAAACTGCATTGTTGGTTAGGGGCTCATAAGTAAGCATTTCACTGTAAGGTGAAACAACCTGTTGTATTCGGCACCTGTGACTATTAAAATTGGATTTGATTTCTGTGTATCACTGACATGGTGGTTGACAACAGTGCGACAGACTGCCCTCTCTCCTGGTAGTTGAAGTGAACTGCACTCTCCCTTAGTGACGCACAACACAAGCATGCCAGCACTCCAGGGAAATCTGTAGGTACAGCACCGAGCTGCGTATGTATCACATTTAACAAAACATTTGCACATCAACATTAAACATTAATATCCTTTAACCTCACCACATGAGGCTTGACAAATCGTGACAATGTTTTATGCATGTGGGCTTAGTTGGAGAAAGCGCATCAACAACGGGGCCAAACGACCATCTGCATTAGGATGGAGACATCACTCTTAATCAACACAAAACAACTAATTGTATTCTCTAAACAAATCACTCAGCTTCAATCTGCCACTCGAAAAGCCTGGTGGTGACTGAGCCTGTTGCCATGGAGCCCATGGTAACGACACTGGAGAATTTGTCTGGGTCTATATTAACCCCGTGTCTGCTATGCTATATAGCCAGACAACATTAGGCCTGTCTTTGGCTGTACGCATTAAGATATGTATCCATAATGTCCTGACAAATATACATTTGGACAGTGTACAAATTAGGTCAGCTTGGGCTGGTTTACAACTCTACATACAGTATTGAGATATGTATCTATCCACACTGTCCTGACAAATATGCCTTTGTAAGTGATGCAAGGATGACCAACAATGGAGGAGTTATACAAGAGACGAGGAGAGAATGAAGATAGCAACTTATTTGTCATGACATCAGATTGATCCACCACGCTGGCATGTATTGATGACATTAAAAGAAAAGGAAAATTCTCAAACTCTGGAAGCTCAGATGCAATAATTTATTCAACAGCAAGCTGTCTTCATCAGGGTTTATTGATGACATGACATGTGCAGAGGCCCAGCAGGTAATTACAATAAAGCATGGCTAAACTTCACCCACGACTCCTGTGTGTTCCCTAACAAACCCACGCATAACATTAGCTAACAACAAAATAGGTTAACACATATGATGAGTAAAGCTATCAAGAGCCAGACTAATGGCTAATGGCTAATCCAAATAAAAGTCCTACATAACAATCACACAACAGCAGTCTCACACTATAATATGTTTTCCATGTAAGGATACCCCGTAACCACCCAGACTGCTATGTGAATAGTGGATTATCTTCCTTATAACCTCCAACCCTCATCAATATTAAACTCTCAAAGATTGTTGACATTCATTGGACTGCGCCTTACACTCGAATGTCAATAAAACAGCATATGAACAAACAGCATTTAAAGTTATTGATATTTATAGTTTTAGAATCCTATATGACCCATCCTATAGAACTTTATCCTATAAGATTTTATAGAATTCCATAGGACACAAATAAGATTGGTTCCAAAATATGATATGATTGAATCAGCAGCGCAACATAAACTGAACTTTCAAAACACATTTCCAATATTCTACGTACTTCTATGTGTGCTATTTCTATGCTTCCCAGTCTTAAGTTTTGTTTTTGCATCCTTTACTTTCAGTTTTGTACAATATTTCTGATTATGGAAAACATATTTCACAGCGGTTTAGATTTTACAATTACTCTTTACACTATGCTCGTTTTCCATGATCCTATTCCACTTTAACTTTGAATGCCAGGGCTCTCATGAAGTGTTTGCATTTGTATTGATGTCAGAGTTATTGGTAGGCTACTAATGACCATCAGCGTTATCAGAGCACAGTTTTGGAGAAGGCTACTGGAATTTGACTGCGGTCATGACTCCTGACTGCTGGTGTAGCGGTAATAGGGCCACTGTAACAGCCCTACACCCAAGTGATAAAACCTCACAAAGGTGGAGAACTCCAACTCGCTGCAGCACAGATATCACCAATCGTCATGCCCCTGAACAATGCCCAAGAAGCCTCCAGACCCCTAGTGGAGTGAGCACCCACACCGCTAGGCAACCTTTGTCCTTTGCTGTCATATGCCTCCACAATCCAATGAGAAAGACACTGTTTAGAGAATGCCCTACCCCAAACTGGATTAGAGAAAGAAAAAGTTGTCACAAACGAGGATATCCTTGGTCCTATCCATATACGTGCGTAATGCGCGCACCGGACACAGGCCATGCAACCTCTGTTGTTCACTGGAAGCAAACCGAGGATGTGAGAAAGGAAATAAGACATAGGCATAACCTTGGGAGCAAAAGCTGCTTTAAGACCTACCGTCACTTTGGAGTTGCCAGGCGCAAACTCCAAACAGGAAGGGTGTACTGATGCGTGGAGATCCCCAACGTGCTTGGGTGATGCCAAAGCCATGAGCAGGACAGGCTTGTAGGAAAATACCTTCAGGTCCACAGAGTCCAATGGTTCAAACGGAGCGTCCAGGACCAAAGCCAGGTCCCAGGTCGGTGCCGTAGGCTTTGACAGTGGTCTGAGCCAACGCATGCCTTTAGGGAACATCACCACCAGAAGATGAGACCCTGGGGTAGAGCTATCAATCCCTACATGACACGTCAAGATGGCTACCATAATAACCTTCAATGTGGAAAAAGAAAAGGCCTGTTCAAAAAGCTCTTGCAAGAACATAACAATGTCCACCAAAGATCTTTGAAAAGGACAAACTCCTTTAACCTGACATCAACCCTCAAACGCACCACTTATATGTATACAACCCTCTCATATAGGGGGCACATGCTGTCAAAATTCAACCTTTCAGGGACCAAACCCACAGATTCCATATCTGCGTTTGTGGGTGCCAAACTCAATAGATCCCAACGGCATGGAATCCTCCATGAGTCCGGGAACCAGGGTTGTCGGGGCCAACAGGGAGCAACCAGAATAAAAATACCCTGCTGTTGGACCCTCTCCACGGTAGGCTGAATCAGGTCCATCGGAGGAAACTCATAGAGCAGGGCCCACAGACACTGATACGCCAAAGCATTTATTCCCAACCAGACCAAGAAACTGAATGCATTGAGCCGGAGTCAAGCAACTTTTCTTGTTATTCACTATGAACCCCAGAGACTGAATATGGGAAACTAGCATGGTAGTGTGGCGCTCCACCTGTTCTCTCGACTCCGCTACTACCAGCCAATCATCCAGACAGGCCAATACTCTGATCCCATGGCACGGTGCCAAAGCCGCCTCCACCACCATAGAAAAGGTGCGGGGTCGATAGGGAGAGCCCGAAAGGCAGGACCAGAAACGTGTAGGCCACATCCTCAAAATGAAATCTCAGAAACTTTCTGTGGGGAGGATGTACAGTATAGCCACATCTTTCAGATCTATGGACGTGAACCAATCACTGGGACGCACCGACTGCAATAGCCAGCAAAGTGTCAGCATTTTGAACATGCAAACCTTGAGGTGGTTGTATAAAACACACAAGTCCAGGATGGGATGCAACGTTCCATCGCTCTTAGGAAGTAAGAAGTACCAGCTGCACCAACCGCTCTGTACTTCTGACACGGGCACCACCTGAATAGCCTGTTGTTGAAGGTGAGAGGAAATCTCCTGACTAGCGACAAAGACAGGCGCTAGGACCTCGGAGACCATTGACGTAATGACACCACGAAAAGGAGGAGGATGAACTGCAGACCGTACCCTTTTGTCACCGTCCTCTTTACCCATGGTGAAACTGCGCACGCCCGCCACTGGACGGAGCACACTGCCAGTCTCCCATACATTATCTCCTGAATGGGCAGAGTGCCACCCTGAGGATTGGGGTAATTTGTTTTTTATGCCATCCTTGTTTTCATATCTACCACTCTTGACAACCGTGTCTGAATGTGAGAAAGGAACTGTGTTTATTTTGGTGTGAAAAGGAGAGCTGATTCCTATTTTTGTTTCTCCTTGAAACGGGCCGGTAAGGATTACATAACAGAGCCAAATAACCTTATCCAAATACAGTGCCTTTGGAAAGTATTCAGACCACTTGATTTTTTCCACATTTTGTTACGTTACAGCCTTATTCTAAAATATATGATTCCACCCCCCCCCCCCCCCCCCCCCCCCCCATCAATCTACACACAATACCCCATAATGACAAAGCAAAAACTAGATGTTTAGACATTTTTTCGAATAAAAAAAAAAAATTGGAAATATAACATTTACATAAGTAATGTGGAGGGTCTTGGCACAACTATTTTCAGGTCTCTCCAAGTCTCTTTCAGGTCTCTCCAGAGATGTTTCGATCAGGTTCAAGTATGGGCTCTGGCTGGGCCACTCAAGGACATTCATAGACTGGTCCCGAAGCCCCTCCTGCATTGTCTTGGCTGTGTGCTTAGGGTCATTGTACTGGTTTTCATCAAGGATCTCTCTGTACTTTGTTCCGTTCATCTTTCCCTCGATCCTGACTAGTCTCCCAGTCCCTGCCTCCACCATGCTTCACCGTAGGGAAGGTTCCAGGTTTTCTCCAGACGTAACGCTTGGCATTCAGGCTAAATAGTTCAATCTTGGTTTCATCAGACCAGAGAATCTTGTTTCTCATGGTCTGAGAGTCCTTTAGGTGCCTTTTGGCAAACTCCAAGCGGGCTGCCATGTGCCTTTTACTGAAGAGTGGCTTCTGTAAAGGCCTGATTGGTGGAGTGCTTCAGAGATGGTTGTCCTTCTGGAAGTTTCTCCCATCTCCACAGAGTAACTCTAGAGCTCTGTCAGAGTGACCATTGGGTTCTTGGTCACCTCCCTGACCAAATCCCTTCTCCCCCGATTGCTCAATTTTGGCCAGGTAGCCAGCTCTAGGAAGAGTCTTGGTAGTTCCAAACATCTTCCATTTAAGAATGATGGAGGTTCACTGTGTTCTTGGGGACCTTCAATGCTGCACCTTCAGAAAGCTTTCACACCCCTTGACTTTTTCCACATTTTGTTGTGTTACAGCCTAAAATGTAGATTTTGTGTCACTGGCCTACACACAATACCCCATAATGTCATAGTGGAATTCTGTTTTTTTACATTCTTACAAATTAATTGAATATTAAAAGCTGAAATGTCTTGAGTCAATAAGCATTCAACCCTTTGTTTTGGCAAATCTAAATAAATGTATATTTATATTTAACAAGTCACCTAATAAATTGCATGGACTCACTCTGTGTGCAATCATAGTATTTTCAATTATTTTTTAATGACTATCTCATCTCTGTACCCACACATACAATTATTTGTAAGGTCCCTCAGTCGTGCAATGAATTTTAAACACAGATTCAACCACAAAGACCAGGAAGGTTTTCCAATGCCTCTCAAAGAAGGGCACCTATTGGAAGATGGGTATTTTTTAAAGCAGACATTGAATATCCCTTTGAGACAGGTGAAGTTATTAATTACACTTTGGATGGTGTATCAATACACCCAGTCACTACAAAGATTCAGGCGTCCTTCCTAACTCCATTGCCGGAGAGGAAGGAAACTGCTCAGGGATTTCCCTTTGAGGCCAAAGGTGTCTTTAAGACAGTTACAGAGTTTAATGGCTGTGACAGGAGATGGATCAATCAACACTGTAGTTATTCCAAAATACTAACCTAAATGAAAGAGTAAAAAGAAGGAAGCTTGTACAGAATAAAAATATTCCAAAACATGCATACTGTTTAACTAAAGTAAAATTGCAAAAACATGTCCTGAATACAAAGCGTTATGTTTGGCGCAAATCCAACAACAACACATTACTGAATACCACTCTTCATATTTTCAAGCATGATGGTGGCTGCATCATGTAAAGTGTATGTTTGTCCTCGGCAAGTTCTAGAGAGTTTTTTTAGGATGAAAAGAAACGGAATAGAGCTATGGAGTGGCCTAGTTACAGTTTAGACTTAAATCGTATTGAAAATGTATGGCAAGACTTGAAAATGTCTGTCTAGCAATGGTCAACAACCAACTTGATAGAGCTTAAATAATAATACAAAAAATTCAAATATTGCACAATCTAGGTGTGCAAAGCTCTTAGAGACTTACCCAAAAAGAATCACAGCTGTAATCACTTCCAACGGCGATTCTAACATGAATTGTCTCAGGGGGTTGAATACTTATGTAGTCAATTCATTTAATTTTTATTCCACTTTGACATTAGAGTATTTTGTGTGTATCGATGACAAAAAATGACAATGAAATCCATATCAATCCCACCTTGTAAGAAAACTAAATGAAAACTTTCTGAAGGCACTGTATATAGCAAGACACGGTAAAGTCCAATCTTCTTCTGAAGAGTACAAATTAGGCTGTTTGAGAAGGTTTGAATTTCAAGCAACCTGCATACACATTGTACAATAGACCGACATAGCTACTGTAGTAGATCCATGTTGTGTACTGGAAAATCTTGGTAGACCATGGGTGTCGGCATTGTGGTGCTCATGTGGATTTCCTTTCTTTTTCGGCCAATCCCTACTCCTCACTTAAAACATATTTGTTTGTTTTTAATTTCCATGGTTTTTACACCGGAAGGTGATTATACAAAATTATACAACATTTCCACATGCAAAAGGTGTCTTTCGAAAATTTAAGTTGAGCTTCAAATTATGTAAAAAAAATAAAAATATAAAAAAAGACGTGTTTAGTCACACATAATTTAATTTAAGGCCCGGTTTCCCAAAAAATATCTTAAGACAAAGTTCATCGTTAAAACCTTTGTTAAATCTTCAGCTGTTTCCTAAAACCACCGTTACTAAAGTTACTAAACCACATAGCATATCATTACAGCAGTATGTACCGGTATGTTAGCTAGCTACCTAATGTTAGTTGGCTACTAATACATCGAACTTGCCAGTATATTAACTATATTGTATCAAACTAACTACCCAACGTTTATTGACTTGATTATTCCCGTCATTCATAGTTTAGCTAAGTGGTATAGTCATTGTGCGTTTTTAATGGACATTTGGGTACCTTCGTAAATTCGCTGTGGCTATCTACTCCAATTTTAGAGCACTCTTATCTGAGTGTACTTGTGCAAGAATGCAGAATAACTGATGAATTTACGAATACTCAACAATTGGTCAAGTTGCACTTCCTAAGGCTTCCACTAGATGTCAACCGTCGTTAGAAACTTGTTTGAGGCTTCAACGTTGTAGTGGAGCCGAATGAGAGGGGAATGAGTCAGGTGTCTGGCAGAGTGCCACAGGCTGGTCACGCGCATTTCACATGAGAGGGAGCTGCGTTCCTTTGCTTTTCTGAAGACAAAGGAATTCTCTGGTTGGAACCTTATTGATGATTTATGTTTAAAAAAATCCTAAAGATTGACTCCATACATCGTTTGACATGTTTCTAAAGGACTGTAATGGAACTTTTTGACATTTCGTCTGCAACTAGTGAACGCGCTTCGTGAGTTTTGATTTGTTTACCAAACGCGCTAACAAAAGTAGCTATTTGGACATAAATGATGGACATTATCGAACAAATCAAACATTTATTGTGGAACTAGGATTCCTGGAAGTGCATTCTGATGAAGATCATCAAAGGCAAGTGAATATTTATTATGTTATTTCTAACTTCTGTTGCCTCCAACATGGCGGATATATATAAATGTTTTCTGAGCGCCGTTCTCAGATTATTGCATGTTTTGCTTTTTCCGTAAAGCTTTTTTGAAATCTGACACAGCGGTTGCATTAAGGAGAAGTATATCTACAATTCCATGTCTAACACTTGTATTTTCTTCAACATTTATGATGAGTATTTCTGTAAACTGATGTGGCTATGCAAAATCACTGGATGTTTTTGGAACTACTAAACGTAACGCGCAAATGTAAACTCCGATTTTTTTATATAAATATGAACTTTATCGAACAAAACAGATATGTATTGTGTAACATGAAGTCCTATGAGAGTCATATGATGAAGATCATAAAAGGTAAGTGATTCATTTTATCTCTATTTGTGCTTTTTGTGACTCCTATCTTTGGCTGGAAAAATGGCTGTGTGTGGCTTGGTGGTGACCTAACATAATCATTTGTGGAGCTTTCGCTGTAAAGCCTTTTTGAAATCAGACTGTGGCTGGATTAACGAGTTGTATCTTTAAAATGGTGTAAAATACTTGTATGCTTGAGGAATTTTAATTATGAGATTTTTGTTGTTTTGAATTTGGCGCCCTGCACTTTCACTGGCTGTTGTCATATCGATCCCGTTAACGTAAACATACCAGTTTATGTAAGTGACTCTCAAAGTACTGATAAGTTTGCCGAGTGAGCATTTGGAAAGAAATCCCTGCAAATATCTGTGGGAGTTCCCCCAGAACCCTGTCCAGTTTATTACTTGTTACTTCTCACTAAAGGGACCTATGGAGGATGTCTTTTGGACCTCTTTTTATGGTCCTGTCCGGACCGGACACCTTTTTTTGGTGTGGTCTTGATTTCGACGTCCACAGACGTGACTCTCGAAAACGTTTTCCCAAAGTTGTTGACTATGAACTTTACTTAGCTAGCTATGCTTTATGGAAGAATGTAGCTAGCTAGGAGATATTGTCAATGTTGAGTTGTGGTCTACGATCTATACAGTTATGCAACAGTCTCGTTGGCTAGTAGCTAACTGGCTAGCTATAATAGCAGCCAAGGACATAGCTATATTTGTGCTCTGGTTTAGTTTACACCAATGACTTCAGTCATATAAAAACCTTCTATAGCAAAATATAGCTACCTCCTTTGCTTGTAGCTTGCTTCTCATTCCTACAATGCAGTGCCTTTTTCTGTCCCCAGGAATTATCAGATCTTATTTAGTGTAAAATTTGAATTCCAAAAGGCTTTAAATATAAGGTCAGGTGTCCTTTACCTTAAAAACACCAAAAATATGGATCCTGAAAGGGAATTCTATGCATTTTAAACACTTGATAGTGGATGTAAGCGGTTTTGCCATGTCCCCTGGTGTTAATTATCAACTTCCACAAGAAATATTAGCCATAAAATAATTAAATGATTAAAATCTTTCTTCATTATTTTATAGTCCTACATAAAGTCTCTTTCATCAATAACATTTTTTTCTCATGATTATTGCATTTATTATTATTTTATACTTTATGTGTGTCCCTGATATCACTTTCTACACTTTTAGTTTGCTGTAATTCTCCATTTAAGAAAACAACCCTTTCCTACAATGACACCAATTATTATTTAGTGGGAAAACTATGGTGTAAAGCCAAAAATATATATAAACATTCAGTTGTATCTATTTGTCCATGTTTCATGTTTTTAGTCTGTATATATACACACACACACTACTGTTCAAAAGTTTGGGGTCACTTTAAAGAAAAGCACATTTATTGTCAATTAAAATAACATCAGATTGATCAGAAAGACAGTGTAGACAATGTTAATGTTGTAAATGACTATTGTAGCTGGAAACGGCTGAGTGATTTTTAATGGAATATCTACATATGTGTACAGAGGCCCATTATCAGCAACCATCCCTCCTGTGTTCCAATGGCACGTTGTGTTAGCTAATCCAAGTTTATCATTTTAAAAGGCTAATTGGTCATTAGAAAACCCTTTTGCAATTATGCTAGCACAGCTGAAAATAGTTGTCCTGATTAAAGAAGCAATAAAACTGGCCTTCTTTAGACTATTTGAGTATCTGGAGTGTCAGCATTTGTGGGTTCGATTACAGTCTCAAAATGGCTAGAAACAAAGCACTTTCTTCTGAAACTTGTCAGTCTATTGTTGTTCTGAGAAATTAAGGTTATTCCATGCGAGAAATTGCCAAGAAACTGAAGATCTCGTACAACACTGTGTACTACTCCCTTCACAGAACAGCTCAAACTGGCCCTAACCAGAATAGAAAAGAGGAGTGGGAGGTCCCAGCGCACAACTGAGCAAGAGGACAAGTACATTAGAGTGTCTAGTTTGAGAAACAGATGCTTCACAAGTCCTCAACTGGCAGCTTCATTAAATAATACCCGCAAAACACCAGTCTCAACGTCAGCAGTGAAGAGGCGACTCTGGGATGCTGGCCTTCTAGGCAGAGTTGCAAAGAAAAAGCTATATCTGGCCAATAAAAAGAAAAGATTGAGATGGGCAAAATAACACAGACACTGACAGAGGAACTCTGCCTAGAATGCCAGCATCCATGAGTCACCTTTTCACTGTTGACATTGATACTGGTGTTTTGCGTTATGACAATTGGGTACTTTTTCTTTTTCTTTTTTTAGAACTGAGATTCAGCTGAAAAGATATTAGCATTGTCAGAAATGCTACAAAAAAGTAGCACATCTTTGGTTCTCTATTGGCACATGAGAGCAGTAAATTATACATGTAATTAAAGCTGTTGCCCTTACGAACGTATTCAGTCCGAAAGGTGGCATGTCTAATGGTCACTTTATGGATGCTGTAATCTTGCTCTTATCCAACACCTAGATATTGAGCTAGGTCAGGACAAGAAATTGTATTTTTTCTTAATGCTAAAGACCCCGTTAAAAATCTAGTATTTTGTTCTCGGTAATACAAATCAAGTTGATTTTGCCAAGTTATGTCGACATTGGTGTCATATTGGCTTAAATATGATAGTAGGGAGATTTGAATTTAACATTGAGCTTCAATTAATCCCTACTATATAATGTTACACAGAGTGACCGACTGCGTGTTTTACTACCCCATACATACACCATCATCAGTTTCATCACTGCTCTCGTTATGACAGGCAGTGCAACTTATCACAAATAATTATACAACTACCACAATAATGGCATTACATCATGTTCATTTAACCTGGACTGTCCTGATGCCCTGTCCATTATCTACTAGTGGTCATCTTCGGGAGAGAAGTGCGTCACTGTAGTTTGTCTCTCCTCCTACAATGGGCTATTGAGAGAGAGAGCAGCCCTAGTCGTGACAGCAGAGGGAGGAGTGGGGGAGGCAGGGATAGAATAGGTTGGCCGCTCTCAGAGAAAGGATTCATGTCTATTGATGTTCTATAGGGCATTTCTCCTGAATGAACTGTTCCATATTGCACAACTCAGGTACAAGGTGTCCCTCTGGCTAGGATGATACGCACATCAGGTGTGTGTTTGTGTGTCAAGTGGGTGAAGTATGCATGTGTGTGTGTGTGTGTGTGTGTGTGTGTGTGTGTGTGTGTGTGTGTGTGTGTGTGTGTGTGTGTGTGTGTGTGTGTGTGTGTGTGTGTGTGTGTGTGTGTGTGTGTGTGTGTGTGTGTGTGTGTGTGTGTGTGTGTGTGTGTGTGTGTGTTTGTGTGGAGAGGATCCGAAACGTTTTTTTACATGGACTTTGCATGTTGTTGTCTAGGTTTATGACAGTCATAAATACCTCTTCCCCCCTTTTTCCTCTCTCTACCCTACTGAGGATGGTGCATTCTGGTAATCCGACCAATGGAACATATGGTGGTGATGGTGCAGGTGGTCATCTGAGACATTCTCCTCAATGATAAGATGACATAAACTCTACAGTGGAAAGTCTACACATCAGAGTTATCGGATTCACATGGAATTGTTGTTCAATTTAAATGTTTGAATATGAAATTATTCGTGATGGGATGAAATGTGATCTTAGCTTCTAAAATGTGAGATTTGGGTTTTCATAAGATATGGCTCTGCTCAATCAGTGGCCCGCCCTGTGAAGGGACAAGGGCTATAAAACTTTTCAAACACGCCCTCCTCTCCCTTCCTATATAAGCCCTTGACGACAATATAACTTTCTGTTCCAATGACGTGAGGACGATGGTCCAATGTCAGAATGATTCAGATAATAACTACGCGTGAGCTTGGTTGCGAATGGTATGAACTTTGAACTCTTATTCACTACAGAAGTGATACCTCCTAGACGTTGAGTTAGCAACAGCGAGGGTTAGGAAGGAACAGACAGAGTATTCCGTCTATCACCCAACGACGTTGCTACAACGTATCCAATTGACAACCAGAGACATTCTTCAAAGGACATGGTTGGGCAACACGGCCTTCCATCTACCACCAACCTACTGAAGCGCAGCTCAGAGTAAATATTTACTGCATTTCCCTTTTCTGAATGGGCGTTAATTTAGAATGCATCAGGTACTGTATTTACGATTGCACAGCTTCGCCTTTGTTCCTGTCTTCCCGCACCTTCACTCAAACCCAGCCCCTTTTCTTTTGTGTAACAAGCTGTCATATCTGTTCCGCCCGCTAGGGACGTTTTACTTTATGATGTAATTTGTAATCAAGTTATGATTTAATTATGTGTATGGGTGATTCTGTGTGATTAGTTAGGTATTTAGTAAATAAATAACTAAACCCAATTTTGTATTGCTGATTCAAATTGTTAGCCAGGGTTCGTGCCGATAACCAAGAAATTACAACTTTCAGATGAGACTGAATTAAGATGAGGATTAATATTGACTGCTATTGATGTAAAATATTACTAGGTCTTTAAGAGTTTATTCGGAAGATAACAGGTCTATAAATATTATTTTGTGGTGCCCGACTCTCTAGTTAATTACACTTACATGATTAGCTCAATCAGGTGATATTAATTACGGAGAAATTATTTTATAGAATAGCATGTCATATCACTTAATCCGGCATAGCCAAAGACACAACAATGTTATAACAAACAAAAAAATATTTTTGTATAGATCCAATCATAGAGCAAGTGTTGCCTTGAGAAGTGGCACCATGGGACTGTGAGTGATGAGGGTGAGACTTACCCCACCATGGGTCCCTCTCGGTCTAGACTGTACACCTGTCTGGGGTTCAGCAGGTACTGGAACTTTCTCAATACCCTGCAGGAGACATAACAGCAGTATTAGAGTTACTGCACACACACACACAAACTGACAAACTCACAAACTGTCTGTGCACAAATGGAGCCAGAGAGAGACGGAAAGAGAGAGAGAGAGGTAATATTTCATGGATACAAAGACAGACATATAACATGTAAAGAAGCACCATCCAAATAGTACAAGTTTTACTTTAAAAGCACCGTCTACAGTAAATGTTCTGCTCCACAAATGGTCAATATCTCTATAGCTTACTGTGCCCAATGACACAGTAGTTTCCTGTAACCTTGAAAAGCGGGAGATGCATCAGAGGACTATTCTATTGAAGCCTCCACAGTGCTCTTCATGGAGCCTTGCACTGGTAATTGTGTTAGCTTCCGATACCCACACAGCACTTTGGTCAGAGTGAGAACAGAGGATGAAGAGGAGTGGGTAGAGGAGACAACGGAAAACCGACAGCTAGGTTAGAATGCGTCACGATGAACTAACCATTTGTCCTAGAATGCAACTCATACTATGTACAGTAGTGTGGCAGATTACTTGGGCAGTAAACGTGTTAGGATACTGTTATGAATGTGTCATAAAGAACACTTCAATTTAAGTGTTACCAAGTTCACCCAAAAAAGAGAAAATAGTAGAGATATACTACTTAATTTAAGAGAACTGTATGTCATTTAAAATGCTCATTTACAAAAACAAGACCAATTAGTGACACCAACATTTCCTTATTTACATCAAAGGGAGAAATAAATAGGCTTGCTTTTTGTACTCAGAGAGTAAATGCATATTTTTGTTATGAGAACACATCTATTAATAGAGAATAATTCTACCTTTAAGTGGTATTTAAGACTATGTTGCTATGGTGATGGTGTTTCTGAAGCCAAAATAGTGTCCTCACAGTGCTATGAAATGCATGGTGGGAGGACAGAGGAGAGAGAACTGAAACAGTGAACACATTCATTTACAGCCAGAATGGCACTTGGGACTTTAGGACTGTGTCGGAACAACGAAATGACCATAATTATTTACCAAATTTAAAATCCTCTGCAATTACAAAGCCTTAAAATTCTTGAATGTAGTCATTGTTGTTAGCTATGTTAGCTTCACATTATTTAGATTATATGATGAGTAGCTAGCCAAAGGTTTAGAACACTTTGGCAGTAGCATTACAGGACTCTATAAAACACATATTGCAGGAGTGTTTCAATCAGAGTGAATAATCTGAGACGTTCTATGTCAGCCATTCTCAACTGGTGGACAGCGGTCAGGATCCGGACCCAGAATGGGGTCAATACGGACCACGGGTCGTGACCAAAAAAATGAATATTATACAGGGCCTTCAAAAAGCATTTAGACCCCTTCCCTTTTTCCAAATTTTGTTACGTTACAGCCTTATTCTAAAATGGATTATATAAAAACAAATCCTCATCAATCTACACACAATACCCAATAATGACTAAGCGAAAACAGGTTAAGATATTTTAGCAAAAACAAAAACAGAAAAACCTTATTTACATAGCTACCCAGACCCTTTGCTATGAGACTCAAAATTGAGCTCAGGTGCATCCTGTTTCCATTGATCATCCTTGAGATGACTATACAACTTGATTGGAGTCCACCTGTGGTAAATTCAATTGATTGGACATGATTTTGGAAGGCACACACCTGTCTATATAAGGTCCCACAGTTGACAGTGCATGTCAGAGCAAAAACCAAGCCATGAAGTCGAAGGAATTGTCTGTAGAGCTCCGAGACAGGATTGTGTCGAGGCACAGATCTGGGGAAGTGTACCACACAAGCACTGAAGCTCCCCAAGAACAAAGGGCCTTGTTCAGGGAGGTGAACAAGAACCCAATGCTCACTCTGACAGAGCACCAGAGTTCCTCTATGGAGATGGAAGAACCTTCCAGAAGGAAAATCATCTCTGCAGCAATCCACCAATCAAGCCTTTATGGAAGAGTGGCCAGAAAGAAGCCACTCCTCAGTAAAAGGCACATGACAGCCCGCTTGGAGTTTGCCAAAAGGCACTCAGAATATGAGAATCAAGATTCTATGGTCTGATGAAACCTACATTGAACTCTTTGGCATGTCTGCCAAGCATCATGTCTGGAGGAAATCATCTCTACGGTGAAGCATGGTGGTGGTGGCATCATGCTGTGGGGATGGTTTTCAGCGGCAGGGACTGGGAGCAAAGAACAGAGAGACCCTTGATGAAAACCTGCTGCAGAGCGCTCAGGACCTCAGACTGGGGTAAAGATTCACCTTCCAACAGGACAACGGCCCTGGCTTCGGGACCATTCTCTGAAAGTCCTTGAGTGGCCCAGCCAGAGCCCGGACTTGAACCCGATCCAACATCTCTGGAGAGACCTGAAAATAGCTGTGCCGCGACACTCCCCATCCAACCTGACAGCTTGAGTTTTTTGGGCCTTGTGTTTTAGGTTATTGTCCTGCTGAAAGGTAAATTTGTCTCCCAGTGTCTGTAGGAAAGCACACCGAACCAGGTTTTCCTCTTTTGTTTTTGCTTGTGCTTAGCTCTATTCTGTTTCTTTGTATCCTAAAAAACTTCTTAGTCCTTGTTGATGACACACATACCCATAACATGATGCAGCCACCACCATGCTTGAAAATATGAAGAGTGGTACTCAGTGATGTCTTGATTTGGATTTGCCCCAATCAGAACACTTTGTATTCAGGACATAAAGTATTTTTCTTCTCCACATTTTCTGCAGTTTTACTTAAATATTTTGTTTCTGGACAGGCTTCCTTTTTTCACTGTCATTTAGGTTCGTATTGTGGAGTAACTACAATGTTGTTGATCCAGCCTCAGTTTTCTCCTATCACAAACATTAAACTCTGTAATAGTTTTAAAGTCACCATTGGCCTCATGGTGAAATCCCTAAGCTGTTTCCTTGCTCTCCAACAACTGAATTAGGAAGGACTCCTGTATCTTTGTAGTGACTGGGTGTATTGATACGCCATCCAAAGTGTAATTAATAACTTCACCATATCTGCTTTTTTTGTTTTACCCATCCAATTAAAGGTGCCAATTTGGCTCGCTCAGGTATCATATGAACACACATAAGACATGGCAAAATATGTAGAATTGCAAGAAATTAGCTATAAACCTGCAAAACAAATTATCTGCCCTATGTCAAAATTGTCGAATTGCAGGAAATTAGCTTTAGAAAGGCAATATTTTCTTTGTGCCAACAAGAGGGGAGTGAACAGTTTGGGGTCACATGGGTCACGAGATGGGGGGGTTTGTTACTATGCCGATAGACAATATCCCTCCGGACCTTTACCACCTAGGAAATTTGTGCTCTGTCACTTACCGCTCCCCTTGTCTCCCGCCACTCTTTGGGTTGACCAGGACCAGGAGGGGATGTGTGCCTGGGAGAGGAGTGATCTGGACAGGAGAGCAGAGACAGTCTCATGAGATATCTTGTATATCCATAGATACACAATCAACATTTTAGCCTGCCATGAGCTAACACAACAGACTCCAAGGCTCTGAAGATGCTCTGGGCTCGATTCACTCACCTGCAGTGCTTGTCCGTCTCCTGTGAATTTGAAGCTCTGACTCGGGTCGTCAGGGCTGGTGCTGGGCGGGGAGTCCCCTTCACCCCGCTTCACAACAGAATGACGGTCCTATAGACAGATAGATAGGCCAGCAGGCATAGAGACACATAAATAGACAGAAATATAAATGTGTTAATGCGTATATGAATTGTGACAGAGAAATTGGACAAAAGATGTATGTCACAGATGGCCGGTGGCACCTTAATTGGGGAGGACGGGTGCATAGTAATGGCTGGAATGGAATAAATGTACCTCAGATACATGGTTTCCATGTGTTTGATATCATTCCATTCAGCCCATTCCAGCCATTATTATGAACCGTCCACCCCTCAGTATACTTTTGTGGGTCTATAATTATATATTTCAAGTTTTTTTTTTCAGCATTGAAAGTATTGGAGATAAAACATTTAGAGATTCAGAGTGTGATTTACGGCATGTGATCTCACCAGGACTACAGGGCAGATGTAGGATGGGAGTAGAGTGTGGTCTCTAAGGGCTCCTCCATCACACTCTGGTTTCATGTTGGACGCACACTTATTATGGAGCTGATCAGGAAGGAGGATGAGGAGGATGGAGGGAGGAAAGGAGCAGAGAAGGAGTAGAAGAAGGAGAATGAGGCGAAGGAGAAGAGTGGAAAAGAAAAACAAAAATAGGCATTTGACACAGTGCCAGATATTGCATAACAGTACCAGATATAATGTAAAGTACAGTAGCTGCTTCTAAGACTGAGGATGAATAAATGCCTGCTGTGATGCTACAGGGATGAGCACATTACTAAACTATATATACAGTATATATATCAATTGACAACCCTAGCAAGATCTTTGAACTCCCCTTACTGGTGGTTTGAGGTACCACAGTTTGAATTTTCATCTGAGCATTTACCTAAATGGGGACATCTAGTGGACATATAAGGTAAAGTAGAAATGAGAAAATAGGTAGATTACAAACTATTCCCGTGAACTTCCTCAGGTTCATTGTTATCATCAGAAGCTCTCTGAGGCATTTGAGGCACTATGAACAGAAACATTGCCCCAATTCTAGGAGTTATCCAGTAGAGGGGAGTGCGTACAGGGCCATAATCAGGGTTTGAGTTTTATGAAGCTTTCACTTTGTATTCGTAGGCATTACTAATCAACCTCCGCACAAACAGACATCAATGGAGCACACAGATGATTGTATTAATCACTTACAATTCTATATTAATATCAGTGATGTAATGGTAAAAACAAGCTAGGTAATGGGTAAACTATCAACTCCAGTGGGTGATCGAGATTAAGACAAACAACAAACGATATAAATGAAAACGTATGACATTTTTAGAACTGTATTTTTTGCATTTTAATATAGGCCTATGACACGGTCGCCAGTTGTACGGTGTTTCCTCCGACACATTGGTGTGGCTTGCCTCCGGGTTAAGCGAGCAGTCTCCCGACCCCTCCTGTCTCAGCCTCCAGTATTTATGCTGCAATAGTTTATGTGTCGGGGGGCTCGGGACAGTCTGTTATATCTGGAGTATTTCTCCTGTCTTATCCGGTGTCCTGTGTGAATTTAAGATTTAAGAGGACCTGAGCCCTAGGACCATGCCTTAGGACTACCTGGCCTGATGTCTCCTTGCTGTCCCCAGTCCACCTTGTCGTGCTGCTGCTCCAGTTTCAACTGTTCTGCCTATGGAACCCTGGCCTGTTCACCGGACGTGCTACCTGTCCCAGACCTGCTGTTTTCAACTCTCTAGAGACAGCAGGAGCGGTAGAGATACTCGGCTGATCGGCTATGAAAAGCCATGAAAAGGCTATGAAAGGCTATGAAAAGCCAAATGGCATTTACTCCTGAGGTGCTGACCTGTTGCACCCTCTACAACCACTGTGATTACTATTTTCTGACTCTGCTGGTCATCTATGAACATTTGAACATCTTGGCCATGTTCTGTTATAATCTCCACCCAGCACAGCTAGAAGAGGACTGGCCACCCCTCATAGCCTGGTTCCTCTCTAGGTTTCTTCCTAGGTTCTGGCCTTTCAAGGGAGTTTTTCCTAGCCACCGTGCTTCTACACCTGCATTGCTTGATGTTTGGGGTTTTAGGCTGGGCTTCTGTGCAGCACTTTGTTACATCAGCTGATGTAAGAAGGGCTTTATAAATACATTTGATTGATTGATTGATGGTCAAGAAGCAGTGCGGCTTGTCAGGGTCGTGTTTCGGTGGATGCATGACTCTCGACCTTCGCCTCTCCTGAGTCAGTAAGGGAGTTGCAGCGATGGGACAAGACTGTAACTACCAATTGAATATCATGAAAAAAAGGTAAAAAATAACATTAAAAATAATAATAATACTAGCCAGAGCAATTCAACATTACTGAAACATTTTTAAGCAACTATTTTCCAAGTCATACTCCGAGAGTTGCTTTTTGTTTGTTTGGGGGATGTCTGTAGACGCGACACGAATTGCTGGCAGCTCTAAAATTGCCTTTTGTCTGGCATCTGGCAAACACACTGTCAGCAGCTTGCTTGCTTGACCGAGCTGGGGTAGTTCGTTTCACGTCTCAGGCCCTCGGCCTGTGCTGCTAAAAATGCAAATCTGTGAAGCAAATCCAGGGGACGCAGCCGAACATAACGAAAAAAAAACTGTTCATGATTCCACTAGTTCGCAAAGAGGCAGTCGCGATTAGAACTCAGTCAGAGCAAGAATATAAGTGTTCTGAGCTTTGATCAATGCTGGGAGCAATATTTTCATGTTTACTCATAATTGATTTTCTTTATTGTGTACAAATATATATATTTGTATTATCATAGTGTCCTCATATGTAGTTTTGGCCCTGAGTGTGTACTACTCACAGTGATCTGACACCACACACAGTGTCCTCATATGTGGTTATGGCCCTGAGTTAGTACTACTCACAGTGATCTGACACCACACACAGTGTCCTCATATGTGGTTATGGCCCTGAGTGTGTACTACTTACAGTGATCTGACACCACACACAGTGTCCTCATATGTAGTTATGGCCCTGAGTTAGTACTACTCACAGTGATCTGACACCACACACAGTGTAGGCCCGTTAAGCCCTGGTAGCACTTGATACTTCTGTGACAGCGGTCGCACTTAGTGGGAGAGTTTCCCTCCATCCACACGTGCTGCATAGCCTGGAGGGAGGGGGGGGGGGAGAGAAAGAACGAGAAAGATAGAGACAGTAACTATCACGAGGTCACAACATAAATCCAGTGCTAAATGGGCTATATTTAGTGCCAGATATCTACAAAAATAAAAGGCCTTCTGAAAGACATCATCTGCTAGTGAACCAGACTTGAGAAAGTGAAGTGGAGCTGAAACAGAGTAGGGACAATTTCAAGGTCTGTGAGTTCCAGAAGAGGTCTAATTAAATCAGAGGTTATATATAGAGACCGGTTAACAACATAAGTAGCTCTGCATGATCTCCCTGCCGCCATGATTGTGTGTGTGTGTGTGTGTGTGTGTGTGTGTGTGTGTGTGTGTGTGTGTGTGTGTGTGTGTGTGTGTGTGTGTGTGTGTGTGTGTGTGTGTGTGTGTGTGAGAGAGAGAGAGAGTGTGTGTGTGTGTGTGAGTCCCTGTTCCCATGATCCTCCTGCTCCTCTCCAGTCCTTAGCACTCGGCCAACAGCCAGAACAGGTTGCTTAGCAACGACAGGGCGTTCTATTCACACAACGTTAGTCAGATGGAGGTTAGGGGTTAGCTGTGGGTTAGCTCTCAGCTTAAGGCATCACACTAAAGAGTCACTTAAGGTAGGATATTGTAGGCCTGAGTCACAGTCAAGCTCACTGACTGAGAGGATTACACTAGAATGAGTAATGCACGCAAGAGAATTGTGAGTCATATAGTAAAGTGTAGACCTACATTTCTCAATATTTGTCACACTTTTTCTAAAACATAGGCACATAATAGATACTGCAATGACACACATGACAATATCATTACTGTCTGTGTTTGTGTGTGTGTTTAGTTGTATGTATAGTACTCACATTAGTGTGTCTGCGGGACTTGGCGTAGGTGCTGATGCAGGCAGCGATGTCTTTGGACACACAGCGTTCATGGACTGTGTACTTGCATACTGAAACACAGAGGTACACAGAGAGACAGTTAACCAATGGATGAACACCAAACACCAGACCAACCCTTTCATTGAAACATGTAATAAAATGACCCAGCGATAACATAACATTTGCCTTGATAATAGATCATTAATTAGTCACGCAATCATGTTTGTTATTCACAGAATGGAGGATGGGATAACAGAGTCAGAGAGAAATAGAGACAAGCATCTGGTTGAAAGAGAGAGAGGAACTGAAAGGCACCCAGGAGGCGACAGAACAGAGAGAGTAGAGTAGTGAATGCCAACAAGGGACAGAAATAGGGACTGAAGGAGAGAGAGAGTGGAACTGAGGGCCATACACAGACTCACTAGAGCAGCAGAGGCCCTGCTTGCGGACTCCCAGCAGCATGGTGTGGCAGTAGTTACAGTAGGCTGGCTTGTTGAAGTGCTTTAATTTCCACACATGCTGCCCATCCTCCTGCACATTCTACAGAGAGAGAGAAGAGAGAGAGAGAGAGAGAGAGAGAGAGAGAGAGCAAGAGATCAGTGGAGAGAATGGCATGATAGACCAGAGTGCTTAAGAGATGGCTAATCCTTTTTTTTTTTAAAGTAATCCATCACCACAAAAAGATCTTTCAGAATTGATTTTTTGGAACTGCCGCCCCAAACGCACTCACAGAGACACACACAAACACTTTCTCTCTCTCCCCACAGGGATCATACACTTACTAAAATGTATGCACTCATGTATGCACTCACTGTACTGCAAGTTGCTTTAGATAAAAACATCTGCTAAATGGCATCCATTATCATATTATATTACACACACACACACAAAGTGCCTCACCGTCTCCATGCCCAGCAGGACCAGCAGAGGGATGGTGGTGAGGCCTCCCCTGATCCACTCCTCCAGGGTGACTGTTCCGTCCCGGTCATAGTCTATCTCTTCCATCATCTCCTTCAGGATCTAGGAGGAGACGGGGAGGAAAGTCCAGTAAAGTCTTGCCAAATTGTGATACTGTTTCGTTCCGTTATTTCCTTGTCACTGTAGTTATGCTAGCCTGTTCAGGTCGACCTACTCCAACGCTCCAATATGTTGGGACCAGGGAAAACAAGACACATAAGGCTGTGTGCATTCTTACTGGTCGCAGCTCTGTAGAGTCCCATTCCAGGTACTCTGCCACGTGGACCATCTGATTGATGATGCGGTCCAGTTCCTACACACACAGGAAGAGGGCAAAACGTTAGACCACAACAACAACAACATTGTGGTAGTCTTCTTGATAATAAATGACCTCATCCACACATAAGGCAAAGAGTGGCTACTTTGAAGAATCTCAAATATAAAATATATTTAGATTTGTTTAACACTTTTTTGGTTACTACATGATTCCATGTGTGTTATTTCGTAGTTTTGATGTCTTCACTATTATTCTACAATGTATAAAATAGTAAAAATAAAGAAAAACCCTTGAATGAGTAAGTGTGTCCAAACGTTTGACTGGTACTGTATATTGAATTTGTACCTTTAAAACAACGTCGCATGATATCCACTATAAGAAGAAGAAAATCTACAGCTATTAATTCAGTCTCCCATTCAGGGTTTCAACCTAGCCCAGCCCTGCTTAGCTATGACATTTTTTTCAATTAAACCCAGGATTAACCTCAAATAGACAATACAGTGCTTTCAGAAAGTATTCATACCCCTTGACTTACTCCGCATTTTGTGGTGTTACAGCCGTAATTCAAAAAGGATTAAATAGATTTTTCCCCACACACATCTACACACAATACCCGATAATAACAAAGTGAAAACACATTTTTAGCACATTTATTGAAAATTAAATACAGAAGTATCTCATTCATATGTTAGAATCACCTTTGGCAGCGATTACAGCTGTGTCTTTCTTGGTAAGTCTCTAAGAGCGTTGCACGCTTGGATTGTACAATATCTGAAAATGATTCTTTAAAAAATTCTTCAAGCTCTGTCAAGTTGGCTGTTGATCATTGCTTGACAAGTCTTGCCATAGATTTTCAAGCCAATTTAAGTCAAAACTGTAACTAGGCCACTCAGGAACATTCAATGTCGTCTTGGTAAGCAAATCCAGTGTATATTTGGCCTTGTGTTTTAGGTTACTGTCCTGCTGAAAGGTGAATTTATCTTCCATTGTTTGTAGGAAAGTAGACTGAACCAGGTTTTTCTCTAGGATCTTGCCTGTGAATAACTCTATTCCACTCTTTCTTATCCTAAAAAAACTCCATAGTTCTTGCTGATGACAAGCACACCAATAACATCATACAGCCACCACCATGCCTGAAAAAATGAAGACTGGTATTCAGTGATGTGTTGTGTTGGATTTGCCCCAAACAAAACATTTCGTATTAAGGACATAAAGTTAATTTCTTTGCCACATTTTCTGAAGTTTTACTTTAATGGCTTATTGTAAACAGGATGCATGTTTTGGAATATTTGTATTCTGTACAGGCGTCCTTCTTTTCACGCCATCATTTAGGTTAGTATTGTGGAGTAACAACAATGCTGTTGATACATCCTCAGTTTTCTCCTATCACAGCCATTGGTGAAATCCCTGAGCGGTTTCCTTTCTCTCTGGCAACTGAGTTAGGAAGGACGTGTCACGCCCTGACCTTAGTTATCTTTGTTTTCTTTATTATTTTGGTTAGGTCAGGGTGTGACAAGGGTGGTTGGTTTAGTTTTTGTATTGTCTAGGTGTTTTTGTCCTGTCTAGGGTTTTTGTAATTCTATGGGGTTTCAGTATGTCTAGGTATATGTAGGTCTATGGTGGCCTGAATTGGTTCCCAATCAGAGGCAGCTGTTTATCGTTGTCTCTGATTGGGGATCCTATTTAGGTTGCCATTTGCCATTTTGGTTGTGTGGGTTATTTTTCTATGTTTAGTTGCCTGTTAGGACTAGTCATATTGCGTCACTGTTTGTTATGTTATTTTGTATAGTTTTGTTCAGTGTTGCATTCGTTTAATAAAATTGAATGTACGCTTATCACACTGCGCCTTGGTGTCCTCCATACAACGACCGTGACATGACACCTGTATCTTTGTTGTGACTTGGTGTATTGAGACACCATACAAAGTGTATTTAATAACTTCAATGTCAGATGTGTACCCTTCTACTAATATATGCCCTTCTTTGCAAGGCAGTGGAACACCTCCCTGGTCTTTGTGGTTGAATCTGTGTTTGAAATTCACTGCTCAACTGAGGGACCTTACAGATAATTGTATATGTGGGGTACAGAGAGGAGGTCATTCAAAAATATTATTATTGCACACAGTGAGTCAATGCAACTTATGTGACTTGTTATGCAATAATGTTTTATCCTGAACTTATTTAGGCTTGCCCGAACAAAGGGGTGTAATACTTATTGACTGAAGATATTTCAGCTTTGAATTTTGTATTAATTTGTAAAATTTCCTCAAACATAATTCCACTTCGACATTATGGGGCATTGTGTGTAGGCCAGTGAGACAGAATCTAAATGTAATCAATTTTTTATTCAGGCTGTTACAGAACAAAATGTTAAAGTCAAGATGTGTGACTATTTTCTTAAGGCCTAGGGTTTCAAGCTCTGGTTGATTTCAAATGTAATGATATTTAGTTACATTTCATTGTGTTTGGTTGTCAAAGCAACAGGATATCAACATTTGAAGATGTATATTCTGCTTTGATAGTTCCATCTGTGTAGCTTTAATTCCAGTTTGTTTTAAATTTTTGTAAAATGTTTGTTGAATATTTAAACATATGATGTACTTGCAGTGAAGCCACTCAGCATTTACATTACATTCAGTCATCTAACAGACTAACATCCAGGGCGACCCACAGAAGCAACCAGGATCAACGCCCTGCTCAAGTGCATGTCGACAGATCTCAGCGAACTATCAGCCACTGGCCCAAGCTCCCAACTGCCAGGCCACCAGCCCTCCAAGATCCCCCCCCCCCCCCCCCCGCCCCCCTCCCACAGTTCCCAGAGAGCTGCCCCTCAACCATCCGAGACCCACCCCTCACAGTCGTCCCCCCCCCCCCCCCCCTCAAAATTATTCAGACTAAAATAAACCAATCCCAACCCTCAGCTTCCCTCAGCCCTTCCCACCTATCTCTGCTGGCCACCCTCTTCGGATTTCTATGCAACATACAGTGCCTTGCGAAAGTATTCGGCCCCCTTGAACTTTGCGACCTTTTGCCACATTTCAGGCTTCAAACATAAAGATATAAAACTGTACTTTTTTGTGAAGAATCAACAACAAGTGGGACACAATCATGAAGTGGAACGACATTTATTGGATATTTCAAACTTTTTTAACAAATCAAAAACTGAAAAATTGGGCGTGCAAAATTATTCAGCCCCTTTACTTTCAGTGCAGCAAACTCTCTCCAGAAGTTCAGTGAGGATCTCTGAATGATCCAATGTTGACCTAAATGACTAATGATGATAAATACAATCCACCTGTGTGTAATCAAGTCTCCGTATAAATGCACCTGCACTGTGATAGTCTCAGAGGTCCGTTAAAAGCGTAAAAGCAACACAGCTGAACACACCATCCCCACTGTCAAACATGGTGGTGGCAGCATCATGGTTTGGGCCTGCTTTTCTTCAGCAGGGACAGGGAAGATG
Organism: Oncorhynchus clarkii lewisi; assembly: GCF_045791955.1. NCBI lineage: Eukaryota > Metazoa > Chordata > Actinopteri > Salmoniformes > Salmonidae > Oncorhynchus > Oncorhynchus clarkii. The sequence goes on along the minus strand of NC_092149.1, from coordinate 61,270,547 downwards.
GTTAAAATTGATGGGAAGATGGATGGAGCCAAATACAGGACCATTCTGGAAGAAAACCTGATGGAGTCTGCAAAAGACCTGAGACTGGGACGGAGATTTGTCTTCCAACAAGACAATGATCCAAAACATAAAGCAAAATCTACAATGGAATGGTTCAAAAATAAACATATCCAGGTGTTAGAATGGCCAAGTCAAAGTCCAGACCTGAATCCAATCGAGAATCTGTGGAAAGAACTGAAAACTGCTGTTCACAAATGCTCTCCATCCAACCTCACTGAGCTCGAGCTGTTTTGCAAGGAGGAATGGGAAAAAATGTCAGTCTCTCGATGTGCAAAACTGATAGAGACATACCCCAAGCGACTTACAGCTGTAATCGCAGCAAAAGGTGGCGCTACAAAGTATTAACTTAAGGGGGCTGAATAATTTTGCACACCCAATTTTTCAGTTTTTGATTTGTTAAAAAAGTTTGAAATATCCAATAAATGTCGTTCCACTTCATGATTGTGTCCCACTTATTGTTGATTCTTCACAGTAAAATACCGTTTTAAATCTTTATGTTTGAAGCCTGAAATGTGGCAAAAGGTCGCAAAGTTCAAGGGGGCCGAATACTTTCGCAAGGCACTGTATCTTTCAACTATGCTGTGATGTTTAACGTGCAATTTCTATCTAATCGAATAGAATCCACAGATTGTGAGATAAAGATTTATAATTTAAGATGAAAGCATGAATTCTTCAATCTTGCTTCGTTTTATATATCAACTCATACATGCTCTACCATAGAATCGGTCCATCAAATCTCTTCTCAAGTATTTTGTAATCTGCATGGCACAGCTGTCAACATCCTGGTCCTCAAATGAAACTGGTATACTTTCCTATTTATGCTATTTTTATTCCTCCCGCTGCCACCTGCCTCCTCCATTTTTTAGGTAATGCTGTAATCAATTGGTTGTAATCTTGGATTGAGCAGACCTTTCCAACAATAAAGATAACTGCATGAATGACAACTCTACCATTCCAATGTACAATATATCTTTTTTTGTTTGTTATTCCCTTTTCATAAATACAGGTATTTTATCCACCAGCACATTTGAGTTCAGACATAGTATTTGTAACATTTGTTCTATTTTTCAGGGAGATGAAATTGAAATTGCAACCAGCTCTGCAATTGTCACGTTCTGACCTCTATTTCTGTTGTTTTGTATTTATTTAGTATGGTCAGGGCGTGAGTTGGGTGGGCAGTCTATGTTTGTTTTTCTATGTTTTGGGGCATTTCTATGTTTTCGGCCTAGTATGGTTCTCAATCAGAGGCAGGTGTCATTAGTTGTCTCTGATTGAGAATCATACTTAGGTAGCCTGGGTTTCACTGTGTGTTTGTGGGTGATTGTTCCTGTCACTGTGTTTGGTGTCACAGGATAGGACTGTTTTGCGGTTTCACATTTCTTGTTTTTGTTAGTTTGTTCATGTGTAGTGATTTATTAAAACATGAATAACCACCACGCTGCGCTTTGGTCCGCTTCTCTTCCTCCTACAGACGAACGCCCTTACAGAATCACCCACCACAACAGGACCAAGCAGCGTGTCAACAGGCAGGAGCAGCAGGAGAAGCAACAGCGGCTGCAGGAGATACGTAGTAAGGAATTCTGGACATGGGAGGAAATCCTCGACGGGAAAGGACCCTGGGCTAAGCCAGGAGAATATTGCCGCCCCAAGGCCGAGCTGGAGGCAGCAAAAGCAGAGAGGCGGCATTCTGAGAAGCAAGCACGGCGGCGCGGACGGAAGCCCGAGAGTCACCCCCAAAAATTTCTTGGGGGGGGGCACAGGGGGAGTGTGGCAGAGTCAGGAGTCAGACCTGAGCCAACTCTCCCCGTTTATCGTGAGGAGCCAAGGAGGAGCTCAGAACCAGAGCTGGTGTTGGAGGTGAGCGAAGCAGAGACTGTGAAGGAGTTAATGGGGAAATTGGAGGAGAGTGATATGAGGGACTTGCTGGTTTGGTGCATGAGGCACGACATTCGCCCGACGGAGCGTGTCAGGGATTTAATGGCACCGGGGTCAGCTCTCCATACTCATCCTGAGGTGCGTGCGAGGGGTCTGGTGAAGACTGTGCCAGCCTCACGCACCAGGCCTCCTGTGCATCTCCCTAGCCTTGCACGTCCTGTGCCATCTCAGCACTACAGTGCTCCTAGCAGTGCTAACTGTGGCGGGCATGGTGCTGGTCAGGCACCGTGTTATGCAGTTGTGCGCACGGTGTCCCCAGTACGCGTGCTTAGCCCGGTGCGCTACATCCCAGCTCCCCACATCTGCCGCGCTAGGGTGAAGATCCAGCCAGGGCGGTTGGTGCCAGCCCTGCTCTCAAGATCTCCAGTACGCCTTCACGGCCCGGTCTATCCGTCACCACCTCCACACCCCAGCCCTCCGGTAGCAGCTCCCCGCACAAGGCTTCCTGTGCGTGTCCTCGGCCCAGTACCACCAGTGCCAGCACCACGCATCAGGCCTACAGTGCGCCTCGCCTGTCCAGCACTGCCGGAGCCTCCCGCCTGTCCGGCGCCATCGGAGCTTCCCGTCTGCCCAGCGCCATCGGAGCTTCCCGTCTGCCCAGCGCCATCGGAGCTTCCCGTCTGCCCAGCGCCATCGGAGCTTCCCGTCTGCCCAGCGCCATCTGAGCTTCCCGTCTGCCCAGCGCCATCTGAGCTTCCCGTCTGCCCAGCGCCATCTGAGCTTCCCGTCTGCCCAGCGCCATCTGAGCTTCCCGTCTGCCCAGCGCCGCCAGGGCCGCCCGTCTGCCCAGTGCCGCCCGTCTGCCCAGAGCCGCCAGTGCCGCCCGTCTGCCCAGCGCCGCCAGTGCCGCCAGTGCCGCCCGTCAGCCAGGAGCCGCCAGTGCCGCCCGTCAGCCAGGGGCCGCCAGTGCCGCCAGTCAGCCAGGGGCCGCCAGTGCCGCCAGTCAGCCAGGGGCCGCCAGTGCCGCCAGTCAGCCAGGGGCCGCCAGTGCCGCCAGTCAGCCAAGGGCCGCCAGTCAGCCAGGGGCCGCCTGTGCCGCCAGTCAGCCAGGGGCCGCCCGAGCAGCTGTCCCTCTGTCCCGAGCAGCTGTCCCTCTGTCCCGAGCAGCTGCCCCTCTGTCCCGAGCAGCTGCCGCCCCTCTGTCCCAAGCAGCTGCCGCCCCTCTGTCCCGAGCAGCTGTCCCTCTGTCCCGAGCAGCTGCTTCACCTCTGTCCCGAGCTGCCCCTCTGTCCCGAGCAGCTGCCGCCCCTCTGTCCCGAGCAGCTGTCCCTCTGTCCCGAGCAGCTGCCCCTCTGTCCCGAGCAGCTGCCGCCCCTCTGTCCCGAGCAGCTGCCGCCCCTCTGTCCCGAGCAGCTGCCGCCCCTCTGTCCCGAGCTGCTATCGCCCCTCTGTCCCGAGCAGTTGTCCCTCTGTCCCGAGCAGTTGTCCCTCTGTCCCGAGCAGTTGCTTCACCTCTGTCCCGAGCTGCCCCTCTGTCCCGAGCAGCCCCTCTGTCCAGTGGGGTCATTGAGAGGGGTGGTCATGGTGAGTAAGCCAGGGAGGCGGACAATAAGGCGGACTAAGACAATGGTGAAGTGGGGTCCGCGTCCCGCGCCAGAGCCGCCACCGCGGACAGACGCCCACCCAGACCCTCCCCTATAGGTCAAGGTTTTGCGGCCGGAGTCCGCACCTTTGGGGGGGGGGTACTGTCACGTTCTGACCTCTATTTCTGTTGTTTTGTATTTATTTAGTATGGTCAGGGCGTGAGTTGGGTGGGCAGTCTATGTTTGTTTTTCTATGTTTTGGGGCATTTCTATGTTTTCGGCCTAGTATGGTTCTCAATCAGAGGCAGGTGTCATTAGTTGTCTCTGATTGAGAATCATACTTAGGTAGCCTGGGTTTCACTGTGTGTTTGTGGGTGATTGTTCCTGTCACTGTGTTTGGTGTCACAGGATAGGACTGTTTTGCGTTTTCACATTTCTTGTTTTTGTTAGTTTGTTCATGTGTAGTGATTTATTAAAACATGAATAACCACCACGCTGCGCTTTGGTCCGCTTCTCTTCCTCCTACAGACGAACGCCCTTACAGCAATGCTGGTTTGGAAAAGAGAGAGACTTTGAAAAAGGTTTAATTTTCAATTAATCGTCATTTTCAAACAATGGATGAGCTTTTCTCAATAATCTACTTGAGAACCATTTATGGTTCAATTAAAACTTTTGTATAAGTGAAACTTTTAGAGGTTTAGAGTTTTTATATTTAATCATCTCAACCCACCCAGTTCATTTTCATTATATAGATAGGCACGTTTTATCTTGTCTGGTTTAGCATCCCAGATAAAGCAAAATATATTTTTTTCATATGATTTGAAAAACGAATAATCATAAGTAGGCATAGCCATAAGTAAGTGAGTAAACTGAGATATGACTAAGGAGTTAATCAGTGTAATTTCTTCATAAATAGACAGGCATTTACCTCTCCATGGTTGCAGGATCTTGTCCATTTTTACTTGTTTTCTATTGAAATTGATTGTGGAGAGTTCATTTATGTCTTTAGTGATATGAATACCAAGTATGTCTACTTCACCGTCAGCCCATTTTATAGGTAAACTGCAAAGTCATGTAAAACGTGAATTTTTTTAAGATCCAATACGTAATATTGTACACTTACCGTAATTAGGTTTTAGTCCAGAGAGTCCAGAAGTTATCTAGATCTTCAATGAGACATTGCGGGAATATAGCTTTCGGACTTAATATAAAACTTGAGTCATCAGCATACATGGACACATTGTTTTTAAGCCTTGGATTTCTAATCCTCTAATGTTGTTATTTGAGCTGATAGCATTTCGATGGCCACAATGAATAGATATGGTGACAGTGGACACCCATGTTTAACTCCTTGACAAATCAAAACTTTCTGAGAAGTAACTGCTATTTACTATTTTACACCTGGGGTTGCTATACATAACTTTTTCCTATTTTATAAGAGACTCATTGTAATTGAAAAAAATCCAGGTATTTATAACTAGAATCAAGTCTTATTTTATCAAAATCCGCTATAAATACCAGGCATGGCTTCTTAGATGTTTCATGTTGTTCTATTATTTCTAGTAGTTGTCGTATATTATCTCTAATGTATCAAAAATGTAAAAAAAACTGTCTGATCAGGATGAACAATACCCGGTAAAACCTTTTTAATTCTGAGTGCTAGGCATTTCCCTAGTATTTTTGCATCACAACATTGAAGTATAAGAGGCCTCCAGTTTTTTAGATAAACTAGATCTTTCAAATTAATAATTGATATGTTGGATTCACATCTCCATCTCAACCAACAATCTATGCTAAAGAATAGGACTAAATCAAATTAAACTTTATTTAAAACGTGCATTTAAAGTTTGATTTGATAGATTTTTGGTTGAAATGGAGAAGTACTGTAACTATAAATGTATCTTTATGTAATCATATAAAGTGTGAATGTTCAAGATAGCATACGTAGGTTGTCGCAAGTCTGTGGAGATCTTCACAATTGCTATAATAATCTGTGCAGAATCTTGAACGGCATTGATCACTTGCACCATGTACTTTTAATGCAATCTCAACTACAATCCAGGTCATTTGGTTCTGCTATTAGATGAAGCACATTGATAAGTAACACAATCTGTTGTATAAATTAACAAGATATGTGACATTGTATTCCCACTTGAAATGTGCTGTGATTTTAAATGGTTGAAAGTGCAGTGATAGACATTTGGGTGACAACTAAACAAAAAAATCTGATAGTTTATTCTTTGGAATTTGGTTGTGCTTTTAGATGGTTGAAAGCCTAGTGATAACACATTTGAAATTCAACTAACTTTTGGCTCTACTTGACTGGGTGAATAAAGGTTGTAATCTCATTGATCAACGTCTTGCCCAGTGGGAAGGTTGGTATGTAATTGGACTAGAAAGGGGAGAGAAGAGGAGATGAGAAAAGAGGAGAGAGGGCCAGACTTACCGAGCTGTCCAGTACTCCATTGCCATCTGTGTCGTACAGCCGGAACATGACTAGAGGGGAAAGAGAGAAAAGAGACCCCATGATTCAGCTATAATGAGTTCTTGTTAGCACTGCTAACATTCCCAGTCAGACCCCCCTCTGGAAAGCAGGGGAAATATTAGAGCGCTACACGACACCACTCCTGTGTTGAAGCAGGGGGAGGTAATAGAGCGTGACATGTACTTCTGTGTTGTTGAGATGTCGGAATCGGTTAGCTGAGATTAGCTGTGTCAGGGTGTGCAGATATAGCTCCTGATGCTAAAGAAGTCTATTAGACACACCACGGCTCAGGATGTCAAGGGGCTAACAAGGACAGGTGCTGAGATAATCCCCAGGGGAGCCCTGCTCCTGATTTACTGCTAGCAACCAGTCACTCACTTACACTGTACTGCTGAGTGTTGAGGCCACTGCAGGCAGGTGTGTAGGCAGGTTGTGTGTGTGTGTGTGTGTGTGTGTGTGTGTGTGTGTGTGTGTGTGTGTGTGTGTGTGTGTGTGTGTGTGTGTGTGTGTGTGTGTGTGTGTGTGTGTGTGTGTGTGTGTGTGTGTGTGTGTGTGCCTGTGTGAGAGCTCGACTGTATTTGGCCACATAGATATGTCTGTAAACATTATTTGCTTAAATAATTAAATGTACAATCTAAAAAAATGTGGGTTTTTTGGATGACCCAACTGCTGGTTTGCAGGCATTGGGTCACTTAGTTGGGTGGTTTTCTTTAAAAATAGTGAGGTTGGGTTGTTGATGCTGGGCTATTGAAATATGACCCAGTGGGTCAGATCAGAAAACTGAAGGTGTGGCTTAGTAGGGCGTAGCTTTCAGATAGTTATTTTTGGTCACCCGCAAGAGTAAATGTCATTCTGGTTTATCTGTCTGTTGTATTGTTATCACATGATAAAGTTGAACACTGACACTTTTGTAGCTTTAATGAGGCTTACACATATGAGTTCTTCAAGAGCGTATGCATATCCCAATGTTGTAATTTTATTCTAAAATATGTAATATGCAAAAATATTAATTTGCAGTGTACAAACAACCTGAGCAGGAATTACATTTACACTCACATGTGGCCCCATAAAACGATCTGAAGGCCACGCCCCTAATAGGCCACGCCTCCTGAAAATAACCTATTCCATTAAAAAAAGACCCAGCTGTTGGGTCAACCCAGTATGAAAGTGAATTAAAACCCAACTGAAAACCCAACCTGTTGTGTTATTCACGCAACCTAACTGGCTGGGTCAAAATCACCCAGCATGTGTTCTGTCCAATATTTACCCAGCGCTGGGTCACCAAATAACCAAAATTGGGTTGTTTAAAACCCAGGATTTCTTTTGAGTGTATTACCTGAATTAATTAATTAGACTAATCCTCGCAAATGATGGTAGGATGTCTTTCTGAGTGGTTTAGGGACAGACCTTTTGACTCCACATGACCCTCTTGGTCTTTCAACCACAAGTCATTACAAACTTGCCTCCAACCAACTCCTATAACTCACATTCCAACTTGTCCTCTGGTGTGCCCCTCTCCAGCAGGGACAGGTAACACACAATGTCCTTCAGAAACACCACCTGGGGGGAGAGTAAAGGGGAGCCCTTCTGGGGTGATGGACTCCTCTTCTCCGTTCTGATCCTCTCTATGGATGTAATGTAACAAGAGATCAATGGATGATGGGGATGTTATACAGCAATGACCATGAGCAGGACTAAGCAACATGGCAGATTGAAATGTGATATGGCATGGTGATATAGATATGGTGATATGATGTGATAGGCGCATAAATCAAATCCAATAAATACCATAGCCTGTGTAAAGCTGGTAAAGCTTAGGTAGCTACCAATACACATGCCCTACATTGCCATGCAAAGTATTGAGCTAACAGAAACCAATGGCCACAGCTCAGACAATATTAACCAGTACACTTTATCAAACTGCTAGCTAAAATGCCCTGCTGTGAGTGATAATCAGTACAAAAGTATGTGGACAACCCTTCAAATGAGTGGATTCGGCTATATCAGCCACATCCGTTGCTGACAGGTGTATAAAATTGAGCACACAGCCATGCAATCTCCATAGACAAACATTGACAGTAGAATGTCCTTACTGAAGAGCTCAGTGACATTCATTGTCATAGGATGCCAACTTTCCAATAAGTCAGTTTGTCAAATTGCTGTCCTGCTAGTGTTGCCCCGGTCAACTGTAACTGCTGTTATTGTGAAGTAGAAACGTTTAGGTGAAACAACTCCTCAGCCGCAAAGTAGTTGTCCACACAAGCTCACAGAATGGGTCCCCCGAGTGCTGAACGGGAATGTCCAGAGCTTCATGAAATGTGTTTCCATGGCTGAGCAGCCGCATACAAGCCTAAGATCACCATGCACAATGCCAAGTGTTGGCTTGAGCAGTGTAAAGCTTGTCGCCTTTGGACTCTGGAGCAGTGGAAACGCGTTCTCTGGAGTAATGAATCACACTTCACCATCTGGCAGTCCAACAGACGAATCTGGGTTTGGCGGATGCCAGGAGAACCCTACCTGCCTGAATGCATAATGCCAATTGTAAAGTTTGGTGGAAGAGGTATAATGGTCTGGGTCTGTTTTTCATGGTTCGTGCTTAGCTCCTTAGTTCCAGTGAAGATAAATCTAGACGATTCTGTGCTTCCAACTTGAAACAATTTGAGGAAAGCTCTTTCCTGTTTCAGCATGGCAATGCCCCCGTGCACAAAGTGAGGTCAATACAAAAATGGTTTGTTGAGATTGGTGTCAAAGAACTTGACTGGCCTACACGGAGCCCTGACCTCAACACCATCGAACACCTTTGGGATTAATTGGAACTGACTGCGAGCCAGGCCTAATCTGCCAACATCAATGCCTGACCTCACTAGTGCTTTTACGTGGATTCTGCTAGTGGAAAGCCTTCACAGAAGAGTGGAGGCTGTTATAGCAGCATAGGGGGTACCAACTCCATATTAATGATTCTGGAATGAGATATTCGAGGAGCAGGTGTCCACATTCTTTTGGTCATGTAGTGTTTTTTAGTGCTGTGGTATTAGTAATGTTCCAGGCACAACATTTCTCTAACATTGATGTCATTGGAATTCATTGTTTACGGCAATACCATAGTCTAATACAGCATGCGTCACAACTTTTCCAGGAAAACAGTGTAATTGCCTACAGCACCTGAACAAGGTATTTACCTGGGGAGAGGCGAGGGGAGGCTGGGGACTTGGCTGGGGTGGGGGTCAGAGCATTACTACTGCTACCTGTGGAGAGTTTGGCTTGGGTGCAGGCAGGTGAGTGGTAGGAACCCCCGGGTGTGTGGGCCCCTGTCCCAGAGTGCTGTGAGGAGGAATGGGAGGAGCAGGGAGAGGTAGACACGGCACCTGAACATGTGGCCATCACAATGGAATGCTCTGGTGTGTGCCGGCCCATTGCTGTCAGGATGCTCTTCCCATTCATTCCTAGAAGACAGATAAGGGGGAAAGATGATTTCAGGAAAGATAAAGCGAGATAGGTAGGCAGTGGACTCATTAATTTGCAAACAGTTGTGTTTACAGAAGCAGACATTTAGCATTGAGGATTAAGCCTACACAATAAAATACACAAAGTAAAGATACCTCACTTTCCAACCATGGGTCATGAAGAGAGATTCAAAATGACAAATAGAAAACGTTTCAGCATTTCACAACAACCAAAAACGAGACATTTTTTTCAATTTTTCACAACAATAACAAGGATGGTACAGATGAAACAAGAAAGGTCAGGTGAGATATACTCCACACACAAAACAACAGTTTACAACAAACTAAATTCCACTGAGCCATGGTACAGACTACTATCATGTCACCTGCTCCAAAACACAGATCACAAGTAACTTTATAACAGCAGTCAAACACTGTTGACAGACAGTAGCTGGACCATGAGTCTTAGTAGGATTATCTAAACATTGCCCTGTTGTCCTGCAGTGGTACCTGTTATGGGGGCACAGGCCACTTCAGTCTGTATAGAGATGCCTGCATCAATGGAACGTGGCTCTGCAGACACATCAGGGCAAGAAAAGCAAGACAGAGAAAGTGAGAGGATGTGAAATAGAGGAAGGGAGAGAAAGGAGTGTGATATAGGCTGTGTTAAAGGGGAAACAGAAGGAGTGTGATATAGGCTGTGTTAAAGGGGAAACAGAAGGAGTGTGATATAGGCTGTGTTAAAGGGGAAGGAGAAGGAGTGTGATATAGGTTGTGTTAAATGGGAAGGAGAAGGAGTGTAGCATTGGATAGAAAGCACTCTGAAGTTTCTAAAACTGTTAAAAATAATGTCTGTGAGTATAACAGAACTGATATTGCAGGTGAAAACCAGAGGAAAATCCATCCAGAAGTTTTTTATTTGAGCTCACTGTTCATTACAATGCTTGTCTATGGGATATACAAATAAATAGCTTCCAGATTGCAGTTCCTATGGCTTCCACTAGATGTCAACAGTTTTTAGAAAGGGTTTCAGCCTTGTTTTCTGAAAAAGAAATTAGCAGTTGTAATTTTTCAAGGTGGCTCATTTATCTACATATTAGGGTGCCTGAGGATTGAATAGAAACATTGTTTGACTTGTTTGGACTAAGTTTATTGGTAACTTTTGGGATTCCTTTGTACGCATGTTGAACTAGTGGAACGGGTGGATTACTGAATCAAACGCGAGAACTAAACTGACTTTTTTGGGATATAAAGAAGGACTTTATCTAACAAAACAACCAGTTGTTGTGTAGCTGGGACCCTTGGGATTGCAAACAGAGGAAGATATTCAAAGGTAAATGATTTATTTTATCGCTATTTCTGACTTTTGTGAGGCCTCTGTTGGTTTGGAAAATGTTTATAATGCTTTCGTATGCGGGGCGATGTCCTCAGATATTCGCATGGTATGCTTTCACCGTAAAGCCTTTTTGAAATCTGACAACGCGATTGGATTACCAAGAAGTTAAGCTTTTAAATGATGTAGGGCCCTTGTATGTTCATGAATGTTTAATATTACAATTTTGTCATTTGAATTTGGCGCACTCTAGCTTCACCGGATGTGTTCGATTTTGATCCCATTAACAGGATCTGTGCGCTAAGAGGTTTTTAAAGGGGAAGGAGAAGGAGTGTGATATATGCTGTGTTAAATGGGAAACAGAAGGAGTGTGATATAGGCTGTGTTAAAGGGGAAGGAGAAGGAGTCAGATATATATAGGAATGTCTGGCAATATGAGGGTGGATTCTATTTATAACCAAGGCAAAATTCAAAAAAATTCAAATTCAATAAAACTATAATAAAATACAGTAAAAATTTATCTGGTGACATTTTAAAGAGAAGATAAAGCTATATAAAAAGGCAAAGCAGATTAGAGGTTGCAGTAGTCTAAAGAAGCGGACTATTGCTTCAATGACTATTGACAAATTATGGGACCTTGTCTATAGTCAAACAACAAACATTCTTATAACCAGTGCATTGCTAGGGTCATGCATTGCTAGGGTCAATAGCAGGTACCTATTGGCCCGTATAGTAAAATCCTCTACTGGTGCTGTAGGCAAGGAAGGACAGGACAGGAAGTCACAAAAGTCATAAAAGAAAGACAGATAGTCTGTTTGGCCCTGAGAGGAAAGCAGAATATCAACCTATTAGAGAACTGTGGCCCCTGCCTGCCCAACACACAACAAAAGAGACCTTCTATCAAGACAAAGGAGTGAAAAATAATGTCAACAACACACTAAAAATACTTATTTCTCCCTGTCTCTTTTTGTTGGGGACTGGGAGATTGATTCAGGCAAGGAAACGCAAGCCTCTCTGGTCCTGAATGATAAAACCATGATGGGACTCTGACAGAGGGAGAGCAAGAGAGAGAGCGAGAAAGAGAGGAAAGGATAGAGAGAAGAAAAGAGAGGAAAGGAGAGAGAGAAGAAAAGAGAGGAAAGGAGAGAGAGAAGAAAAGAGAGAAAAGAGAGAGAGAAGAAAAGAGAGAAAAGAGAGAGAGAAGAAAAGAGAGAAAAGAGAGAGAGAAGAAAAGAGAGAGAGAAGAAAAGAGAGAGAGAAGAAAAGAGAGAGAAAGAAGAAAAGAGAGAGAGAAGAAAAGAGAGAGAAGAAAAGAGAGAGAGAAGAAAAGAGAGAGAGAAGAACAGAGAGAGAGAAGAACAGACAGACAGACAGACAGACAGACAGACAGACAGACAGACAGACAGACAGACAGACAGACAGACAGATTAGGAAAACAAGAGAAAGACAGACACTAGCTGGGTAAATGTGTATCTATCTATCTGATCCTCTCATTTCTGCACACCCACGGAGGTTAGTAGAGAGATCAAACACCAGATGGCAGTGTAGGCTGCCCTTTTTCTTCTTCTCCACATCTGATCAAATGAAGAGGCTCAGGAGTAACACCACCTCTCCCCCCCTCTCTCTATCGCTCCATCTCTCCATCTCAGATGGTTGGGTGGGCTCGCATGCAAATCCCTCCATCTTTCCATTTGGAGAGGGGTTAGATTACTCCCATCTGTCCCCTAGTGTTCAGCCGTTCAGCAGTGAGGGACAGCCAGGCAGGCTGATAGAGACCACATATAAACCCATATGGTGGAGGAGGACACACAGTTTACAAGCTGTCCAGGTGCAGTGGAAGTAATGAACCTGAACCACTCTCCCTAAACCACTGTCATTGTTTGTGGCCACTCCAGCACCACTTTAGGCTTAAACAGTTCAATCAAATGGTACATGAACATGTGTGCGTGTGTGTATTCCTGAGGGATCTGCCATGGCAAGTAAAGCAGCAGTGTTTGCATTGTGTGTTTTTTTTGGAAAGTGTTTTGAGGAATTTGTGAGTGCAGACTACAACTAACTCCCTTGACTACAATCTGTAGCGAGGGACACTCTCCCTGAGACAAGCATTAACCTGCGAGGGAATCTAATTTGGGAGATGCATACAATAGTACACCAACGATTTAGCCTAACTCCATCCAAAAAACTTTTGAGGGCCAGGAAAGACACTGTTGATATCTACCAGGGTCATGTTCAGTTTGTGAGAAAACATTGAGAAACAATTTGGAACGGGAAGGTATTACCTGAACTTCTCCAATAACACAAAAAATAAAAATAAACCCTACTGAACACAACCCAGGTTTTCACCAGTCCCAGCCAGAGTAAATCACCACCAGGTTGAAGGAGGCCACTACTCACCCAGCAGTCCTGCTCCAGCGCGGGGCACCTCAGGAGAGCAGCCCCCTGTCTTGCTCTTGAAGGAGGTGAACAGGTGCTGACACAGCTCCTCAGGGATGTCGTTCTCCAGGTATGTGGTCATGAAGAGCTGGAAACCCTCATAGTCTATGGGCTGCTCACACGGATGGATGGAGAGATAGAGAAAAAGAAGAGTCAGATACCTTGGATATAAATATTGTAAACAACAGAGTCTGGGCAGCAAAAAAGTACACAATGGTGACATTGAGTGAAAGGCTGTGACCATACGTCCCTAATTTGTTTATGTGGGAAGGCAACACCTGTGAAGTGTTGTAAACCACATACTGCTGCAGTAGAAACAATCTGTTTCAGTATATAAAAGGACTGAATCCTTTAGAAAAGTTGTTTGCCTGTATGCTGGAAGTTCTATTGATGGTCTGCAGTATTGTGTTTTAGATAAGTATGTCGTATTCAATCATCTCTCTACAACACAGACAGAGCATGATGATAACAGTTATCGCTTTGGGCCTTTTTTGAAAAAAGCTTTACGGATTGGAGGAGACTGGAAATGGTCAATTTGGAGAAAACATAAATCAGTTGATTTCATGGATTTCAGACAGGGTGGTGCGCTGGCTGTGGTTTTAGCCTTTAAAAGTGTAATATTAGTATAAACCTTCAAACGTAAAAGGCATACAGACAGTACACAGAAACAATCCTGACTCACTTTATCAGCAAGCAGACAGTAAAATAATTGACAGAGATTACTCAGGGCAGATACCTTTACAGAAACAACATGAGGTTGTCTGAACTGGCTTTCAGACAGTGATCAGTGCCATTAGTCTTGCGGTTGAAAAACAAATGAAAAAGAAAGAGAAAAAAACGGCACATCAACATTCCTCTGTTATGGAAACACTGTTGATACATGTTGGTAAATTGAGCGTCACAAAGACACATAGCTGGCAAACTGAAGCACTTCACCTGACCCCTTTGACCTCTGACTGTGGGAGAGCATTATGAGTACTGTAGTACATCATGCTATAGGTGTCTGATGGGATAAGGTTATGTGCTGTATACTACATGCATTCTGTAGTGTTAGACACTGAAACCACAGGTTTCTGACACCTGACCTTTGACCTTTGCCTTGGTGCCTCTGATGATATAGGGTTAAGTATGTTACATGTTACATGCAGTCTGTAGCGTACATGTATACACGGAAACCACAGATCATGCAGCCCCCAGCAGTGGGTGTGGCTTACTTGGTTGAGAACGTCTTGCTTCTGTTTGACAGAGGGAACAGGAAGAGGTAAGAAGGAGACATAGGGGTTACTTTATAGTGGTCTGGCAGCAGTAGTAAAGGGTGTGGAAGCAGTTAGAGCTAGGGTTAGCCAGGGGTGAGGCCACACCCTCTTTTGGAAGCTAGTCCTCATTCCCTTCCACACACGCATGCATGCAGCATCCAATCTCTGGACTTTTTACAGACAATATCTGCCATAGTTAACCCCAAAAATTTATCAAATTAATTAACCTGTATGCACTATGCATTAATAATTCAAGATAAAAACGGCGAACAAGCTATGCTGTGCCTATGGCAAGTTTGTGGGACATAATGCATCTATTCAGGTTACCTATCAACCCTTTGTATCAGTGTACTACCTACAGTATGCCAGTACCAGTGTACTACCTTGCACTATGTACACATCCACAAAACACTGTATATGCACTGTATATATTCGCCACAGCAGCATCCCTCCCTCTGCTTATATAGTGGCTGCCCACGACTCCAACACCATCATTAAGTTTGCTGATGACATGCCGGTGGTAGGCCTGATCACCGACGATGACGAGACCGAGAACAGCTTCTAACCCCTAAGTCATAAGTACAGGACTCTAATTTCCCGGCGGCATCGACGGCCATAATGCCTGATAAAAAAAATAATGCCTTACGGCCACTTTGGCCATTGTGCCCTTGGGCTGAATATAATAATTAGAATTCCCTTCTCCCGGCTGCAATAGGCCGTGATCCGAAGCACCTCTCACTCACATTTGATTTCCTTCTTATTGAATTCCGAGGGGCATGTTGAAGATGTTAGAAGAACTGTCCACATTTACTTTTCGTCAACCAACAAAAGATGTGTAACGAACAGAAAAAGCACTAGCCAATCCACTATGTCAATCTAATATCCCCAATAGTACAAAAGTTGACTTATTCTATTAAATTAAATATTCCAAACATACTTTGGGACAGTTGTGGAACGCGATAGATCCCAAATTAATACAATCCCTGTAGATAAAACAAATATTTTAAAACCAAGTAGGCTGATGCAACAGATAAGAACGTTTAGCTTATATGTTGATAAACTGTTAAGCTGTTTCTTCGCATTAAAAGTGCAGCAATGTGCACATGGCAGTAGGATATAATGTCCCAAAACACAATTAGCTGGAAAACACTGTTGTCAAAAGTGCACTGCAAATGTGAGTGTTTTTTAATGACAGCGATGAAAATATACTTCAGAAATGTAGAAAGAGGGAAGATCTAAAGATGCAACAACAAGCGTGGGTTGTTAATAGGACTAGAAGTGGCTGCTGCTGGACATCAAAGAAAGTTCAGAACATAAGATAAATACTGGTTTCAATGGCATGTGAGGAAGTCTTTATAAAACAATCCCCTTAACATTCCTACGGTTGGAACAAGGTGAGACATACCTCATAAAATGACCAAAAAATTATCCAGGTTTTAAACAATTAAGTTGATGTTTAAATAGTTTGAAAATGTTGTCTGCCTCCGCTCAGATTGCAAGGTGGGTGATGTTTAAATAGTTTGAAAATGTCGTCTGCCTCCGCTCAGATTGTAAGGTGGGTGATGTTTAAATAGTTTGAAAATGTCGTCTGCCTCCGCTCAGATTGTAAGGTGGGTGATGTTTAAATAGTTTGAAAATGTCGTCTGCCTCCGCTCAGATTGTAAGGTGGGTGATGTTGCAGTGCGCAACTGGCACTGGCCTTTCCCTCCTATCTGAACGAACAATGCCACATGTACAGTATGTATGCAGAATCAAGCCTTTTAGATACACTACATGACCAACAATATGTGGACACCTGCTCTTCGAACATCTCATTCCAAAATCATGGGCATTAATATGGAGTTGGTCCCCCCTTTGCTGCTATAACAGCCTCCACTCTTCTGGGAAGGCTTTCCACTAGACGTTGTAACCAGCACTTGCTACCATTCAGCCAGCCACAAGAGCACTAGTGAGGTCGGGCACTAATGTTTGGCGATTAAGCCTGGCTCGCAGTTGGTGTTCCAATTCATCCCAAAAGGTGTTAGATGGGGTTGAGGTCAGGGCTCTCTGCAGCCACGTCAAGTTCTTCCACTCTGATCTCGACAAACCATTTCTGTATGGACCTCGCTTTGTGCATGGGGGCATTATCATGCTGAAACAAGAAAGGGCCTTCCCCAAACTATTGGAAGCACAGAATCATCTAGAATGTGATTGTATGCTGTAGCATTACGATTTCCCTTCACTGGAACTAAGGGGTCTAGCCCGAGCCTTGAAAAACAGCCCCAGACCATTATTCCTCTTCCACCAAACTTTACAGTTGGCACTATGCATTCGGGCAGGTAGCATGCTCCTGGCATCCGCCAAACCCAGATTTGTCCGTCAAACTGCCAGATGGTGAAGTGTGACTCATATCTCCAGAGAATGCGTTTCCACTGCGCCACAGTCCAATGGTGGCGAGCTTTAAACCACTCCAGACGACGCTTTGCATTGCGCATGGTGATCTTAGGCTTGTATGCAGATGCTCAGCCATGGAAACACATTTCATGAAGCACCCGACGAACAGTTCTTGTGCTGACGTTGCTTCCAGAGGCAGTTTGGAACTCGGAAGTGAGTGTTGCAACCAAGAACAGAGTGAAGCTACACGCTTCAGCACTCGGTGGTCCCGTTCTGTGAGCTTGTGTGGCCTACCACTTCACGGCTGCACCGTTGTTGCTCCTAGATGTTTCCACTTCACAATAACAGCACTTACAGTTGACCGGGGCAGCTCTAGCAGGGCAGAAATTTGACGAACTGACTTGTTGGAAAGATAGCATCCTATGACGGTGCCAAGTCTAAAGTTGCTGAGCTCTTCAGTAAGGCCATTCTACGGCCAATGTTTGTGTATGGAGATTGCATGGCTGTGTGCTCGAATTTTAAACACCTGCCAGCAACAGAATCCACTAATTTGAAGGCATGTCCACATACCTTTGTATATATAGTATAAATTTGTATATCCCCTCAGTAAATTGTATATTCCCACTGTAATCAGCCTATACTTCAGAGTTGTATGTTTACTGTTCCAATATTGTATATTCTTTATGATGTCTATGTGTCTTTATTGTTTTTGTATATTTTCTATTGCTGGCAGCACTTTCTCACTAAGGCAAATTCTGGATATGTGTAATTGTACTTGGTAAATAAAGGTGATTCTGAATCTGATTATATCTTATTAATGTGTTGTATGATTGACGGACCTCACAGCAGTGGTTCTGTGCTGTTGATCTAACCCAAACAGAGAGACAGAGAGCACTGGGCTGGCAGGCCAGACCCGCTGAACCATCATTCATATCTCTCCTCTCCTCTCCTCTCCTCTCCTCTCCTCTCCTCTCCTCTCCTCTCCTCTCCTCTCCTCTCCTCTCCTCTCCTCTCCTCTCCTCTCCTCTCCTCTCCTCCTTGGTGAAGCTTTACTTTGCATCATGTAACAGCAGATTTTGAGAAAAATGCACACACAAACATGCACACAAGTTCCAAAAACGTATCCAAAAAAAGAAAAAAGATGGAGCCATAAGGTCACATATCGTAAGACAGACAACCTTGTCTGCAATAAGAACACCCAGAGTGATTTGATAGGCATTTCTGGAATGTCTCCATCCAGCTGTCTCCATCTCCCTTTTAGCATTGATGGCCTCGAGAAATCAATCAAATCCATTCTGGAAGCCATGCGAACACAACATGTAAAAAAGAATGTGCACACGCTAGCTAGGTGTGTCATCATACTCGCCCTTCGGATATATTTATGATTAAAATTGGAGGGCACATGCAGTCTTGACAGAGAGAGGTTATGATGGGGGTAAAGGGTAAGGATAAGGAGACGCCATGCTATCTGAGCCAAGAAAGCCATGAGAAAGAAGTAAACACTGCAGAATGTTGCATAAAAAACTCAAGTATAGACCTATCACCAGAGCACAAGTCAAACCACCACACTATGGCAGCACAGCAAACTCTGTCTCTCCACCCTGCCTGTGCTCTCAATACATATTAACTTGTTCTCGTCACTCCTCGGGTCCTCGTCACTAAAGTGACATACAGTGGCAATAAAAAGTATGTGAACCCTTTGGAATTACCTGTTTTTCTGCATAAATTGGTCATTAAATTTGATCTGTTCTTCATCTAGGTCACAACAATAGACAAACAGTGTGCTTAAACTATTAACACAAATTATTGTATTTCTCTTGTCTTTATTGAATACATCATTTAAACATTCACAGTGTAGGTTGGAAAAAGTATGTGAACCCCTAGGCTAGTGACTTCTCCAAAAGCTAATTTGAGTCAGGAGTCAACAAACCTGGAGTCCAATCAGTGAGACGAGATTGGAGATGTTGGTTAGAGCTGCCTTGCCCTATAAAAAACCCTCACAAAATTTGAGTTTGCTATTCACAAGCAGCATTGTCTGATGTGAACCATGCCTCTAACAAAAGAGAGCTCAGAAGACACAATATTAAGACTTGTTGACTTGCATAAAGCTGGAAAGGGTTACAAAAGCATCTCTAAAGGCCTTGATGTTCATCAGTCCACGGTAGGACTAATTGTCTATAAATGGAGAACGTTCAGTACTGTTGCTACTCTCCCTAGGAGTGGCCGCCCTGTAAAGATCACTGCAAGAGCACAGCGCAGAATCCTCAATGAGGTTAAGAAGAATCCTAGTGTCAGCTAAAGACTTACAGAAATCTCTGGAATATGCTAACATCTCTGTTGACGAGTCAACGATGCATAAAACGCTGAACAAGAATGGTGTATGTGGGAGGACACCACAGAAGAAGCCACTGCTGTGTCTGAAGTTTGCAAAAGTGCACCTGGATGTTCTACAGCGCTACTGGCAAAATATTCTGTGGACAGATTCAACTAAAGTTGTGTTGTTTGTAAGGAAGGAACACACAACACTATGAGATGTAATTGTCCTCCAATTAAAGCTCAACAGAAGTTAGGTGATGCAACAGGACAACGACACAAAACAGAGAAGTAAATCAACAACAGAAGAAAATACGCCTTCTGGAGTCCTGACCTCAACCCCATTTGAGATGCTGTGGCATGACGTCAAGAGAGCAGTTCACAGACATCCCAAAA
Organism: Oncorhynchus clarkii lewisi; assembly: GCF_045791955.1. Lineage (NCBI taxonomy): Eukaryota > Metazoa > Chordata > Actinopteri > Salmoniformes > Salmonidae > Oncorhynchus > Oncorhynchus clarkii. The sequence continues at coordinate 61,250,997 of NC_092149.1, read as the reverse complement.
ATATTGCTGAATTTAAACAGTTTTGCAAAGAGGAATGGTCCAAAATTCCTCCTGACCGTTTTGCAAGTCTGATCCACAACTACAGAAAATGTTTGGTTGAGGTTATTGCTGCTAAAAGGAGGGTCAACCAGTTATTAAATCAAAGGGTTCACATACTTGTTCCACCCTGCACTGTGAATGTTTACATGGCGTGTTCAATAAAGACATGAAAACGTATCATTGTTTGTGTGCTATTAGTTTAAGCCATCTGTTTCTCTATTGTTGTGACCTAGATGAAGATCAGATCAAATTGTATGACCAATTTATGCAGAAATCCAGGTATTTCCAAAGGGTTCACATACTTTTTCTTGCCACTGTACATTCTCAGGGACGACAGTCTCACAGCCAGATGAGCTCAACTGAATGGCCCAGTCGTGAATTAGACTACCTGATTGACATTCCCCCCCTTCAGAGCCTGCTGTGAAATGTGTGTGTGTGTGTGTGTGTGTGTGTGTGTGTGTGTGTGTGTGTGTGTGTGTGTGTGTGTGTGTGTGTGTGGAAACCCATCCACCCTTAGTTTACAGTCCCTTGTCTGCCTGAGAAATACAGTCAGAGATGGGGGAGGCGAGGCCATTGATGGGGTGTCACTGGCGTTTAGGGCAGCTTCCAGGACAGGCGAGGATTGGTGAGTCACCAAGAGCACGAATAATTGATGACACGAGTACAACTTACTGGGCACACCATGTCATTTCAACGTGGAGAACTGGGTAATATTTGGTAGATACGTTGATCAATGAGATTCTAACCTATTTCACCCACTCAAAAAGACAGCCACAAGTTTGTTGAATTCCCAATATGTATCACTATGCTTTCAACTATCTAAAAGTACATCAAAGTTCAAATGGGAACAAGATGTCAGATATTTGGTTTATTTACACAGCAACTTAATGTGTTATCACTGTGCTTGATCTAATAGCACAACCAAATGACCTGGATTGCAGTTAGTTGAGATTACATGGTACAAGTGATCAATGCCGTTTGAGATTCTGCGCAGATTATTATAGCAATTGTGAAGATCTCCACAGACCTGTGACCCTGAACATGCACGCTTTCATAAGACATGTATTGTTACAGTAAACTCAAAATGTGGCCATGGATGTGTTACTCATTTTAAGGTTGAGTAAATACTGTTACATTAGTTTGTAAGATAGCCTTAACATTAGGCTATTTACTGTCTTACAAAAGTAGTACATTGTTCATGTTGTAAATTACTATTGTAGCTGGAAACGGCAGATTTTTAATAGAATATCTACATAGGCGTACAGAGGCCCATTATCAGCAACCATCACTCCCGTGTTCCAATGGCACGTTGTGTTAGCTAATCCAAGTTTATAATTTAAAAGGCTAATTGATCATTAGAAAACCCTTTTGCAATTATGTTTGCACAGCTGAAAACGGTTGTCCTGATTAAAGAAGCAATAAAACTGCCCTTCTTTAGACTAGTTGAGTATCTGGAGCGTCAGCATTTGTGTGTTCGATTACAGGCTCAAAATGGCCAGAAATAAATAACTTTCTTCTGAAACTCATCAGTCTATTCTTGTTATGAGAAATGAAGGCTATTCCATGTCAGAAATTGATTTGGAAAGGCACACACCCGTCTATATAAGGTCCCACAGTTGACAGTGCATGTCAGAGCAAAAACCAAGCCATGAGGTCGAAGGGATTGTCCGTAGAGCACCGAGACAGGATTGTGTCGAGGCCGAGATCTGGGGAAGGGTACCAAAACATGTCTGCAGCATTGAAGGTCCCCAAGAACACAGTGGCCTCCATCAACCTTAAATAGAAGAAGTTTGGAACCACCAAGAGCTGGCTGCCTGGCCAAACTGAGCAATCGGGGGAAAAGGGCCTTGGTCAGGGAGGTGACCAAGAACCTGATGGTCACTCTGAGACAGAACTTTAAAGAACTTCCTCTGTGGAGATGGGAGAACCTCCCAGAAGGACAACTATCACTGCAGCACTCCACCAATCAGGCCTTTATGGTAGAGTGGCCAGACGGAAGCCACTCCTCAGTAAAAAGCACATGAAAGCCTGCTTGAAGTTTGCCAAAAGGCCCCTAAAGGACTCGCAGACCATGAGAAACAAGATTCTCTGGTCTGATGAAACCAATATTGAACTCTTTGACCTGAATGCCAAGTGTCACATCTGGAGGAAACCTGACACCATCCCTACGGTGAACTGTGGTGGTGGCAGCATCATGATGTTTTTCAGCGGCAGGGACTGGGAGACTAGTCAGGATTGAGGGAAAGATGAACAGAGCAAAGTACAGAGAGATCCTTGATGAAAACCTGCTCTAGAGCGCCCAGGATCACAGACTGGGGTGAAGGTTCGCCTTCCAACAGGACAACGACCCTAAGCACACAGCCAAAACAACACAGGAGTGGCTTCGGGACAAGTCCCTGAATGTCCTTGAGTGGCCCAGCCAGAGCCCGGAATTGAACCCGATCTAACATCTCTGAAGAGACCTGAAAATAGCTGTGCAGTGATGCTCCTCATCCAACCTGACAGAGCTTGAGAGGATCTGCAGAGAAGAATGGGAGAACATCCCCAAATACAGGTGTGCCAAGCTTGTAGCGTCATACACAAGAAGACTTGAGGCTGTAATCGCTGCCAAAGGTGCTTCAACAAAGTACTGAGTAAATGGTGTGAATACTATTGTAAAGGTGATATTTCAGTGTTTTTTTTTTAATACATTTTCTTAAATTCCAGGGGTCTGAATAGTTTCTGAATGCACTGTATCTACAGCTTGGATAGTTCCATCTGAGCCACTGTCTTAATCTTAATCCTATACTTTAACTTTTAGTTTTGGTTGAGATGGAGACCTGAGTCCAACATATCATTTGTTAACTTGTGGAAAAGTTAATAGGCTATTCAACGTATTGCAAAAGTGGTATTGAATTGTGTTTGGTTGTCAACGCAACCAAATATCAACTTTTGAAGGAGATGTATCTTCTGCATGGATAGCTCCATCTGTGCCACTGAGTCTGGCTTTATTTCCAGTTGGTCTAGAAATGAATAATGTATGTGTTGGATTCACTTATTCATTTGAACCAAAAACCTAAGGTAAAGAATAGGAATAAATATAGTCAAATTTTAAATGCACTTTAAATACAGTTTGATTTGATTTAAATCCTCTTCTTCAACTTTTGTTTTTGGTTGAGATGGAGACGTGAATCCAACATATTTATTATTAAGTTGTAGATTCCATTTGAAATCAACCAAAACTTTAAACCCTAGGCCAATATGTATTGTCAATGTTGAGTTAAATCCTGGGCTGAATTTAAACAATAGCTGTTGATGACTTCCCAAATGCTATATAGGCCTAAATAGCATCATTGATGATATAGGATTGCTATAGTATGGTTACATTTAATTTGCTTTGTTGAACCTACTTCGATAGCAACAGTGAATCTATTAAGTGGAGATTTCTAAGCAATCATTCTCACGATAGCACATTGGTAGTAGTCAGTGACAGATAGAAAAGCTAAGCAGGACTGGGCTTGGTTAAAACCCTGGATGGTAGACTGAATTAATAGCTGTAGATAGATCAACTCTCCAAGAGGAGGTGCTGCCCTGCCTATTGTTTTTTTCTTCTAGTGGATATTATGTTGAAGATCTGACATCTGACGTTGTTTCAAAGGTATAAATTCAACATATTTTATACGAGGTTTGTCAATGTTAAAAAGTGGTTACCATGATGACATAATCCTGTGGTTGAAATCTTACCCTCAAAACCACAGTATGTTGATTACTTTTTTTCAAATCCAATGTATTTTCCACGTAGATTCCATGTCACAATACTTTAACAAATTATGTTGAAACAATGTTGATTCAACCAGTTTGTTCCCAGTGGGAAGAGTCACCTCGCTCCTTCCCACACAGTGCAGAAAATACCACTGGCCTGGCGCCTGCACTTGCTGGCTTTGGTGATCACACCACAGGCCACATGATGTCTGAATTCAACAGGGCTCTGATGGCGCCAACCAGCCTCTGTGAGGCTGTTACTCATATCACAGTGCTGGAGTTATAAGGAGGAAGAAGGGATGCACCCTGGCTGGGAGAGGAGTAGGGCGGGGGTGGTGGGGCGGGGGGGGGGGGGGGGGGGGGGGGGGGGGGGAGTGGGGCGGTGACCCATTCAGACAGACCATAATAAAAATGTCAGCTCCACTTGTCCTTCATAACTCGTCGGCCCTCTGTCGTCACTTCGAAGTTAAAGGGCGTCAGTTGGACGTTGATGGTGAGTGCGAGGGAGGGAGGAAGTGTTGCTCACCTTACTACTGTCTAAACACAGAGGATGACTTAGTGTATCAGTGATGGAGCAGGGACTGAGTCAGGGGATTGCCAGGGTCTTAACAAAAATAATGATGATCTCACTCAGGAAGGGGAGGAAAAGAGAGGAGGGGAGGAGAGGAAAAGAGAATAGAGGAAAGGATAAGAATGACAGTGAGGAGAGGAAGGGAAAGGAGAGGGAAAAAATGAAGGGAAAAAGGAGAAGAGAAGAGTGGAGTGTAGAAGAGAGGATAGGTGGGAGGGAGGGAGAGAAGGGTTGAGGTAGTGACGTACTGTACCTGCTCAGGATTGTACTTGGAGAGGACTCCTTCACCGTGAAACTCCTCCAGAACATCCTTGAGCTTCTTGGTGGAATCTGAGAATGAGACAGGGATGAGAGAGGCTTTACAAACCTCATAATTTAGTCATTTTGGCACCAGGCGTATCATTTAGCGGGAAAGTGCTGCTGGATGTGATGATTGTCTTTTGGGCGCTAGCTGTATTTGAGAGGAACATCCGGGTAGATCATGAGGCAAACATTTCACAGAGGTGAAAATAAGTTTAGCTAATTAATTAAACAAATAGACCAATTAAGCCAGGAAATTTCCTTGAAATACAAAAAACCCTCAGAGCAAACATTATCTGAATGTATCAACTCTGTGAAGTTACACTGGACACCCCACTCTCTCTTCTCTTTCTAATACAAGAAATAGCACATTAAATAATTTAAGTTAAGAAATATAGACCACAGAAATATAATAGGTTGGATAAACACTCCACTCTCTCTCTACTCTCTCTAGTACAAAATACCTTAAAATATATGGAATCATCTCTGGAGTTGGGTATAGAATTAGATCTATGGTTTGCATGCCTCACACTTTCTCTCTAATATGCAGCAGTCCAGTTCGTGTTAGGTGAGCTGAGTAGTTTAGATTTGGAAAAAACATAGCATACCTTATCTAAGTAAATCATCTTTGTGGAGTAAGGCTGGACCCGCTCTCTCCTCTCTCTAAAACAAAGGCCAACGAGGTGTTGGGAGATCTGAGGAGACTGACTGACCAGGCAGGGTGTGAGTCACAGGGACCAGGGTAGGGTGTGTTCCTACCGGCCATGGGTAATGGGGATTTACACCCAGAGATGCTAATCTCTCTCAGGGCTGAAAGACGCTACAGGAGGCTTCCCCCAACAGACCCAGAGATAACCTGTCCTCCTCCCAACGTCAGTTACGTCATACTGAGGCAAGGCAGGGATGCAGGGAATGCAGTGTTAAACCTTTATCTAACCAGGTAAGTTGACTTAACGGTGTCCACATGCTTCCCATCAAAAAATGTTCGAAACAGGTCATGCATATGTTATGACGACATTTTGTGAAGATTTTCTCGAGGCAAGCTGAAGTCTACACCCCTTCATCGGTGATTGACCAACAGCAGGGATCATTTACATGCACATTTTTTGACTTGCGAAATACTGGACCAAACATCTTACGTCAAAATTAATGGCACATTTCTTGAGTTATCTTAGATTAATTCGGACTATTTTGAGGTGCATACTGGTTACGACGTCTCAAGATGGACAAACAGTACTATTGCTGCTTTTTTCTTGTTTTCCAAGGTCTGTTGAGGGAGTATGCGGGCACACTCGTTTGGTTCGCAATTACATGCCTCCTGCTTTTGCTGACACGCCCCTCCCTTCCGGCAACTACCAACCTGGAGAGTGGAGGAGGGTCGTGGCAGGGGACAACAATCTCCAAGAGCTAGTGAGACTCTCATTCCAGGGTGTAACGGCTTGCAAGTCAAACAAGAAACAAGCTAAGGGACTTGTTCCTCTCCCCATCTGGATGTGTGCCATGGCAGGAAGACACTGTTAGGAGAGGACAACTCATCCCAAGGCCAGCCAATCATGCAGAATAGGCATTTGTTTGGACTGCACACACACACACATTGATGGATGCGCAGACTCACACAGTTCTTATTTCTTGAACTTTGAGCTAAAGTGTAAAGTTTAAATCTTGTTAATACAATTGAACTTGATTCTATGATGTCTGTGTCCATTCATTTAGATTGAACCGCGCCACACAAGTAGAACAAAGACTGTAAAGTCTGTGGCACACAGCTCTTCTCAACGTTCCCAGCACTGGATGTTCAAATGGAATGCATTGAAACATCTTGTATTTAGATGAAGAAACATAGCTATTTCTGCACACAAACGTAAACTTTTATTATGCATATGGTCTCAATGTAAACCACAATTCAAAAGTCTCTGCGAAGAACATACACGTAAATAGCAGGTGTCAATTAAATATAATTAGTGTCAGAGTGTAGATACAAATATTCCTGAACAATAGTACAAATGTGTCTGAAAAAACAGATCTATACAACATTTTCTGCTGTTTACAATAAAATGAAAGTGTCTAGTGTCTGACTCCTGGGATGTCTGAACAACAACAGAACAAGTTGTTAATTTTACTGTGGTCCCAGTTGTTCGGTCCATGTCCTCTTCTTGAAGGTCATGCCCTGCGTACCCGGTCGGTAATTCGACCATGATAACTACAAGTTTAGATAGCTGGGTCCACAAAATGAGTGCCTTTGGTGTCATTCTGATAATTTAAGTAATGCAAAATTGTGCATCAAATACTGAATTTTAAAAGCCTGACAATTTAATGAAGAGACCTTTAATATAGACCACATGGAGAATTCAATAAATCCGATTTGTAATATGGTAAAGACTTCCTAAAGTGCAAAAATTCAGCATTTTGACATGTTCCTGTCACGTCCTGACCATAGAGAGTCTTTATTTTCTATGGTGGAGTAGGTCAGGGCGTGACTGGGGGGTTAGTCCAGGTTATTATGTCTATGTGGGGTTCTAGTTTTGTTTTTCTATGTTGGCGATTTGTCTCTAATTGGGGATCATATTTAGGTAGCCTTTTTTTTCTCCACCTGTGGGTTGGGGGATATTGTTTATGTGTTTTGTGCATGTGCACCACTTAGTCACGGTTCGTTGTTTCTTTATTGTTTTGTTTTGCTTAAGTTTCACTTAGAAATAAAGATGTGGAACTCAACCTCCGCTGCGCCTCTACACACGATCGTGACAGTTCCTCTGTGCATCCTCTGAGACATCCAGTAATATTTCAACCCCATTAACCCCAACATTTCCCCAAGTTTTCACCATCATTGTAGAGCCCAAGTTATTTTTGTTGCTTTCACAGTCATTTCTGAAAATGATTATTTATTCTGTATAAGGTCATTAAGGTCAACCCTGTTATGTGAGCTGAACTCTTATTTTAATAAGGTGAAACTTTTAATTAACTTTTAAACAAATAAACATTGAACATCTAATAGTCAAATCATAGTGTGGTTCTACCCTTTTTGGCAATTTTCTGGTGTTTTGTTGTGGGAAACTGAGTGAGTGGAGCATATATACCTGCTGGAGCACGTGCTACAGGTGGGTGTTGCTATGGTGTCCAGTGAGCTGAGATAAGGCAAGGCGATATGTAGCGAGGGCCAGCCAACGAGAGCATACAGGTCGCAGTGGTGGGTAGTATATGGTGCTTTGGTGACAAAACGGATGGCACTGTGATAGACTGCATCCAATTTGCTGAGTAGAGTGTTGGAGGGTATTTTGTAAATGACATCGCCAAAGTCAAGGATCGGTAGGATAGTCAGTTTTACAAGGGTATGTTTGGCAGCATGAGTGAAGGAGGCTTTATTGCAAAATAGGAAGCTGATTCTAGATTTAATTTTGGATTGTAGATGCTTAATATGGGTCTGGAAGGAGAGTTTACAGTCTAATCAGACACCTAGGTATTTGTAGTTATCCACATATTCTAAGTCAGAACAGTCCAGAGTAGTGATGCTAGTCGGGCAGGCGGATGCGGGCAGCAATCGGTTGAAGAGCATGCATTTAGTTTTACTAGCATTTATAATCAGTTGGAGGCTACATAAGGAGTGTTGCATGGCATTGAAGCTCGCTTGGAGGTTTGTTTACACAGTGTCAAAAGAAGGGCCAGATGTGGATCAGAGAATCACCAGCAGCAAGAGCGATATCATTGATATACTGTATACAGAGAAACGAGTCGGCCCGAGAATTGAACCCTGTGGCACCTGTCGTGACGTTGTATTAGTTAATGTGACAACTGTTGTTCATCGAATGATTAAAGTTTCTAATTGCGTGATTAACTGAATTAAGCAATTATTTAACTCATTAACCTGGGGCACCATGGGAAAAGTAGTTTTTTATTGAGTTTCTATTTCCCAAATTAACTCAAAGAATATCAGAATATCGATTTTACCACAGCCGCTAATTAACCAGTTGCCTCTACCAATCTCGTTCTGAACGTCGTATAGCCCGTGAATCTGCATGGACCCGGGTCTCACCAATGAGTTCGTACCACACCAATCTCTAGGTTGATATCGCGCTGTGCAGACTGGCAGGTATTGCTAGCAGTGGCTAACTGACTACTAGCTAGTAGCTAGTTAGCTGGCTTGCTTCTGATGGGGGTTCCGATTCTAAAGTATAAAAATAGCAGATCCATACCACATTGGGTGAGGAGGGTTGCAGGAAAGTATATTCGGTTCGTAGATGGAAAGTGAGATTAAAATATATACTAAGTATATACAAAAAAACAGAGGAAATTACTATGTACACGGGACAAGATAAACACATGTCTGACTGCTACGCCATCTTGGGGAAAAAAAGTGACTGACTTGTTGTACAACCAAATTTAGAAATTGCACTTAAAAAACTACATTCTGTTTAGTGTTTTGCCCTAGCACTAGAAAGCTGATTCAGATGATCAAAGCTTGATGATGAGTTGGTTATTTGAATCAGCTGTGTAGTCCTGTAAAAACAAAACGTGGACCCGGGGGGTGCAGGACCGAGTTTGGTAAACCCTGCCCTAAGCGGTCGCTTATGTCGCCCAGTGGCTAGGGCCGCTCTGGAGAAGGCATTCTCATTCACTAAATTGCTCAAACACATCTATGCATGCAGGTATGAGTGTACACAGGTACACGCACCGAGGCAAATCTCTGATCTGAGCAATCATAAAGTATTTGCTTGCTGAATCAGTTATTAATGGATCATGAACTGAGACAACATATGCTACAGTATGTCCAGTGTATTTACCATAACAGCATCCATTAACCAGATCAGACAGCTAACTAGACTGTAGCTCTAGCTAGTTTAATCTGTTTTCTTTGTTGTCACTACAACTCTGGATAAGAGCATCTACTGAAGGACCAACATTTTGATGTAAATTTAAGGCAGACTCTCATTGAATCACAACAGAACAGAAGCCAGTAGGCTAAATGCAGTGGGGACTGAAGAATCACAGCCAATAGCTTGAAGGTTAACAGTAAATCAGCATCGTACGTCATCAGCATTCCTTTGCCTTCAACTTCATTTCCTTTATTAATTCTTTATAGAAGAGAAAAACAGCACTGAGCCAATTAGTATGTAACGCAAGGGGAAGATAAGACCAGAACACTGAGTAAAAGAACGTCTGCATCTCAAACGGCACCCTATTCTCAATACAGTGCAGTACATTACGCTAGACTACTGTGGGGGAATAGGGTGCCAGTTGGGACGAAGCAAGCTTTTCAGTGTAGTGCAGCTGGGCTCATTGAACTGACATGTGGCTTTGTAATGGACACTAACCTTTCACCTCACATATTATATCTCTCCTTTATTAACCCATATTGGAAACAGACACATGTCATGTATATAGTAACATGAACACAGACACGGTCATCCATCCAACACACCAGACCTGGGTTCAAATAGTATTTGCATTCTTTCAAATATTTCATATGCACTTGACTGAGCTTGTCTCGCACAATGGAACAAATGGAATAGTCCCAAAAGTGCAAATCCCACCTCAAGGCAGGCTCAATAAAACACAAAAAGTATTTGAAAGATAAACAAGTACTTAATTAACTCCAATCTGCTGTACGGTATAACAGACACTGCCACCCACCCACCCACCCATCTACCCACCCACTCAGCCACCGCCAGCATTGTGGTCCCTGACAGCAGGTCCCAGACACATCTCCATCACCATCACCAGGGGTCTAGGTGCTACAGTACATGTGACTGAGGGCCCATTAGCAACCCAGCATAAATAGATATCAAATATCCTCCTCTCATTAGCACAGCAGCATCAAAATAAACAAGCCCTTTATCACTCTGCTCTGCGGAAAGGGGATGTTCAGCCAGGGACAGAAAACAGGCCTCAGAGTGGAGCTCAGGATAAATAATATATATACACAGTGCCTTCGGAAAGTATTCAGACCCCTTGACTTTTTCCACATTTTCTTAAGTTACATACTTAATCTAAAATGGATTATATAGAAAAAAAATCCTCATCAATCTACACATAATACCTCATAATGACAGAGCAAAAACAGGTTTTTAGAATTTGTTAGAAGTGTATTAAAACAAAAAACAGAAATACCTTATTTACATAAGTATTCAGACCCTTTGCCATGAGACTCTAAATTGAGCTCAGGTGCATCCTGTTTCCATTGATCATCCTTGAGATGTTTCTACAACTTGATTGGAGTCCACCTGTGGTAAATTCAATTGATTGGACATGAGTGTGCAAGAGCGCAGAATAACTGATACATTTACGAACACTCAACACCCGCTGAATATGGCCGGTGTCAGTAAACAAAAAAGCTTAGTTCAATTGATACGGTCACCAAAGCTCTGGATAACATGAAAACAGCCTAACCAGCTATGTTAAGGCAAGTAAAATGGTCAGAGTAAGGTGTTCTCTTCCAGTGCCTTGCGAAAGTATTCGGCCCCCTTGAACTTTGCGACCTTTTGCCACATTTCAGGCTTCAAACATAAAGATATAAACTGTATTTTTTTGTGAAGAATCAACAACAAGTGGGACACAATCATGAAGTGGAACGACATTTATTGGATATTTCAAACTTTTTTAACAAATCAAAAACTGAAAAATTGGGCGTGCAAAATTATTCAGCCCCTTTACTTTCAGTGCAGCAAACTCTCTCCAGAAGTTCAGTGAGGATCTCTGAATGATCCAATGTTGACCTAAATGACTAATGATGATAAATACAATCCACCTGTGTGTAATCAAGTCTCCGTATAAATGCACCTGCACTGTGATAGTCTCAGAGGTCCGTTAAAAGCGCAGAGAGCATCATGAAGAACAAGGAACACACCAGGCAGGTCCGAGATACTGTTGTGAAGAAGTTTAAAGCCGGATTTGGATACAAAAAGATTTCCCAAGCTTTAAACATCCCAAGGAGCACTGTGCATGCGATAATATTGAAATTGAAGGAGTATCAGACCACTGCAAATCTACCAAGACCTGGCCGTCCCTCTAAACTTTCAGCTCATACAAGGAGAAGACTGATCAGAGATGCAGCCAAGAGGCCCATGATCACTCTGGATGAACTGCAGAGATCTACAGCTGAGGTGGGAGACTCTGTCCATAGGACAACAATCAGTCATATATTGCACAAATCTGGCCTTTATGGAAGAGTGGCAAGAAGAAAGCCATTTCTTAAAGATATCCATAAAAAGTGTTGTTTAAAGTTTGCCACAAGCCACCTGGGAGACACACCAAACATGTGGAAGAAGGTGCTCTGGTCAGATGAAACCAAAATTGAACTTTTTGGCAACAATGCAAAACGTTATGTTTGGCGTAAAAGCAACACAGCTGAACACACCATCCCCACTGTCAAACATGGTGGTGGCAGCATCATGGTTTGGGCCTGCTTTTCTTCAGCAGGGACAGGGAAGATGGTTAAAATTGATGGGAAGATGGATGGAGCCAAATACAGGACCATTCTGGAAGAAAACCTGATGGAGTCTGCAAAAGACCTGAGACTGGGACGGAGATTTGTCTTCCAACAAGACAATGATCCAAAACATAAAGCAAAGTCTACAATGGAATGGTTCAAAAATAAACATATCCAGGTGTTAGAATGGCCAAGTCAAAGTCCAGACCTGAATCCAAATCGAGAATCTGTGGAAAGAACTGAAAACTGCTGTTCACAAATGCTCTCCATCCAACCTCACTGAGCTCGAGCTGTTTTGCAAGGAGGAATGGGAAAAAATGTCAGTCTCTCGATGTGCAAAACTGATAGAGACATAACCCAAGCGACTTACAGCTGTAATCGCAGCAAAAGGTGGCGCTACAAAGTATTAACTTAAGGGGGCTGAATAAATTTGCACGGCCAATTTTTCAGTTTTTGATTTGTTAAAAAACGTTTGAAATATCCAATAAATGTCGTTCCACTTCCTGATTGTGTCCCACTTGTTGTTGATTCTTCACAAAAAAATACAGTTTTATATCTTTATGTTTGAAGCCTGAAATGTGGCAAAAGGTCGCAAAGTTCAAGGGGGCCAAATACTTTCGCAAGGCACTGTATTTATGTTTGGAAGTAGCTAGCAAGCCAGCTAACTTTAGCCAGTTAGCTTGGGTGCTTGACTGCCGTTGTGAGGTCAGAATGCTCGCATCAACCCTACTCCTCGGCCAGAGCGTCCAGTGTGCGCTCTAAACGCTCCGAGAGCAAAACACCCTGAATTTACAAACAGACAATCTGACAACTCTATGAATTTACGAATGCCCAGAGCACATTCTGAAAGTTCTTTGGCACTCCAGAGTGAATTTATGAATGCACCCTATATAAGGTCCCACAGTTGACAGTTCATGTCAGAGCAAACACCAAGCCATGAGGTCGAAGGAATTGTCCGTATAGCACCGAGACAGGACTGCGTCAAGGCACAGATCTGGGGAAGGGTACAACAAATATTCTGCAGCATTGAAGGTCCCCAAGAACACACCGTGCTTCTACACCTGCATTGCTTGCTTTTTGGGGTTTTAGGCTGGGTTTCTGTACAGCACTTTGAGATATCAGCTGATGTACGAAGGGCTATAAATACATTTTATTTTATTTTATTTGAATGACCTCCATCAACCTTAAATGGAAGAAGTTTGGAACCACCAAGACTCTTCCTAGAGCTGGCCTCACGGGGGAGAAGGGCCTTGGTCAGCGAGGTGACCAAGAACCCGATGGTCACTCTGACAGAGCTCTAGAGTTACTCTGTGGAGATGGGAGAACCTTCCAGAAGGACAACCATCTTTGCAGCACTCCACCAATCAGGCCATTATGGTAAAGTGGCCAGACGGAAGCCTCTCCTCAGTAAAAGGCACTTGCCAGCCCTCTTGGAGTTTGCCAAAAGGCACCTAAGACTCTCAGACCATGAGAAACAAGATTCTCTGGTCTGATAAAACCAAGAATTAACTATTTGGCCTTAATGTCAAACTTCACATCTGGAGGAAACCTGGCATCATCCCTACGGTGAAGCATGGTGGTGGTAGCATCATGCTGTGGGGATGTTTTTCAGCGGCAGGGACTGGGAGACTAGTCAGGATCGAGGCAAAGATGACTTGAGCAAAGCATAGAGAGATCCTCGATGAAAACCTGCTCCAGAGCGCTCAGGACCTCAGACTGGGGCGAAGGTTCACTTTCCAACAGGAAATCGACCCTAAGCACAAAGCCAAGACAACATATGAGTGACTTCTGAACATGTCTCTGAATGTCCTTGAGTGGCCCAGTGATACGCCAGTGAATTAATACTGGGTGATATTTAGCATCCACACAAACGCACCTACTGAGTGTGTACCTTTCACCTGTTTCAACGCAGGAGTGTACAGTACCACTTAAGTGGTTTAGTTGGCTGTAGAGATTGACTGTTCACCATGGACACATATGGAGTCACATACAGTATTGCTTACTTCCAGCTCATCTGGATCGCCATATGTATGTTACTGAGCCAAACTACATCAAATAAAATAAACCAAAACAAACAAGTGTTTCTGGATAGAGAGAATGAAAAAGAAAGAGCCAGGAGTAGTATTGTTAGCTGTGGCTGTCAATAAATTACACAGATGTACAAGGCAGAGATATACAATAGCAATTTGTCCTTACTAGAGGTGATGTAATCTAACACAGAACCGTTTATTTGTTAGACTTTGTATTTAATCCATTTCTGTTTCAATGACAAGCTCACTCAACACTTGAGTATATCCCTAGACAACAGATGTACTGCATATGTCCAAGGAATATAAGTACTGTGTTCTTAGGTACAGTAGGTCTATGCATATAGGAATCCTCAGATAGAAAAACTGGGTTTCTCTCAGACACCACAATCTATTTAGTTGTTGTGTGGCTTTGTATCTGCTCAATAGGTTGTAAGGAAGTGAAAAACGAAACCTAATCTATTACAGGGAAAGCCAGACTAGTGATGTATTCTCTTTTGACTAGCAAATGTCTGTGATGGGAAGACTGCTGATACGGATGAGTCACCTCATTAATGGAAAAATCAAGCAAAATAGTGTAATGCTAGAAATAGTCAATTGGGAGGGGAAAAATACTAGTCTGCATGAATCACTTAACTTCAAGCACAAAGAAAAACAACAGCCTAAGTTATACCACCTAGGCAAATGTGTAGGAAGTTAGGCTTCAAAGGGGGAGCTGCATTGCTTTGGCCTCTCCTTACTCGGAATAGCCATGGTTATTCTAATATTTCTTTCTTCTCTTTCTTGGTTCTCAGGAAGGCCAAGACTGAATATTTTATCTGTCACCACTGATAACCTGAATGACCCTAGAACGTTTTGGAAGGCTATTAAGTCTATGTCTGGTAACAGTAATGTTAATGAATTACCGGCATGTGTTTTGAAGGACTCTGTTGCTGTATATGTCAAAACTGAAATGCTGAATTGTTTCAATGAGCATCTTGTATCATCTGGTAGGCTGTTTGATTCAGTGTCCTCTGTCTCTGTTCAACCTTGTGTGGATGAACCAGTGAGAGCTGGTCAAACTTTGAGCTTTTTGCCATTCTCAGTGCAGGAGGTACATAAAGCCTTGAAATCCTTAGATCAGAGAAAGCCTGCAGGTCCTGATCTTTTGGATCCCTGCTTTTTAAATCTGGCAGTTGATTTCATAGCTGAACCACTTACATATCTGTTCAATCTAACCCTGGAATAATCTCACCCTACCACTTTTAAAAGGGGGAGATCAACTCTTTTAAATAATTATAGGCCAATCTCAAAGCTGTCACCCCTGCTGAAAATTCTTGAAACGCTTGTGAATGAACAGCTAAAATAGTTTTTATTTACTAACTCTATTTTATTAACGTACCAATCAGGCTTCAGGAAGAAGCATAGCACAATTACAGCAGCCATGAAGGTTTTAAATGATATCACTGAAGCCCTTGATAAAAAACAGCACTGTGTCTCACTTTTTATTGATCTCTCTAAGGCTTTAGATACAGTTGATCATGCTAAGGCAGAGATTGTCGAGTGTAGGTCTTTCAGAGCATGCAGTTGCATGGTTTGCTAACTATCTGTCTGATAGAACTCAGTGCACTCAATTTGATGGTCTTATGTCTGTTAAATTGTCTGTCTTTAATGGTGTGCCCCAAGGCTCTGTACTTGGTCCTCTCTTATTCACTATTTATATAAATGATTTAGACAAAAATATCCAAAATGCAAAATGTCATTTTTATGCTGATGATGCTGTTATTTACTGTTGTGCCTCGTCTCTTACAAAAGTTTTCCAGAACTTGCAAACTGCTTTTTATACTATTCAACATACCTTGTGTCAATTGAAGCTTATCCTCAATACTGACAAAACTAAGCTAATGGTGTTTTCTAATGCAAGAAATAGACCTCTGAACCTTTTCACCTATTACAACCTGTCAGGGCAAGGAGATTGAGGTTGTAACCTCATGTAAATATCTTGGAATTTTAATTGATGACGGCCTCTCTTTTAAATTGCATATTCAACAACCTACAAAAGAATTGAATTTGAAATTGGGATTTTATTTTAGAAATAAGGCCTGTTTTTCTTTTGAAGCCAGAAGAAGGCTAGTATCAGCTACATTTATGCCTTTACTAGACTATGGGGATATTTTGTATATGAATACTCCCGCTCAGTGTTTGAGATCAATTGACACCCTTTACCATGGCACTTTGAGATTTATTTTAAACTATAAAATCCTTACGCACCACTGCACTTTGTATACCAGGGTTGGCTGGCCTTCTCTAGTCACTCGTAGGCTCAGGCACTGGTATACTTTTATTTACAAAGCCATTTGGGGGGGTTACTACCTTTTTATTTGGGCATTTTTCTTGTTCAGAAATGTGGTGGGTACTCTTCGTTCGCTGGACTTTATCCTGTTAACTGTTCCAAATGTCCGAACTTAATTTGGTAAAAGGGCTTTTATGTACTCTGCGCCATGGTCTTGGAATGCCTTACAAAATACTTTTAAACTGTAAGAACTTGTCCCGATTGGTATTTTTAAATCACTGATGAATGATCTTGAGACTGATTCCCTGACCTGTCAATGTTTTTAATTTGCTGTTTTTGATTTTGTTATACTCTTGTGAATTCTATTGTTTTTAATAGATTACTTGTAGTTTTTCATGTTGTTTAATGACTTGGTGCAGCCTATCTTGGCCAGGACGCTCTTGAAAAAGCGATTTTAAATCTCAATGAGCCCTTCCTGGTTAAATAAAGGTTAAATAAATAAAATATTCAAATATCCGAATGGATGTTAGTATTTGATTACTTACTTGATTACATGATCCATGTGACATTGCTACACACAATGATATAACATGACATTTCAAGCTCTTAATTTGATGAAACACACTTTGAATGTAGTTTTTATGACGTTCGCCCCATAAAAAGACAGTGCAGCCCACACAGGTTTCACTCGTGAAAGTTGTTGTTATTGTCAGCCAATCAAAGTGGCACTGCAGTCAGAGACTCCATTCTAATCCATGCAAATTGGAATTAAAATATCAGAATGAAGTTAGCTAAATGTTCCTGTTAATTTGACCCTTTTTTAACTTGGCAGGTCAGTCAAGAACAAATTCTTACTTTTAATGATGGTTGTATGACAGATTTCTACCTTGTTCACTCAGGGATTTGATCTTGCAACCTTCCGGTTACTAGTCCAACGCTCTAACCACTAGGCTACCTGCCACCCCTGTTCAAAGGAAATCATTGAAAATAAGAATTTGTTCTTAACTGACTTGCCTAGTTAAATAAAGGTAAAATAAAAAAAATAAAATAAAAATGAGAAGGAGTAGGCTACAACGAGCAACTGACAGGTAGGCTGATGTTTAGTCTGAATGGAGTTGCTGTAGACAAGAACGGGGAATGCAACAAAATATCCCAAGCCTCTGCCTCCCCCTCCCCAGCCCCGCTGCAACAGCAGCAAGCCGCTCTCCCCTGTGTTTCGCAGCTTCAGCAGCATGCAAGTACCCCAGTACAAACAACCTTTTTTTTAAAAACACATGTATTTCGACTATCCGGATATTCCCTCCAAAAATCTGGATATTATTCGAATAGTGAAATTATTTCAAATTTCCATCCCTACTCCTTGCACAACCTGGCAATTGACTCTCATGCTGGTTACCTAAGGGTATCACAGGTATCCGACCTGGGTCAAATGCATTGATTTAGTTTACACTTTTGGCGAAAATTAACTCAAGATCAGTGTTTGTATGTGCAGTATTTGACCCAGGTCTGACAAAGGTATTGGCATTTTTAGCTCAATTTACCTATGGGTATAACAGGTATCGCTAGTACTCACACTCGCTGTACTGCTGCAGCTGTCCAAACTCAGACGGACTCAAACACTCCCAGTTCCCAACTCCATCTCCCATCATGATGCCAGCTGGGGGAGGTGAGGGAGGATGGTAGTGTGCCTCTCAGGGTACAGAGGTTCTAGTGCTGGTTATCCCTGGGTGGTGAAGAGGAGTGAGGTAGAGCTGAGGAGGTTAACTGTCATCCCAAATCCTTCCCAGTGAGTGGAGGTGGTGGTAGAAACAGATGCCAGAGATGGTGGGGTGGGGGAAGGGGGATAAGGACGGGCAGTATGTGATATGGAGGTCCAGCTAGAGGCAGGTCTCTAGGTCTTTCCCGCTCTCTGACGTCAGACTCAAGCTGTTCCCCTCATCTCTGGTAGGAAGTGATATGTCCACAGCCCACAGTCAGTCCACACAGGGTCCCTTAGCAGGTCTGCTGCACCAATGACCTATAATGACCTAGATAGGTAGGGGGGGGGGGGGGGGTAGAGAGAAGGTGCAGCTTAGCTTTTATCAAACCATCTTTCACCATTTAAGAACACAGAGTACATACATAGAATACAAACAGAAAGGTTATACCCCTGTTGTTTATCCCGTCCTGGATAAACAAAAACCACATACAGTACGTAGAGTTAAAAAGTGTCGCTCCTAAATGGAGCCAGCTCTGCTCTGTGGATGAGAAATCAATACATCTCTCTGGGTGGACATCCTCACAGGGATGCAGCCAGGTGGAAAATGCACAGCAGTTTACCAGTTCATAGACACACGCACACTCACACATGCACACACACAAATGCGCACATGTTTGCGCACACACACACACTCACACAAAATGTACTCGTTCATGGACAGGGAGGAGGGTGGGGAGAAAGATTCAAGCATCAAACATCTGTAAGGTGTAAATCAGGGGTGTCAAACTCATTCCACGGAGGGCCGAGTGTCTGCAGGTTTTTGGCTTTTCCTTTTAATTAAGACCTAGACAACCAGGTGAGGGGAGCTCCTTACCAATTTGTGACATTAATTTATCAATCAAATGTATCAATCAAGAGGGGAAAGAAAACCCACAGGCACTCAGCCCACCGTGGAATGAGTTTGACACTTGGTGTAAATGCAACAGAAGGAGAAACAGTAACACAGGGGAAGGATCGGGGAGAGGACCTATAACTGAGGCCAAGGTTGTGTGATGATAGCTGCCCTACCCTCAGTGAGAGTTAGGTGATGATGTTAGCCATGGGAGCTCATCACAGAGGTGTAGATTGGACTCCTGGGGTTGGTGTGGAGAGATCAAAGTTGAATCTCGTCAACCACATATGTACTAACACAAACACACACACACACACACACACACGCACACACACACGCACACACACACGCACACACACACGCACACACGCACACACACACGCACACACACGCGCACACACACGCGCACACACACGCGCACACACACGCGCACACACACGCGCACACACGCGCGCGCGCGCGCGCGTATACAGATGCACAAACACAGACACACACACATTCATGTTCACATACACATTTACACACGTGCATGCAACATGTGCAAGAATACTGAATAGACACACACTGTGATTTGCAACTGATCCAATTCTATGAGAGCTTTTCTGATGCATTCTCTTCCTAGAAGTCGTAAAGATGAAATGACTTCTAGGTAAAACTACAATATTTAACAGTACTGTGGCATGGGATGACTTGATTGGCAGAAAGAGGAGAGGGAAATTACAAGAGAGATTTAGTATACTAGTTAGGTAGACCTCAAGTGTAGACTGACAGAACAATAATGAGAGAGAATACAGTGTAAATTCTGAGAGAATCAGAATAGTAAAAACTAAAATTACTTCTAGGTATTGTAAAGCATAAGCTGATTTGAAAGGCCCAGAGAGGAGGGATGACTAGAGAGACCTAGTTTGATATAGGCAGACCACAACTGCTTGGCATCCGACCACAAGGCGCTACAGAGGGTAGTGCGTACGGCCTAGTACATCACTGGGACTGATCTCCCTGCCATCCAGGAAGTTTATACCAGGTGGTGTCAGAGGAAGGCCCTACAAATTGTCAAAGACTCCAGTCACCCAAGTCATAGACTGTTCTCTCTGCTACCGCACGACAAGTGGTACCGATGAACCAAGCAATAAGACTGCTAAATAGTTAGTTAAATAGTAAACCAAATAGCTACTCGGACTATCTGCATTGACCCTTTTTGCACAAACATATATAGATATATTTGACTTATCACATACGCTGCTGCTACTGTTTATTATCTATCCTGTTGCCTAGTCACTTTATTCCTAGTTATATGTATACAGTATTTACATCAATTGCCTCATACCCCTGCACATCAACTCGGTACTGATACCCATGTGTATAGTTACCAGAATAGCCAAGTTATCAATACACATTGTTATCAATACACGACCCCGCCCTGTGCAACTGGGTACTGGACTTCCTGACGGGCCGCCCCCAGGTGGTGAGGGTAAGTAACAACATCTCCACCCCACTGATCCTCAACACTGGGGCCTCACAAGGGTGCGTTCTGAGCCCTCTCCTGTACTCCCTGTTCACCCACGACTGCGTGGCCATGCACGCCTCCAACTCAATCATTTGCGGACGACACTACAGTGGTAGGCTTGATTACCAACAACGATGAGACGGCCTACAGGGAGGAGGTGAGGAGTCAGGACATTAACCTCACACTCACCGTCAACAAAACTAAGGAGATGATTGTGGACTTCAGGAAACAGCAGAGGGAGCACCCCCCTATCCACATCGATGGGACAGTAGTGGAGAGGGTAGTAAGTTTTAAGTTCCTTGGCGTACACATCACAGACAAACTGAATTGGTCCACCCACACAGACAGCATCGTGAAGAAGGCGCAGCAGCGCCTCTTCAACCTCAGGAGGCTGAAGAAATTCGGCTTATCACCAAAAACACTCACAAACTTCTACAGATGCACAATCGAGAGCATCCTGTCGGGCTGTATCACTGCCTGGCACGGCAACTGCTCCGCCCACAACCGTAAGTCTCTCCAGAAGGTAGTGAGGTCTGCACAGCGCATCACCGGAGGCAAACTACCTGCCCTCCAAGACACCTACACCACCCGATGTCACAGGAAGGCCATAAAGATCATCAAGGACAACAACCACCCGAGCCACTGCCTGTTCACCCCGCTATCATCCAGAAGGTGAGGTCAGTACAGGTGCATCAAAGTAGGGACCGAGAGACTGAAAAACAGCTTCTATCTCAAGGCCATCAGACTGTTAAACAGCCACCACTAACATTGAGTGGCTGCTGCCAACACACTGACTCAACTCCAGCCACTTTAATAATGGGAATTGATGGAAATTGATGTAAAATATATCACTAGCCACTTTAAACAATGCTACTTAATAATGTTTACATACCCTACATTATTAATCTCATATGTATATGTATATACTGTACTCCATATCATCTACTGCATCTTTATGTAATACATGTATCACTAGCCACTTTAAACTATGCCACTTTGTTTACATACCCTACATTATTAATCTCATATGTATATGTATATACTGTACTCGATACCATCTACTGCATCTTGCCTATGCCGTTCTGTACCATCACTCATTCATATATCTTTATGTACATATTCTTTATCCCTTTACACTTGTGTGTATAAGGTATTAGTTTTGGAATTGTTAGGTTAGATTACTCGTTGGTTATTACTGCATTGTCGGAACTATGTATATATGATATAGAGCTTTCAAAAACCTCAGCCGAATGAAATATTAAAGCTTACAGTAGAGGAAGAAACAGTGGTCAGTGAGTCTGGAGAGAGTAGTACTCAGTGTACTGTCTGACGACACTGCATATGGCTTGAGGACATAGAAAACCTCTGAGTCACCATTGTCTCTACAGTACCAGACAGGTCAGGGGTTGACTGGCATCATTTTAATTTAACAGACATTTGAGGAATTTAGCAGACCCATATGCATTGGGTGCGTAACCACCCATGGTGCTCAGAATGACAGAAATCACATTTTGATTATGGTTATTCATCTTAACAGAAAATGCAACTCAAGGAATCAGCGTGCATCCTTCTTACCTAATTCCGATGGGCACTTTAAAGATGCTCAAAAAACTGCTACATTGACTTTTCATCAGCCAACAAGTAAGGAACAGCAAAATCACTAGCCTATATCAATCTAATATCTCCCATAGTAGAAAAGTTAACTTATTATATTGGTCAGCTTTTCGTTCTGTGCAAGAAAGAAATGGTCTATTCCAAACAGACTTTGGGGCAGTTGTAGGACAATAGATCCCAAATTCATACAACCACTAGACCTAGGCTACATTATTGTAATAATGGAACTGTGAGTCGGGAAGCAGGTGAAACGTTTAATAAAACAAAACCTGGAATGAGACAATTCCATGTGGCTACAAGCCGGTACACAAGAATAATACCAACTAGTGAGTGAACATAAGAGTGACATATAAAGGGGAGGAAATGATGAAGGTAATGAAGTCCAGGTGTGCATCATAATGATTAACAGGTGCGCGTGATGATGAGCGCCAGGTGTGCGTAATGATGAACAATGGTGGAACGGTGGTTACCGGCGACGTCGTACAGGAGGAGGAGGAGGAGGAGGAGATGTGACATTTATTAAGTAGGTTAAGAAAAAATTATTATTTACAATGACGGCCTACCCCGGCCAAACCCTAACGACGCTGGGCCAGTTGTGCGCCGCCCTATGGGACTCCCAATCACGGCCAGTTGTGATACAGCCTGGAATCAAGCCAGGGTCTATAGTTACGCCTCTAGCACTGATATGCAATGCCTTAGACCGCTGCGCCACTTGGGAGCCACTTGGGAGCCACTTGGGAGCCACTTGGGAGCCCACATTATAGGCAGTAGGCAACGCGCAAATGTTCATTGCATAATGCAATTAGCTGG
The DNA here is from genome assembly GCF_045791955.1 of Oncorhynchus clarkii lewisi. NCBI lineage: Eukaryota > Metazoa > Chordata > Actinopteri > Salmoniformes > Salmonidae > Oncorhynchus > Oncorhynchus clarkii. Next base: position 61,228,105 of record NC_092149.1, on the reverse strand, counting down.
AAAACACCTTTGTCAGAAGTGCCAAGCACATCTCACTGGGCACAAACGTCAATTCAACATCTATCCACGTTGGATCAATATAATTTCTTTGAAATGACGTAGAAACAACTTGATTCAACCAGTGTGTGCCCAGTGGGATGTCAGCGATTTCATGTGTGTGATGTATAACAATTTAATTGTCAGCCAACTTACAAGCAAATACTTAATGAAATTATTGTAACAAATCAACTGGCAATGTTGCTAGCCAACTAGCCTGCTAACGATAGCCCTACCAGCCAGCTAATGTTACTTTAAAACTGAATGAGTCAGCCAGTTGCTATTAATAGCTAGCTTACAGCTACATTAAAATAAAATAAAGTTTTGGAAATACATAACGCCATCTAACCAGTTATCAAATAATGTTAGCTATATGCATTTATCTTAGCCAGAAAGCTAGCCAGCCAGCTAAAGTTAGCTATTTAGCCAACTAGCTATTAGCTTAGCCACCCTAGCCAACCACCACATTTACTGAAACATAACCGCATATTAGAAGCAAAGAGAAAGCAGAGACTTACAGATTGATGGTTGGGGCCCATCCAATGAGTGCAGACTGAGTTAGCTATCAAAGCGAAGGGGAGGTGGGTGCTTCACCTGGCTGAAATCCAAAATAGCTCAATTCTAGATGTCAGTCAGCTAGAGAGCTACTTATTTACAAGACTTCTCTAGCCTACTTCACAGAGAACATGCCGAAAAGTTGACAAAACAAAAAGGAGAACAGACAAAGTACTACACAAAGAGGTAGCAGTTATGATTTTCTCTTTAGTTTTGAACCCACAGCAAGAAAGCACTAATGGGTTCCCACTAAATAAAACAGCCACAAATGTGAATAGTATTAGGTGCGGCCAGCTTGCACTAGCTACCGAGCTAGCATGCAAACTCGGTAGCACAAAGTAGATCGTCCTCATAACGTTGAGAAATAGTGCATTGTGGGTAGTTTAGAGGTTATCCGGAAATAAGTGAATAAATATGTAATAACTCTAAACAACTATGTTTACACTTATAGGTAACCAGATCGTGACTATAACTAAGTTACTACGTTTTTGACCACACTGTGTTGTTACATTGGTGAGTAAAAACGAAAGGCTTCCTACGCTTTAAGTATATGTTTTCAAAATGCCTAGTGCTTCCAGCTCATTGCAAAGTGGTGTGTGATGCGCTGAAGCCTGCCTACCATTGCCTATATACACTTGAATGGCGAATGGGAAGCGCTCTTCAATTACTAGTTGAGAAATAAAAATAGTAGCACTTTTTAAAGGTTTTTTAACATGGGATTGCATTTAGAATTGTTATACAATGATTGGGCTTATAAAAGCACGTTTCACTCCAGCAGCAATGAAGAAGCTGTTTGAGAAGCTGTAGCAGCAGCTCTCGCACTGTCTGAGATGTTCTGTTCATAAGCTTTGTATCTGTATGCTGTGCTTGTTTGATAAAGATAACGACAAACGAAAATAGTCACCCGGCAATTTAATTCCACAAAATTATGCAAATTAACCTATGGACCGATAAACATGATCAGTGAAATGTATTTACATCGACTGGTATTTCCATCAATGAATAGGCAAAATGTTTTTAATTCTCACAGACAGCTGGCGGGCAGCAGTTTTACTTAGCGGCTTTTCATTTTTTTTATGCTCCAGCCATAAACGACTCACTCCAGTGCAAGTTATGCATTTACGTTTCAATTTGTGCATTTATGTTATGTTATGTTTTTTTTAGCGACCAAAAGCCGACTTTTACCAGGGAACAGATAGAGCATGTTGAGTGGAGATAGAGAAAACCTTGCCCCATCAGTGTAGTAGTGGAAGTGCTCTGCAGAGCTGGGAGACAAAAAAAGACAAGAGGCTGAGTATGAACACAAAGTCGTCAATATCCACTTTCCTTTCCTCTCTTTTCTTCACAAAATCAAGTCTGAATGGCTGAAAAACTCACTGCAGTCCATTAGAACACTGAACAGAGAGAGGAAGTCTGTGTGAGCTTTTTTCTCATTTAATTTTGGCAAGTTTCTGATTCATAAATAAAAGGGTTGCACGTTGCTCATTCCATGACTCTTCTTCCTGTGCAACGACTTAAAAATAGAAGCCTTACTCATACCACTCACAGGCCATGTTTTGTCATTTGTTATGCAGACTGGGGGAGGTGTATATGCAAGGATTCCCCGATTCCTAGTCTGTATAATTGTGCTCATAAAGAATCCTCTATCTTCCCACATACTCTGATGACAGTGAAGGCACCATGTTGTGCATTTCGTATACATGCATCATATTAAATCTAGAATTTTTCGGGGAACTCCAATTAACAATATCTTATTTTCTTGTGAAATTACAGAAATATAGAAGCTTTACACCACTCATAGACCTTGTTTTGTCAGGAAGGAGACTCGAGTGCAGGATTCCCCATTTAACATTTTGCATACAGTGCATTCGGAAAGTATTCAGACCCCTTGACTTTTTTCACATTTTGTTACATTACAGCCTTATTCTAAAATGGAAACAATATTTTTTGCCCACATCAATCTACACATAATATACTATAATGATAAAGCAAAATCTGTTTTTTAGAAATGTTAGCAAATGTATTCTAAATAAAAAACTGATTTTATTTTTTTACATAATTCAGATCCTTTGCTATGAGACTCAAAATTGAGCTCAGGTGCATCCTGATTCCATTGATCATCTTTGAGATGTTTCTACAACTTGATTGGAGTCCACCTGTGGTAAATTCAATTGATTGGACATGATTTGGAAAGGCACACACCTGTCTATATAAGGTCACACAGTTGACAGTGCATGTCAGAGCAAAAACCAAGCCACGAGGTCGAAGGAATTGTACGTAGAGCTCCAAGACCGGATCTGGGGAAGGATACCAAAACATTTCTGTAGCATTGAAGGTCCCCAAGAACACAGTGACTTCCATCATTTTTAAATGAAAGAAGTTTGGAACCACCAAGACACTTCCTAGAGCTGGCCGCCCGGCCAAACTGTGCAATCGGGGGAAAGGGCCTTGGTCAGGGAGGTGACCAAGAACCCGATGGTCCCTATGACAGTGCTCTAGAGTTCCTATGTGGAGATGGGAGAACCTTCTAGAAGGACTCCACCAATCAGGCCTTTATGGTAGAGTGGCCAGACGGAAGCCACTCTTCAGTAAAACGTACATGACAGCCCTCTTGGAGTTTGCCAAAAGGCACCTAAAGGACTCTCAGACCATGAGAAACAATATTCTCTGGTCTGATGGAACCAAGATTGAACTCTTTGGCCTGAAAGCCAAACAGCACATCTGGAGGAAACCTGACACCATCCCTACGGTGAAGCATGGTGGTGGCAGCATCATGCTGTGGGGATGTTTTTCAGCGGCAGAGAATGGGAGACTAGTCAGTATCGAGGGAAAGATAAATGGAGCAAAGTACAGAGAGATCCATTGATGAAAACCTGCTCCAGCAGGACAACGACCCTGAGCCAAGACAACGCAGGAGTGGCTTTGGGACAAGTCTCTGAATGTCATTGAGTGGCCCAGCCAGAGCCCGGACTTGAACCTGATTGAACATCTCTGGAGAGACCGGGAAATAGCTGTGCAGCGACACTCCCCATCCAATGTGACAGATCTTGAGAGGATCTGCAGAGAGGAATGGGAGAAATTCCCAAATACAGGTGTGCCAAGCCTGTAGCGTCATACCCAAGAAGACTCTAAGCTGTAATCACAGCAAAAGTTGCTTCAACAAAGTACTGTAAATGTGATATTTCTGTTGTTGTTTTTTTAAATTAGCAAAAATGTGTATAAACTGTTTTTTGCTTTGTCATTATGGGGTATGGTATGTAGATTGATGAGGGAAAACAACATTTTAATACATTTTAGAATAAGGCTGTAATGTAATGTGAAAAAAGTAAAAGGGGTCTGAATACTTCCCGAATGCACTGTAATTGAGTTCATTCAGTATACTCTGTCCTTTCAACCCACCATCACAGATTATCATTAAATAAACACAAATTACTTGTTTGAAATTTGTGACAGGCACACAAAGTTTTTTGTGTCCACCACAAAATGTTCTTCATAAAGCATTCGTGCCCAATTCACGTTTTTCTTGTTGTGTCGAACATTAGCTAGGTTAAGGCTTAAGGTTAGAATTAGGGGTTATGGCTAGGTATGAGTGTTAGTGGTAGGGATTAGGGTTAGGTAACATGCTAGCTAAGTAGTTAAAAAGTAGTAAGTAGTTGCAAAGTTAGTAATTAACTAAAATGCTACATTTGTCTATCATGTGGTTAAAACACACAACATTTTGGCTGCGTATTCACCTACCCATCCTTCCCAACCAACCTCCCTCCTATTGTTTCTGCCTTAATAACTTACTACCTTCATCTGTGATTGAAATGCACTGTATAAAAATAATTGTGGTTGACACCATTTTTTTCTTTTCGTTTTTCTATCACGAGTTTAGCAAAAGTAATTTGCGTCTATTTCACGATAATTTGTGATAGTGGATTGGTCCTTCCACATCGTGTGTGGACGTCACAGGTTGACTTGCACTGCAAACGATCATGTTTTGTGTGTATTCACATGCCCATGCACACATACTCCACACTAAGACAGAAACTGATCCATAAGGTGCCACTCTGCTGCTGAACCTCCCCCTACCTCCCCCTCCTCCTATTGTGCATCTCCTTGTTGTGTGCACACTTACTGTATGATGTCAGAGTTGCTAGGCAACCTTGTGAGCAAGCCAGAATCCCTCTCTGCACAGAGGGGAGGCCCTATCCTATTGATTGGCAAGTGCTTCTGTCTCCCATTCGGCCCCACACACACACACGCACGCACGCACACACACACACACACACACACACACACACACACACACACACACACACACACACACACACACACACACACACACACACACACACACACACACACACACACACACACACACACGCAGACAACCAGCTCCACTCTTCTCTTTGTCCTCTACCTCTACTGTAGGTCTCCAATCTCCAAGCATGCATGCTCTACGTCTGTACTTCTGCAGCCTCATTATCACAGTGTAGTAGTGGTAGTGCTCTGCAGAAACGAGAGGCTGAGTATGAACTTAGAGGTGGTAATATCCACTCTCTTTTCCTCTTTATTTTCCTTCCCACATCAACAGTCTGAATGGCTGATTGACTCACTGCAGCTCATTAAGGACAGCACTTCTTTTGTACTGAAATGTTTTTTTGCACATCCTCCCCATCATAGAATTAACTAAGAATAATGTTTACGACCACACATAACAATAACTGTAGCGACCCTGTGTTTATAAACGTGGTATTAACTTTGCCACTTCAGCATGCTTTTGTGGCACAGTCGATGTCACGCATGGCTACGGGACAGAAGGTTGAGGGTTTGCCGACCACCGCGGACAAGCACCCTCTCCCTGCCTGTTTCATTAGGCTTACACTATGACCAAAGCCGGCAGCAGACAATGATCAGCTAGTGGGAAATCTGATTTTCCAAATGAAGATGCCATATTTATAATTATATAAAATACATGCAACAAATGTTCCACCAACAGGTTTTTGTGACAATGCAATAAACAAAGCACACTGACTTCAATCTCGACAAACAGAAAATAGGTCCCTCCTTCCCTTGTCAGTATCTCCGAATGTCATTCATATTTTGGGTGTTTTGTAACAGATGTCTCTTTCATTCATCAAATGCCCGCCGCACAGTTTAGATTGTTTAGTTGATTTTATTTGTCAGTTCAAAAAAATGCATAAACACAAAGAGTAAAAAAAAAAACAAGTGACCGGGATTGCACATTAAAGTAAGGGACTTATTTCCATCGGGGTCCCTATCAGTACATGCAATTACATAGATACAGACACATTACAGAGATACAGACACATTACAGAGATACAGACACATTACAGAGATGCATACAAATGTTCACACATTAGCCAGCTTTTAACATTCTTTTTAAAAGTGGTTATGGTTGGTATGGTTTTGAGTTGCTTTGTTCCACTCAACCGCACTGGTATATTTAAAACAGTGAATATTAGCGTCTCTGGCTCTGGTAATACGCTGGTGTACATCTCTAACAAATGAAAAATAGTTAAGTTCCTGGGGGCTGAGTCCGTGATAAGTCTGATGGTTTTGTCACGAAAAAATGTTGCGTAGGTACAGCGAGTGTGCCCACTCTGGTACTACACATGTGTTCCAGCGAACAGCTCGCACATACAATGCAGGTATAGTCTACTACATGATGAGATAATTATGGACAAAAGTGGGGTTTTTGTGGGTTTTTTTTGTCAAACGGCAGCCAAGCATCGATTATCATGTCACCAGAATAAGACCCTCAGTATTTATTGAAAGGAGCATCAAGCTCATCAACATGCACTTTCACCACCCTGTGAAGTTCATAATCATTTGTTTAATCTAGCCTAATATATTGCACGCTTTCACATGATGTTGTGACCTTTTTATCCGACATGTACTTTACTCACATAAAAAGGTTGGATGGAAACCAGGTTAATGTTAGGCCATGTTGATGATGCTGGAATTACTTTTTAAGTAGCCTAATCAGATTAAAACACTGTGACTGGTTGTGATTATGCCACATATAAAATGTAACACATTTGAAAAGTTAAACAACAAATATGTTGACTATATTGAAGCGTTAGGTTCTAGGTGTGTGGAAAAGCTGCTTGGATTGGAGAGGAGGCAGAGCGCACCTTAAGCTTTCCTGAAAAACGGGGCCTGCCAGGTTATTATAGGACGACTTGGGAGAATGATGATCTGCAACAGACAGAGCATCTTAGTATCAGAAGTAAAAATACAGCCAGACTGGCCTGGTACTGTACCTTTCTAGACATATAAACTGTCGAGAGTACTGATCCACAAGGTGCCACTCTGCTGCTGAACCTCCCCCTACCTCCCCCTCCTCCTATTGTGCTTGTTGTGTGCACACTTACTGTATGACGTCAGAGTTGCTAGGCAACCTTGTGAGCAAACAGAATCCCTCTGCACAGAGGGGAAGTCCCATCCCGTTGATCGGAAAGTGCCTCTGCCTCCCCCTCGGCCCCTCCCCTCATTTCCACTACCCTACCCTCTCTCCTTCCCCCGGATTCATGCACAAACACACACAACTATACACACACACACACACACACACACACACACACACAAACACACACACACACACACACACACACACACACACACACACACACACACACACACACACACACACACACACACACACACACAACCAGCTCCACTCCTCTCTCTGTCCTCCACCTCCACTGTACATCTCCAATCTCCAAGCATGCATGCTCTACGTCTGAACTAGCCTTGCTGCAGCCTCATTATCACAGTGTAGTAGTGGTAGTGCTCTACAGAGCTGAGAGATGGAAGGCTGAGTATAAACTTAGAGGTGGTAATATCCACTCTCCTTTCCTCTCTTTTTTCTTCACAAAATCAACAGTCTAAATGGCTGAACAACTTACTGCATGCAGTCCATTAGAACACTAAATAGAGAGAGGAGGTCTGGCAAAAGGATGGTTAGATTGATTCTCTCTGTCTGTGTCTGTGTGGGCTTTTTTCTCATTGGCTTTTGGAAAGTTTCTGACTCAGAAATAATAAGGGTTGCATGTTGCTCATTGCATGATTCATTCAATCATCAGGGGGGACCACAAGACCTGACTCTTCTTCCTGTGGAAAAACTTAAAAATAGAAGCCTTACTCATACCACTCACAGGTCATGTTTGTCATTGTCCTGCAGACTGGGGGAGGTGTGTATCAAAAGGATTCCCCGATTCCTAGTCTGTATAATTGAGCTCATAGTATGCTCTGTCTTCCCACATACTCTGATGACGTGCAGTGAAGGCATCATGGTTTGCATATCACATGCATCATAGTCATTCTCAGATTTTTCGGGGAACTCCAAGTAAGTAACAAGATCAAATTTTCTTGTGAAATGACACACACGCACACACACACACACACACACACACACACACACACACACACACACACACACACACACACACACACACACACACACACACACACACACACACACATACACACACACACACAGACAACCAGCTCCACTCCTCTCTCTGTCCTCCACCTCCACTGTACGTCTCCAATATCCAAGCATGCATGCTGTGCTGCTGCCCCATTATCACATGCCACCCTTGAATGTTGTTTGGACGTGGAAAGTTATCAGGTACGACAGAACTTTCATTTTGGAACAACACCTTTTTCTCCCTGTCTGCCTGTGTCACGACTTCCGCCGAAGTCGGTCCCTCTCCTTGTTCGGTCGGCGTCGCCGGCCTCCAAGCCATCGCTGATCCACCTTTCATTTTCCAATTGTTTTGTCTTGTCTTCCCACACACCTGGTTCCAATTCCATAATTACATGTTGGTTATTTAACCCTCTGTTTCCCCCATGTCCTTGTCCGGAATTGTTTATTGTAAATGTATTTGCACGTTATGTCTGGCGTGCGAAGGGGTTTTGTCCCATTGTATATATTGTTTTTGTTCACAGTGATTTTTATGGTTAAACTGCGCCGTTGTAACACAGCCTTTGCTCTCCTGCGTCTGACTTCTCTGCCACCAGTACGCACTCATTACAGCCTGTGACTGGCTGTGAGACAGAGGAGAGAAAGGGGAGACTGATAGGCTACACATGGAGAATGTTTGTTTGGTCTATTTTAGTATATTTACAAAGTACATGACCGCAGGCTGACCAGTTCTGAACACATTTCTGTTTTTAGACTTCCTTTCAGGCTTGATTATCCAATAATTGGGATTCATACTTTCTTTTTTTCTTTTTCTTTCTTTTTTTTGCCTTCCTTCATTCTCAAACCCATAGCACCTTTATTCAACTCATCTGTTTACAGAAACAGTATGGCCGTGTCTGGGAAAATGCCAAGAAATGTCACTGTCTGAAAGTGACACTGTGGTGCTTCACAGTTGGGTTTTTACATCCATTCACCCTTGAGATAGGCCTACACAAACTCAAATCTTCATTAGTTTAAGTGTATTCAATCAATTAATCTATATTTAGTCAGGATAGTCCACTCAGCAATTTGTGAAGTAATGGCATAACCAGGTGTCGACCTGAGCAAAAGTCATACTTATAGAACTTGAGCAATGGATATTGATTGATTCATCGAGTCATTTGTTAAGAACTGATAGGCAGGAGAACTGAGACGTGACCTCGCTAGCTCCAAATATGATGATTTCCATATATTCCACTAGCTTAGTACTCTCAAAGGAATATGATAATATTCTATTTTTTTGGGACTCCGAGTTGGAAGTAAACTGTTCCTGTGAGGAAACATATTCCTGTTTATTGCTGTTATGGGAGAGTAACAGAAATAACACCAGCCATGATTAATGGACAAACTGAAAAATTATGTTATGAAACTCTGGATCACACTAATGATCAAAATGAACAGGAAAGAAGATATTGTACCTCAGGTTTGATAAAGCTGTGCCAGGCTAGCTTGACAGATGTAACCTGGCCCAGTGCTGGCAAAGTACTGCCCAAATCAAACACCAACTGGGCACTTTAATTATATCGGGACACTAACACCCACCTGGCTCCCTGCCAGGCTCCCTCAAATAGTAAGAAAATATTGGATGAGCACACACACAAGCTCAGACAATCTGCTCTCAAATGACTTTCCAGGAACTGGATGATTTGACAGGAACATGGACAAATACAGACCACACTCATAGAGATCAGACCATCTGTGTTTGGTTGTATTAAGAATAGGTACTGAAAATAGGCCTAGATGCTGCCCCATAGTCTATGTACAGACAAAGGTCTCTTTATGTTTTCTAATGCCCTTAGAATAGTGGATCCTCCATATTGTCTGACCACCTCTTCTGTAAAGTAGGAGAGAATGGGGTATGCTGAGCCATTGTTTACATTCAGCATCACTACTTTAACTTGATAGAAGTTAAGGGAAATATAATATTCCTTCTAACAAAGATATTTACATGCACTGAGTGTACAAAACATTAAGAACACCTGCTCTTTCCATGACATATACTGACCAGGTGAATCCAGGTGGAAGCTTTGATCCCTTATTGATGTCACTTGTTAAATCCACTTCAATCAATGTGGATGAAGGGGAGGAGACAGGTTAAAGAAGGATGTTTAAGCCTTGAGACATGGATTGTGTATCTGTGTGCCATTCAGAGGGTGAATGGGCAAGACAAAATATTTATGTGCCTTTGAATGGGGTACGGTAGTAGTTGCCAGGCGCACCGGTTTGAGTGTGTCAAGACCTGCAACGCTGCAGGGTATTTCACGCTCAAAATTTTCCCATGTGTATCAAGAATGTTCCACCACTCAAAGAACATCCAGCCAACTTGACACAACTGTTGGAGGCATTGGAGTCAACATGGGTAAACATCCCTGTGGAATGCTTTCAACACCTTGTAGAGTCCATGCCCCAATGAATTGAGGCTGTTATGAGGGCAAAAGAGGGTGCAATGTTTTGTACACTTCAGGTGTTTTTGTATATTTCAGGATGTTGTGTATTCTTGGAATTCATGTAAACATCACAGTTTTGAAAACGTAGCTTTTCCAAAAATGTGGTCTCTTGGCATAGGGACAGGGTAAGTTGAGCCGCCTTGGGGTAAGTGGGTGGCGGTGTCCTGTGACAGTGGGTGATGGTGCTGGTAGGTCAAGGTTTAATTTCTGGGGATGTGGTATATTGCATATCTTAAATGTATGCCTGTATTTAGATATAGATCTCTCTGTTAAATATCACTTACCCTTCCAAATCTTGACCAGTTGTCTGGGACGGGGATGTTGTTTCAATGTGCCAATTTGAGGCTACTAAGCCCATGAAACTGGTCCACCAGATTCTTAATATAATTAGCAAGCTCAGCCTCCATGTAGTCAGAAAAGACCTTGTGTGCCTCTGCTACTGTATCATTGCCTCTCCTTCGAACAGGTACATGTTTGTTTTCTTTTTTGTCCATGTACTGTATGTCTTCAGTGCCATTCAGTTTATTTGTTCATCCCTTGATGCTGCTCGAATGGACTTCTTCCCTTCTCTCACTTCCTTGCCTGCTCGCTCAAGAACCTGAAGGGGCTAGACCCCTACTTGTTTTACGTTTGTGAACACAGGGCATGATGATATCTGCTCTATAACAATGCACTATCCTGAGTTCATATGCATGACACATTGCAACAATATTGTGCATTAAACTGGCAACATGTTATAATCATTTGTATGTTGGCTATTGGCTCAACATACCACAAGGCAAATATTCTGACTATATTATCCCACACAGTTAAAAAGATGCTAGGTTTGGAACCTCAAATGCTGTACAAAACAATCTTAAAACGTTCAACTTTGGTTTAGATACAAGCATCATGAAACCTATAACACAATACATTCATTTGACTTTGTCAAAATCTAACCTGGACTCAGGGGTAGACATAACATAGTAAAATTAAATCTGGGGAAACTCAATATAGTCTGATATGTAACGTTTTATGGTATGTATTCATTTGTGGATCTCCATCATCCATTTTGTATGAATGACAATTTGTTGTGGCTAACGTTAGTTAGGTTGCTAGGTGACTAATGCTTATGTTATCTAGGTGGCTAAGATTAGCTAGGCTAGGGGTTAGGGTTAGGAATTAGGTTAAAGGGTTATGATTATGGTTAGGGGAAGGGTTAGCTAACATGCTAAGTAGTTGCAAAATAACTAAACAGTAGTAATTAGTTGCATAGTTTCTAAACTGCTAAACTTGTCCATGATAAGATTTGAACAAGCAACCTTTGGGTTTCTAGTTGTTCGCTTCATACACCTACCCATACACCCTGACAAACCACCCTCCTTTCATTTTTGTGAAGTAACCTTCTGTCTTTGCGTGTCCTGGATTTTCATGTACTATGTTACATCTAGTCTATGAGACCTGGCTGGAAAGTCCTTTTTCTCTATCTAACTTGTTTACCACTTTTTCCATGTGGTTTCTTCCTTCATCTACTCCATGAAATGATGACCTCTTCCTAATTATTTGCCACATAATTCATTTTGTATCTGGTTTCCTAGAAACAACCCACTGGGCATCGACGTCAATTCAATGTCTATTCCACATTGGTTCAACATAATTTCATTGAAATTAAGTGGAAACAATGATGATTCAACTAATGTGTGCCCAGTGGGAAGGGCTGGCTCAATTTATCCCACTCTCCCCTATAGTATACTTTTAGTGCCACCCAGGGCTTGCCAAATGTACACTTTTCCCCACCATATTTAGAGACACAGTATTCTCTCTCTCACACTAGAATGTCAAAGAAAATTGTATTTGTCACATTCTTCGTAAACAGGGTGAACTAGGTGTAGACTGACAGTGAAATGCTTACTTACGGGCCCTTCCCAACAATGCAGAAATAAAGAAAATAGAGAAATAATATAAAAGGTATAACACGTAATAATAAAAGTAATAATAAATCAAATCAAATTTATTTGTCACATACACATGGTTAGCAGATGTTAATGCGAGTGTAGCGAAATGCTTGTGTTGATGTGATTTAAAAACAAAATTGAAAGGAACATATTTACATTTATATACTGTAAGTTGATTCTACCTCTCTCTCTTACACACACTCACCTACAGTCTCTTTTGAACACAGCAATCAAAATAACACTCACACTTTCCTCTTCCACCTGTGTGTGTCCAAATTCTGAGAGCACAATCAGCCACCTACTGATCAGCATCTGAATCGTATTCCTCTCCAAGGGTAGCCTAGTCCCAGATCTGTTTGTGATGTCTTGCCAGTATTCAAGGTCAAGACAGCACAGTCTGATCCCAGATCTGTTTATCTTTACACTGCCAAGGGAAACAAACTTTACCGTCCCTCCCTAGTTCTATTACAACCAGGGCAAATGTTTACCGGTCCTCTCCCATTTCAGGAAACAGACATGCAAAATGTGTTAAGAACGACCTGCAAAACGTGTAAAGAAAAATCAAGGTAGTACTAAAGGGAGTGAGCGTGTACTCCACCTCGAGTGTACTCCACCTCGCTAGTACCTACTGAAACATAAATGCACAACTTGCACTGGAGTGAGCCGTTTATCTCGCCTGAATGGCTGGAGCATGTTAGAGAGACAGCACTGCCAAATTAGGATACTGATCACCACGACGATAAAAGAGGAATGGAGGTGCAAGACATCACCTTCCCTAGAGAGAGAGAGAGAGAGAGAGAGAGAAGGGGAGAGAGGGGAGGAGGAAGAAAGGGAGGGAGGCAGAGAAAGAGGGGGAGCGAGAGAGGGGGAGAGAGGTAGTGGGAGAGAGAGATAAGGAAATACATGGAGTGAGGGGTAGTTTGAAAGAGCATAATCAGTCAAAGGTAATGAGAAGACAGCCAATGCCAGACAGGCACAGCTAGGACTCAAATCCACAAGCATCTCGGTACTGATCTAGTATCAATTTAGATCATAGTGAATAAGATTATATAGATGGGGCGTCTGATTCTAAGTCAGCACTCCTGCTCTGAGACTCTTGATACACTCATGTTTCACCCAGTATTCAGTTTATCTTCCATTCAGATAACACGGGCTAGCCTAAACCAGCCCAACATGAGCTAGCCTACACTAGCCCAGCACAGGCTAGCTCACATCAGCCCAACAAGGTGCTAGCCCATATTAAGCCCACCACAGGCTAACCCACACGAAGTTCATACCAGTCCAACACAGGCTAGAGGACACCAGCCCAACATGGGATAGCCCACACCAAGCCCAGCACGGGCTAGCCCATACCAAGCCCAGTTATTTCATAATGTAGAGATGGGTGCTCATTAAAATATTTGAGGGCGTGGTTTGCAAATTACCCAATTCATGATATTTATTAAAAATTGCTGCCATCTTTCAAACCAATGAGTGTTCTGAACTTTAAAACCAATTATCTTGGAAACATATTTTTTCAGATAGAACCTTATAGTTCTAAGGTCACTAGTTATTTTTGTGCAACCATTACTGAGAGTGCCATTCCAGTTTAAATGTTCCTTGGTGTAAAGTCCTCAAAAAATGAAACTTGTACACTGCCAATAATAAAGTACATGTGACATATGTGAAACATCTCAAGTATAGAAATATATTTGATAGCAACACATTGTGCCAATGTGGACATGCTTGCTGGCAGGAAGCAACAATGGAATGCAGGATCCCCTCTTCAGGAAGTGACTGTGGTACTCATGATAAAAGCATCACAATGTCTCCTCATCAGTCAGTATAGGCCCTGACCCTCTATCTGCTGTCAGCTTGAAGTGACTTGTTTGTATGAGTGTGGGGATGTGGCAAGGCTTGCAAACTATCATGAATTAAAAAGGGAAACCCAGCCGTGAGATGTCCAGTGATGCTAGCCTACCAGACTAGCTAAAATCCTTCTATATTTGCTTCGAGGCAAGCAACACGGAACCATGTCTGAGAGCATCTCACATCAACACCATCATCCCAGACACCCTGGACCCACTCCAATTTGCATACCACATCAACAGATCCACAGATGATGCAATATCTATTGCACTCCACACTGCCCTCTCCCACCTGGACAAAAGGAAAACATATTTGAGAATGCTGTTCATTGACTATAGCTCAGTGTTCAACACCATAGTGAGCTCCAAGCTCATCACTAAGCTCAGGACACTGAGACTGAACATTTCCCTCTGCAACTGTATCCTGGACTTCCTGATGAGCTGGCCTCAGGTGGTGAGGGTAGGCAACAATACATCCTCCACGCTGACTGTCAATACGGGGGCCCCTCAGGGGTGTGAGCTTAGTCCCCTCCTGTACTCGCTGTTCACCCATGACTGTGTGGCAGTACACGACTCCAGCACCATTATTCAGTTTTCTGACAACACAACAGTGGTTGGCTTGATCACCGATGACGATGAGACATTATATAGGGAGGAAGTAAGTGACCTGGCAGTCCCACAACCTCAGTAAAGGAGCTGGTCATGGACTACAGGAAACGGAGTGCCAAGCACATCCCCATCCACATAGGCTGTAGTGGAGGGGGTCGAGATATTCAAGTTCCTCGGTGTCCACATCATCTCAGTCGTGAAGAATGCACTACCACGCCTCTTTCCCATCAGGAGCCTGAAAAGATTTGGCATGGGCCCTCAGATCGTCAAAAAGTTCTACAGCTGCACCATTGAGAGCATCTTGACTGGCTGCATCACCATTTGGTATCGCAACTGCTTGGCATTCGACCACAAAGCGCTACAGAGTGTAGTGTGCATGGCCCAGTACATCATTGGGGCTGAGCTGACATCCATGACTTCTATACAAGGTGGTGTCAGAGGAAGGCCCTAAAAATTGTCAAAGACTCCAGCCACCCAAGTCATAGACTGTTCTCTCTGCTACCGCACGGCAAGCGGTACCGATGTACCAAGTCTGAAACTGAACAGCTTCTACCCCCAAGCCATAAGGCTGCTAAATACTAAATGTTACTGCTTATTATCTAGCCTGTTGCATAGTCACTTTATCCCTTCCCAAAAAATATATGAATAAATGTTTTTATTGTCACATTCACTTAGTGTACAAAACATTAGGAACACATTCCTAATATTGAGTTGCACCGCCTTTTGCCCTCAAATTAATTCGGGGAATGGACTCTACAAGGTGTTGAAAGCGTTCCACAGGGATGCTAGCCCGTGTTGACTCCAATGCTTTCCACAGATGTGTCAAGTTGTCTGGATGGGTGACGGACCATTCTTGATACACACAGGAAACTGTTGAGAGTGAAAAATCCAGCAGCGTTGCATTTCTTGACACACTCAAACCGGTGTGCCTGGCACCTTCTACCTACTACCGTTCAAAGGCACTTAAGCCTTTTGTCTTGCCCGTTCACCCTCTGAATGGCACACATACAAGATCCATGTCTCAATTGTCTCAAGGCTTAAAAATCCTTCTTTAACCTGTCTCATCCCCTTCATCTACTCTGATTGAAGTGAATTTAACAGGTGACTTCAATAAGGGGTCATAGCTTTCACCTGGTCGGTCTATGTCATGTAAAGAGCAGGTGTTCTTAATGTTTTGTACACCAGATAGGTCCAGTGAAATGTGTTATTTTACAGGGTCAGCCATAGTAGTATGGTGCCACTGGAGCAAATTGGGGTTAAGTGCCTTGCTCAAGGGCACATCAACAGGTTTTCACCTTGTCGGCTGGGGTATTTGAACCATCGACCCTTCGGTTACTGGCCCAATGCTCTAATCATTAGTCAATGACCTCGTATCCCTGCCAGTTGACTCGGCACTGGTACCCTGTGTATACTGTATAGCCAAGTTATCGTCACTCACTGTCTATTTATTCCACTTGATATTATGTGCCTGTGTGTGTGTAGGGAAGAGAGATGAGATGGGGACAGAAATAGGAATAACTGCTGGTCTGGAAAAAACATAACCCATTTACTGGGTAACAAAAGAAAACCATGTCAACAGTGGGGCACTCAGGAAAGAGGACAAGCTAATGTTGAACCAAAGTGTCACTGTGTCAAAGGCTTCCGACTGTAACCAGGGTAAGGGTCAAATTAATTTAAATTCAGCCAATTCAATAAATACACTGAATGAGAAAAACTCTTCCTGACTTGACTGAATGGAATTGACATTAACCCTTTCCATAACCCTAATGGTCTCAGTGTGTGAGAGGGCAATCGAGGAAAGACAATTACAGATGGTTGAGGAAGGAATTTTGTCATGGCAGTTGCACCTAAAATCTAAAGACAGTTTCTGTTTACAGACAAGCTGGAGGTCCAGATGACTTTCTGGGCAATTAAAAAAAAAAAAAAAAACAGCTCAGCTTGAACTACCACACAATACAACAGCCTGTGTCTGCCTGGCCTGCATGTTGCAGCATCACAGCCCAAACTCCAAACAACTGAATACTAAATACTAAACTGCAATTGTGTAGTCCACTTAGTGTTTAAAGCAATGCAAAGAAGGAATAAAGATCAACTTTTTTAAATTATTATTTTTTTTCATTATGAATGCTGAGCCTCAAACAGCTACTCACCAAAAAATCAATGCCCTAAAGAAAAATGTCAGGGATTCTTTCATAGCTTGCAAAATAAATGTTCAGGTATCATAGCTAAAGAACACTAGCACGCAATTATCTCTGATATGCACTGACCCTGAACCTATAAGGTCACTATGAACATCCATCCGTAAGGAATGGGCCTGACCTGCGCACACCTGCAATCCCCCTACTGTTTATTTGGGTGCCACCTGCTTTGCATGTGTGTTCTTCATCATTGTGAAGACCACATAGGCAACACCTTAAAATATGTCTTATATTAGCTTATTCTCAAACGATCACAGTCATCGATCTAGGATCAGTTCCATGAAGCTCTATGAACTGCCTTGCCATAACTCAATTTGAATGGGACTAATAGTACATTTGAATGACACACACACTCGGATTGATACACAGAGGAAAAAGCATCATGTCTTATTAATTGAGCATCCAGCAGCCCACTGAGGTCTAGTAGGGTATACAGGTCAGTCTAAAATGGATTGAACCACTTGAGCCCTGCTCTTTGATCGTCCTTCCTGACTCAGCCAGGCTCATTATCAGCTACAGTATAGCAGCTCATCACTCTTGTGCCGATAACTGTGGATTGGAGGACTGAACTTCATTAGATGTTCTGACAGGACATGAGGAAAGGGGTACAGACCAAAGGCAAAGTTCAAGTCAAATCTTTCATCTCCTGTTAGTTTAGTGAGAGAACTGGAGCATAGTCAACCTTAGGGCCCTGGACTGAGGGAGCTTGGACTTTGCCCATAAATGGTATTTGTCCATGATTTGCGCTGTCGGTACGTCAGACAGGATGCTGAAACAGTCCAACACACACATGCACGCATGCGCACACACACACACACACACACACACACACACACACACACACACACACACACACACACACACACACACACACACACACACACACACACACACACACACACACACACACACACACACACACAATCCTTCTTCTTGATCTGAGACAAACACAGAATTAGCACCTCTCATCCATGTAATCACAACTCATCTTCGTCATCTTTCTAAATAGGATCTTGTACTTAGTGCCTCCCCTAACTCCTCATCACACAAAATGTAGCTTGACTGTTTTTATTCAGCTTTCTCCCCCTTGTGCACCTCCTTAGCTGAGAAAGCATCAGAGCTCAGCAGCCAGGCTGTTAGGGCTCTCTATTCTCTTGAGGGCGGGGGGAGGCTCAGAAATACCACAAGTATTTATGGAGGGGCTGCTGGGTGTCATGGCAACAGGGGGATTGGTATGACATTGTGGAACTGTGTCTGTTGTGGTAGTGGTGAAGCCAAGCTACAGTATACTGTACTAGATACTAAAGGCCATGCATGGGCAAGCAAGACCAGACCTGTTCACATCCCAGACTCAGGTTGTTCCTTAGCCCTTCTGACCAGCTCCAGCATTGGGAGGGCTGGTTCTGAAGAGGCCTGGGGCTGGGAGACAACCAGACTGAGAGGCAAACATTTATATGATGAAAATGAACACCTGTACATCAGAGGTAAGAGGGTTTTTTATGGAACATGAAAACATATTTTAGATTTAGTCATGTAGAGTATCTTACTACGGGCTCTGAATATAAAAATTCACAGGATGGGTTATTCATTACAAAAGCAATAACTAACTCGATAATTCAGCACGACTCCACATTAGATCGAGTACCCAAGAGAAACATGTATAAACCACGAGTTACGACTATTGTGTCCAATTACACTTGACTTTTTTGACAAATCAAATCAAATGTTATTTGTCACATGCGCCAAATACAACAGGTATTTCACCTTACAGTGAAATTCTTACTTTACAAGCCCTTAAAACCAACAATGCAGTTTAAAAAATATATATTTTAAAAGGTAAGAGGTAAGAATAACAAATAATTAAAAAGCAGCAGTAAATAACAATAGCGGGACAAAATACAGAGGGTGTCGAAGTAATTGAGGTAATATTTACATGTAGGTAGAGTTAAAGGGATAATGCATAGATAATTACAGAGAGTAGAAGCAGCGTTGGGGGGGATGCAAATAGTCTGGGGAGCCATTTGATTAGATGTTCAGGAGTCTTAATGCTTGGAAGTAGAAGCTGTTTTGAAGCCTCGTGGACCTAGACTTGGCGCACTGGGACCGCTTGCCGTGCGGTAGCAGAGAGAGCAGTCTATGACTAGGGTGGCTGGAGTCTTTGACAGTTTTTAGGGCCTTCCTCTGACACCGCCTGGTATAGAGGTCCTGAATGGCAGGAAGCTTGGCCATGGTGATGTACTGGGCCGTACGCACTACCCTTTGTAGTGCCTTGCGGTCGGAGGCCGAGCAGTTACCATACCAGGCAGTGATGCAACCCGTCAGGATGCTCTCGATGGTGCAGCTGTAAAACCTATTGACGATCTGAGGACCCATGCCAAATATTTTCAGTCTCCTGTGCAGGAATGGGTTTTGTCGTGCCCTCTTCACGACTGTCTTGGTGTGCTTGACCATGTTAGTTTGTTGGTGATGTGGAAACCAAGAAACTTGAAGCTCTCAACCTGCTCCATTACGGCCCCGTCGATGAGAATGGGGGCATGTTCGGTTCTCTTTTTCCCGTAGTCCACAATCATCTCCTTTTTCTTGATCACGTTGAGGGAGAGGTTGTTGTCCTGGCACCACACACGGTCAGGTCTATGACCGCCCTATAGGCTGTCTCAACATTGTCAGTGTTGTGTCATCAGCAAACGTAACGATGGTGTTGGAGTCGTGCCTGGCCGTGCAGTCATGAGTGAACAGGGAGTACAGGAGGGGACTGAGCACGCATCCCTGGGGGCCCCCGTGTTGAGGATCAGGGTGTTGGATGTGTTGTTACCTACCCTTACCACCTGTGGGCGGCCCGTCAGGAAGTCCAGGATCCAGTTGCAGGGGGATATGTTTAGTCCCAGGGTCCTTAGCTTAGTGATGAGCTTTAAGGGCACTATGGTGTTGAACGCTGAGCTGTAGTCAATGAACAGTATTCTCACGTAGGTGTTCCTTTTGTCCAGGTGTGAAAGGGCAGTGTGGAGTGCAATAGAGATTGCATCATCTGTGGATCTGTTGGTGCAGTATGCACATTGGAGTGGGTCTAGGGTTTCTTGGATAATGGGGTTGATGTGAGCCATGACCAGCCTTTCAAAGCATTTCATGGCTACAGACATGAGTGCTACGGGTCGGTAGTCATTTAGGCAGGTTATCTTAGTGTTCTTGGGGACAGGGACCATGGTGGTCTGCTTGAAACATGTTGGTATTACAGACTTAGACAGGGAGAGGTTGAAAATGTCAGTGAAGACACTTGGCAGTTGGTCAGCGCATGCTCGGAGTACACGTCCTGGTAATCCGTCTGGCCCTGTGGCCTTGTGAATGTTGACCTGTTTAATGGTCTTACTCACATCGTCTGCAGAAAGCGTGATCACACGGTCGTCTGGAACAGCTGATGCTCCCATGCATGTTTGATTGTTAATTGCCTCGTTGTGAGCATAGAAGTTATTTAGCTCCTTTGGTAGGCTCGTGTCACTGGGCAGCTCTCGGCTGTGCTTCCCTTTGTAGTCTGTAATAGTTTGAAATGAAATCACTATTATCTACCATTGTAATGAAATCCCTATTATCAGACTATTGATAAACTTCCCAAGAGAGAAAGCAACAACATGTTACCCAACATTAGTTACAGCCATAGAATTAGAATGAGTAGAACAAGATTCCCCATTCAATGGCAAAAATGATAAGCGGAAACCACACACGTAGAACCTCTCATTCTAATAATATGGTTACAGATGGGCATCTTTTCCTTTTCTGATAATTGGGCTTAACAGATGTCTTTGGTTGAATCCCAAATGGCACCCTATTTACTACGCAGTGCACTAAGCAAATATAGAGCACTACATAAGAAGTAGCCATTTGGGATGCAATTTTCTGTTAGTAATCAATCCCCTGGAGACATCCTATGAGATTGGTCATGTTAATCACATGGAACCACTGGAGGAATATTCTTACTCACTTATTGATCCTTTTTCACTCCATGTCACGAAACAGGAGCTGTCCACAACGGCTACAGTGGGACGTCACTGTCAATGTCCCCCATCTTTTAACTTCCTTAACCACTACCTGCTATTACAAACCTAACTTAACCCTGACAACCTCCTTATATCGTGGATGATTGTAAACATTAATCTAAGTGGCACCACAGACCCTCCTACAGTAAACACACACATAATATACACACTTACGCACACCTACGCAGGCGCGCACACACTACACACGCACACACAGGCATGCACACCCTCTGATTTCCCAGAGGTCTCTATCTCTCTGAACAGATTCCAGACGCCGACCCAAAACAAAGCCGTTGGAGAAGAGGGTGCCGGAGCAGTCTTCTAGTGAGGCTTCGGATGCGTGCACACCACCCACCGCTTCCACGTATATTACTCGCTAATGTCCAGTCCCTAGGTAACAAAGTCAACGAAATTAAGGCAAGATTTGTTTTCTAAAGAGATATCCGGGATTGTAACATACTCTGTTTCATGGAGACATGGCTAGCTGGGGACATGCTGTTGGAGTCATTACAGCCAACAGGATTTTCAGTGCATCGCACTGACAGGAACAAACATCTCTCCGGTAAGAAGAAGGGCGGGGGTGTATGTTTCATGATTAACAACTCATGGTGTAATTGTACAAGAACTCAAGTCCTTTTGTTCACCTGACCTAGAATTCCTCACAATCAAATAGGCAGAAACTAAAACAGGAAGGGTAGCTTCAGACAATAACATTGATGTATACGCTGACTCTGTGAGCGAGTTTATAAGGAAGTGTATAAGAGATGTTGTACCCACTGTGACTATTAAAACCTTCCCTAACCAGAAACCGTGGATTGATGGCAGCATTTGCGCAAAACTGAAAGCATGTACCACCACATTTAATCATGGCAAGGCAACTGGAAACATGGCCGAATACAAACAGTGTAGTTATTCCCTCCGTAAGGCAATCTAACAAGCAAAGTATCAGTATAGAGACAAAGTGGAATCGCAAATCAGTGGCTCAAACGCGAGACGTGTGTCTCAGGGTCTACAGACAATCACGGATTACAAAAAGAAAACCAGCCCGTCGCGGACATCGACATCTTGCTCCCAGACAAATTAAACAACTTCTTTGCACGCTTTGAAGACAATACAGTGCCACCGACAAGGCCCACTCCCAAAGACTGTGGGTTCTCCTTTTCAATGGTGGATGTGAGTAAAACATTTAAACGTGCTAACCCTAGCAAGGCTGCCGGCCCAGATGGCATCCCTAGCCACGTCCTCAGAGCATGCGCAAACCAGCTGGCTGGTGTGTTTACGGACATATTCAATCAATCCCTATCTCAGTCTGCTGTTCCCACATAATTCAAGATGACCACCATTGTTCCTGTTCCCAAGAAAGCTAAGGTAACTGAACTAAATGACTATTGCCCCATAGCACTCATTTCTGTCATCATGTAGTCCTTTGAGAGACTAGTCAAGGATCATATCACCTCCACCCTACCTGTCATCCTAGACCGACTCCAATTTGCTTACCGCCTCAATAGGTCCACAGACGATGCAATCGCCATCACACTGCACACTGCCCTATCCCACCTGGACTAGAGGAATACCTATGTAAGAATGCTGTTCATTGACTACAGCTCAGCATTCAACACCATATTACCCTCCAAACTCATCATTAAGCTTGAGACCCTCGGTCTCGACCCTGCCCTGTGCAACTGGGTCCTGGACTTCCTGATGGACTGCCCCCAGGTGGTGAAGGAAGGAAATAACATCTCCAGTCCGCTGATCCTCAACACTGGGGCACCACAAGAGTGCGTTCTCAGCCCCCTCCTGTACTCCCTGTTCACCCACTACTGCATGGCCATGCACGCCTCCAACTCCATCATCAAGTTTGCAGACACCACTACAGTGGTAAACTTGATTACTAACAATGACAAGACAGCCTACAGGGGAGGAGGTGAGGGCCCTCGGAGTGTGGTGTCAGGAAAATAACCTCTCACTCAATGTCAGCAAAACAAAAGAGATGATCGTGGACTTCAGGAAACAGAAAAGGGAGCACCCCTCTATCCACATAGATGGGACAGCAGTGGAGAAGGTGGAAAGTTTTAAGTTCCTCGGTGTACATATCACTGACAAACCGAAATTGTTCACGCACACACACAGTGTGGTGAAGAAGGCGCAACAGTGCCTCTTCAACCTCAGGAGCTTGGAAAAATGTGGCTTGTCCCTGAAAACCCTCCTTAAATTTTACAGCTGCACAATTGAGAGCATCCTATCGGGCTGTATCACCACCTGGTACGGCAACTGCACTGCCCACAACCGCAGGGTTCTCCAGAGGGTGGTGCGGTCTGCACAACGCATCACCGGGGGTAAACTACCTGCCCTCCAGGGCACCTACAACACCCAATGTCACAGGAAAGCAAAAAAGATTATCAAGGACAAACAGCTTCTATCTCAAGACCATCAGATTGTTAAACTGCCACCACTAGCACAGAGAGGCGGCTCCCTATCTACAGACATTCGCAGGATGGGTTATTCATTACAAAAGCAATAACTAACTTGATAATTCAGCACGACTCCACATTAGATCGAATACCCAAGAGAAAAGTGTATAAACCACGGGTTACGACTATTTTGTCCAATTGCACTTGACTTGTTTGACAAATGAAATCACTATTAACTACCATTGTAATGAAATCACTATTATCAGACATTGCATTATCTTAATTTTACCTAGGACTATTGATCAACTTCTCAAGAGAGAAAGCAACAACATGTCACCCAACATTAGTTACAGCCATAGAATTAGAATGAGTAGAACAGGATTCTCCATTCAAAGGCAAAGATGATAAGCTGTAACCACACAATTAGAAATGAATAGAATGGACATAGAACCTCTCATTCTAATAATATGGTTACAGATGGGCATCTTTGCCTTTTCTGATAACTAGGCTTAACTTATGTCTTTGGTTGAATCCCAAATGGCAGTGCACTACTTCTGTATGGCTCCAAGCAAATATAGTGCACCACATAGAAAATAGCCATTTGGGATGCAATTTTCTGTTGGCCACTTTAATAAATGGAACACTAGCCACTTTATTAATGTCACTTTAAGAATGTTTACATATCTCACATTACTCATCTCATATGTATATACTGTATCCTTCACTATCTATTCTTTACTATCTATTGCATCTTAGCTGCTCTGTCACTGCTCATCCATATATTTTATACTTATATATTCTCATCCCATTCCTTTACCAGATTGTGTGTATTAGATTTTGTTGTGGAATTGTTAGATATTACCTGTTAGATACTGCTGCACTGTCAGATCTAGAAGCATAAGCATTTCGCTACACTCGCAATAACTTCTGCTAACCATGTGTATGTGACCAATAACATTTGATTTGATTTGTTTTGAGCTCAGAGAACGTGATCAGCATAGTCAATTAGTGGTGGTGGTGAATGAGACTCTCATTCCTCCTCATTCTCTGTAGACAGGCAGGTCTTCACTCGGTGTATCGTGCAAGAACAGAAGCATCCTACATTGTTTATTACCCAGCCTGCGATTCAGGCATCCGGTCCGGGCGTGAATAACCATTGCTTTCAGTAATTGGATGATGAGGCGTAATTAAGAGTGCTGATTCGATTTGATCAAAGTCTGGCGCCTGAATCACATGGAACAGAGAGAGAGAGAGAGAGAGACAGAGAGAGAGAGAGAGAAAGAGAGACAGACAGAGAGAGAGAGAGAATGAGAGAGAGAGAGAGAGAGAGAGAGAGAGAGAGAGAGAGAGAGAGAGAGAGAGAGAGAGAGAGAGAGAGAGAGAGAGAGAGAGAGAGAGACAGAGAGAGAGAGAGCGGGAGAGAGAGAGAGAGAGACAGAGACAGAGACAGAGAGAGAGACAGAGAGAGAGACAGAGAGAGAGACAGAGAGAGAGACAGAGAGAGAGACAGAGAGAATGAGAGAGAGAGAGAGAGAGAGAGAGAGAGAGAGAGAGAGAGAGCAAAGCTTGAGGTAAACGGTGACAGCCTTGACAAACAGAGGTGAGGACTGGAAATCTGTGACAGCTATCACTCGACCCGTCTCACAGCAGCACAGTCAAGAATGTGCTGCGTGGTTTTTAATGTGTGAAAATGTGCAACATTAGAATCTATTTATGAGAATGCAACTCTTCTGACAACACAAGTTCTTGTGAGAAATAAACCATGACAAAAAGGGGGTAAGTTGAGCCACCCTTGTTTCTGGCAAACCATACTCAAAATGGATCATTTGACAAAATATTTAGGAAGAGGTCATCATTTCATGGAGTCTGTAAAGGAAGAAACCACTTGGGAAAAGTGATAAGCAAGTAAAGTAAAAATCAAATGATTTTCACCAAGTCAAATGAATGTATCATGTCAGAGGTTTCCTGATGCCCGTTTCTAAACCAAAGTAGATCATTTTCAGATTGTTCTAAACATCAGTTAGGAGGATGCAATATAAGCTCGAGTATGAAGTCCTTAACCTAACAAGAAAATGCATCTTTATAGCTGTGTGGGCTAATATTATCAACATGTTTGCCTTTGGGTAAGTTGAACCAATGGTCATGAGGTAGGTTGAGCCAATGGTTGAACCAATGGCAAGTTGAGCAAGTGGTTTCTTCCCAGGCGTATTGCAAGGCATTATCGCTGGTATATGGGGCAACAATAGAGCCTGTGTTACAAGTCTTTAAAAAAAAATAACAAAGATGTTTTAGGTGTTAAGCCTGTTTTCAAATATGCTTAAAAGGATTAAAAGACGAAAACGTGATTGGGATTGTCTTGAACTGTGTTGGTGAAATAAAGATCTAGAGGTGAAAGAAACGCACACCTATTTAGGCGAGGTGCTGGCTAGCGGAGTGGAACACTTAAAAAAAATAAGAGAGCCACACACTCTAGGAGCTCAGATGCAAAAATATTTATGCCCAACGTTTCGACAGACAAGCTGTCTTCATCAGGGTATAAAGATAAAATAAATAAAGATGGACATGGTTTTAAAAAGGTAGTGGTAATATTTAATTCAGTACAGAAATTTGTAGATGGCTTAACTTACCCTGAGTTGTGCCAAGAGACCACTTATTTTGGACAAGCAATTTTTTCAAAACTGTTTTGTTTACAATAATTCCGATTATTTCCAGGGATACACAACATCCTGAAATATATGTAGATATCTTTGATAGAAAGAACACTATATTTCCCTTGACGGAGTGATGCTGAATGTAAAAACTTACCCCACTCTCCCCTACTGTTCATCCACATTTTTGTGTATGTAGACATTCTACAAATATGTCCAAAACATGACTATCCGTCTTAGACATCATCCAGCATGGCTAAATATAAGAAATAAATCCTGCTTGATGTGTCTGAGAGAAAGGACAGTAGGGTGAGTTCAGTGGAATGACAGAGTAACTGTGTTTCTTTATGGCTCCACCATATTACCCATACATCCATCATAGCCACAATCAGCACAAGCACACACACTGGCCCCCATTAGGCCGAAACAAGTTTTAGTATCATTTTCACTAAGAGACTGACCACAACAACCAAGATATCAACACACACTGTTACTTAGGACAAAACAGAATGAGTGAAAGTGAAAGGCACTTGGCAAGATGGAAGGACAAATAAACGCACACACACTCACACAGACACACACACACGCACACACACATTCCAGCGAAACAGGGACAGATGGCGAGAGCGAGAAAGCGGTCAAGGGCTGGTCAGAAAGTAATAATCAATGGACAATGATTGTCTGCGAAAAGAGATAGAGAGAAACATGGAGATCAACAGAGAATGAGAGAAACATGGAGATAAACAGAGAAACAGAGAGAAACACAGTGACAGAGAAAGAGATACAGAGAATCACAGCTTGTCCCATACCTCTGCCCATCCCAGCAGTTTTGCTGTCTGTGTGTGTGTTCCTTCCTTCAGTATGGGTTGATAGGCAGTCCGTTCCAAGCTGCCCGGGGCATGGGTTGCTCTCCCTTCCCCCGTGAGCAGAGCAGCGAGCCCCTCACAACACAAACCGGCAGCTACAGCTACAAAGAGCAGAGCCACAGCTACACAACACAGCTCCAGCTACACAGAGAGGCACAGCAAAGGCACTGGAGCCCCGGCAGAGGTAGCAACATCCCTCCCTCCCATTCAGCCTGAATTAATTAAGCTTTTTTCCTCTCTCTCCCTTTTGCTTAGTTCCTCTCCTTTGCTCTGTTGCTATATAGCTTCCTCTCTCTCTGTCTCTCTCTCGCTCTCTGTCTCTCTCACTGTCACCGACTCTCTCTGTTCAGTTTCGTCCCTCTCTCTCTCTTCTCTCTGTTTCTATCTCTGCCCTAGTGAGTGTTGCTTTGCAGATCCTATGTGATTATTTTCCCAGCCTTAGCAGGCTGAAAATGTCCCTGCACTTTCTTTTCTGACACCCTGATTACATAGATCTGTTCACTCTCCCGCTCTCTCCATCAATCTCTCTCTTTATCTCTCTCGCTCTCTCTCTCTCTCTCTTATCGACACTGCTTTGCCACAACGCCTCCAGCCCCCCTACCCTGTAAACCACTAGAGCTCGTGCCTCTCTCTCTCCCTCTCCCCCTCCCCTTCATCCTCTCCCTCTCCCTCCCCATCTCCCTCCCTCCCTCACACACTCACAGTGCATCCTGTGTGTTGGTAGTATGTATATCTCAGAGAATTCCAAATATATAATTTCAATGTATTGGCCTATTGCGCAGGCCATTTCTTAGAAAAGACAATTCATGGGAAAATTCAAGTGTGTCTTCCACTCAAAAACAACCATCATCACACACATGCACAGCAACACACACTGCCACGACTTCCACCGAAGGTGGTTCCTCTCCCTGTTCGGGGGGGGGCTCGGCGGTCGGCGTCAGCGGCCTCCTAGCCATCACCAATCCTTTTTTCTTTTCCGTTTGTTTTGTCTTTGTTTCTTTCACACCTGCTTTCATTTGCTTTAATTTCTGTGTGTATAATTACCCCTGTTGCCTGCTTAGGTTTGTGTGGGATTGTTCGTGTCATCTTGCTCGTTAAGGTTGTGCCTTATTTATTTTCACGTATTATACCGAGTGTGTATAAGTTTAGGAGCGTAGTTTTTCCTCTTTCCGTGAGTAACTGGTTTCTCTTTTGTCGAGGGCGTTATTTTGGTATTGTACCTGACCTATATGTTTGTGGACTTGCCCGGTAAAAAACGTTACTCGGACATCTCTGCTCTCCTGCTCTTGACTCCTTCACCTACCTCTAAACACAATCGCGTAACACACACACACAAGTTGATGTTAATTTGACAGAAATCCTGCATTATTTCCTGGCAAATGTGAGCTAAATAGGGATAATGTATAGTCAGAGAAACAGGAGAGAGCATGCCCTTTCTTTCTCTCTCAGTCTTTTCTATCTCTTCTGTTGTCTCTCACTACCTCACCTCTGTTTGTTTGCCAATTAATCTTACACTGAACTTATTTCAGCTTCATTAAAGTAGCTGTCCAGTGAAAATCTTTCTTTTAAAAGTTAATATTCTGTTAACTCATACCCAAATAATGTTGTTGACTCGTCTTCTACTTGTATTTGTGCCCAAACCATACATTGGAGGAAAAACACTTTTAAAAAACACCTCAAACTTGCTATTTCCTCATAGAGAATTATGTCATTCTGCTGGCTGAGCTTGCCAATCAGCAGTCTACTCATGTGAATATTTTTATGACCGATATACACCCACTCATACTTAGAAAAGTACGTATTTCACTCATATCGTAATTAATTATGTCATATTTCATAGAAATCTGGAAACACTGGACAGTTACTTTAAATAAATTAACTCAATACATTTGTAATTATTAAAAGAGTTATGGCTATTTCTCTGACACAACTAAAAGGACATCAGCCAAACAAAACAAGAACTATAGTGATACAAGTAGCCATGCACACTTAGAAAAAAGGGTTCCAAAGGGTTATTTGGCTGTCCCCATAGGACAACCATTTTTGGTTCCAGGTACAACCCTTTTTAATTCCAGGTAGAACCATTTTGGGTTCCATGTAGAACCCTATGTTCTACATGGAACACAAAATGGTTCTACTTGGAACCAAAAGGGTTCTACCCGGAACCAACAAGGTTTCTTTAGGTTCTTTAGGTTCTTCACCTTCTTTCTAATAACGTGGATAGGCAGGGGGCATAATGCCAAGCACCTAGAAGGGTGGTAGTATACAGAGAGAACAGCCCTATGCCATGAGTGCTCTGTAGAAGGACATGCACAATGCCATAAGAAAGCCTCGTCCCAAACAGAACGAGCCCCTGGACAGGCAACAGAAACAATACCCTAGGGGGGGTGAATACGTACTCAAAGGAACATTGCTTTTGTTGAGTTCCTCCACAGTGCCAGTAAAATGCTTTAGCATCAGAAAAAAACTACTTGTATCTAAAGTCTTTTCCACTTTCTAAAGAATGTTTTGATATTCAGTGAGACTTTCAGAAGATTCTAGGCTGTTAAAATGTCATGAGGGATGATGCAACTTAACTTAAAGGTCAGATTGGGAGGATAACAATAAGGGTTTTCTTTCCCTCCTGGATATCAGCCAAATAATGTTCTTATCAGCTCAAATATTAGCTATGTTTTTACCACTCTGAATATCAGACAAAGCTATATGTTCTTATCACCCGAATCTCAGCCAGCCTTTAGTTTATCAAAGTGCAAGGGGCTTTAGTAATACCAACAGTCCATTGCTTTATTTGAGTGGCAGACAAAGGGATAAAAATAGCTCCAGAGTGCTCCACCCCTCCTGCCTGATCAAAAGCAGACTGTTTTAATCTGGCTTGTTCTTTCTTTCTTTTTTGGCAAAGCCGCAATTACAGTACAGCACTACTCTTAGAGAACTTTATTTAGCTCAAGTCCTTCATGTTGGTAGACAACCTGTAGTCAAAGCTCCATGATGCAACAACTGTCAAGGAAAGTAGAAGAAAGGTTACTGCTTCAGTTACAACCTCAAATCTCCTTGTTCTGTGGAACAGTTTACCAAGCTACCAGAAAACTGTCATAAGAGTATCACTGTAATGTGTCAAGGAGAAATAACATGGTGATTTGATTAGGGGTATTCTTTTACGAGGTGACTCTTAAACGGGCTCTGGGCTGTTGATATTGTTGTAAATTGTAAATATTTTTAATTGGTGCTACTGTTGTTGTTTTTGATTGAATTGAGTGTAAAGTGTCCATCTTGCCCACCTGCCACCTTGCTGCCAAAGAGGACAATGGAAATAAGCTTCCAGTCTTTATTGTGTTTTTATCCTCGATAATTTTGTATGTAAATGGTGTCTCCGGTTGGAGATGCCTACTACTTTTATTTATCTAATCAATTCAAATCAATCAATTCTGATTCACTGCAGTGCTGTTCACGACTCCACTTGCACCCTATCCTCCCTCAGCCTCACACATTAAGTTCAAGTTGGCTAATAAGGGTGGGGGCACTGGGCACATGTGTGGTCTCTGTCGTTGATGACCTTTAAGTGTCTAACCGCCTTGGGAAGGTTTCGTAGGCGTGCCTGATAGGGTGGTTTTCTCTGAAATTACAGAAGTGTCACCGCACTAAATAGAGATGGCCTGCCTCCCATGCAACACCCACTAAACATCACAACAATACAGTTCCTCTGGAGAGCTTACAGTGCCTTCAGAAGGTATTCGTACCCCTTGAATTATTCCACATTTCATTGTGTTACAACCTGAATTCAAAATGGATTATTTTTGTGTTTGTTTGCCCATTTACACACTATTCCCATAATGACCATTTTCAGGTCTTGCATAGATTTTCAAGTAGATTTAGGTCAAAACTGTAACTTGGCCACTCAGGAACATTCACTGTCTTCTTGGTAAGAAACTCCAGTGTAGATTTGGCTTTGTGTTTAAGGTTATTGTCCTGCTGAAAGGTGAATTCGTCTCCCAGTATCTGGTGGAAAGCAGACCGAACAAGGTTTTCCTGTAGGATTAGCTCCATTCCGTTTCATTTTTTATCCTGAAAAACCCCCAGGTCCTTAACGATTACAAGCATACCCATAATATGATGCAGCCACCACTATGCTTGAAAATATGGAATGTGGTACTCAGTAATATGTTAATTTAGATTTGCCCCAAACACAACACTTTGAATTCAAGAAAGAAAGCTCTGTCAATTAAGTTAGTATTATGGAACAACCACAGTGTTGTTGATATGGCCTTAGTTTTCTCCTATAACAGCCATTAAAATCTGTAACTGTTTTAAAGTCACCATTGGCCTCATGGGGAAATCCCTGAGCGGTTACCTTCCTATCCGGCAACTGAGTTAGGAAAGACTCCTGTATCTTTGTAGTGACTGGGTGTATTGATACTCCATCCAAAGTGTAATTAACAACTTCACCATGCTCAAAGGGATATTTAATGTCTGCATTTTTATTTTTACCCATCTACCAATAGATGCCCTTCTTTTCAAGGCATTGGAAAACCTCCCTGGTCTTTGTGGTTGAATCTGTTTGAAATTCACTGCTCGGCTGAAGGACCTACCAGATAATTTTATGTGTGGGGTACAGAGATGAGGTAGTCATTCAAAAAGCATTATTGCACACAAAGTGAGTCCATGCAACTCATTACGTGACTTGTTAGGCACATTTTCATGAAAGTTATTTAGGCTTGCCATAACAAAGGGGTTGAATACTTATTGACTCAAGACATTTCAGCTTTTCATTTTTTATTAATTAAAAAAAAATCTTGATTCCAACATGGGCTATTGTGTGTAGGCCAGTGACCCCCAAAATCTGAATTGAATCCCCTTTTAAATTCATGCTGTAACACATCAAAATGTGGAAGAAGTCAAGGGGTGTGAATACTTTTTTGAAGGTACTGCATGTGTGATGTGTCCAAAATGGCACCCTATTCTGTACTTAGTCACTATATAGGGAATAGGGTGACAAAACCAACTACTGTATGGGTTTTGGAGTCTAGAACAAGAACCTGATAAACAACTGTATATAGAAATTGAATATACAGTAAAAAAATATATATATACAAAAATGTAAATGACAATAGACAATAGACAATCATAAAACGTAAATACTGTACATAATAGTGACACTGGATGTACAACTTTATACATAATACTGTCTACGTAATACAATAGAAACATTGAGTTATAAACTACACGAGTGAATGACAGCACTTAACGCACACTGTCAACAAATGCTCTAAAGGGCATGCGAAGGTGTAGGTGTGTCATTGTGTATGGGAGGTGTGTGTGTAATATTGTGGTGTGCTGTTTCACTTCCTGCCGTGTTCCTATTCTCATGTGTCTGTTATTTTTCAAGTGAGTATCACCGATAGCATCACAAACCAGAAACCACACACAGTTTTAGTTTACAATCAAAATTGTATCACATAGACATGCATTTCCACATACTAACACACACAGGGGTTGGGGGGGGGGGGGACTGAGGTGAGGGGTTGATTGTCGTGGGGAGAACCTGCTGCTGTTGTAACAGAGATTGTGTGTCCCTACGTTCCCTATACATCCAATATGTATGTTGATCTACGGCCTCTTACTTCCTCCTACGTCTTGCGTGGTGGCTGTAATCTCCTGTGTGTGGGTGTGCATGTGTTATCATATGTGCATGCATACAGTATGGGCGTGCATGGTACATACGTACATGTGCATGCGTGTGCATCCCTGCAGTGCGGGGGGTTTGACTGTGACTGAAACCTCTAGTAATCCGAGTAACACATGGTAGAGCAGCGTGGTTCCCTGGCACCTCAGACTGGACCACAGAGCTCACAGAGAGAGCAGACCTGGAAGAAAATGGTTCAATCAGACAGTCAAGGGTAGGTGATCTGAACTGAACCCCCATGGATTGGTAGGTGTGAGAATACACCATCTCGTGAAAAGTGGCCACAATAGAATAGCTACAGCAAGTGTGCACAGGGAGAAATTGGATGCTTTTATTTGTTTGTGGGTTTGTTGAGAGGAAAAACAGAAGAACAATGTATTTGTTAACTATAAGACATTGGAGTGTAAATATTTGACCTGCTGAGTAGTGTGTTGGATGCCTTTGAGATCTTCGGTTTAGTTTCACAGGATTAGTTTCACAGAATTATTATGTCTAAACCTCACTAAAGCCATTATATTCATCAATGTAGGCAAGGAACAAAAATGTAAGAACACCATCTCAATAATGCTTACCAGTAATATGGGGCGGCAGGGTAGCCTAGTGGTTAGAGCGTTGGTAACCGAAAGGTTGCAAGTTTAAATCCCCGAGCTGGTACAAGGTACAAATCTGTCGTTCTGCCCCTGAACAGGCAGTTAACCCACTGTTCCTAGGACGTCATTGAAAATAAGAATTTGTTCTTAACTGACTTGCCTAGTTAAATAAAGGTAAAAAAAAAATATATATATATATATATAGGTGGGAGAAGGTACTATAATAACTACTAGCTTTCTAATGCCAAACTACAACTTACTGGTTGACAGATTAGATAGAAGATATATTTGATGTTGATATTTTAAAAATACAATTACACAATCCAGTACAAAATACAACCACTTCGGCCACTTAGTCCCAATACACCCATCCCTGTCACGACTCCCACCAAAGTTGGCTCCCCTGCCTGTTCGGGTGGTGCTCGGCGGTCGTCGTCACCGGCCTACTAGAAGTTGGCTCCCCCGCCTGTTCGGGTGGTGCTCGGCGGTCGTCGTCACCGGCCTACTAGAAGTTGGCTCCCCTGCCTGTTCGGGTGGTGCTCGGCGGTCGTCGTCACCGTCCTACTAGCCACCACCGATCCCTTTTTCTATTCGGTTAGTTTTGTCTCATTAGTTTCACCTGTTCCCATTTTGTGTGTGTTTGATTTGCTTCCCTATTTAGCGTGTGGAACCCGCCCCTTTGTTGTGCGGGATTATTTTGATGTCCACGTTGGGTCGTTGGTGTTGTTTGTGCTCTGAACCGTGTTACCCCTTGTTTTGGGATGGTCAGTGTTTTGCGCCCTGAGTGTTTGGGCATTTACTTTTGGTGCCGCATTAAAGTGCATCTTTCCCCTGGAAATCTCTGCGCCTGATTCTTCTCTACACACCTAGACAGCCGTAACAATCCCTCACCAGAGTAGGACCATGGTTCTACCTGTGATAATGTATGAGTCTCCCAGCTGGGTGATAGCCAGTCTGAGCCCAGCCATGCAGATACATTACACTGCAGCCAATAATCAGATCCATATCGGGCACATCGAGCAGCCAGTGGCCCGGGACGCCCCACCGGAACAGGGCAGGGGGAGAGACAGGAAGCTAGGTCATCAAACTGTTTGTACATCTGTGTGTTTGTGTGTGGACCACCCACACAGACTGTGAGGCGAAGAAGGCGCCACAGAGCCTCTTCAACCTCAGGAAGCTTGTCACCTAAAACCCTCACAAACTTTTACAGCTGCACAATTGAAAGCATCCTTTCGGGCCGTATCACCACCTGGTATGGCAACTGCACCACCCGTAACCGCAAGGCTCTCCAGAGGGTGGTGCGGTCTGCCCAATGCATCACCGTGGGCAAACTACCCACCCTCCAGGGCACCTACAGCACCCGATGTCACAGGAAGGCCAAAAATATCATCAAGGAAATCAACAACCCGAGCCCCTGACTGTTCACCCCGTTATCATCCAGAAGGCGAGGTCAGTACAGGTGCATCAAAGCGGGGACCGAGAGACTGAAAAACAGCTTCTGTCTCAAGGCCATCAGACTGTTAAACAGCCATCACTATCACATTAGAGGCTGCTGCCTATAGGCATAGACTACAAATCTCTGGCCTCTTTAAGGAATGGAACACTAGTCACTTTATTAATGTTTACATATCTCATCTCGTATGTATATGTTGTTTTCTATACTCTTCTACTGTATCTTAGTCCGTTCCGCTCTGACATCGCCCGTCCATATGTATAAAGTCTTAATTCATTCCTACTTAGATTTGTGTGTATTGGGTATGTGTCGTGTAATTTGTTAGATATTACTGAACTGTCGGAGCTAGAAGCACAAGCATTTCCCTACACCCACAATAACATCTGCTAATCACATCTATGTGACCAAATACAATTTGATTTGATTTGATGTGTGTGTGTGTGTGCAAACTAGAAACAACCTAGACAGCAAAGGAGGAACTGAACTCACAATTCACATTCATGACAATCGATTGGATTTCAAGTGTCACATTAAGTGAAATTAGATAAAGAGTTACTGAGTACTGTCAAATCCTCACATGGTCACTCCTATCATTGCTATACGGAAAAATAATGTGGGCATTGAGAGACACAAGTGATCGTTGAGCGCGCAGAGTTTTTTTTGTTTTGAATTTTACCCCTTTTTCTCCCCAATTTCGTGGTATCCAATTGTTGTAGTAGCTACTATCTTGTCTCATTGCTACAACTCCCGTACGGGCTCGGGAGAGACGAAGGCTGAATGTCATGCGTCCTCCGATACACAACCCAACCAGCCGTACTGCTTCTTAACACAGCGCGCATCCAACCCGGAAGCCAGCCGCACCAATGTGTCGGAGGCTACACTGTGCACCTGGCAACCTTGGCTAGCGCCCCCTGGCCCGGCCCGCCACAGGAGTCGCTAGTGCGCGATGAGACAAGGAGATCCCTACCGACCAATCCCTCGACGCTACGGACGACGCTAGGCCAATTGTGCGTCGCCCCACGGACCTCCCGGTCGCGGCCGGTTACGACAGAGCCTGGGCGCGAACCCAGGGACTCTGATGGCACAGCTGGCGCTGTAGTACTGCGCCACCCGGGAGGCCCAACCCTGATCTGTACTTCTCCACGACTTTGTCCCTGACCTGTTTGGAGAGCTCATTGGTCTTCATGGTGCCGCTTTTTGGTGGTGCCCCTTGCTTAGTGGTGTTCCAGGCTCTGGGGCCTTTCAGAACAGGTGTATATATACTGAGATCATGTGACAGATCATGTGACACTTAGATTGCACACAGGTGGACTTTATTTGACTAATTATGTGACTTCTGAAGGTAATTGGTTGCACCAGATCTTATTTAGTGGCTTCATAGCAAAGGGGTGAATACGTATGCATGTTTTTTATTTTCTGAAACAAGTCAAGTCAAAATTTCACTTCAACAATTTGGACTATATTGTGTATGTCCATTACATGAAATCCAAATAAAAATATATTTAAATTACAGGTTGTAATGCAACAAAATAGGAAAAACGGGGATGGGGGGGATGAATACTTTTGCAAGGCACTGTAACAGTAATTTCTATCTATTAACAATATCATATATTCTAGCAGTGGTGGAAAAAGTACCCAATGTCATACTTGAGTAAAATTAAAGATACCTTATTAATAGAAAAAGTGAAACTCACTCAGTAAAATACTACTTGAGTAAAATTCTAAAAGTATTTCGTTTCAAACATTCACTACCATTCAAAAGTTTGGGGTCACTTAGAAATTTCCTAGGTTTTGAAAGAAAAGCACATTATTTTTGTCCAATTAAAATAACATCAAATTGATCAGAAATGCAGTGTAGACATTGTTAATGTTGTAAATGACTATTGTATCTGGAAAAGGCAGATTTTTTAATGGAATATCTACATACGCGTACAGAGGCCCATTCTCAGCAACTATCACTCCTGTGTTCCAATGGCACACTGTGTTAGCTAATCCAAGTTTATCATTTTAAAAGGCTAATGGATCAACAAAAAAAACTTTTTGCAATTATGTTAAGAAAATGTTATTGCTAAAATATGCTTAATTATCAAAAGTGAAAGTAAAATAACAAATCATTTAAAATTCCTTATATTAAGAAAACTAGTTGGCAAAATGTTAATGTTTTTAATGTATTTATGGAAAGCCAGGGACACACTCTAATGTACAGACATCATTTACATATGAAACATGTGTGTTTAGTGAGTCTGCCAGATCAGGGGAAGTAGGGATGACGAGGGATGTTCTCTTGATAAGCGTGTGAATTTGACCATTTTCCTGTCCTGCTAAGCATTCAAAATGTAACAGTACTTTTGGGTGTGAGGGAAAATGTATGGAGTGAATGTAGTGAAGTAAAAGTAAAAGTTGTCCAAAATATAAAAAGTCAAGTAAAGTACAGATACCCCAAAAAACTACTTAAGATGTACTTTAAAGTATTTTTACTTAACTGCTTTACACGACTGTATTTAAGGTTAGCAATCTAGATAATATGTGTTGCGTTCCCACATCCTGAAATACAGTATGTAGCATGGGGCCTATAGCTTAGGCAAACATGCACCAAATATATTAAAGAAAAGGTATCTCATCAGACCCCAAAATAAATCTGATCATTCTGGATCCTATTTTGACAAAATATCCATCATGCATTCCCTGAACATGTTAGTTAAATAGCTAACTTCTTTCATGTCCGACTTGGCACTGGATAAAGTACTGTATGTCTACTTTTCTGCCACTAATGGAAAGTAACTGTGCATTTAAAAGTTAATGAGCTCAATGGGTTCATTTATCATGATATGACTTTTTGGCCCTATTGCCCAGCTCTAGGCAGAGGGCAGCCTACATGTTGTCTGATTCTCGGTAGGGTAATAATAATTATAATAATTCACTTTATTTTGTAAAGTGGCTCCTTGCATCATACAACACAATTTTCAGTCACATTTTTGGCCCATGGCGTTACAGACCAGTCTATTTTTAGTGACGTGAGCTTTCAGACAAGAAAAACATCAGTCCTACCGAAAGATAAGTGGCTAAAAAAGTTAATGACAAGCCCTGCTAATGTATTCAAACCTATAAAACTAGTCATAAATGGTAGTGCTCATTCTCTTTACATACAACTACACCTCTGACAGGAAACCCATCTGTACATTTAAGTATTGGCTCCACCCAGGTGAACAATAAAGCCAAGGCAGCATATTGATGAATGGTTTTATGAATTACGTTTTCCATCCACTATTCTTTAATATTGTCCAAACCAAAGGCTTTATTGGGAAACATTGACCTTTGCCTCTGGAGGTGAGGAGGTGTGTGTGTGAGTGGATCTAGTTGACACTAAGTTTAGAGGCTATAGGGAATCCCGTGTCCCTGGAGAGGATGGTCACCCGGTGACATACACACACACACGCAGACAACCTACACTAATGAGAAGACTTTTCCAAGTATAAGTAGCATGCAGGACTCTCCAGGAAGAACAGGCCTTGTCAAGCCTTGTCTCCTTCCCCATAACAACTCCTATTGAGAATATGTTCATTCTAATTTATTTTAACTTCATTTAATTAGGCAAGTCAGTTAAGAACAAATTCTAACGT
Organism: Oncorhynchus clarkii lewisi; assembly: GCF_045791955.1. Classification (NCBI taxonomy): domain Eukaryota; kingdom Metazoa; phylum Chordata; class Actinopteri; order Salmoniformes; family Salmonidae; genus Oncorhynchus; species Oncorhynchus clarkii. The sequence goes on along the minus strand of NC_092149.1, from coordinate 61,189,706 downwards.
TCAATTGCATCTTAGGAACAGTGGGTTAACTGCCTTGTTCAGGGGCAGAATGACAGATTTGTACCTCGTCAGCTTAGGGATTTGATCTTGTAACCTTTCGGTTAGTAGTCGAATGCTCTAACCACTAGGCTACCTGCCACCCCGTTGCTGCCAGCGTCCTTATTATGGATCGCTGGCCCTATCCTTCAAACCTTGGCTTCCTGAACACCTCTTAATAATTAAACACCCAAGTTTCAATTATTCAATCTTTAATTTTAAAAAAATGCAGAAATTGCATAAAAACATTCAAGTGCATTAGACCCCTCAAGCAAAGGTTGTTTCGATAGTGCAGAGGTTTTCAAGACTCAAGATAAAGCACGTGGGGAGCAACTCTAAAGCTCATTGGTTGAATTGGTGCTTCTGACTCTTGGTTGACAACTTCATAACTTGCATAACAAAACATCACCCGTAATAAACTGTCAAGTAACACCCACATTTGCGCAAGGCACTCCTTATCCATTTGGTGATATCGCCCATTCTGCTTCAGATTATCGCTGTGTGTGTGTGTGGGTAGACCAACGGAAAAATAACCCAATGAGGTTTTTCCATTTACAGTTCCATAGATAACCATTGTTTAGCTGGTAATGTAATAAAACACAGTGTTGGGCCATGATTAGTTACAGTAGGCTATATCATTTAACTGCTTTTTCCACAGTTCCTCATATTGTTTTTACTGTCACCTTGGCTGCAACAGCAGCTGAGAGTCAATCCAGCCCACTGAGTGTGTTTGCTACTCTCGTAATCATATCTTTTGGGGGTTTGTGTGTATTTGCATGGGAACGACTGAACTGAAGATGCTGCTGTTTATTGAGAGGCCGCTGTGGTCGTGGTGGAAAGGTAAACAGTGTGGAGTGTAACAGGGGGAGGGGTAGGGAAAGGACAGAGGGAGAGGGAGAGGCAGGGGAGGGGAGGGGAATGAGAGAACAGAGGGAGCGGTAAGGGATGCAAGGGGAGGGGTAGGGAGAGGACAGAGGGAGAGGTAAGGGATGCGAGGGGAGGGGTAAGGAGAGGACAGAGGGAGAGGTAAGGGATGTGAGGGGAGGGGTAGGGAGAGGACAGAGGGAGAGGTAAGGGATGCGAGGGGAGGGGAGGGGTAGGAGAGGACAGAGGGAGAGGTAAGGGATGTAAGGGGAGGGGAGGGGTAGGGAGAGAACAGAGGGAGAGGTAAGGGATGCGAGGAGAGGGGTAGGGAGAGAACAGAGGGAGAGGTAAGGGATGCGAGGGGAGGGGTAGGGAGAGGACAGAGGGAGAGGTAAGGGATGCGAGGGGAGGGGTAGGGAGAGAACAGATGGAGAGGTAAGGGATGCGAGGGGAGGGGTAGGGAGAGAACAGAGGGAGAGGTAAGGGATGCGAGGGGAGGGGTAGGGAGAGGACCGAGGGAGAGGTAAGGGATGTGAGGGGAGGGGTAGGGAGAGAACAGAGGGAGAGGTAAGGGATGCGAGGGGAGGGGAGGGGTAGGGAGAGGACAGATGGAGAGGTAAGGGATGCGAGGGGAGGGGTAGGGAGAGGACAGAGGGAGAGGTAGGGGCATTCTTTATGCAGTCTTGTAGTATTTAATAAACCGTTTTTTCTGCTCTCCTGAAACACACTTTCAAGGCCATTCAAAGTAGTCTACATGATGAATTATTGAGTTAGGCTGCACCTGGCTATTCAAGGACAAAACGGAACAGGGCAGTCCTGCACCAGGGCTTGACTGGGAGTCCCTTCACGTTCACAGGGACAATGGCCCCATGTGGCACAGATAGCCTACCTCTATTCAAACATTGAAATGTCACGACGATGGGTACTTCCTCAAATTTGCCATTCAAATCAGACCAATGGCATTTTCAAATCAGGTACATGCACACAATGCAGAACGCACCAGTTCACCAGGGCAACCTGCATCATAGATAGATGACTCTTTGATTAACTTATGGTCGATCCTTACCACACCCACTATCTTCGTTGACCATTTCCTGGACATGAGAAAGAGAGAGAGAGAGACATAGAGAGAGAGAGAGAGAGAGAGAGAGAGAGAGAGAGAGAGAGAGAGAGAGAGAGAGAGAGAGAGAGAGAGAGCTGTACTTGGTCCATTGAGTTTGCTCTGTAATGACTACAGTGGGGCCTACCCAATAACTTAAGTCACAGCGACTCACATTTTAGTTTGCTGCCTCTCTCTGTCTTATTACAGTGTGTAGCCTGTCAATGGCAACAACACTGCCATCATAAGACACACCAGGACTGGAGTTGCAGGGGAAAAAAATACATTAAGCCCTAATGGACAATTAGCTGCCCGGTTTAATGTCCAAATTAATGGGAACCAAATACACTTGGTTAGAAAGACATCCTAGGAACATTTCCTTGCATTTCCGCTCACGATTATTGATGTGTTCCAGCTGCACCCTAGTAAATATACACCCTGTCTGTCCAGCCTGACCCTCCCATGCCAGTAAATATGGCTATAATGTGATTACCATGCTTCCAACCATCGTTATGAAGGGGACTTGATTACCAATTTGAGAGGGGGGGGGGGGGGGGGGTAGAGGGAAATGTACCCAAAATAACCACCTTGTTTCGTTTTTCCAATTATTCACCTCGAAAATTAGTCACGTGAAAAGAGAGATTTAGAGAACGATCTCATTTTAATCACCTTACTATTCATCAATGATGTTGTAACCAACCCATCAATGATGTTTTGGTTTCCTCAATTTTCTCACTGGAGAAGGGGCGGGAAAGAAGGGAAGACGGGAGGGGAAAAGAATAGAGGGAGGGAGGGGGAGAGGGGGGAAGCACACTGCCCACCTTTGTCCAACCTGACGAACTGGCCGAATTACATCAGCAGCTTTCTGTAACCATAACAACGGTAATCTCCCTGGATTTGGCCGTGCAGAGATGGAGGAGGCCAACGCGCTGGAAAACATCTCAATTGACACGTGCATAACGATGCGATGTGTTGCACGGCTATAAAACCAGGGAAATACTGGAAAACCATGTTGAACACTAATCATACAACACAGTAGATGAATGGATGGACATGTTAACATCATAGAGGTACTATGCACATAACATACTATAATAACCACAATATACATAAAAATGCATGCTTCATGGTATAGGACAGGTTTATAGAGGAATAACATCTTTGTGATAAAACAGAATGCTTCATAATATTAGAAGTTGGGCCACATGCTCTGACTTCTCTAAAAGGCAACATGGCTGTGGATGGCCTGTCTGACAGAAGAAACACATGCAGTCAAGTTACAGTGTCATTTCTCTGTCCTTTTATGAGCCATCTGGTCAGCCTAAGGACAACAAAGTCAAGGTATTGAGTGGTCATCACAAAGCCCTGACCTCAATCCTATTGAACATTTGTGGGCAGAACTGGAAAAGCGTGTGCGAGTAAGGAGGCCTACAAACCTGACTTAGTTACACCAGCTCAGTCAGGAGGAATGGGACAATATTCACCCAACTTATTGTGGGAAGCTTGTGGAAGGCTACCCAAAACGTTTGACCCAACTTAAACAATTTAAAGGCAATGCTACCAAATACTAATTGAGTGCATGTAAACTTCTGACGCACTGGGAATGTGATGAAAGAAATAAAAGCTGAAATAAATCATTCTCTTTACTATTATTCTGACATTTCACATTCTTAAAATAAAGTATATATATATATATATATACATATATATAATTGTTTTATTTTTTATTTACTTATTTATTTTGTTACGTATTGAAAATCATAGCATTGGTATTTGGAAAAAACCTGAATACGGTATAAACTGTATATCACCCAAGCCTAGTGTGTAGGCTAGGCTATGTGTGGGAGACCTTGGCACTGCTCTGCCAGCCTGTCTTCATCCTGGTTCACTGTGTCTTAGCAGTTTTTTTTATTAAAACGCTCCATTTGTACCAACTACCCACGCTTGGCAGGGAGAATACACCAGAATATATTAGTGTATTCATCTCAAGACAGCTGACTTTGTCCTGTGGTTTCACCACAGTGCATTAGAAACGATACCCTCCCGGTCCTTTAAATACCGTGTGGGTTTGTTATACCGTTATTGACTGGAACTAAGACTGATTGCCCATTTAAAAATAAGGAGGAAATAAGCTATTTCATTTTTGACTTACTGGCCCGTTCTCAAAATGTACTGAAGATATATAGTATGAATAGAAAAGAACATAATTCTCTTAAAACAATGAAGAAAAGCACAAAGTAGAAAGCACCCATGATGCATCAGTTTTAAATGTCGGATTTGCAAATCGTCACACACTACCATGACATGATGAACATTCCCCTGAAATATGAATCAATCTACTAAAGAAGCAGGCTCTTCACAACGTAATCCCTCAGCCCTTCCAAAACACACACGCACGCATACACATGCACGCACACACACTTAAACACACTTGTGATCCATACTTACTGAGTAGATTCATTTGATGATTAAATCCTGCGCTGGCCTGATATGAATCTCCTCTACTGGGATCTTGTCACAACCAATGTAAATCATTTTTCTCTCTGTGATTGGAGTGCTCTCTTCTCACATGGTCATTTTCCTCTCCCTCGGTTTGGCAGAGGATTTGGCAGAGGATGTTCTATACGTCAAACATATTATCTGATCTGATGGACCACGCCCTGGGGCGGCAGGGTAGCCTAGTGGTTAGAGCGTTGGACTAGTAATCAGCAAGTTCAAACCCCCGAGCTGACAAGGTACAAATCTGTCATTCTGCCCCTGAACAGGCAGTTAACCCACTGTTCCTAGGCCGTCATTGAAATTAAGAATTTGTTCTTAACTGACTTGCCTAGTCAAATAAATAAAATTGTCATCAGAGTATCATCGTCTGGAAATAGATTAAGGTTGCCTACATTTCTTTCCGATTTCCAGTTGAACCTAATGACCATACAATTCTATAATGAGGGGAGTGGATACCGGTTGGATGGATTTCCAAAAACAAGTTATTGTATTTCCTAGATGATCATTCCAACCCCTAATCAGATTTGCCCCAATGCAATCTCCCAGCGAATGCTCCATTCGTACCCTAATAAATCATAAAGCCAAGAGAGAATGCACACGGGAGATGGATAAGATACACAGGGATGGGATAAAAGAAAAAGAAAAATAAGAGATATGTCACGCCCTGGCCATAGAGAGGCTTGTATTCTCTATTTTGGGTAGGCCAGGGTGTGACTAGGGTGGGCATTCTAGTTTATTTATTTCTGTTTTATTTCTCTCCGATTTTGTGCACAAATATGTAACTTTGGTTTTAGAAGTGGGGGGGACATATATACACTACCGTTCAAAAGTTTGGGGTCACTTAGAAATGTCCTTGTTTTTGAAAGAAAGGCACATTTTTTGACCATTAAAATAACATCAAATTGATCAGAAATATAGTGTTGTAAATGGCTATTGTAGCTGGAAACGGCAGATTTTTTATGGAATATCTACATAGTCGTACAGAGGTCCATTATCAGCAACCATCACTCCTGTGTTCCAATGGCACATTGTGTTAGCTAATCAGAGTTTGTTATTTTAAAAGGCTAATTGATCATTAGAAAACCTTTTTAGAATTATGTTAGCACGGCTGAAAACTGTTGGCCTGATTAAAGAAGCAATAAAACTGGCCTTCTTTAGACTAGTTGACTATCTGGAGCATCAGCATTTGTGGGTTCAATTACAGGCTCAAAATGGACAGAAACAAAGACCTTTCTTCTGAAACTCGTCAGTCTATTCTTGTTCTGATAAATGAAGGCTTTTTCTTATAAAAAAATTGCCAAGAAACTGAAGATCTCGTACAACGCTCCCTTCACAGAGCAGCACAAATTGGCCCTAACCAGAATAGAAAGAGGAGTGGGACACCCCGGTGCACAACTGAGAAAGAGGAAAAGTACATTAGAGTGTCTCGTTTGAGAAACAGTGTCTAGAGTCCTCAACTGGCAGCTTCATTAAATCGTACCCGCAAAACACCAGTCTCAACGTCAACAGTGAAGAGGCAACTCCGGGATGCTGGCCTTCTAGGCAGAGTTCCTCTGTCCAGTGTCTGTGTTCTTTTGCCCATCTTAATCTTAATCATTTATTTTTATTGGCCAGTCTGAGATATGGCTTTTTCTTTGCAACTCTGCCTAGAAGGCCAGCATGGTGGCGGTGGGGTTATGGTATGGGCAGGCATAAGTTACGGACAATGAACACAATTGCATTTTTATCAATGGCAATTTGAATGCACAGAGACACCGTGACGAGATCCTGGCCCAATGTCGTTCCATTTATCCTCCACCATCTCCTAATGTTTCAGCATGATAATGCACAGCCCCATGTCGCAAGGATCTGTACACAATTCTTGGAAGCTGAAAATGTCCCAGTTCTTCAATAGCCTGCATACCCAGACATGTCACCCATTGCTCATATTTGGGATGCTCTGGATTGACGTGTACAACAGTGTGTCCAGTTCTCGCCAAAATCCAGCAACTTTGCACAGCCATTGAACAGGATTGGGACAACATTCCACAGGCCGCAATGCCTAATCAACTCTATGCAAAGGAGGAATGTTTGAGGCAAATGGTGGTCACACCAGATACAAACTGTTTTTTTTTATCCACGCTCCTACCATTTTTTATGGTATCTGTGACCAACCATCTGTATTCCCAGTCATGTGAAATCCATAGATTAGGGCCTAATTTATTTATTTCAATTGACTGATTTCCTTATATGAACTGTAACTCAGTTACTACATTCCACACACACACACACACACACACACACACACACACACACACACACACACACACACACACACACACACACACACACACACACACACACACACACACACACACACACACACACACACACACACACACACACACACACACACACACAAGCTCACAGAAATAAAGAAAAAATACATACACATACACAGAAGAAAAGACAAACACACACACACCTCCCTACCCTGTACAGAAATACTTTATCTCTCCCTCCTTTCCTCTGTGTTTTTCACCCACGGTGTTCTCCCCAGCCACTCCAGGCCATTATAACAATAATGCTGCTAACACTGTCCTAAAATTATCCTCTTCTGTACCAGCCTCGTTGCCTGCTGTACCTGAGGAGCCAACTTCTGTCATTATCTTTGTCCCAAATGGCAACCCATTACCTAGTGTATGTAGTGTACTACTTTTGACCATGGCTCATAGGGCTCATCAGAAGTAGTGCCCTATATAGGGAGCCATTTGGGATGCAAATATTATCTCCTGTCAGATAATCATCACTACACAGGAGCCATATCCGCCTGCGCTCAGTCCCACCCGTTCTGGCGACCCTCACCTTGTCAGCGATGTCAGAGTAACTGCAGCTACTTAAGAGAGAGACGCTCTGTAGTGTCCCACACGATTACCCCTGTCTCCAATCTCTTTAGAACACACCATCAATCGTCCTCTGTGTCTATTGTGTGTGTGTGTGTGTGTGTGTGTGTGTGTGTGTGTGTGTGTGTGTGTGTGTGTGTGTGTGTGTGTGTGTGTGTGTGTGTGTGTGTGTGTGTGTGTGGAGAGTGCAGGTTGTTTCACATAGCGTTTCTGTTCTAGCCACCAATGTACAGGCTAGAATAATGTAATGAATGTATATGAGAGAAGCTGTTTTGGCTAGTAAGGCTGATTAATATTGTTTAGATAGATAACAAGTGTCACGTTCTGACCTCTATTTCCGTTGTTTTGTATTTATTTAGTATGGTCAGGGCGTGAGTTGGGTGGGCAGTCTATATTTGTTTTTCTATGTTTTGGGGCATTTCTATGTTTTCGGCCTAGTATGGTTCTCAATCAGAGGCAGGTGTCATTAGTTGTCTCTGATTGAGAATCATACTTAGGTAGCCTGGGTTTCACTGTGTGTTGGTGGGTGATTGTTCCTGTCACTGTGTTTGTTGTCACAGGATAGGCTGTATAGGTTTTCACGGTCCGTTTGTTGTTTTGTAGATTTGAGTTATTTCATGTATCGTTCAGTTTTCCATTAATGAACATGAATAACCACCACGCTGCTTTTTGGTCCGCTTCTCCTCCTACAGACGAACGTCGTTACAACAAGCCATATTATGTGGCTGAGAAATTTAACCAGCTGTACTGTACACTTTAATTTAGGCTTTATGCTTCTTTTCGACCATAGAGGCAGGGACTATTGATTCCAGAGAAGCCAGGCACTGGCATTATACTGCAAAATCTCACTTTTTTTAAAATCTTATTTTCTTTTATTTGTGGGTAATCCCACTATTTGTCTTCCTGGATAAATTGAATAAACAGTAGTGGGCTCCTTCTCTTTGGTGAAACTGACTCATCTGCCCTAACCTCCTCTGTTATTCCACGTTGTAAATCAAATTCACACACATTCAAACAAGACAAGCGCAGCTGTATTTAGGAGGATGATGGATGATGACCTTAACCAGGCTCTTCTTTTCTCTGTCTTCTCATCACAGCTATATGTATACCAATAAAGAGAACAATTGGACTTTAAATGATCGCCTGACTGTGTTATTGGCTGAGTGAATCCAAGTCACATTTACAAAGACTAAAACAACACTATCCTTTGAAATCACTAACCAGGTTTCCATCCATCCTTTTTTATGCAAGTAAAGTGCAAGTCCTATAAAATATTTCATGACAGGCCTGATGGAAACAGCAACGTTTTCTGTAAACTTTCCAAATGTCGACAAAACTAAGTACGCTAGACAACGTGGGATCTTTTCGTGTCTGTAAAATGAATATATATGACAAATTACAGTGGAAACGCCTTTATGTGCAAATATTGATATAATAACCATTATATCAAAGCAAACTTGGAGTCACGCGATGATGTGCTGTGAGGTCCTCCCACTATGACTTGGGAATGACTCAGGAAAGCATGCAGTTTGTTATGCTACAGATGAAATACAGTATGTTATGATGAACTTCACAGGGTGGTGAAAGTGCACGGTGATGAGCTAGATGCTCCTTTCCAATAAATAAATCGAACTTATTCTGGTGACATGATGATCGATGCTTGTCTGCCGTTTGTGACAAATAATCTAGCTATTTTGGGATATAATGAGACAAAGAAAAACAAGGTGTTGAAAGAGTGATGAGGTTGGTGGTGGGGGAGAGAAGGTGAGAAAAATGACGACTAAAATATATCAACTTTCTTTTAACCTGCCTGTGGTTTCACTCAAACAGCCACATAACATCCAGCAGGATATTCTTCAGTCAAGAGCCTTGGCAAGATTGCCCAGCGATCTCGGCACTCTCATCACATGATGGAAAATCTCAGTGTGTGCCTCCCAAACGGCAGCGTATTCCATATATAGTGCGCTATGGGTCCTGGTTAAAGGTAGTGCACTATATAGGCAATAGGGTGCCATCGGGGATGCAGACAAGGTGTTTTGAAGGTGTAATGTGTCTATTTAGCTTTCACTGCAGGGACTGTCTAGCCCATCTAGCCTAGTCCTCATGAGGACATTGTTTTCACAGAGAGTGTCAGCTATATTATAACTGTCCCTGCTTTCTACCCTGTGATGCAACCTGCCACGAGCCACAGACAAATACGTGCTGCTGAATCCTGAGGCATTTCGGGAGGTCGGACTTGTCTGCAAACTCAATTTGTGTTACTGAGAATAGTTCTGCTTGGTAACGTTTCTTGTTATAAATCCTTCCAGTTTAAATGAAGACTTCAGATAGAACAAAAGCCTCCAGTTACAAGATCTGGACAAACAGAACAGAGGGCAATAGTGACAGGAGCAGAGGTTCAAAACACACCACTCTTAATGATCAAATAGATATCTGTTCTCTTCCCTCAGACCAGAGGTCTAACATAGGCCTCGACTGAGGGAACTTTGTTTCCATTATCTGCTTGTTTTGCCATTTATCTCCATGGTGATTCCTTCAGGACATGTTATAGCTTCACTTTAAATACATCCAAAAATACACACACAGAGGATGGACTGACTGGCAAGGCCAGGGAGGTATTGGTTAGATTCTCATTTCATGAGTATTCACTCCTAGAGGTCTCATGCTCCAATGGCCCTCCATGAGGGGTTGAGGTGTGTGTGTGTTTAATGTTTCTAATTACAGTCAAGGGCCTTAACCAGCATACATCTATATACCAGAGCTGAGGGATATACTACATACAAAGCAATATCAATAAGTTAGCCAGCTAACTTTGACAAACAACCAGAAATAACTATTGATTTTCAGGTTAATTAAGAAAGCTAAACTTGGATATGTATTTTTGGTTGTTGAGTAGACCATGCCCATTTCAAAAGTATCTTTCAAAAAAGACAAAGTTATTTCATAATATTTAGGCATGTTAGCTGGCTAACTCATTTATCCTGCTTTGTATCCTACCCATCTGGTCACAACCTCAGAAAGGGAAGATTAGCCTACTCTTTGTCTTGTGATTATGTTATGAAGTGTATTGTTTAAAAATGATATATGAAGGGGCTATTACGTCATTTTAAAAATCATAAAGAGCAGAAAGAATACTTTACCATCTGTTGTGGCAACCTGAGGAGAAACACTGGCTGGGCAGCCAGAGTGTCACTGAATGCATTACACAAGACTGCACTACATAAAGCTGTCTGCCATCTTTCACAATAAACCCTAACACTGCTTGGGGTTCCAATGTGTCGCTCTACAAGACACACAATAGCATAGCTTGTTCTACTGTAGTAGTTGTTCAACAGATACAATTCGAACACCATTACATCATCCTGATTGTGTGATGCACTTTCACTCTCAACGCAGCATAAATAAACAGTGAGGAAACAACATGCAACAAAATAACAAGGGAAAGAAAATGAAAGGGACCAAAGAGTGGTTCTTAATTCCCATCCCATCCCCTCCTCAGCTAGCTCATTCCATGGATTTACAACCATCACAACGTTGCTATAGAGAGAGAAGGGGCCCCCCTTTGCAGATGGAGTTGTTTCACAGCCGACACACACACACACACACACACACAACACACACGCGACCTTACAGAAAGAGTTGTTCAGATTCAGCTGTCATATTCATTAGAATGCAGCCCGGGGCTCCCTCCCACCATCCCTTACTTCCACGCTGTGCAGAGCAGAGAGGTATGATGAAAGCAGAGCTAAAAATAGCAGCCTCCTAGGAGTCCCCCCCCTCACACTATAAACACTCTGAGCCAGCCCAGCGACAGCAGGCAGCATCACTGCACAGGCAGACACTCTGCAGCCCTACAGCCTGGGCTGCTCTGCTCCTCATCCCATTTAAACCAATGTTTAGATTGGCAGGCAATGTATAATCAAGCGGGAAAGCGAGGACGAGGTAGGATACAATGAAAGCCATCTGTGGTGTTACTTAAACAGGCTCTGAGGCATTTACTGTACAATCAATGTTACTACAATCACTACAACAACAGTCTAACCAGTATAAATAAAGGTTCAATTTAGATCATCCAAGACGTGTAATGCTGATGCATATCATCATCTCAATTGAATTAAAGAAAAAATACAAAATCAAAGTGAAAAGCAAGATTGCCAGTCATCGGTTGATTATGGTAGGAGGATCTCAGATGAATTTACTAGGATCCTATAAAGATGATATCAAGCCTTTTAATGACTGGAGCTGGACAAGCCCTGTTATCTTATTGATGTAGTCTTTATGGCTCAGTTCAGGTGGTTTGAAAAACAACAATATTCATCTACCCTAAAATCTGGGACACCTTGGCGCTGATACAGCACATCACAGTAATGTCAAAGGACAGTTGAGAAAAGGCTATCTTCTTCATGTAGACTAGGCTGTGTTGAATGGGAGTAAATTAATTTTATACTAAACTTGCAGATGTTGGAGTCACTGCCAAGCATGTATGAAGAGAACTGGTCTTATGTTCTTCTTGATGTTTTGAAACCCCTATGGACAGGATATTTACATGTAATCATTATATATTTGTTTGTACTGTTCCCCCGTGGGAATCGAACCCACAACACTGGCATTGTGAGGTCCATGCTCTACCAACAGAACAAAACATATAAGATCTCCTAAGCATGTGTTAACCTACCTCAGACCTTATTTTCGGTGTTTATCCCATATAGCTCGCCAGCTTGTAGTCCTAAAAAACGGAAATTAGTTACCTATGGTTCGTTTTTCCCCCACAGGGAAAATTAATGGGGAAAGAATAGGGTTTTGGGATATATGGCGAAAATAAGGTCTGAGGTAGGTTAACACATGCTTAGGAGATCTTATATGTTTTGTTCAGTTGGTAGAGCATGGACCTCACAATGCCAGTGTTGTGGGTTCGATTCCCACGGGGGAACAGTACAAACAAATATGAAAATATGCGCACTCACTACTGTAAGTTGCTCTGGATAAGATATGACTAGAATGAATGACCTTTGAATTATGAAGCCTTTATGTGCCTTTTTTGATTACATAAATCCTTAAAAATTCACCAAAAGTGATGTTAGCTGATGAAGATGAAATAATAGAGCAAAACATATAAGATATCGTAAGCCTTAACCCTGGTTTCTCCTGTGGGTCGCTCTGGATGGGATGTCTGCCAGATGACGGAATGTAATGTAAATGTTTGAGCGTCTTCACTGAAGGTAGATTGTATGTTTTAAAATTGAATGAAGTAAAGATCTCATTAGCCTGTGTTTTACCATGGACATTGTCATTGAGGCCTTCCACCATTTTAAAGTAGTCAATGTAGTCAACTGGGTGTGGATTCCTATGGGTTGTAGCTTCAATGGCGCTCCCATGCTGTCACAGATGCTTAAAGGCACATTATTTATTTATCTATCTCTATGTATCACGTTTCAGGTAAAACCCAAATGCAGACTGTGTTGAAGTAACAATGTTTATTACAGCAACAGGGGCAGGCAAACGACAGGTTAAGGCAGGCAGGGGTCGATAATCCAGAGTAGTGGGGCCAAGGTACAGGACGGCAGACAGGCTCAGGTTGGGCAGAGAGGTCAGGCAGAGAGGTCAGGCAGAGAGGTCAGGCAGAGAGGTCAGGCAGAGTGGTCAGGCAGAGTGGTCAGGCAGAGTGGTCAGGCAGAGAGGTCAGGCACGCGGGCTCAGGGTCAGGGTCAAAACCAGTAGGGCAGAAAAGAGAGAGTGGGAAAAAGCAGGAGCAGATACAAACCACTGGTTGACTTGCACAAACAAGACGAACTGGCAACAGACAAACAGAAAACACAGGTATAAGTACCCAGGGGATAATGGGGAAGATGGGCGATACCTGGAGGGAGGTGGAGACAAGCACAAGGACAGGTGAAACAGATCAGGGCGTGACACTATGGTGCCTACAAAAAGACGCCATTACTATTGTTCTCTATAGATGGGTTGTCTGACAACTTTATGGAAATGATGCTCATGCATTGATGTGGCCGGAAGGCGTGAGTTGTTATGATTCTGAACATTCAGAGAGCTAGCAACAATGACAAGATGCTGCCATGTTGGGAATCGCAGGTGGCTCATTTCATAGTGCTGAAAAGAACTAGGTCAAATCATGATGGCTGTGATCTTCAGGTCGGCAAGTCGGTACTCTAGAAAGAGGCCAGAGTTCCCATCTTGGAATTCCGAGTTGGAAGACCGGTGAAAACAAATTTTCACATTCTGAGCTTATTTTTTTGCGAGTTCCCAGTTGTCTAGAACATGGCATTCATCCTTCAGGTATCAAACGCAAAACATTTGAAGAAATTCAACCCCTTCGTTGACTGTTTGAAATGTCCTGCTGTGTCTGGTTGACTATCTGTGTAGAGTTAGTCTCTATAATTTTCACGCAAAGTGAGTCCCAGGTATGGAGATATTTCAGTGCCAACAGAAACTGTACTTGAATTTCAGAATTTTGAATTTGTATTAGGATGTTGAATTTAATATTTTTGAATTTGTAATGCACAAATTGTATCATTGAATGCGTATTTCATGATTTGAAATTTAATTAATATTGCATTCAGTTTTCAAATGAATTTTCTATCTAATTGAATATTCAAATTCAATATTTACATATTCAGTTTCAATATGGTAGATATTAACAAACTATAATTTCAAATTGAATAGTTTCATATATTCAACTTCTCGGATGCATTCAGATTCAGTTTTCAAATTCAGTAATTTAAATTCATATTCAAAACCAGAGACAAAATCCTGGTACTTTGCCAGCCAGAAAAGGTAGCACAGATCAACAGAAGCATTCTGGTGGTTTCTGAAGCCAATGTGGCATGTTAAATTTAGTTTCTTCCTATGAATTTGGCTCTAGCGTTTGGACCGTTTTGGCTATAAGCTGTTATGACCCCATTCCTGAAAGCTTAGACTCTCTGGAACATGATTAACTTGTCTGAGACCTGAAAGTTTGGCGCAAAGTCCTCAGAAGGGCTATGACAGTACTATTTAACTAAATTCTTATGGGGGCCAAATTGCGTTTTGTGACACTTCTTATAGGTTGGAGATCAGAGACCTGGCAGAGTGGTGCCAGGACAACAACCTTTCCCTCAACGTGAGCAAGACAAAGAAGCTGATTGTGAACTACAGGAAAAGGAGGGCTGAACACGCCCCCATTCACATCAAGGGGGCTGTAGTGGAGTGGGTCGAGAGCTTCGTCACTGGAGCCAAGCTTCCTGCCATCTAGGACCGCCATGCTAGGCGGTGTCAGAGGAAGGCACAAAACATTGTCAAAGACTCCAGCCACCCAAATCATACACTTTTTTGTTTGCTACCACACGGCAAGAGGTACCGGAGAACCAAGTCTAGGTCCAAAAGGCTCCCACTCCCAAGCCATAAGACTGCTGAAAAATTAAGCAAATGGCTACCCGGACTATTTACATTGACTATGCATAGTCACCCCCTGTGCATATATAGCCTTGTTGTTATTTTATTGTTACTTTTATTCTACTTTAGTTTATATAGTAAATATTTTCTTAACTCTCATTTTCTTAAAACTGCATTGTTGGTTAATGGCTTGTAAGTAAGCATTATACGGTAACCTGTTGTATTCGGTGCATGTGACAAATACAGTTCTATTGCTTTGATTGTAACATGTCCTGCAGGGCCTGTGATGAGAACAAAACGCGGTCCCATGTTCCACAGAGTCTAAGCTTTCAGGAATGGGGTCATAATAGCTGATAAACTCAGCAAAAAAGAAACGTCCTCTCACTGTCAAGTGTTTATTTTAAGCAAACTTAACATGTGTGAATATTTGTATGAACATAACAAGATTCAAAAACTGAGACATGAACTGAACAAGTTCCACAGACATGTGACAAACAGAAATTGAATAATGTGTCCCTGAACAAAGGGGGAGGTCAAAATCAGAAGTAACAGTCGGTATCTGGTGTGGCCACCAGCTGCATTAAGTACTGCAGTGCATCTCCTCATGGACTGCACCAGATTTGACACTTCTTGCTTTGAGATGTTACCCCACTCTTCCACCAGGACACCTGCAAGTTCCCGGACATTTCTGGGGTAATGGCCCTAGCCCTCACCCTCCGATCCAACAAGTCCCAGACGTGCTCAATGGAATTGAGATCCGGGCTCTTCGCTGGCCATGGCAGAACACTGACATTCCTGTCTTGCAGGAAATCACCCACAGAATGAGCAGTATGGCTGGTGGCATTGTTATGCTGAAGGGTCATGTCAAGATGAGCCTGCAAGAAGGGTACCACATGAGGGAGGAGGATGTCTTCCCTGTAATGCAAAGCGTTGAGATTGCCTGCAATGACAACAAGCTCAGTCTGATGATGCTGTGACACACCGCCCCAGACCATGACGGACCCTCCACCTCCAAATGGATCCCGCTCCAGAGTACAGGCGTCGGCGTAACACTCATTCCTTCGACTATAAACGCGAATCCGACCATCACCCCTGGTGAGACAAAACCACGACTCGTCAGTGAAGAGCACTTTTTGCCAGTCCTGTCTGGTCCAGCGACAGTGGGTTTGTGCCCATATGCGACGTTCTTGCCAGTGATGTCTGGTGAGGACCTGCCTTACAACAGGCCTACAAGCCCTCAGTCCAGCCTCTCTCAGCCTATTGCACAGTCTGAGCACTAATGGCTGGATAGTGTGTTCCTGGTGTAACTCGGGCAGTTGTTGTTGCCATCATGTACCTGTCCCAAGTCGGTACTCTAGAAAGAGGCCGGAGTTCCCATCTTGGAATTCCGAGTTGGATAAATCAAATCAAATCAAATGTATTTATTTAACCCTTCTTACATCAGCTGATATCTCAAAGTGCTGTACAGAAACCCAGCCTAAAACCCCAAACAGCAAGCAATGCAGGTGTAGAAGCATGGTGGCTAGGAAAAACTACCTAGAAAGTCCAGAACCTAGGAAGAAACCTAGAGAGGAACTAGGCTATGAGGGGTGGCCAGTCCTCTTCTGGCTGTGCCAAGTGGAGATTATAACAGAACATGGCCAAGATGTTCAAATGTTCATAGATGACCAACAGGGTCAAATAATAATCATCACAGTGGTTGTCGAGGGTGCAACAGGTCAGCACCTCAGGAGTAAATGTCAGTTGGCTTTTCATAGCCGATCATTCAGAGTATCTCTACTGCTCCTGCTGTCTCTAGAGAGTTTGAAACAGCAGGTCTGGGACAGGTAGCACGTCCGGATAACCGTTCAAAACAACTTTTCCCATTATGAGCTTTTTTTTTTGCGAGTTCCCAGTTGTCTAGAACGTGGCATTCATCCTTCAGGTAACAAACGCAAAACATTTGAAGAAATTCAACCCCTTCGTTGACTGTTTGAAATGTCCTGCTGTGTCTGGTTGACTATCCGTGTAGAGTTAGTCTCGATCATTTTCCCGCAAAAGTGAGTCCCAGGTATGGGGATATTTCAGTAACAACAGAAACTGTACTTGAATTTTATATTTTTGAATTTGTAATGCACAAATTGTTGTTGCCATCCTGTTCCTGTCCCGCAGGTGTGATGTTCAGATGTACCGATCCTGTGCAGGTGTTGTTACACGTGGTCTGCCACTGTGAGGACGATCAGCTGTCCGTCCTGTCTCCCTGTAGCACTGTCTTAGGCATCTCACAGTATAGACATCGCAATTTATTGCCCTGGCCACATCTGCAGTCCTCATGCCTCCTTGCAGCATGCCTAAGGCACGTTCACGCAGATAAGCAGGGACCCTGGGCATCTTTCTTTTGGTGTTTTTCAGAGTCAGTAGAAAGGCCTCTTTAGTGTCCTAAGTTTTCAGAACTGTGACCTTAATTGCCTACCATCTGTAAGCTGTTAGTGTCTTAATGACCGTTCCACAGGTGCATGTTCACTAATTGTTTATGGTTCATCGAACAAGCATGGGAAACAGTGTTTAAACCCTTTACAATGAAGATATGTGAAGTTCTTTGTAATTTTACAAAATATATTTGAAAGACAGGGTCCTGAAAAAGGGACATTTCTTTTTTTGCTGAGTTTAGTTAAAATGGTCCAAACTCTAGAGACAAATTCGTAGGAAGACAATAAATTCAACATGCCACATTGTCTTCATAACCTGCCAGAAGTGACTTTTACTACAGAGAGAGCATTTGATTATATCTGTTCTCCTCTACCTTTCCTGGCTGGATGTTGTCTTTGGCTTTTAATCTGAATTTAGAGAGCTGAATTGGAAAAATTAATCTGAGGAAATTGAATATGAAACTTGAAATGTCAGTTTCTAAACGTAATACACTGTCACGCCCTGGTCTAAGTATTTTGTGTTTTTCTTCATGTATTGGGTCAGGCCAGGGTGTGGCATGGGTTTTTGTATGTGGTGTGTATGTATGGGGATTGTAGCTAGTGGGGTGTTCTAGCTAAGTCTATGGCTGTCTGAAGTGGTTCTCAATCAGAGGCAGGTGTTTATCGTTGTCTCTGATTGGGAACCATATTTAGGCAGCCATATTCTTTGAGTTTGTCGTGGGTGATTGTCTTGAGTGTCTTGAGGTCCTTGTTTGATGTTAGTTGACACAAGTATAGGCTGTTTTCGGTTTTCGTTTCGTTTATTGTTTTGTAGTGTTCGTGTTTAGTCGTGTTTACGTTTGTTTAAGTAAACATGGATCGCAATCGACACGCTGCAGTTTGGTCCGACTCTCCTTCTCACTAAGAAAACCGTTACATACACAGAAAATGTATGCAATATCTAATCAAATCTAATACAGTGCATTCAGAACGTTTTCACATTTTGATGTGTTACAGGTTGAATTAAAAAATCTATTAAATTGAGATTTTGAGTCACTGGCCTTCACACAATACCTCATAAGTGGAATTATGTTTTAAAAATGAAAAGGTGAAATGTCTTGAGTCAATAAGTATTCAACCCCTTTGTTATGGCAAGGCTAAATAACTTCAGGACTAAAAATGTGCTTAACAAGTCACATGTTTCATGGACTCACTGTGTGCAGTAATAGTGTTTAACATGATTTTTGAATGACTCTGTACCCACACATACAATTATGTCTAAGGTCCTTCAGTTGAGCAGTGAATTTCAAACACAGATTCAACCACAAAGACCAGGGAGGTTTTCCAATGCCTCACAAAGAAGGGCACTTATTGGTGGTAGGTAAATATAAAAATGAATACCCCTTTGAGCATGGTGAAGTTATTAATTACACTTTGGATGGTGTATCAATACATCCAGTCACTACAAAGATACAGAAGTTATTCCTAACAATTGCTGGAGAGGAAGGGAAGCGCTCAGGGATTTCACCATGAGGCCATTGGTGAATTTAAAACAGTTACAGAGTTTAATGAGTATGATAGGAGAAAACTGTCAAAGCAAACTTTTTGTTTTGAATACAAAGTAATATGTCTGGGGCAAATCCAATACAACACATTACTGAGTACTACTCTCTATATTTTTAAGCTTAGTGGTGGCTGCATCATGCTATGGGCATGCTTGTAATTAAGGACTGGGGAGTTTTTCAGGATGAAAAATAAATGGAATGGAGCTATAAGCGCAAGAAAGATTCTAGAGGAAACCCTGGTTCAGTCTGCTTTCCACAAGATACTGGTAGATGAATTCACCTTTCAGCAGGACAATAACCTAAAACACAAGGCCAAATATACACTGGAGTTGCTTACCAAGAAGTCAGTGAATGTTCCTGAGTAGCCTGGTTACAGTTTTGACTTAAATTGGCTTGAAAATCTATGGCAAGACTTGAAAATGGCTGTCTACAAATGCTCAACAACCATCAGAGCTTGAAGAATTTTAAAACAAATCATGTGCAAGTATTGCGCAGTCCAGGTGTGCAAAGCTCTTAGAGACTTACCGCTGTAACTCACAGCTGTAATCGCTTCGAAAGTTGATTTTAACATGTATTGACTTAGGGGTGTGAATACTTACAGGATGTAAATTAGATATTTCTGTATTTCATTTTCAGTCAGTTTAAAATGTCTAAAACCATGATTTACATTTTTCATTATGGGGTGCTTTGTGTGTAGATGGTTGAGAAAAAGTAAATATTTAATACATTTTGAAGTCAGGCTGTAACACAACAAAATGCGGAATAAATTAAGGGGTATGAATACTTTACAACTGTTAACTTGATTTTTTTTTTTTTTAACTGAATGCAATACTCATTCAATTCAGTTTTAAATCATGAAATACAAGTTCAATTTATGAATTCAATGATTTAATTTGTGCATTACAAATGCAAAAGTATTACATTCAAATTCAATAACCGAATACAAATTAAGAATTATTGCCACTAAAATCGGTCCATACCCAAGGTGATGCAGTCACAGTGAATGTTGCAAAATGTTGTTCTGAAATTGGTCTTACATTTATAAAATAAAGAGCAATATTTCAGATTTATTTTGGCATGATAATATGTTGTACTGAATTTTAGGGGAAAGCATTTTTGTGAGAGGTCACCATGTTACAATATTGTACAATTTATTTTTTAGAGGGCCTTTTAAAAGCAACATGCAAATGAAGTTTTTTCCTGACATTATAAATGTGATGTGTAGGCTAGGTCTAGTACTCGCTAATCAATACACCATTCCTACAGTCTGTGTAGGGCCTGTAACTTATTCAACAAATCTAAACACAATGTTTTGCTGCAAGTCAGTCATGTATAAAGCAAACTAACAAATAGCCTTAAGCATAAGTAGGACTGTGTCAAATAGACCTACACGCCATACGAACATGTGAATAAATGATTACTGGTAAGTGGTAAGGGAGAGAAACCTTAATAATTGATGTTTGTAAGCATGTACTAGGCCTACATCATGCATGTAAGAAAATGTGATCAATTTCTTGATGTGATGTATGTGTTGAAAATAGTCTGATGTCATAGGAGCACTGCATTCATGCCTGAAGATCCAGCAGGATGGGGAAAAGGAGGAGGGAGATGGGTTTCCATGGCAATCCTTTTATTCAGGTTTGTTGACGTCACATCTGCCTCTGGTAAATCCTTTGCACAAAGGTTAGTGTGTGTGTGTGTGTGTGTGTGTGTGTGTGTGTGTGTGTGTGTGTGTGTGTGTGTGTGTGTGTGTGTGTGTGTGTGTGTGTGTGTGTGTGTGTGTGTGTGTGTGTGTGTGTGTGTGTGTGTGTGCGCGTGTGCGTGACTGAGAGATATAGAGAGAGGATGGAAAGCATGTGTAGGATCGATAGCTAGAGGAAGATGACAGTAATTTGAGTTGTCTATTGACTGCCTTGATCAAGGACAAAGTCAGACAGTCATATTGCTGTTTCTGCGTAATTATAGGCTACACCTCACCCTTGCTTCAGTTTGGTTGTGTTGTATGGCTTGATAAGGACATTATAAATCAGCAACTCTACTGTAAAATGGAGCTACAGGACACCAACCTGATACAGTACAAATATGACACATACAGTATTGATAGGGATACATCTTAACTCTGCTGACTTGAACACTGAGCAATGTCACAACTGTATATAAAATGGTAAGACTATGCAAAAATGATGCTTTGAAGGTGCCCAGTTTGGACAGACTTCATAATGTGTTCATGTTCAAAGTCAACCAACATTCAAGGACTGTAATGAGCAATGCTGCCACCTATTGGTGACAAAATAACATTGTAAATAGTGTAGTATTAGACAAAGCTTGACCTTAAAGAGCTCTGCCACAGATCGAACAATGAGACAGATGTTTCACTGGATGTTTAAATGTGAAGCATCCGCTTGGCATTTCCAGAGGAAGCCCACTGGCAGGTAGTGGGAGAAGACGGAACGAGATGAATTTTTGCCGACATTCTGCAACCTTTCTCATTGATGAAACATTTGATCTCAATAGAGTTTTCTTTTCCCCAAACTAAAATCTGTTATGAACAGAGTGGACTAAGGTTTGTAACCTAACCCTTTGCAAAAGTATATTTTTTAAATGCATTATTTAGAATTTAGTTATTGCACGTGCGCACTTTCCTAGCGGAAATATGCAGATGATGCTAGAACGTGCCAATAGGACCTTGATAGCTTGTGCTTGTTCTGCCCACTATGGCAATTTTTTCCCCATTAGAAACGACAGGCTGTGTTCTATCTTGGTTTATTTCATACTAATCTTTGGCTCTACTGCACACATGACAACCGACAATGTGCAATGTGTGTCCAATACTATCTGTCACTGATGTGGACTAGATAGTGTTGTGGACAAATCCCCTTTTGTTACTAGCCACATGCTTATAATCCTAAACCGTGACTCCTAATCATCCCACTCTCCATCTGCACTGTCAGAGGGTGGTGCTTGTGTCCAACAGGTCCGAGAGAGAGAGATGCGTATTGACTTACTGACAGGTTCAGTATAGGACCAGTGGGACGTCCTCCCTGCTTGGCCCATGGGCCCTAATTAATGTCCCAGCATGCCTTTGTGTGGCGGGCAGGGAGGTTGTTGTCACTGCCAGCTGGGAGTATGATGGGCAGACAATCCACAGCACACTGACCTAACGTGACCTCAACCACATGGCCTCCAAAACATTGAATCAATTCTAGAATTATTGATGCATCCTCACTCTATGGTTCTTACACTAGATACAACTAGTTTAGATGGCAGTTGTCTGCTTGCATGTCCAGAAATACAGTAAGTCAGCGTGGCCGCTCCTCTCTTACTAGCAGAAAGACTGAGAGAGAGAGATGGAGGGAGAGTGGCACTGTCAGACGATCAATTCATGAGCACTTGCTGAGAGAAAATCATTAAGACCGATGCACCTCTGTTCACCCTAATGGACTGAAGATTATTTTAAGAACACTATCAGCAGCAAGCTGAATATTAATTAGGGTTGTGTGACCCTTGTTTGCTTTTTAGGGAGAATATTTTGATCACAAGCCATAGCAGACAAATGACTCAACTATATATCTATCTTCCCATCCCCATCGTTCCAAAGTCATTCCCCATAATGCTTTTGTCTCTCGGGATGATAGACGCCGGTTTTAAAATGGATCTTGTAATTGAGTTCGTAAATTGTGAATGTTTAAAGACATTAGTCTGACAAATTAAAACATTTATTTATTGGATTTGTTTATGTTGTTTACAAAAGCACTTTCATGGCTCCCATCATTACATCATTGTTAAACAACGTGTGAGGAAAAGGTTACTTCTGTTTCATCTCTTTCTGCACCCGTCCAAAGAAGGGTTTGTGAGTGACATGACACTAATGAAAAGCTTTCATGAGCAACAATGTTTGTTTGAATTAAATCTCCGGACCTGATGGCTGAAAAGTGGATGTGGTTTAGATGAACTACAAAAAGCTCGGCTGAAAAGGGGACACTGCCATAAAAAAAAACATATTGCATTTGTCATAAAACATTGAAACTTCAAAAACTATCACCCCACACTAAATATTGCAGTATGTATATACATTATGTATGGCTATTTATAGCCAAGATCATTTTTATCAAAGCATCATTTTGGATCAGAGACATTCTAGTAACACTGGACCTCATCGTCTTAAATCCGTTTGAGCTGAGTCAAATATGGCTTTAATTTTATCCCCTTGTGTTACGTGCCTAAATGGTCATCATTTATTGAACAGTCTTTTAAGATTATTGCAGAGAGAACTGATCATGAGAATAGCTGATGTCGGGTTAGGCTTGGCATCGGGTTTGGTGTGCAAAACCCTCGCTATAAGAGGTACCTCAGCATGTCAACCTCTTAGACAGACCTCTGGGGGGGGGCAGGGGAAGGATTTCATCACAGCTTCTGGCTGTTAACTGTATTGGCAGCATTGTTAACTTCTTAGTGTAATATAATAATGTTGTCAGGTATTAAACCTGGTGCAATTTTATCCCAAGGAGATATATAACACTGTTGTGTTGGTCGTACTCAGTCAACCTACAGAGATGGTTAGGCCCTTGTCAAGGAGTTACCTCACCACCTCTCATTTCTCTTTCTTTTTTGCTTCTCTCCTGTTTTTTTATTGTCATTTTTTATTTTCAGATTCTCTTTCTCTCTCTCTCTTTCTCGCTCTCCCTCTCTTTCTCTAGCTAAGTTCCTTTATTTTCCCTTTCATTCATCACAGCCATACATGGCAACTCTCTGGTCTGGAAAGTTTATTTTCACATTCTTTCCAATAGGATTCAAGTAATTCATTTCAGCTGTGGGGCCCTATCACTGACCCCAACATAAATAAATAGCTCAGAGGATGGGGGATGTTGGCCTGAATCTTGGATGGAGGAAGAGGTTTGGGGCCATAAGCATGTAAGTGTGGTCCAGCTCACAAACCACAAACATGACCATCGCAGTTGTCTAAAGTACTTAAGTAAAAAATACTTTTTTGGGGGTATCTGTACATAATTTACTTTTTTAATTTTTGATAACTTCTACTTTTACTTCACTACAGTCCGTAAATAAAATAATGTACTTTTTACTTCATACATTTTCCCTGACACACAAAAGTAATCGTCACATTTTGAATGCTTAACAGGACAGGAAAAGGGTCCAATTGACGCACTTATCAAGTTAACATCCCTGGTTATCCCTACTGCCTCTGATCTGACAGATTGACTAAACACACATGTTTCATTTGTAAATGATGTCTGAGTGTTGGAATGTGCCCCTGACTATCCGTAAGAAAAAGAAAAGAAAAAAGAAAATTGCGCTGTCTAGTTTGCCTAATATAAGGAATTTGAAATTATTTATATGTTTACTTTTGATACTTAAGTATATATTTTTAATTACATTTACTTTTGATACTTAAGTATATTTAAAATCAAATACTTTTAGACTTTTACTCAAGTAGTATTTTAATGGGTGACTTTTACATGAGTCATTTTCTATTAAGGTGTCTTAAATTTTACTCAAGTATGACAATTGGGTACTTTTTCCACCACTGCCATATCGGAGAGGGACATGTTTGTTTATCTCTCCATGACTTTGACAGTATATATCCTCTATAGTGCATCTCTGTACTATATTGCTTGGTAGTTTTTCCTTCTGTGTCAGTTGTCATTCCCTGCGCCCCAGCGGAAGATGAGTAGCAGCAAGGCTCTGAAGAGTAGCCTAATTCCCCAAGCTGTGATCTTATGGTGGCAACCTGCTACGTCTCTGTGTCAGATGTCTCCATTGGACACAGAGATGCTCCATTGGCATGAGATGCAGTGGCAGATCCCACAGGTACCAGGTAATTAACACCTGAATTGGCCTGGTGGCATGGCTTTGGCTTGATACATCTTCCTGGAAGGTATTCTTATCCATGCCCAAAGTCAAAACACTGAAACATTCCCTGTATTGGCAATTCAAGTGTGTTCCCTCCCAGTTGTTGACCAGGGCAAGCATGGCTGGCTGGCTTCCCCATCTGGATGGAGGCCATTATGCTATGACCAAATGACCCTGGTGTGACACACCAAACCAAACAGCAGAGGGCACTGTATAGCCTGTCTGTCTTTCTGAACCTCTACACATGCTAGAAGAGGCCAGTGTAGGTTAACAAGGGTACAGTAGAGGTCAGTGACCCAGCTGGGGGAAAGTGCTGGCCTTTGTGTTGATAATGCCTGTGTTGTTTCAGATAGCCCTGTGCCTGCTCACATCAGCACAAAGCAGGACTGGCATGCTCTGGGCCCTTGTTGGCAAATCCCATGAGTCATCAGCACGGTGGTCTGACCTTTTTGTTAGAAGGTTTAACTGCATGCTGCTTATTGACCACCTTCAATGGTAACGGTGCTGCACTCCTGGCATACCACATTACACGCTCTGCGGATGCACGTAGGCCTACCCCCTGACCTGACGCATCACACACACCCCTCTCTCTCCAACCCTCCCACCTAGTGCCTACAAACAGAGACGATACACAGTCCTACTACCTTTACCACATCATTTTTTTGAAAACTTCACAGTCTCCCTACAGTAATTACACTCGATCTCTATCTACAAGTTTTAGTGCAATTTTTAAAGCGTTATAGCATTTCATGTTACTGACAGAAAACATTTGTATTGATCAGAAGTCAAGAGAAGTGCTCCCATTGAGAAATGTATTCAATATTAATTTCCCCCTGGCCTCCCGAGTGGCACTGCACCACAGTGCTAGCTGTGCAACTAGGCTCGAGTCCAGGCTCTGTTACAGCCGGCCGCGCCCGGGAGACCTATGTGGCGGCACACAATTTGCCCAGCATCGTCCGGGTTAGGGGAGGGTTTGGCTGGCAGGGATGTTCTTGTCCCATTACGCTCTAGCGACTCCTGTGGCGGGCCCGGGCACAATGCACGCTGAAATGTCTCCAGGTGTATGGTGTTTCCTCCAACACATTGGTGCAGCTGGCTTCCGGGTTAAGTGGGCATTGTGTCAAGAAGCAGTGCGGCTTGGTTGGGTCCATACGGGAGTTGCAGCAATGGGACAAGACTGTAACTACCAATTGGATACCATGAAATTGGGGAGAAAACGGGTAATAAAATAAAATAACAATAAAAAAATGATTTCCCCACAAAATTCTGTAATGAAAGTTTTTTTTTGAGCATTTCCAGTAGAGGGGAGTGTTGCATGATTGAGGGAAAGCTTCAATTTGACAACCAGGCTGGGAGGCAATGTACAGTAGATGCTGGCTCAATGAGAGAATAGAGAGTCAGGAAACAAAGAAGAGTGAAATGCTTTCGCAAATATTGACAGTATGATTCTGCAAAATATCTTGATAGTCTCCAATAGATTTTGATAGTCTCCAATACATCTTGATAGTCTCCAATACGTATTGATAGTCTCCAATACGTCTTGATAGTCTCCAATATGTCTTGATAGTCTCCAATACGTCTTGATAGTCTCAAATACGTCTTGATAGTCTCCAATATGTCTTGATAGTCTCCAAAATGTCTTGATAGTCTCAAATACGTCTTGATAGTCTCCAATATGTCTTGTTAGTCTTGATAGTCTCCAATACGTTTTGATAGTCTCCAATACATCCTGATAGTCTCCAATACATCTTGATAGTCTCCAATACGTCTTGATAGTCTCCAATACGTATTGATAGTCTCCAATATGTCTTGATAGTCTCCAATACGTCTTGATAGTCTCCACTACATCTTGAATGTCTCCAATACGTCTTGATAGTCTCCAATACGTCTTGATAGTCTCCAATATGTCTTGATAGTCTCCAATATGTCTTGATAGTCTCCAATATGTCTTGATAGTCTTGATAGTCTCCAATACGTCTTGATAGTCTCCAATACATCTTGATAGTCTCCAATACATCTTGATAGTCTCCAATACGTATTGATAGTCTCCAATACATCTTGGTAGTCTCCAATACGTCTTGATAGTCTTGAATACGTCTTGATAGTCTCCAATATGTCTTGATAGTCTCCAATATGTCTTGATAGTCTCCAATACGTCTTGATAGTCTCCAATATGTCTTTATAGATTTTGAAAGGTCTAGATAGTCTCCAATAGTCTTGATAGTATGAAATAAGTCTTGATTGTACTATACTGCATTTGCACTATGTACACATCTACACTACACTGTATATACACTTTATATAAAGTATTTGTCACGGCAGCATCCCTTCATCTGTATATATAGATATATATTCCCTCTGTAAAATGCACTGTATATCCTCACTGTAAATCAACTTTTACTCCAGAGTTTTATGTTTTATGTTTATTATACTTATATTATATATCCTGTACGTTGACTATGTTGACTTTGTCTGTATTCTGTTTGTACATGGTCTATTGCTGGCAGCACCTATTCACTAAGTCAAATTAGAATGTAAAGTGATTGTGATTTATTCTGATTGTTGGTCTTTATAGTCTACAATATGTTTTGATAGTCTACGATACAGTTTTTGTAGTCTGCAATAAGTCTTGACAGTCTGTAACAAATATTGCTAGTCTGCATTAAATCTTGATTGTCTGCAAAAAGTATTGTTGGACTGCAATAAGTATTGATAGTCTGCTGTACGTCTTTATCATCTGCAAGGAGTTTACTTTGCAATAAGTCTTGATAGTCTGACTGCAATAAGTCTTGATAGTCTGACAGCAATAAGTCTTGATAGCTGCAGCATCCAAACTTTTCATGGCTGAAGTTAATTGAAGTGACTACTTTTTAACCGTTAAAGTAATTTAAATTAATGAAATATACCCCTTGTTTTAGAAACCACCAGTATAGAGGGGTCTCAGTTTACAGTAAAATATAACACCGGAGTTTGACGATAGTTTGTGATATCACAGGTGTTTTAAGTTAATTTGTCAAGTCAAGCTTACTTTTCCTCTGATGATAGGTCAATCCCCATGTAAAAGAATGTGCTGTTTTCTAAATGACCATTCTTGGGTGTAGTAGTGAAAGCAGTGATCAATCAATCAATCAAATCTATTTATAAAGTCCTTCTTACGTCAGCTGATGTCACAAAGTGCTGTACAGAAACCCATCCTAAAACCCCAAACAGCAAGCAATGCAGGTGTAGAAGCACCAGTAGGGGTGGGGACATTCAGGTGTCAGATGAAAGAACAGAAAGAGCCATCTCTCATTTGAGCACAACGTTTTCATTTTATTAATAAATGTGAAAATAAAAGTTATGATTATAAACAGGCATGCTGTGAGGCAGCTCTAAAGGTTCTGAACGCGGCGAATGGACCCCACGTTGGACCTCCAGTCGTTGAAGTGGCGGTACTCGCCCCTCTCCAGTAGGTGCTGGTGGCCGCGGTAGTTGGGGAGCTCGTAGAACACCCAGGCGCCATCCATCACGTTGCAGGAGTGCACCTCGGGGTGACGCCAGTGCTCGGGGATGTTAGGGTTGTCTTCGCTGAACTCCATCATCTGACCTGCAAAGTCGGGACGCTCGTAGAGGCGGATCCTGAACTTGCCAGATGTCTGGGGGGAGGGTGGATGGTAGGGGGGGAACACCCAATAGGATTTGTATTTAGGATATGCAAATATACATTATACATATATTGTATCGTTTCATATTTGCACACCCATGCTCATAACTTTTGAACTGTTTTAAGGCATTGCATATCTGATTACAGATTTGTGCTGTGAAATTGCACTTTAGGATTCATGTAATTAACTAGTCTAACACCCCACTCAGCTTGAAAAAAATACACCTGCATATTAGTATGTTTGTTACATTTTCTTTGCTTATTTCGAATACCTGGTCAGTGGTTTTGATTGAATACACTACAGAATATTCACGTCATATGGCTGTACATTATGATTGATGAGAACATGGGAAGAGCTATTGGGAAAGCTATTGGGAAAAATGCTGGGTGGAGATATGCAACGTTAGGTCCCACATGACGTGGCTCCAGAGCGGTGGCAGTAATTTAACACAGACAAAAATATGTGGGAAGACATTTGACTCTCCTTCTCCAAGAAGCATCCTCCACTGCTCTAGGTTTTGAGTTGTGACAGCTTGGCTGCAACATTTTTCTTATCTACCATTTTTGTGTTCTTTTCTGTCTCCTCAGAAGCCTGCACAGGACATACAGTGGGGCAAAAAAGTATTTAGTCAGCCACCAATTGCGCAAGTTCTCCCACTTAAGAAGATGAAAGAGGCCTGTAATTTTCATCATAGGTACACTTCAACTATGACAGACAAAATGAGAAAAAAAATCCTGAAAATCACATTGTAGGATTTTTTATGAATTTATTTGCAAGTTATGGTGGAAAATAAGTATTTGGTCAAAAACAAAAGTTTATCTCAATACTTTGTTACTATACCCTTTGTTGGCAATGACAGAGGTCAAACGTTTTCACACACTGTTGCTGGTATTTTGGCCCATTCCTCCATGCAGATCTCCTCTAGAGCAGTGATGTTTTGGGATTTTTCTGGGCAACACGGACTTTCAACTCCCTCCAAAGATTTTCTATGGGGTTGAGATCTGGAAACTGGCTAGGCCACTCCAGGACCTTGAAATGCTTCTTACGAAGCCACTCCTTCGTTGCCCGGGTGGTGTGTTTGGAATCATTGTCATGCTGAAAGACCCAGCCACGTGTCATCTTCAATGCCCTTGCTGATGGAAGGAGGTTTTCACTCAATATCTCACGATACATGGCCCCATTCATTCTTTCCTTTACACGGATCAGTCGTCCTGGTCCCTTTGCAGAAAAACAGCCACAAAGCATGATGTTTCCACCCCCATGCTTCACAGTAGGTATGGTGTTCTTTGGATGCAACTCAGCATTCTTTGTCCTCCAAACACAACGAGTTGAGTTTTTACCAAAAAGTTATATTTTGGTTTCATCTGACCATATGACATTCTCCCAATCTTCTTCTGGATCATCCAAATGCTCTGGCACTGCAGGATTTTAGTCCCTGGCGGCGTAGTGTGTTACTGATGGTAGGCTTTGTTACTTTGGTCCCAGCTCTCTGCAGGTCATTCACTAGGTCCCCCCGTGTGGTTCTGGGATTTTTGCTCACCGTTCTTGTGATCGTTTTGAACCCACGGGGTGAGATCTTGCGTGGAGCCCCAGATCCGAGGGAGATTATCAGTGGTCTTGTATGTCTTCCATTTCCTAATAATTGCTTGATTTCTTCAACTGGAGGAGGACAGAGGAGCCTCTTAAAGAAGAATTTACAGGTCTGTGAGAGCCAGAAATCTTGCTTGTTTGTAGGTGACCAAATACTTATTTTCCACCATAATTTGCAAATAAATTCATTAAAAATCCTACAATGTGATTTTTTGGATTTTTTTTCTCATTTTGTCTGTCATAGTTGAAGTGTACATATGATGAAAATTACAGGCCTCTCTCATCTTTTTAAGTGGGAGAACTTGCACAATTGGTGGCTGACTAAATACTTTTTTGCCCCACTGTATGTATTAACACGCAGGTTTGTGTGTGCCAACCTGTATGTATACATTTGTGTGATTGAGAGAGAGGTAGAGAGAGAGGTAGAGAGAAAGAGAGAGAGATGGGGAGAAATAAAAAGGAGATAATTGTATTCTCAATCAGCATTAACCCAAACTAATATTGCCCGGCATGGCCCCCAATCTTCAAGCCAAACCCTTTGCCTCCTTGATAGGACTCACGTTGCGGATGACGCGGCAGGACCTGATGCTGTCATTGTAGCCCATCCAGCGCTGGTAGTCGGGGTACTCTCC
The DNA here is from genome assembly GCF_045791955.1 of Oncorhynchus clarkii lewisi. Taxonomy (NCBI): domain Eukaryota; kingdom Metazoa; phylum Chordata; class Actinopteri; order Salmoniformes; family Salmonidae; genus Oncorhynchus; species Oncorhynchus clarkii. The sequence goes on along the minus strand of NC_092149.1, from coordinate 61,159,254 downwards.
ACTGGTCAAAATGTACTGAGTGCCCAGGTAGTTGGGCCTCTCGTACAACACCCAGTTCCCATTCTCCACACGGATGGAGTTGCAGCGGCTAAAGTGGGAACTCAACTCAGGGCAATCGCTACAGCATTCAAAGTGGTGACCCTGGAAGTTTTTGTCCTCATAGAAGACGATCTGTGGATTCAAAATAGGGGAGGTGGGTCAGTAGCTTTGTGAAACCAGACTGATCTCACGGTGGCCCACATTTTCTTTAACTTTAAGTAAAACTAAATGTGAGCGCAGAGGTCACTTTGCTTGACCAGGCAAGTAGGTGGGAGTATGCAAGGTAAATTAGGTGGTTGTAAATTTCCTGAAACTTTCACAAAGTTCATAATATTCAGAAATCCTGGTTGGAGGATTCCAAATTGGATAATTCCTTCTCTGCTCATTCCCTCCTGATTCCGAGGATCATCCAACCAGGATTTCTGAAAAAACAGGTAACTTTTGGAAAGTTTCTGGACTTTTGCAACCCAATTTGGTGCGAATATAGAGACGGGGCAAAAAGGAAAATGACTGTTAAATGACCTACCTTTCCAATGCGGTCCATGATTGGGGCTTATCTCCGACTTTTTTGATAACTCAATATTTATGCCTCCTTTCACATACAGTGGTATCACCACTGCCATGGGCCAGATTTATATATGTGGGACATTGAAATGCAATGCCAGGGGAATCATTGTCATTTGGATAGCCTCAGCATTTATATCGGCACAATAGCTGATGCAGCAACTGTTTTAAAAGTGTGCCCGTTTTATACAATGTTTACCCAGTGATTGTATACAGGTTGACCTTTTGATCTTACAATGCCTGATTCCAGAAACTGATTTATTGATGTAATTAAATTGTTCTCCAGGTTGCTGGTTGTGCGATGGCCTCCATGAAGTTGGCTTCTGGCCAAACTGCTCTGTTCTGTAAGCTTTAACATCTGCAATGGAACTGACAGGTGCATTTCCAACAACCATCATGCCCCACCCTCCATCTAGGCTACTGTACACAGCACACCACCACATTTACTGTAGAAAGAGTCGACCAACATCGAGTTACCCAGAAAGAATAGCTGGATTATTGTCTCCGATCAGTATTTATGAAGTCTTGACTGTCCTTACAGTTCAATACACCTCAAGATTCCAACACCAATGCCTCACCCTTCATCTACCACATTTAGAGTTGGAGTTGGCTAACATTGTAGTGCCTCTTAAATATTAGCCCCTATTTTTCAATTTTCACCTAAAATGACATACCCAAATCTAACTGCCTGTAGCTCAGGCCCTGAAGCAAGGATATTCATATTATTGGTACCATTTGAAAGGAAACACTTTGAAGTTTGTGGAAATGTAAAAGGAATGTAGTAGAATATAACACAATAGAACCGGTAAAAGATCATACAAAAGAAAAACGTTATTTTCTATTTTTTTTGTACCATCATCTTTGAAATGCAAGAGAAAGGCCATCATGTATTATTCCAGCCCAGTGCAATTTAGATTTTGGCCACGAGATGGCATTAGTGTATGTCAAAAGCTTTAGACTGATCCAATGAACCATTGCATTTCTGTTCAAAATTTTGAATCAAGACTGCCCAAATGTGCCTAATTTGTTTATTAATAACTTTTCATGTTCAAAATTGTGCACTCTCCTTAAACAATAGCATGGTATTACTTCACTGTAATAGCTACTGTAAATTGGACAGTGCAGTTAGATTAACAAGAATTTAAGCTTTCTGCCAATGTCAGATATGTCTATGTCCTGGGAAATGTTCTTGTTACTTGCAACCTCATGCTAATCGCATTAGCCTACGTTAGCTCAACTGTCCCGTGGAAGGGACACCGATCCCAAAGAAGTTTTAACTCAGATACAGTAGATGGATTGTAATTTCTGATCACTCTTCTTGAAGTCAGTAACACTAAATGCCTTCACACCTGAGAAAAAGGGTCATGACTCTGACCACGTATAAGCTCAGCTTTGGGCAAGCATCCAAAGGACAATCACACAATGCAAATAGGGGGTGCTTATATTTGTCCCGTTTCACACAAGTGTGTAACCTGTACAAGTGTGTGGTGTGAAATGGAAATGTATTTTTTACACATCCCACTCCCCCTGAGACACCTTCGGAGAGTGGAGTCACAACCAGGGATCCACCATTATTTATCATTTAACACTTTTAAAGGGTTTTCTAGTAAAAGTGTGTTTTATAAAGGTTAATGCAACATTGTGGTATATTGTTTTATGTATCTTCCAATTTCTTAGTTAGCCATTTATGCCCAACTTCATATTTGCTTGAACTTAATAATAATTTCTACCCATGCGTATTGCATATTTCTATCAGGAGTTAAAACTCTCTCAAGCAAAGTACTTGGATCCCTAAATGGATGTTGTGGATTCCAAAGGCAACACAACTAGTGTCTTTTTCCGAAGAGAGCCCTTGGTTGTCAAAGTGGTCAATTATAACAGAAAGAGTGCCACCCTGTGAATTTAGCATGAAGCTACCCACTTATTTTATAGAACTAAAATCTACAACCCACAAAGGCAAGGACAATATTTTATATATATATTAGCCTACCTAGTTGTTTGCATGAACTGTTTACTTTTTTTAGTGGAATCTGGGAAGATGTTTAAATGCTGTGCCTGTAGATGTGGTCAAGAGATCCAAGTCAACTAGGTTAAGTAAAAATCAGTATTATGCAGATATACTTAAGTCACTTGTTACAGCTGATAGAAGAGCATGTGACAACAGATTTGCCAGTCATATAGGCCGTTATAAATATCTTCATAACATCTTATGCCATTGTTCATATCGTTAATAACGGCCTATGACAGATTTGATCATTTCTTATGTAGTAGTTATGAAGGCTTTATGAATAAGTACAGTACATAAAGTGCTTACAGTGAAGTGTTACCTATTCTTCCAAATCAAGGATATTTCATTCATTGAAATAACTGGAAAACTTACACACTGTGTTTTTATTCTCAGAGCAACATTCTGTGTTTTTATTCTCAGAGCAACATTCTGTGTTTTTATTCTCAGAGCAACATTCTGTGTTTTTATTCTCAGAGCAACATTCTGTGTTTTTACTCTCAGAGCAACATTCTGTGTTTTTATTCTCAGAGCAACATTCTGTGTTTTTATTCTCAGAGCAACATTCTGTGTTTTTATTCTCAGAGCAACATTCTGTGTTTTTATTCTCAGAGCAACATTCTGTGTTTTTATTCTCAGAGCAACATTCTGTGTTTTTATTCTCAGAGCAACATTCTGTGTTTTTACTCTCAGAGCAACATTCTGTGTTTTTATTCTCAGAGCAACATTCTGTGTTTTTATTCTCAGAGCAACATTCTGTGTTTTTATTCTCAGAGCAACATTATGTGTCTTTATTCTCAGAGCAACATTCTGTGTTTTTATTCTCAGAGCAACATTCTGTGTTTTTATTCTCAGAGCAACATTCTGTGTTTTTATTCTCAGAGCAACATTCTGTGTTTTTATTCTCAGAGCAACATTCTGTGTTTTTATTCTCAGAGCAACATTCTGTGTTTTTATTCTCAGAGCAACATTCTGTGTTTTTACTCTCAGAGCAACATTCTGTGTTTTTATTCTCAGAGCAACATTCTGTGTTTTTATTCTCAGAGCAACATTCTGTGTTGTTATTCTCAGAGCAACATTCTGTGTTTTTATTCTCAGAGCAACATTATGTGCAACATTCTTTATTCTCAGAGCAACATTCTGTGTTTTTATTCTCAGAGCAACATTCTGTGTTTTTATTCTCAGAGCAACATTCTGTGTTTTTATTCTCAGAGCAACATTCTGTGTTTTTATTCTCAGAGCAACATTCTGTGTTTTTACTTCTTGGATTCCTTAAATACACCTTTCATTGTATACAGTAACTGTTATTATACAAATCTATTTATATTTACTAAGATATTGACCACTGTGTTTTATAATATATGCCTTTTGATATAAAAGTTCCATGTTCTTCTATAACTTCCATGTGACCTCAATCATACTCAGAATCAAGCTCATGTTTATCATCAGAAAACTTTATTCGAATCTCACCATGCGACTACAATCATCTCTCTCCAGTGGCTATGATGCGACGGATGGAGCCCACGGTGGCATGCAGAGCTCCCCACTCGGTGTAGCGACGGTACTCCCCCCTTTCTAGCAGGTACTGGCGGCCGCGGAAGTTGGGGTGCTCGAAGAAGACCCAGGAACCCTCCTGGACCTTGCAGGAGTGGATCTCGCGGCTGTGGAAACGTTCCTGGACAGAGGGCAGGTTCTCCGTTACCTCCAGGGACTGACCATCGAAGTTGGGCCTCTCGAACAGCCTCAGCTTGTAGGGGCCAGTGGTCTGGGAAAAAGTTGATCAAACATCGAAGAATGTGTCATTATTGGCTGTTTATGAAGTTCTGAAAGGTGTGGGCCTACCTAAGTTCTGATAGTAACCTGAATAAGGCCATGATCATGTTTCTCTATAAAAAAGAATGTTAGTCTCCTAGTTTACATGACTTACCTTTTTGATGACCCGACAGGATCTGATGCAGTCGTTGAACCCCATCCAGTGCTGGTAGTCTGCATACTCCCCGGGACCTATGATGTACTGGTAACCCATGTAGTTGGGGCGCTCATAGAGGACCCACCAGCCGCCCTCCACCCGACAAGAGTTGCATCGAGCGAAAAAGTCATGCAGGTCAGCGGAGTCTCCTTTGCAGTCGTAGGACCGCCCCTGGAAGTTCCTGTCCTCATAAAACACAATCTGTTGGAGGAGAAGAGACAGCGTGTGACATTTCTGAATTCCATATAGTTCAAAAAATTACAGAACTATGAAACTTTGGAACAGGTGCTCATTCATTATATGAATCTCCACCGGAACACAACTCACCTTCTCCATCTCTTCAGAGTTCAGAATACCAGGCACAGTAAATGACACTAAAGCTCAGGGCCTGCAAGTATACTCTTTATAGATGGCAGAGACAATAACACCAAGCACATGGTTAGCACAAAGTGAATCAGATATTTCAATCAGCTATTCAAATATTTATCTAGGCTCAACGCATTGTTCTAAAGCACTGAATCACTGATCCACACACAATAGCAGGTAGAAAGTGCCACATTTCAGTCAGTTCATGAGGGATCCAAAACAATCCAGGGCCGCCAAGGGCAGCTTAAGATAAACATTAAACAAATAAATTGAATGGGAAATCGAATGAGTCTCGCTGTATGTTTTAACCCATGAAAATCCATGTCATGATACATTTAGGCCAGGACTTCACAAGCTCTTAACAGGCTGTCTGTATCGAATGGACAAACAACTAAATGTTACAACTGTACTACTCTGTTTCAGTATCCCTTATTCTAGATAACCCCTTATCTTCACATCAAAATGAAAATAAAATATTGAAACTATTGTATTGTGTCATTCTAATATGTTGTTAAAATAATTTTTTTAAAGTCCAGCAGTAATACATTGTAATAACTTTGTAATGAATGAAATACATGATTCTGTCTTTATGGGAATACAAATGCCCTTTTGTCTATGTATTCATTATGATATGTGCAACCTTTCATTATAGAGGAAGGGAGGAAGTAGTTGCTAGGCCACTCTTACAGAACCCAGAAGTAAATGTCTTAAACGCAAAGTCTTAAAAAGGCCAAATATGATTCTATATGCAGTTCATACAGTTCATGCAAATGCAGTCCTGTATTATCAGCATACCACTTTCATGCCAACTGCTAGCTTTCATGCCGTTGTTGATGAAACCCTCAATTCTTTTGTGCAGAGGTCCTCCATATACGTAGCTCAGTTTCAAACAGCCCACTAGCACAACTCCAAGACAGATTTCTAACAACTTTTGTAAGTCAATATAGTTTTATGGTCCTGATTGTAGCTATCTCAAATGAATAGGACACATTTTTGTTAGAATTGTTTTTGCTCTGATTCACAAAATGTATATAGACAGATCCAGGAATAAACAGTTCAATTACAATCCAGGATCGATATATTATGGCTACAGTGCCTTCAGAAAGTGTTCACACCCCTTGACCTTTTCAACATTTTGTTGTTTTACAAAATGTATTAAATTGAGATTGTGTGTGACCTACACACAATACACCATAATGTAATTGTATATATTATTTTTTTTACAAATGAAGGGAGGTTTTCCAATGCCTCGCAAAGGTCACCTATTGGTAGAAGGGTAAAAAAAGGACATTGAATATCCCTTTGAGCATGGTTAAAGTTAGTAATTACACTTTGGACAGTGTATCTATACACCCAGTCACTACAAAAATAGAGGCATCCTTCTTAACATTCCTTCTTAAGAGGAAGGAAACCGCTCAGGGATTTAACCAAGAGGCCAATGGTGACTTTAAAACAGTTACAGAGTTTAATGGCTGTGAAAGGAGAAAACTGACAATGGATCAACAACATTGTAGTTACTCCACAATACTAACATAATTGACAGAGTGAAAAGCCTGTACATGCATCCTGTTTGCAATAAGGCACAAAGTAAAACTTTAAAAAAAATGTGTCAAAGAAATGAACTTTATCTCCTGAAAACAAAGTGTTATGTTTGGGGTATATCCAACACATCACTGAGTACCATTCTTCATATTTTCAAGCATGGTGGTGGCTGCATCATGTTATGGGTGTGCTTGGCATCGGCAAGGACTAGGGAGTTTTTTGTTGTTGATAAAAATAAACGGAATAGAGCTAAGCACAGGCAACATCGTAGAGGACAATCTGGTTGTCATACATTGGGAAACAGTAGGACAAAAACGTAAAACACAATGCTGAATAGACACTGAAGTTGACTACCACGACAACATTGAATGTTCCTAATGGTCTAGTTACAGTTTTGACTTAAAACGGATTGAAATATATGGCAAGTCTTGAAAATGTCTGTCTAGGAATGATTAACAACCAACTTGACAGAGTTTGAATAATTTAAAAATAATAATATGCAAATATTGTACAATCCAAGTGTGCAAAGCTCTTAGAGACTTACCCAGAAAGAATCACAGCTGTAAATGCCGGCAAATGTGATTTTAATATGTATCGACTCAGGGGGTTGAATACAGGATAAACATAATTCCATTACGATCCAGGATCAACACAACTAAATGACGATGCAGGTGTAACATCAAAGTGAACATGTTTCACAGTCAGAACATTTGAATATTATCCTGGATAAAGTTGTTGTAGTACATCACATGTAATATGCAAACTGTCACAGTGACAAGGGCTTATGTTGACATGGGCCGTTGTACTGAATATCCCTTGTTTCTAAACTTAAATACTAGATGGGTAGTGCGTGCATTGCTCAGAGAAATACCTTTTTAATCCTACTCTTGATGAGTTGTGTTGTGTGCTGAGATGTCATGGTATGCTAGCATTTTATTTAGAAGTCTTTGAGTGGTAAAGTAATGCAAAATTGCATACAATCTGATTCATTGTAATGCATCTTGAATTTAAACATGTAAGTGTCGATCATCCAACTTTTAACTCAGAATTGTATTTGTCTGCTGTGCGTGCTATTACTGGCTTTGGGTTTTCTCTCCACTTCGAGGTTGGTTACCTTGTTAAAATGGGTTACACCTGAGCTGGCCCAGAGAGTGATCTCGTTAGTGAGGATGTGTTTCACCAGTGCTGGCCCAGCTGGTATTTAAGACCTGCTAGCCCAGTACATCTGCTGGAAAAGGAGATGTTGGGAGAGTTACGCCTCACATTAGCGCTTCCACTTTAGGTAGCCAAACAAAGCCGTAATCTTAATCCCCTTTTAGGTTTGGTCTACATTTTTTGTAACTCCCTATCCTAAGTTTTTGTCAGTTTTTTATTTTAATTTGTCTTTTATGAGGAATTTATGAGGAATTCAAGTGGGCATCCATAGGGGTTGTCTTTCTAGTTGCTTTGCCAACATTCTGTGGACACCCTCATGGGTATCTTTCAGAACCCGTCTGAAACACTTTCTGTTTTGATTTGGTTGTCAAAGTGACTACTTTGTTAGTTCCCTTTTCTGTTGAGCGATGACATCTAGGGTTGTCTTTACGGAATGTAACGCTGCCCCTTAGACTGTGCATGTTTAACTGGCTTTTTATTGTGTGACACTGTACCGTGTTACAAACTGTTTGTGTGTTCATTTGTATGGGTTTCTCCTATAGGATTGTGTAAAGACTTTGTTCCTTGGAAGGCAATACAGGATTGTATTGTATTCTGTTACATTCTATTTTAGTGTTGTTGATATGGTTGCAAAGACGACTAAAGAAACAGTGTGAGTAGATCTACTGGTGTTGACATACAGTACTTGTGCCCGGTGATTCCCATGTCAAATTAATGAAGACAATGGGGTATGTGGGAATCAGACAGAGTTTTAATTGTTAGACTGCAACACTCTCACACAGAGGTGGGTGTCATAAGGCACTGCAGAGAGGTTTCTGGGAAAGGGGTCATCGTAGGGCTCTAGAACTCTAGAGGTTGTAAGGTTCTAGAACTCTGTGATCCTGCGGAAGGAGCCCACGACAGGGGAGGCGGCGCCCCAGTCCGTGAAGTTATGGTACTCTTTGCGCTCCAGGAAGTACTGGCGCCCCCTGTAGTTGGGCAGCTCGTAGAATGCCCAGGCACCGTCCATCACCACAGCAGAGTGGAACTCATGGAACTTGAATGCTTCGTGGACCAATGGGCAGTCCTCACTCCACTCTGCCATATGGCCAGCAAAATCTGGCCTGTCATAGCATCTGATTGTGTAGGAATTTCCATAGACCTGCAAAATAAATACAACCAAAAATATATAAATGCCAGTATCCTTAATTAATCATATTAAAGTAATCATGTTAATTATTTGAATTGTCATTCATCTAGTATGCAAAATTATATTAGAAATGTGGGATGCCTCTTTAAATTGGTTTATTGGCTGTTGTCCTGGTTTCCTTCAACAACTGATGTAGATGGGCCTGGACATGAGGCAAACTGCTGCCAAAACATGAGCCTTTTATCTATCCTTATTGTCTGTTGGCTTTTGACTGATCATTGCCTGGTTGGTGCACCCTGGGGCATTCCATTCAAGCTGGGCATTGCCCTGCATCCAAATCTGGTCAGACACATTTTAACATCCTAATTGCCAAAACCCAAATATACAAGCATAAAATAAATAAAAACAAGTTAGTGATGTCTGTCTGATTTAAAATGGGTACATTTAAGATCGAGAAAACATCTGTCAAAAAGCAAAATAAATGCTAGAAGTAATGCAAATCAATAAACTGTTTCCTGGAGACTTTGAGCAATGATTATGAACTTCTTGCCTCAAGTTGTCAGTATCTATCTACTGACACAAATAAACGTCAGATTTGTCAGTCCCATCTTCAAACTAGGCTTACAGTTTGTACTTTTGGTAGGTAGTCTTACGTTTTTGATAGATCGACAGGATCTGATACTGTCGTTGAAGCCCATCCACTGCTGGTGGTCAGGGTACTCCCCAGGGGTCAGGATGTACTGGTAGCCTGCATAGCTGGGGCGCTCGTACAGAACCCAGCAGCCGCTCTCCACCCTGATAGAGTTACAGCGGCTGAAGAAGGAGTGCAGGTCTGGGCTGTCACTGCTGCATTCATAACTACCACCTTGGAAATTCTTATCCTCAAAGAATACAATCTGGAAGAGAGATAGATACAGAAAAGCCTGGTAAGATGCAAGCCATACCTTTTATACAGTACTTCTTCCAATATGTGGCTGTAATGATTGCTCCTCTGCCAAGCTGCAATACCTACAATGCTGCTTGAAGTTACAGAAGTGACAAAAAATCAAATCAAAGTCAGTAGTCAAATCAAGGCAAATTAACATAACTAAAAGCATAAGCACTTTTTCTGTCGAGCAAAGTTTCTCATACACGTTTTACAAATATTCTATGATATTATCTATATAATCTAAAGACTCCTTCTTACCTTCCCCATTTTTTATTGTTATTGCTCACCTCCCACTCACCAGCTGTACTGCTGAGGTTTATATGGAAATGCAGAATGTGCCGACAAAGGAAAGCCTTTGTTAAGCAAATTAGCCTGATTTGCATATCAGCCAAATGTTTTGTTCAAGTTTAATTTCCCTTTGCAATGGCTCCGTATCAAAGAATTTCCAGAACTGTGATGTGAAAGTTCTAATGGCCACCTCTCCCAGCCTATCCAAGCAGTCTGCTATCATGGAATCTTTATTGGTTTCTTATGGCATCTAGTATTGTTCGATCTAAAATACATTTTTTTTTGTGATTTTATTTTGTCTTTAGCATCATGTTCAGGAACTGTCTCGTTTTGCAACTGTGTTGTCTCGTCGTGCAAGTCTGAAGTTGTAGGAGCGATAATGACTGAACTTTCATCCCAATAGTCAATATCGAGTCAGAATTTAGTAGTCGCTGATGGGATCCTCTTGTGGCTTTTGATGTGCTCTTAATTTACTGTGGAGACAGAGGAAAGAGCATGGCAATGCATTGTAAAGAAAGCTGTCAAATGATTGACACAACGTAAACTCTGAACCAGAACAGGGATATTTTCTCATTTTGAAAGTGTGACCACTATGAATTACTTTCTTCAATCCTTCAATTTATGTCTCATTCAGATCGGGAACAATTATTGAGATATTTCAAGAATGACAAAGTGTGTACGGAACTCCTCTGTGGGCTATGTGCAGTCAGAGTAGAGAGTTCTTGGATGACTATAGGGTCTTTGTGACTCGATAACAAACAAATCTGAAACCACAGATTAGAGATATTAACCCTCAATCTACAGCTGTATTATGCCATCGTTTGATTTTGTTGTAATTTTGGTATTTGTTAACAAGAGAGAGAGAAAAAGAAAAGAAGAAACCCGCACGCTGCTCTTGCTAATATCACTGCTCTTTAATACACTTTACTTATCAGCCTAAAGGCCTTCCTCAGAGCTTTTAGTATTTGTTAACAAACAATGTATAGCCTCAAAATGTTTGAAACTTTGCTGGTAATCTCATGGACCATGTTTTCTTAAATCCATATCTCTGTCCATGAATTTGAGTGGTTATTTTATCTCCTTTACATGATTAAAAATATTTTAAACACTTAACACCAGTGCAAAGTGATTACAACAAATATTGTTGGCCAGTGACAGAAGCAGTAACGTTAACTCTGTGTGGTATGGCACTATATAGACACTTTTGAGTGTTACATTTAACACTTGTGATTTTGCTATGTGTGTCCCCTGTAAGCCAGTGTTACTTCAGGGAGCTTAGTGAAGTCTTTATGTCTCAGGCAAAAATCCATGACTGTACTTTATTGAAGCACCTCCGATCCACTTGAACCTCCTTCACAAAGAGACCCATCTGGGATCAAACCTGGGTCTGCTGACCATCACATGACTGTATAAACTTGCTGAGCTAAAGCCTACATCCTTCAATACATTCATTTACAAAAACAATTTTGTAAAGGCTGAGCCCCTTATTCTCGAACTACTGTTATTGGTACTTTGAAGCATGCCCTTGATTGAAGCCACAATCCTGAGTTTGTTTCAGCCCAATGGCAATTCCACCACTTGGCTTTGTATGGGGGATGGGGCTGGGGAAACGTAACAACAGAGCTATGGATGCAAGGATTGACTGTCCATGAGATTGAAATGATAGCTTTGAACGTTTTCAAACTATACTTTGTTTGTTTACAAAGACACACATGACAACACAATCATATACACTGTAGTTAATTAGAGATTATGAGATTATGATTAACAGAGATTAACAGAGATTATGACAGTTGCATTATGACAGTTCCCACAAATTAGGGTTACTATTGTGGGAAATGGGACTGACAAATGTATTTTATAGACAAGTCTCTCTCTTGAAAAAGAGAGCAATAAATTCAGTGTGATATTGACGGTTCAATGTTTAAACTCACTTTCCCGAAATTAGCCGATTATTAACATAATATTTCATAAATACCATAATTTTGTGCATCTGTACAGCATTCAAAAACGGTAGACTCCTAAACATGCAAGTAACTGTCCAGTTTCCAGATTTAAATGAAATATGACCTACAGCATAGTTTTCCTTCCAATATTTTAAAAACTAAGTATGTTAAAATGCAGCTTTTCATTTTTCAACAGAATGGTGTAGGAGTATATCAGTCATAAAAAACATTCATGCAAGTAGACCGCTGATTGGCCAGCTCATCCTCCTCTAGACCACTAATTGGCCAGCTCATCCACCTCAGGAGTATGATATCATACACTATGAGGAAATAGCAAGCATTCTGTTTGAAATACAAGTTTGAGGTGGGATTACATTTTTTCTCCAATGCTTTTGCCACAAATACGAGTCATTGTTCAACATTATTTGGGTATGAGTTAACAGAATATACATTTTTAAAAGTGGCATTTTCACTGGACTTTAAGAAATCCACTCTGTTCTTTACATTCCTGCTTCCTCCTTGTGTCTTCAGCGCCTTGGGCACTCCCTCGTTGTGAGTTGTGATAGCGAAAAAGAAAGACAGTGATTGCATACCTGCTTATTCATCAGGTTCCATAAAATGTGAATAACAAAACCTCATTACGGTGCGTATAAAGTATAAATCCCACTGGCAGCCGCAGGTCATTGGACAGAATCCCACAAAGAACATCAAACAAGGTGTGCACATATCAGCCAGCTCTGGGTCAGCCTGTCAGTCCTCTAACACAGCCCAATCTTGGATTCAGCTAATGGAAAAGTACAGGAGATAGCTTGAAATGGAATAAAGATAGGTAAGGATGGATATTTAGATCATCATAGTTTATTGCATATTATAAACCGGGTGGTTTGAGACATGAAGGATGATTGTCTGAAAGCCGTGGTGTATCAGACCGCGACAAAAAATATTTTTTACTGGTCTATTTACTTTGGTAGACAGTTCTTGATAGCAATAAGGCACCTCGGGGTTTGTGGTATATGGCCGATTTACCATGGATAAGGGCTGTATCCAGGCACTCCACGTTGCGTCATGTGTCACATCCCTTAGCCATATACCACACCTCCTAGGGCCTTATTGCTTAATAGTAGGGTGCCTATCCTCGTGTATTACTAACAGAACTTCACAGAACTTCAGCAAACGACTTGAGACAGGGAATTGAACATTTGATGTGTGGTCTCTTGCAGATAATCTTCTACGAGGACATTAACTTCCAGGGCAGACATTTCAAACAGAAATTTGCATCTTGTAGCTCTAACTCCAAAAAGTGTTGGGACACTGTAAAGTCCATGGAGAAAAAGAGCACCTCCTCCCAGCTGCCCACTGCAATGAGGCTAGGAAACACTGTCACCACCGATAAATCCACGTTAATCGAGAATTTCATAAGCATTTCTCTACGGCTAGCCATGCTTTCCTCCTGGCTACGCCAACCCCGGCCAACAGATCCGCACCCCCCGCAGCTACTTGCCCAAGCCTCCCCAGCTTCTCCTTCACCCAAATCCAGACAGCATATGTTCTGAAAGAGCTGCAAATCCTGAACCCGTACAAATCAGCTGGGCTAGACAATCTCTTTCTAAAAATTATCCGGTGCCATTTTTGCAACTCCTATTACCAGTCTGCTCAACCTCTATTTCGTATCATCCGAGTTCCCCAAAGATTGGAAAGCTGCTGCGGTCATCCCCCTCTTCAAAGGAGGTGACACTCTAGACCCAAAATGTTGCAGACCTATATCCATCCTGCCCTGCCTTTCTAAAATCTTCGAAAGCCAAGTTATCAAACAGATCACTGACCATTTCGAATCCCACCGTACCTTCTCCACTGTGCAATTCGGTTTCCGAGCTGGTCACGGGTGCACCTCAGCCACGCTCAAGATCCTAAACGATATCATAACCGCCATCGATAAAAAACAGTACTAGACAGCCGTCTTCATCGACCTGGCTTTCGACCGTATTCTTATCGGCAGACTCAACAGCCTTGGTTTTTCAAATGACTGCCTCACCTGGTTCACCAAGTACTTCTCAGATAGAGTTCAGTGTGTCCAATCGGAGGTCCTGTTGTCCGGACCTCTGGCAGTCTCCATGGGGGTACCACAGGGTTCAATTCTCAGGCCGACTCTTTTCTCTGTATATATCAACGATGTCGCTCTTGCTGCAGGTGATTCCCTGATCCACCTCTACGCAGACAACACCATTCTCTATACATCTGGCCCTTCTTTGGACACTGTTAACAAACCTCTAACCAAGCTTCAATGCCATACAACACTCCTTCCGTGGCCTCCAACTGCTCTTAAGGTCGACTGATCATGATTTTTCAACGCCGATACCGATTATTGGAGGACCAAAAAATGCAGATAACGATTAATCGGCCAATTTATTTACTTTTTTTTTTTTTGTAATAATGACAATTACAACAATACTGAATGAACACTTTTATTTTAACTTAATATAATTCATCAATCAAATCCATTTAGCCTCAAATAAATAATGAAACGTGTTCAATTTGGTTTAAATAATGCATAAACAGTGTTGGAGAAGAAAGTAAAAGTGCAATATGTGCCATGTAAAAAACAAACGTTTAAGTTCCTTGCTAAGAACATGAGAACATATGAAAGCTGGTGATTCCTTTTAACATGAGTCTTCAATATTCCCAGTTAAGAAGATTTAGGTTGAGGTTATTATAGGAATTATAGAACTATTTATCTCTATACCATTTGTATTTCATATACCTTTGACTATTGGATGTTCCTATAGGCACTTTATTATTGCCAGTGTAACAGTATGGCTTCCGTCCCTCTCCTCGCCCCTACCTGGGCTTAATCCAGGAACACATCGACAACAGCCATCCTCGAAGCATCGTTACCCATTGCTCCACAAAAGCCGCGGCCCTTGCAGAGCAAGGAGAACAACTACTCCAAGTCTCAGAGCGAGTGACATTTGAAAAGCTATTAGCGCGCACCCCGCTAACTAGCTAGCCATTTCACATCGGTTACACCAGCCTAATCTTGGGAGTTGATAGACTTGAAGTCATAAACATTGCTTGAAGCATTGCAAAAAGCTGCTGGCAAACACACGAAAGTGCTGTTTGAATGAATGCTTACGAGCCTGCTGCTACCTACCACCGCTCAGTCAGACTGCTCTATCAAATATAAAATCATAGACTTAATTATAACATAATAACACACAGAAATACATGCCTTAGGTCATTAATATGGTCAAATCCGGAAACTATCATTTCAAAAATAAAATGTTTATTCTTTCAGTGAAATACAGAACCGTTCCGTATTTTATCTAACAGGTGGCATCCATAAATCTAAATATTCCTGTTACATTGCACAACCTTCAATGTTATGTCATAATTACGTACAATTCTGGCAAATTAGTTCGCAACGAGCCAGGCAGCCCAAACTGTTGCATATACCCTGACTCTGCGTGCAATGAACGCAAGAGAAGTGGCACAATTTCCCTAGTTTAATATTGCCTGCTAAAATGAATTTCTTTTAACTAAATATGCAGGTTTAAAAATATATACTTCTGTGTATTGATTTTAAGAAAGGCATTGATGTTTATGGTTAGGTACATTCGTGCAACGATTGTGCTTTTTTCGCAAATGCGCTTTGTTAAATCATCCCCCATTTGGCAAAGTTGGCTGTCTTCGCTAGGAAGAAATAGTCTTCATATTTCGCAAATAACCAGGCTGCCCAAACTGCTGCATATACCCTGACTCTGTTGCACAGAACGCAAGATTAGTGACACAATTTCCCTAGTTAAACGAAATTCATGTTAGCAGGCAATATTAACTAAATATGCATGTTTAAACATATATACTTGTGTATTGATTTTAAGAAAGGCATTGATGTTTATGGGTAGGTACACATTGGTGCAACGACAGTGCTTTTTTCGCGAATGCGCTTGTTAAATCACCCGTTTGGTGAAGTAGGCTATGAATCAATGATAAATTAACAGGCACTGCATCGATTATATGCAACGCAGGACAAGCTAGAAAAACTAGTAATATCATCAACCATGTGTAGTTAACTAGTGATTATGTTAAGATTGACTGTTTTTTACAAGATACTTTTAATGCTAGCTAGCACCTTACTTTGGCTCCTTGCTGCACTTGCATAAGAGGTAGTCAGCCTGCCACGCAGTCTCCTTGTGGAGTGCATTGTAATCGACCATGATTGGTGTCCAAAAATGCCAATTACCGACTGTTATGAAAACTTGAAATCAGCCCTAATTAATCGGCCATTCCGATTAATCGGTTGACCCTAATGTGGACAACTACAAATACCTAGGTGTCTGGCTAGACTTTAAACTCTCCTTCCAGACTCATATTAAACATCTCCAATCCAAAATTAAATATTGTTCTCAACTAGCCTACCTGGTTAAATAAAGGTGAAAACATCAAACTATAAAATAACACATGGAATTATGTAGTAACCAAAAAAGTTTTAAACAAATCAAAATATATTTCAGATTCTAGAATCTTTAAAGTAGCCACCCTTGATCTTGATGACAGCTTTGCACATTGCTTTTCCAACAGTATTGAAGGAGTTCCCACATATGCTGAGCACTTGTTGGCTGCTTTTCCTTCACTCTGCGGTCCAACTCATCCCAAATCATCTCAGTTGGGTCTAGGTCGGGGGATTGTGGAGGCCAGGTCATCTGATGCAGCACTCCATTGTAGTGGTTTCTTTGCAGCAATTTGACCATGAAGGGCTGATTCACACAGTCTCCTCTCAACAGTTGATCTTGAGATGTGTCTGTTACTTGAACTCTGTGAAGCATTTACTTGGGCTGCAATTTCGAGGGCTGGTAACTCTAATGAACTTATCCTCTGCAGCAGAGATAACTCAGGGTCTTCCTTTCCTGTGGTGATCCTCATGAGAGCCAGTTTCATCATAGCGCTTGATGGTTTTTGCAACTGCACTTGAAGAAACTTTTAAAGTTCTTGACATTTTTCTGATTGTCTTAAAGTTATGATGGACTGTCATTTCTTGCTGCTTATTTGAGCTGTCCTTGCCATAATACGGACTTGGTCTTTTACCAAATAGGGCTATCTTCTGTATACCACCCCTACCTTGTCACAACACAAGTTATTGGCTCAAACACATTAGGAAGGAAAGAAATTCCACAACTTAACTTTTAACAAGGCACACCTGTTAATTGAAATGCATTCCAAGTGACTGCCTCATGAAGCTGGTTTAGAGAATGCCAAGAGTGTGCAAAGCTGTCATCAAGACAAAATAAAATAAAGAAAAACTCTTGAATGAGTAGGTGTCCAAACTTTTGACTGGTACCTTCGAAGCCTTGTGGACCTAAACTTGCTAGTCCGGTACCACTTGCCATGCGGTAGCAGAGAGAACAGTCTTTGACTAGGGTGGCTGGAGTGTTTAACAATTTTAAGGGAGTCTTTGACAATTTTTAGGGCCTGCCTCTGACACCGCCTGGTAATAGAGGTCCTGGATGGTAGGAAGCTTGGACCTGGGGGAGTAGGTTTTGTCGTGCCCTCTTCACGACTGCCTTGGTGTGCTTGGACCATGTTAGTTTGTTGGTGATGTGGATACCAAGGAACTTGAAGCTCTCAACATGCTCCACTACAGCCCTGTCGATGAGAATGGGGGCTTGCTCGGTCCTCCTTTTCCTGTAGTCCATGATCATCTCCTTTGTCTTGATCACGTTGAGGGAGAGGTTGTCCTTGCACCACACGGTCAGATCTCTGACCTCCTCCCTATATTCTCATCGTTGTCGGTGATCAGAAGTAGCACTGTTGTGTCATCAGCAAGCTTAATGATGGTGTTGGAGTTGTGGGGGGCCTGTGCAGTTATGAGTGAACAAGGAGTACAGGAGGGGACTGAGCATGCAACTCTGAGGGGCCTGTCGTGGCAGAATCAGAAACCTTTAGGTAACATTTATAAATAAGATGTTTTATTAATGTTCATATGTAAACGTCTATTTTAAACCATGTGAAGGGATGATTGAGGGGGAACCAATTATCTCTTGGCTCCACAATGTCTGTGTGCCAGTCACGTCACTTCCACGTCAAATAGGTAAAGAGTTTTAGATGTACAGGTTTATTGTTGCTCCCTCATGTGACCAAATAGCATGTAAAGTAGTTACTTATGGACAGTCGATTTAGTGAGAGCACAGCTCTTTAGAGGAGAAAAATACCTATGGAAATGCTGTAACTCCTATAAAATAGGTGTACATGCACAGATCAACACTGTATAGTATGTCTTATGACATAATATATTATAAAATGAAAGTGATATTTCAAACTGAAGAGGGTGTATGTAATGAGTAAGACATACTGGTAGATACCGTTTAAAAAATGTTTTTATTGACAATCAGATGATTTAGCACATGTCAGTGATACGCCTCATGCTCATGAACCTCATGCCTTTGACACCCATGCCCATATCCCTAAAGCTCCTGTACTCTCCAGGCCTCATGTACATCATTCTTCCTCTGAAGTGGGGCTGCTCAAACATCAGCCAGTGTCCATCCATGACCTGGGCAGACTGGCAATCGGACATGCGGTAACGATCGTGGATGGAGTCACAATCGTCCATCAGCTCCATGTTCTGACCTCCAAAGTTCTCCTTCTCATAGATTTTCATTCTGTAGGAGCCTCTGTGCTGTTGGTGGAGAATTTAAAACAATTTGTATTCATACCAAGGTCTGACATTTTAAGAAGCCTACTTTGTAATTTAAAGGAGGAAATGCTCTCTTTTCCTTACCATGGGGATCATACGGCTGGATCTGATGCAGTCACTCTGGCTCATGCCCATTAGGCGCTGGTTGTCAGGGTACTCTCCTCTTCTGACCAGCATCTGGTGTCCCATGAAGTTGGGGCGCTCGTAGACCATGAAGCAGCCGCTCTCAACCCTGCAGGAGTTGCACCTGCTCAGGTGGGAAGATATGTCAGGGCAGTCCTGGCTGGTCTCATAGGAACGACCCTGGAAGTTCTTGTCCTCGTAGAAGATGATCTGCATGACAAGTTGTAAGAATGCGATACAACACCTATTGCAGCAGTAAGGTATAGTGAACACATATGTAAAGCACTCATTTAGTTAGAATGATTAAGAAAATAGTTGAAAATCCACCTACCCTGCCCATGGTCATGGTGGCTGTTGGTTTTTTAAGCTTGACTGTCAATGCTAGTGGCTCCCTTGCCCTTTTATACCTTGTTAGATATCCGCAGCATATGTGACCACATTGTGTTAAATTCCTGAGTCATCACCATGAAATGTAATGTAAACGAAAGCAGGTTCAATATTATTACTTTTAGTAGAACTTGCATAATGTTTCAATGAATTAGTATACTGTAGAAAATGAAACATGTCAATTACTTATGGCTTTGTTCATGGAACGTTAACTGTGCTTTATAATTCAAAACAATATGTACATGACCTAGAAGTAGAGATGGAGGTTGGCGCACCGCCAACTGTGCCAACTACAAAAGAAAACGGAGGTTCACTAGAACACTGAGTATGGGTCTGCCACTATTTTTTGTTACGTTGAAATCACTCTGTGATACCTGTGGTTGCAATCTCTGACACCTGTTGCTAAGGTTTTCAGTGTTTGGCCACAGAAAATGCACACAATTGTGATTATAACATCATTTTTGGTACTACATTGAGATCTTTAAACTTAAAATCGACCTAAAACTATCATTCAAAAAGGTTTGCAGTCATTCATACTGTATGTTGAAGTGTCTCAGCTAGGACTAGGTCTAAAGTACAAGAAGCCCTAGTCTAAGCTAGATCACTTGGAGTCAACAGTAATGTGTGGACTTCACTCAGAAGTAAATGCAAGCATTATGTACTCATTACGTAAATCTATTTAGTTCAAGAGACTGAGTTATTGTATTTCCTAAAATACCATCAACATAAGCAAGGTTGGGAAGCTTTTAAGAAAGGATTTAAGGAAGTTTGTTTGGTATACAAGCCTACCCTAGTACCCTAGTACCCAATTATTCTATTCAATTCTATTTTGTGTTGTGCCTTTCTGCAAATATATAGCATCTGTCAATCCCTGACCTTAGATAGCCGTTTTATTTCTCTATTTGGTTAGGTCAGGGTGTGATGGGGGTGGGCATTCTATGTGTTGCGCTGTTAAGCGTCACGGTTGTTTCGTTTTTGTTGGCGACATTTCTAATAAAGAGGAATATGTACGCTCACCACGCCGCACCTTGGTCCGCTTCTTACGATGCCCGTGACCGCACCTTTGGAAAGTATTCAGAACCCTTGACTTTTCAAATAAAATCAGATCGTATTTGTCACATGCACAGAATAGAACAGGTGTAGTGAAATGCTTACAGTGAAATGCTTACTTACAAGCCCTTAACCAACAATGCAGTTTTATGAAATTCCACTTAAAAAAGTAAGAGCCAAGAAAAACAAATAACTAAATAACAATAGTGGGGCTATATTCAGGGAGTACCGGTACAGAGTCAATGTGTCAATGTACAGGGGCACAGGTGTCAAATTAATTGTGGTAATTATGTACAGTTGAAGTTGGAGGTTTTACATACACCACCCTGTGTGTCTTCTGTGTGGAGAAAGTGTGGCGGTACTGAAAGAGTATAATCTGAGACGACATTATGAAACGAAACACGCGGACACACACGCGGACGCAACTGTCAAGGCCAGTTTTATTTTGGCAGAAGAGATCGCTAAATCAGCCCGGCCATTTACGGAGGGGGATTTCATCAAAAACTGCATGATTAAAGTTTGTGACGAAGTTTGCCCAGAAAAAAGGCAACTCTTTTTAAATGTGAGTCTGAGCAGAAACACCATTGCCGAGAGAGTAGACCAGTTGTCCATCAATCTAAAAGAGCAGCTTGTGAAAAAGGGAAAAGATTTTATTGCATATTCCTTGGCTGTGGATGAGAGCACCGACATTTCTGACATTGCCCAGTTGTCAATTTTCATCCGCGGAGTGGACTCCAACCTAAGCGTGACAGAGGAGTTTTTGGCTTTACGTCCTATGCATGGCACAACTACGGGGCATGATTTGTATGAAGAGGTGTCAAGATGTGTAAATGAGATGGAGCTGCCTTGGGAAAAACTCGTGGGTTTGACAACCGACGGAGCACCTGCGATGTGTGGACACAGGAGCGGACTGGTGGCGAAGATACGGGAAAAGATGCAAGAGGAAAACGCGACAGGTGAGCTGACAGCTTATCATTGTATCATACACCAGGAAGCGTTGTGCGGTAAAGCCTTGAAAATGGAGCATGTAATGAGCATCATCACGCGCACAGTTAACTTTATCAGAGCCAAAGGTTTGAATCACCGCCAGTTCAAGGCATTTCTGACGGAGTTAGAAACGGAGCATGGTGATTTGCCTTATCACACAGAGGTGCGATGGCTAAGCCAGGGAAAGGTGCTTCAAAGATGTTTCGAGCTTCGTGAGGAGATTTGTCTGTTCTTGGACAGCAAAGGGAAAGACACAACACAACTCCGAGACGAAATGTTTCTGTGTGAAATGGCTTTTCTGTGTGACATTACGAGTCATCTGAATGCAATAAACTTGCATACTCCTTAGCAAAATACATTTCAACTCAGTTTTTCACAATTCCTGACATTTAATCCTAGTAAAAATTCCCTGTTTTAGGTCAGTTAGGATTACCATTTTTTTGAAGAATGTGAAATGTCAAAATAATAGTAGAGAGAATGATTTATTTCAGCACACGCTTTTTCAGTTCTGCATATAAATGTTCTATAGGAATGAGGTCAGGGATTTGTGATGGCCACTCCAATACCTTGACATTATTGTCCTTCAGCCATTTTGCCACAACTTTGGAAGTATGCAATGGGTCAATGTTCATTTGGAAGACCCATTTGCGACCAAGCTTCAACCTTCCTGACGGATGTCTTGAGATGTTGCTTCAATATATTCACATACTTCTCCTCCCTCATGATGCCATCTATTTTGTGAAGTGCACCAGTCCCTCCTGCAGCAAAGCACCCCCACAACATGATGCTGCCACCCCCGTGCTTCACGGTTGGGATGGTCTTCTTCGGCTTGCAAGCCTACTCTTTTTCCTCCATACATAACGATGGTCATTATGGCCAAACAGTTCTAATTTTGTTTAATCAGACCAGAGGATATTTCTCCAAAAAGTACAATCTTTGTCCCCATGTGCAGTTGCAAACCGTAGTCTGGCTTTTTAATAGTGGTTTGGAGCAGTGGCTTCTTCCTTGCTCAGCGGCCTTTCAGGTTATGTCGATATAGGACTCGTTTTACTGTGGATATAGATACTTTTGAACCTGTTTCCTTCAGCATCTTCACAATGTCCTTTGCTGTTGTTCTAGGCCTGATTTGCACTTTTCACACCAAAGTATGTTCATCTCTAGGAGACAGAACGCATCTCCTTCCTGAGCGGTATGACGGCTGCGTGGTCCCATGGTGTTTATATTTGCTTACTATTGTTTGTACAGATGAACGTGGTACCTTCAGGCGTTTGGAAATTTCTCCCAAGGATGAACAAGACTTGTGGAGGTCTACAATTTTTTTTCTGAGGTCTTGGCTGATTTAGTTTTATTTTCCCATGATGTCAAGCAAAGAGGCACTGAGTTTGAAGGTAGGCCTTGAAATACATCCACATATACACCTCCAATTGACTCAAGTGATGCCAATTATAATTATCAGAAGCTTCTAAAGCCATGACATCTTTTCTGGAATTTTCAAAGCTGTTTAAAGGCACAGTCAACTTAGTGCATGATAATTAAAATGTCTCAAACATACCAGTATTTCACCCCATTTTAAAGATACACAAATCCAGCCACAGTGTCCGATTTCAAAAAGGCTTTACGACGAAAGCACACCAAACGATTATGTTAGGTCAGTACCTAGTCACAGAAAAACACAGCCATACAGATATCCGCCATGTTGTGGAGTCAACAAAGTCAGAAATAGCATTATAAATAGTCACTTACCTTTGATGATCTTCATCAAAATGCACTCCCAGGAATCCCAGTTCCACAATAACTGTTTGATTTGTTTGATAAAGTCCATAATTTATATCCAAATACCTCCTTTTTTTGTGCGTTTAGCCCAGTAATCCAAATTCATGAGGCGTGAGCAGACAAAAAGTCAAAAAGTTCCATAACAGTCCGTAGAAACATGTCAAACAATGTATAGAATCAATCTTTAGGATGTTTTGATCATAAATCTTCAATAATGTTTCAACCGGAGAATTCCTTTGTCTGTAGAAATGCAATGGAATGCAAGCTAACTCTCTCTTGAACGCGCGTGGTCAGCTCAAGGCACTCTGGCAGACCTCTGACTCATTCAGCTCCCATTCCCCCCTCCTTCACAGTAGAAGCATCAAACAAGGTTCTAAAGACTGGTAACATCTAGTGGATGCCTTAGGAAGTGCAATATGATCCCATTTCCACTGTATCTTGGATAGGCAAAGAGTTGAAAAACTACAAACCTCAGATTTCCCACTTCCAGGTTGGATTTTTTCTCAGGTTTTTGCCTGCCATATGAGTTCTGTTATACTCACAGACATCATTCAAACCATTCAAAGTTTTAGCAACTTCAGAGTGTTTTCTATCCAAATCTACTAAATATATGCATATTCTAGCTTTTAGGACTGAATAGCAGGCAGTTTACTCTGGGCACCTTTTTATCCAAGCTACTCAATACTGCCCCCCTGTCCGAAAGAAGTTAAATGACTCCAACCAAAGTGCATGTAAACTTCCGACTTCAACTGTACATGCTGGTAAGGGTTATTAAAGTGGCTATGCATAGATAATGACAGAGAATAGCAGCAGCGTATGGGAGGGGGTGTACAAATAGTCTGGGTAGCCTTTTGATTAGCTGTTCAGGAGTCTTCTGGCTTGGGGAGTAGAAGCTGTTAAGAAGCCTCTTGGACCTAGACTTGGTGCTCCGGTACCGCTTGCCGTGCAGTAGCAGAGAGAACACTCTATGACTAGGGTGGCTGGAGTTTTTGACAATTATTAGGGCCTTCCTCTGACATCGCCTGGTATAGAGGTCCTGGATGGCAGGAACCTTGGCCCCGGTGATGTACTGGGCCATACGCACTACACTCTGTAGTGCCTTGAGGTCGGAGGCCAAGCAGTTGCCATAGCAAGCAGTGATGCAACCCGTCAGAATGCTCTCGATGGTCTCTCCTGAAGGAGAATGGGTTTTGTCGTGGCCTCTTTACAACTTTATTTTCCAAAATGTTGTTACGTTACATCCTTATTCTAAAATATATCAAATAAATTCACATCTTTAGCAATCTACACACAATACCCAATAAGGACAAAGCAAAAACAGGTTTTTAGACATTGTTGTTGATTTATTAAAAATAAAAAACTGAAATATCATATTTACATAAGTATTCAGACCCTTTGCTGTGAGACTCGAAATTGAGCTCAGGTGCATCCTGTTTCTATTGATCATCCTTGAGATGTTTTGTACAACTTGGAGTCCACCTGTGGTAAATTAGATTGATTTGACATTATTTGGAAGGTCCCTCAGTTGAGCAGTGAAAAAATAACGAGTGAGCTTGGTGAACTTAATAATAACACTTTGGATGGTGTATCAATAACCCTGTCTCTACAAAGGTACAGGCGTCCTACCTAACTCAGTTGCCGGAGAGGATGGAAACCGCACAATGATTTCACCATGAGACGAATGTGACTTTAAAACAGTTACAGAGTTTGATAGCTATAATAGGAGAAAACTAAGGATGGATCAACAACATTTTACTCCACAATTCTTACCTAATTGACAGAGTTAAAAGAAGGAAGCCTGTACAGAATAAAAATATTCCAAAACATGCATCCTGTTTGCAAGAAGGCACTAAAGTAATACTGCAAACAAATTGGCAAAGCAATTAACTTTTTGTCCTGAATACGTGTTGTGTTTTGTGTAAATCCAATAAAACACATTACTGAGTACCACTCACCTTATTTTCAAATATAATGATGGCTGCATCATTTTATGGGTATGCTTGTAATTGTTAAGGAATGAGGAGTTTTTCAACGTAAAAAATAAATGGAATGACACTTAGCACAGGCAAAATCCTAGAGGAAAACCTGGTTAAGTTTGCATTCCACCAGACATTGGGAGATTAATTCACCTTTCAGCAGGACAATAACCTAAAACAGAAGGCGAATTAAACACTGGAGATGCTTACCAAAACGACATTGAATGTTCCTAAGTGGCCTAGTTACAGTTTTAACTTAAATTGGCTTGAAAATCTGTGGCAAGACTTGAAAATGGCTGATCAACAACTGACTTGACAGAGCTTGAAGAATTTTAAATATAATAATAATGTGCAAATATTGTACAATTGAAGTGTGTAAAGCGCTTAGAGAGTTACCCAGAAAGACTCACAGCTGTAATCGCTGCCAAAGGTAATTCTAAGGTGTCAATACTTATGTTAATGAAATACTTCTGTATTTCAGTATTATTAAAAAAATAATAATAACAATACATTTAATCCATTTTGAATTCAGGCTGTAACACAACAAAATGTGGAATAAGTCAAGGGAATTCCACATGAATACTGTCTGAAGGCACTGTGTAATCGTGTATAAATCATGAAAAACAGATTATACGTGTACGCTGTTTACTTAAATGAATGTTCAAAAAAAAAAAATGGTCATGTGTTGCCGACTAGGACAGTTGAGGTCAGACACATTTGTGTGGCATTGTTCAAACCCTTTGCTACATCCCACTTCACTCCTACACTACTTTCACAGAGAGTATTTCTATTTAATTTTTTTATTTCCCCTTTTTTACCCAGGTAGGCAAGTTGAGAACAAGTTCTCATTTACAATTGCGACCTGGCCAAGATAAAGCAAAGAAGTTTGACACATACAACAACACAGAGTTACACATGGAGTAAAACAAACATACATTCAATAATACAGTAGAAAAATAAGTCTATATACAATGTGAGCAAGTGAGGTGAGATAAGGGAGGTAAAGGCAAAAAAAGGCCATGGTGGCGAAGTAAATACAATATAGCAAGTAAAACACTGGAATGGTTGATTTGCAGTGGAAGAATGTGCAAAGTAGAGATAGAAATAATGGGGTGCAAAGGAGCTAAATAAATACAGTAGGGAAAGAGGTAGTTGTTTGGGCTTAATTATAGATGGGCTATGTACAGGCGCAGTAATCTGTGAGCTGCTCTGACAGCTGGTGCTTAAAGCTAGTGAGGGAGATAAGTGTTTCCAGTTTCAGAGATTTTTGCAGTTCGTTCCAGTCATTGGCAGCAGAGAACTGGAAGGAGAGGCGGCCAAAGGAAGAATTGGTTTTGGGGGTGACCAGAGAGATATACCTGCTGGAGCGCGTGCTACAGGTGGGTGCTGCTATGGTGACCAGCGAGCTGAGATAAGGGGGGACTTTACCTAGCAGGGTCTTGTTGATGACCTGGAGCCAGTGGGTTTGGCGACGAGTATGAAGCGAGGGCCAGCCAACGAGAGCGTACAGGTCGCAGTAGTGGGTTGTATATGTGGCTTTGGCGACAAAACGGATGGCACTGAGATAGACTGCATCCAATTTATTGAGTAGGGTATTGGGGGCTATTTTGTAAATTACCTCGCCGAAGTCGAGGATTGGTAGGATGTTCAGTTTTAAAAGGGTATGTTTGGCAGCATGAGTGAAGGATGCTTTGTTGTGAAATAGGAAGCCAATTCTAGATTTAACTTTGGATTGAAGATGTTTGATGTAAGTCTGGAAGGAGAGTTTACAGTCTATCCAGACACCTAGGTATTTGAAGTTGTCCACATATTCTAATTCAGAGCCGTCCAGAGTAATGATGTTGGACAGACGGGCAGGTGCAGGCACGATCGGTTGAAGAGCATACATTTAGTTTTACTTGTATTCAATAGCAATTGGAGGCCACGGAAGGAGAGTTGTATGGCATTGAAGCTCGCCTGGAGGGTTGTCAACACAGTGTCCAAAGAAGGGCCAGAAGTATACAGAATGGTGTCGTCTGCGTAGAGGTGGATCAGAGACTCACCAGCAGCAAGAGCGACATCATTGATGTATACAGAGAAGAGAGTCGGTCTAAGAATTGAACCCTGTGGCACCCCCATAGAGACTGCCAGAGGCCCGGAAAACAGACCCTCCGATTTGACACACTGAACTCTATCAGAGAAGTAGTTGGTGAACCAGGCAAAGCAATCATTTGAGAAACCAAGGATATCGAGTCTGCCGATGAGGATATGGTGATTGACAGTGTCGAAAGCCTTGGCCAGGTCAATGAATACGGCTGCACAAATCAAAATCAAATCAAATGTATTTATATAGCCCTTCGTACATCAGCTGATATTGCAAGTTCAAATCACCGAGCTGACAAGGTACAAATCTGTCGTTCTACCCCTGAAAAGACAGTTAACCCACTGTTCCCAGGCTGTCATTGAAAATAAGAATTTGTTCTTAACTGTCTTGCCTTGTTAAATAAAGGTTAAAAAACAATATATATATATTATCAAAGTGCTGTACAGAAACCTAGCCTAAAACCCCAAACAGCAAGCAATGCAGGTGTAGAAGCACGGTGGCTAGGAAAAACTCCCTAGAAAGGCCAAAACCTCGGAAGAAACCTAGAGAAGAACCAGGCTATGAGGGGTGGCCAGTCCTCTTCTGGCTGTGCCGGGTGGAGATTATAACAGAACATGGCCAAGATGTTCAAATGTTCATAAATGACCAGCATGGTCAAATAATAATAATCACAGTAGTTGTCGAGGGTGCAGCAAGTCAGTTTGCTTTTCATAGCCGATCATTAAGAGTATCTTTACCATTCCTGTTGTCTCTAGAGAGTTGAAAACAGCAGGTCTGGGACAGGTAGCACGTCCGGTGAACAGGTCAGGATTCCATAGCCGCAGGCAGAACAGTTGAAACTGGAGCAGCAGCACGGCCAGGTGGACTGGGGACAGCAAGGAGTCATCATGCCAGATAGTCCTGAGGCATGGTCCTAGGGCTCAGGTCCTCTGAGATAGAGAAAGAAAGAGACAAAGAGAGAATTAGAGAGAGCATACTTAAATTCACACAGGACACCAGATAAGACAGGAGAAGTACTCCAGATATAACAAACTGACCCTAGCCCCCCAACACATAAACTACTGCAGCATAAATACTGGAGGCTGAGACAGGAGGGGTCAGGAGACACTGTGACCCCATCCAATGATACCCCCGGACAGGGCCAAATAGGAAGGATATAACCCCACCCACTTTGCCAAAGCACAGCCCCCACACCACTAGAGGGACAGCTTCAACCAGAGACAAGGCCGAGTATAGCCCACAAAGATCTCCGCCACGGCACAACCCAAGGGGGGGCGCCAACCTAGACAGGAAGATCACTTCAGTGACTCAACCCACTCAAGTGACGCACCCCTCCTAGGGACGGCATGAAAGAGCACCAGTAAGCCAGTGACTCAGCCCCTGTAATAGGGTTAGAGGCAGAGAATCCCAATGGAAAGAGGGGAACAGGCCAGGCAGAGACAGCAAGGGCGGTTCCTTGCTGCAGAGCCTTTCCGTTCACCTTCAGACTCCTGGGCCAGACTACACTCAATCATATGACCCACAGAAGAGATGAGTCTTCAGTAAAGACTTAAAGGTTGAGACTGAGTCTGCGTCTCTGACATGGGTAGGCAGACCATTCCATACAAATGGAGCTCTATAGGAGAAAGCCCTGCCTCCAGCTGTTTGCTTAGAAATTCTAGGGACAATTAGGAGGCCTGCGTCTTGTGACCGTAGCGTACGTGTAGGTATGTACGGCAGGACCAAATCAGAGAGATAGGTAGGAGCAAGCCCATGTAATGCTTTGTAGGTTAGTAGTAAAGCCCTTGCCTTAACAGGAAGCCAGTGTAGGGAGGCTAGCACTGGAGTAATATGATCAAATATTATGGTTCTAGTCAGGATTCTATGCAGCCGTATTTACCACTAACTGGTTTATTTAGTGCTTTATCCGGGTAGCCGGAAAGTAGAGCATTGCAGTAGTCTAACTTAGAAGTAACAAAAGCATGGATTAATTTTTATGCATCATTTTTAGACAGAAAGTTTCTGATTTTTGCAATGTTACGTAGATGGAAAAAAGCTGTCCTTGAAACAGTCTTGATATGTTCGTCAAAAGAGAGATCAGGGTCCAGAGTAACGCTGAGGTCCTTCACAGTTTTATTTGAGACGACTGTACAACCATTAAGATTAATTGTCAGAAGATCTCTTTGTTTATGCACAGTATTGTTTCTTATCGATGGCGGTTAAGATATCGTTTAGGATCTTGAGCGTGGCTGAGGTGCACCCATGACCAGCTCTGAAACCAGATTGCAAAGCGGAGAAGGTATGGTGGGATTCGAAATGGTCGGTAATCTGTTTGTTGACTTGGCTTTTGAAGATCTTAGAAAGGCAGGGTAGGATAGACATAGGTCTGTAGCAGTTTGGGTCAAGAGTGTCCCCCCCTTTGAACAGGGGGATGACCGCAGCTGCTTTCCAATCTTTGGGAATCTTAGACGACACGAAAGAGAGGTTAAACAGGCTAGTAATAGGGGTGGCAACAATTTCGGCAGATCATTTTAGAAAGAACGGGTCCAGGTTGTCTAGCCCGGCTGATTTGTAGAGGTCCAGATTTTGCAGCTCTTTCAGAACATCAGCTGACTGGATTTGGGAGAAGGAGAAATGGGGAAGGCTTGGGCGAGTTGCTGTGGGGAGTGCAGGGCTGTTGACCGGGGTAGGGGTAGCCAAGTGGAAAGCATGGCCAGCTGTAGAAAAATGCTTATTGATATAATTGCAGTGGACATTAGATACATAATATGTACTTTTATTAAGTACATAATGTACCTACACTGCAGTTAAACCATAATAGTTTGGGAGGCCAAACCGTTTCGGACCCTAGAGACAATTTTGTCAGAAGACCGATTTCGGGATATCTCATGGTCTGACAAACCACACTCTAACTCTCTTAACTTTCACCGCAGAGGAAGTGCGACATCAGTGGATGTGGTGGATTTGAGACACATCCGATGTAAGAACAGATCAGATTGTTTTATTATGATAATTAGATTTCCTCTGGGGCGCGAACATCATCCTTAGGGGGTTAAACAGCATGATCATTACCAAGGTGCACCTTGTGCTGGGGACAATAAAATGTCACTCTAAAATGTGCAGTTTTGGCACACAACACAACGCCACAGATGTCTCCATTTTTTAGGGAGCATGCAATTGGCATCCTAAATGCAGGAATGTCCACCAGAACTGTTGCCAGAGAATTGAACGTTAATTTCTCTACCATAAGCCGTATGGTAGAGAATTTGGCAGTACGTCCGACCGGTCTCACAACTGCAGACCACGTGTAATCAAGCCAGCCCAGGACGTCCACATCTAGCTTCTTCACCTGTGGGATCGTCTGAGACCAGCCACCCGGACAACTGATGCAAATGTGGAATTGCTCAACTGAAGAGTTTCTGCATAAACTGTGAGAAACCATCACAGGGAAGCTCATCTGTGCGCTTGACATCCTACCAAGGGTCTTGACCTGACTACAGCTCAGCATCGTAACCTACTTCAGTGGGCAAATGCTCACCTTCGATGGCCACTGGCACGCTGGAGAAGTGTGCTCTTCACGGATGAATCCCGGTTTCAACTGTACCGGGCAGATGGCAGACAATGTGAATAATGCCATGTGGGCAAGTGGTTTGCTGATGTCAACGTTGTGAACAGAGTGCCCCATGGTGGCGGTGGGGTTATGGTATGGGCAGGCATAAGCTATGGACAATGAAAACAATTGTATTTTATCTATGGCAATTTGAATGCACAGAGATACCAAGATGAGGTCCTGAGGCCCATTTTTGTGCCATTCATTTGCCGCCATCTCCTCATGTTTCAGCATGATAATAATGCACAGCCCCATGTTGTAAGTATCTGTACACAATTCCTGGAAGCTGAAAATGGCCCAGTTCTTCCATGGCCTGCATACCCTCCAGACATGTCACCCATTGAGCATGTTTGGGATGCTCTGGATCAACATGTACCATAGCGTGTTCCAGTTCCTGACAATATCCAGCAACTTCGCACAGCCATTGAGGAGGGGTTGGATAACATTCCACAGGCCACAAACAACAACCTGAGACAACAACTCTATGAGAAGGAGATGTATTGCGCTGCATGAGGCAAATGGTGGTCACACCAGATACTGACTGTTTTTTTTAATCCACGCACCTACATTTTTTTTAAAGGTATCTGTGATGTGACCAATAGATGCATATCTGTATTCCCATTCATGTGAAATCTATAGATTAGGGCCTAATTTATTTATTTCAATTGACTGATTTCCTCATATGAACTGTAACTCAGTAAAATCTTTGAAGTTGTATTTGTATTTTTGCGTTTGTATTTTTGTATTTTTGTCCAGTGTTTAATCATCTTTAGGAGAGCCAATCCTTTTGCCAGCTATCTTTTTGAGAAAATAAAGTGTTACCTCTTAAACAAAATCTCCTTCTCTGAGCAATTTTATTAGTATAAAATAATAGTATTTTTCAATTTTTGGAAGCATACAATATAGCTCAGTATTTTAATTATTTATTTCATATGGTCTTTTTTGCTCATTCATATCAAGGGTGACAATAATTTTATACCTGAATGTATGACAATGTGTTTTACATATACATGCAGGATGTTCAGAAGCTTCTGTTTTACTCTTTATGTGTAGAACACAATATGGCCACACATGCATCTGTGACAGAAAAGCATACAGAGACAGAAATTAACCATTTAAAGTCCACATCGAGCAGTAGGCCCCTATGCTGTGTTGCTGTGTCAGGACTTTACACAATGAGAGGCCACAGATTCTTTTGGTTTTGGTCAGGTATAAAGGTAAGTGTTAAAACAGACAGGAATTCAGTGCAGTCACAGTGCAGTCCTGAAGAACAAACGTCATCATGATGGGCAAGGTAGGCAAATTAAAATATTTTGCCCTCGGTTTCTTTTATCTACATTGCATACCTTATGTGATAGACTATTTGACATCTACAACAATTTCATAATGTCAGAAAGAGTTTCAGGTAAAATGTAGTTCAATGCAGATGTAGTTCATTATCATAGCTCAGTTGTGCATTGTCAATTGTAGCTCCTCTGCTCTTTATAACAGTATTACTGACAAAATGTTTGTCATTCAAAGTTGTTGACTATTTGGGGCGGCAGGTAGCCTAGTGGTTAGAGCTTTGGGCCAGTAACCGAAAGGTTGGTGGATTGAATCTCTGAGCTGACGAGGTACAAATATGTTTTTCTGCCCCTGAACAAGGCAGTTAACCCATTGTTCCTAGGCAGTCATTGTAAATAAGAATTTGTTCTTAACTGACTTGCCTAGTTAAATTAAAAAACATTTTTTTTAAACATTTAAATTCCCAGATCATCTTCTACGAGGACAAGAACTTCCAGGGTGGTTCCTATGAGACCAGCTCCGATTGCCCTGAGCTGACCTCCTACCTGAGCAGGTGCCACTCCTGCAGGGTGGAGAGCGGCAACTTCATGGTGTACGATCGCCCCAACTTCATGGGAAACCAGTACTTCATGAGAAGAGGAGAGTACTCCGACTACATGAGCATGATGGGAATGAACGAGTGCATCAGGTCCTGCCGCATGATCCCCGTGGTAGGTTGATCATTTATATATCTAGTCTTTGAAAATAATGCTTTAATGGTAGTGTTCTCCTACAACATGAGTTTGTTGATTATTTCACTAATCAATTAAGTAACCCTATACTGTACTTTCCTCCGGACAGCACTGTGGAAACTTTAGGATGAGGATCTACGAGAGGGAGAACTTCGGAGGTCAGATGCACGAGATGATGGACGACTGTGACTCCATCCAGGAGCGTTTCCGCATGTCCGACTGCCAGTCCTGCAATGTGATGGACGGCCACTGGCTGATGTACGAGCAGCCCAACTTCAGAGGCAGGCAGATGTACATGAGGCCTGGAGAGTACAGGAGCTTCAGGGATATGGGCATGGGAATGGGAGGCATGAGTGGTGGCATGAGGTTCATGAGCATGAGGCGTATCATGGATAACATGTCCATGATGTAAATGCTCCAATGTTGTATAAAAAAATGTATTTTTGATTAGTCTCTGTGGGACAATTCATGGAAGCGAAAACAATAAAACTCTGAGTTTCAGTGATTTGTTATGAGTGACAGTATATTTATTTTAATTTAAATGCCACCGCACAATGTTTAAACATCAGAGTAATCTACTACAAAATACTACAAAATATATTGTTATACATACAAAACTATATAATACATAAAAATAATAAGAAAATAGAATGAAAAAGGAGCATTTTTGTGATTTGTTTTTAAAGGCATACATTTTTCTTAAATTACTTATTCAAGTATCTGCAATATGGTTGCTTTTACAGCAAAAATGTCGGTAAATTGTATTCACATCGACAGAGTTACACCTACAGTAAAACAATTGTTTCTTAATTTTTTACATAAATTCAACAAATTCATATTTAAAACTAGCTAGATTCATCACCATACAATAGTTGCTTATGTTGCTTTTGCCAAAATAGTTGGATGGTCAAGTACTATAGGAAGGCACAAAGACTATCTTAACATAAACAGAAAGTATGCATACATACTTGCAAGTAGGCTCTATTCAGAAAGCAGGGCTGTCAAAGTTAATGTGCTAATGAATGCAAATTCAGTTTAAAATATCCTAAAAAGTTTAACACAGTTAATCATGTTTCCTTATTTTGATCGTCACATATCCCCACCACTCAAATACATGGATTAAACAGCTCTGAGAAACTATGTAACGGAACATTGTACTTTACTAAAACTGCAGTTGTTTCATATACGTGACATGCTCTTAGATGTGATATGTACTGTTTTACTGAAATAACCAACAACAATTAAATTGTGCATGATGGCCATTCTAGAAGTGATGATGTGTTGATTCTAGAAGGGATGATGACATCAGAACTGTTGAGCAGGTACACTACATAATCTTGTTATTTTTAGTCATACCCATTTGCATGTTCTTTTTAATGTCAGTTAAAAGAACAAGCGGTTAGACTAGCAGGGGTGGAATTGGGAAGGGGACACACGGGAGTGGGAGTTCCGAAAAGTGGGTGATGAGAAGCTGTCAAACAATCTCACTGTAAAATATAAGCCTTTTCAACTTTAAAATATTTGTTTCCAGATGTACATAAAATGTTGGGTTGTATGAACTTGTATATTATAATGTTACAAATCTTTTGTTACCTTTTTTTCCAACTCAACTTGATTTACTGATTTGATAACTTTTGACAACCTTTTAAGAAAGCAGAGTATTTTATAAACTCGTTCTCTCACTGTCAACTGCGTTTATTTTCAGCAAACATGCAAACATGTGTAAATATTTGTATGAACATAACAAGATTCAACAACTGAGACATAAACTGAACAAGTTCCACAGACATGTGACTAACAGAAATTGAATAATGTGTCTCTGAACAAACGGGGGTCAAAATCAAAAGTAACAGTCAGTATCTGGTGTTGCCACCAGCTGCATTAATTACTGCAGTGCATCTCCTCCTCATGGACTGCACCAGATTTGCCAGTTCTTGCTGTGAGATGTTACCCCACTCTTCCACCAAGGCACCTGCAAGTTCCTGGGCATTTCTGGGGGGAATGGCCCTAGCCCTCACCCTCCGATCCAACAGGTCCCAGACGTGCTCAATGGGATTGAGATCCGGGCGCTTCGCTGGCCATGGCAAAACACTGACATTCCTGTCTTGCAGGAAATCATGCACAGAACGAGCAGTATGGCTCATGGTGGCATTGTCATAATGGAGGGTCTTGTCAGGATGAGCCTGCAGGAGGATACCACATGAGGGAGGAGGATGTCTTCCCTGTAACGCACAGCGTTGAGATTACCTCCAATGACACAAGCTCAATCCGATGATACTGTGACACACCGCCCCAGACAATGACGGACCCGCTCCAGAGTACAGGTGTCGGTGTAACGCTCATTCCTTCAACGATAAACACGAATCCTACCATCACCACTGGTGAGACAAAACCGTGACTCGTCATTGAAGAGCACGTTGTTGCCGGTGATGTCTGGTGAGGACTTACTTACAACAGGCTTACAAGCCCTCAGTCCAGCCTCTCTCAGCCTATTGCGGACAGTCTGAGCACCGATGGAGGGATTGTGCGTTCCTGGTGCAACTCTGGCAGTTGTTGTTGCCATCCTGTACCTGTCCCGCAGGTGTGATGTTCGGATGTACAGATCCTGTGCAAATCAAATTTATTTATAAAGCCCTTCTTACATCAGCTGATATCTCAAAGTGCTGTCCAGAAACATAGCCTAAAACCCCAAGCAATGCAGGTGTAGAAGCACGGTGGCTAGGAAAAACTAACTAAAAAGACCAGAACCTAGGAAGAAACCAAAAGAGGAACCAGGCTATGAGGGGTGGCCAGCGGAGATTATAACAGAGTGGAGATTAAATTCAGTCAGGAAGTTAAAGCTTGGTCGCAAATGGGTCTTCCAAATGGACAATGACCACAAGCATACTTCCAAAGTTGTGGCAAAATGGCTTAAGGAAAACAAAGTGAAGGTGCTGGAGTGGCCATCACAAGCCCTGACCTCAATCCCATAGAACATTTGGGGGCAGAACTGAAAAAGCGTGTGCGAACAAGGAGGCCTACAAACCTGACTCAGTTACACCTCTGTCAGGAGGAATGGGCCAAAATGTCACGTTCTGACCTTAGTTCTTTTGTTATGTCTTTGTTTTAGCATGGTCAGGGCGTGAGTTGGGTGGGTAGTCTATGTTCTTTTTTCTATGTTGGGGTTTTGTGTTTGGCCTGGTATGGTTCTCAATCAGAGGCAGGTGTCGTCCGTTGTCTCTGATTGAGAATCATACTTAGGTAGCCTTTTCCCACCTGTGTTTTGTGGGTGATTATTTTCTGTTCTGTGTTTTGCTTCACCGTTCAGGACTGTTCGTTTTGTCGTTTTGTTGTTTTTGTTCAGTGTTCAGTATTCTTATTAAAACAATATGGACACTTACCACGCTGCGCATTGGTCCTCCTCTTCTTACACCCACGACGAGCGTTACACAAAATTCACCCAACTTATTGTGGGAAGCTTGTTGAAGGCTACCCAAAATGTTTGACCCAAGTTAAACAATTTAAAGGCAATGCTACCAAATATGAATTCAGTGTATGTAAACTTCTGACCCACTGGGAATGTGATGAAAGAAATTAAATGAGTGTTTACTAGGAATAAATGTTAGGAATTGTGGAAAAATTAGTTTAAATGTATTTGGCTAAGGTGTATGCAAACGTCTGACTTCAACTGTATGTACACACAGTACCAGTCAAAAGTTTGGACACACCAACTCATTAAAGGGTTTCTCATCGGGTCATCTGATGTAGCACTCATCTGATGCAGCACTCTTCTTCTTGGTAAAATATCCCTTACACAGCCTGGAGGTGTGTTGGGTCATTGTCCTGTTGAAAAACAAATAATAGTCCCACTAAGCACAAACCAGATGGGATGGCGTATCGTTGCAGAGTGCTGTGGTAGCCATGCTGGTTAAGTGTGCCTTGAATTCTAAATAACTCATCGACAGTGTCACCAGCAAAGCACCCCCACACCATAACACCTCCTCCTCCATGCTTCACTGAGGGAAATACACATGCGGAGATCATCCGCTCTCAAAGACACGGCGGTTGGAACCAAAAATCTCCAATTTGGACAGCACACCAAAGGACAAATTTCCACCGGTCCAAATTTCCATAAGTCCATTGCTCGTGTTTATTGGCCCAAGCAAGTCTCTTCTTATTATTGGTGTCCTTTAGTAATGGTTTCTTTGCAGCAATTCGACCATGAAAGCCTTATTTACACAGTCTCCTCTGAACAGTTTATGTTGAGATGTGTCTGTTACTTGAACAGACACATGATCTGTGAAGCATTTATTTGGGCTGCAATTTCTGAGGCTGG
Source organism: Oncorhynchus clarkii lewisi (assembly GCF_045791955.1). Taxonomy (NCBI): domain Eukaryota; kingdom Metazoa; phylum Chordata; class Actinopteri; order Salmoniformes; family Salmonidae; genus Oncorhynchus; species Oncorhynchus clarkii. The sequence goes on along the minus strand of NC_092149.1, from coordinate 61,122,337 downwards.
TAACTCTATTGAACTTATCCTCTGCAGCAGAGGTAACTCTGGGTCTTCCATTCCTGTGGCGGTCCTCATGAGAGGCAGTTTTATCATAGCGCTTGATGGATTTTGCGACTGCACGTGAAGAAACTTTCAAAATTCTTGAAATGTTCTGCATTGACTGACCTTCATGTCTGAAAGTAATGATGGACTGTCATTTCTCTTTGCTTATTTGAGCTGTTCTTCGCATAATATGGACTTGGTATTTTACCAAATAGGGCTATCTTCTGTAAAACTTATCACAACACAACTGATTGGCTCAAACCCAGTTAGAAGGAAATAAATTCCACAAATTAACTTTTAACAAGGCACACCTGTTGAAATGCATTCCAGGTGACTGCCTCATGAAGCTAGTTGAGAGAATGTCAAGAGTGTACAAAGCTGTCATCAAGGCAAAGGGTGGCTATTTGAAGAATCTCAAATATAAAATATATTTTGATTTGTTTAACACTTTTTTGGTTACTACATGATTCCTTGTGTTATTTCATAGTTTTGATGTCTTCACTATTATTCTACAATGTAGAAAATAGTCAAAATAAAGAAAAACCCTTGAATGAGTAGGTGTTCTAAAACTTTTGACCGAGAGTGTATATATACATTAATCTATGTGATTGTAAAATATTTTCTTAACTATTAATATAATATATTTTCTTTGAATTTATTGAATGTACCAAATGACTTAAAGCTATTCACAGTCACCAACCAACCCATGAAACCAAAATTCAAGCTGTTTGGAAAGATTTATGGATTATGTCACAGCTATAGCATAAAAACAAACTCAAGCAAAATAACACTTTTATTGAACATGTTTCACTAAAATACCTAGTGTGTTCTGACATATGTACAACAGACCATTGTATACTATTTCCAAAAGCTCAGTTGTATTTACTTCTCAATGCAAACCCCCATTCTAAAGTCTTCATGGGATCCAGTCACATGGAAATGTAGGGAAAGCACTTCAGCACTCTATAGGCAGTGTTGCTGGGTCAGGGGTTTACACAATGGGGCCACAGATTCTTTGGGTTTGGTCAGGTATAAAAGTAAGTGTTAACACAGACAGGACATCAGTTTAGCAACAGCACAGCTCAAAGAAACAATCGCAACCATGATGGGCAAGGTAGGCACAGCGTTTTAGCCTACAGTTTTAAGTTTATTGCTTGAATAATGGCTGGTTTAGTCAATTACAATGGCAATATCTTTCAATTTCATTCTTTGGTAATAATTTTTACCAATGATTTATTTTTGCATTTTCAGATCATCTTCTACGAGGACAAGAACTTCCAGGGTCGTTCCTATGAGACCAGCCAGGACTGCCCTGACATGTCCTCCCACCTGAGCAGGTGCCACTCCTGCAGGGTTGAGAGCGGCTGCTTCATGGTCTACGACCGCCCCAACTTCATGGGAAACCAGTACTTCATGAGGAGGGGAGAGTACTCAGACTACCAGCGTATGATGGGAATGAACGACTGCATCAGGTCCAGCCGCATGATCCCCATGGTAGGTTGAAAATATTTAATCTTTAAAATAGCATAATCTTGCTCCTGAAAATATAAATCTCATATAACACAAGTTTACACATGATTTATCTGATCAATGAAACCTATTATTTCCTCCGTACAGCACCGTGGAAACTTCAGGATGAGGATCTACGAGAGGGAGAACTTCGGAGGTCAGATGCACGAGATGATGGACGACTGTGACTCCATCCAGGAGCGTTACCGCATGTCTGACTGCCAGTCCTGCAACGTGATGGACGGCCACTGGCTGATGTACGAGCAGCCCCATTACAAAGGCAGGCAGATGTACATGAGGCCTGGAGAGTACAGGAACTTCAGGGATATGGGCATGGGAATGGGAGGCATGAGCGGTGGCATGAGGTTCATGAGCATGAGGCGTATCATGGATAACATGACTATGTAATTTCCTCAATTGTTGTATGAAAATTGTTGATTAAACGTATTTACACTGCTAAATTGACTTCTTTTTGTGATTATCTTACTGAGAACACTCCATGTTTAAGCATTTCACTATTTCAATCCCTGCATCTTTAACATTTCAAAGCATACAATGGATGTACTGTATGCTCGATGTACGATAATATCCAGTGATATCTCAGATCTAAATACATATGTATTTCTTTAGATGTAAGAAGTGAAGAATAATAAGATGGCGCGGACAGAAATGGTCAACATCTTACTTGCTCCAAATTGACTTTGCTATTTTGTGACTTTTTTTGCTTCTCCGTATTTTTTTGTACAGATAGCTCACACCATTATAATTTTGAACTACAACTCGACCTTGACTTCGACCTCGATTTCGGCTCCTACGTCAACTCAGCTTTTCCCTTGTTTACACCGGACCCTACTCCATTGTTCGGGCTATTTAAGCGCTGCAAGATGAGATGAAGGAGGAGGGCTGGAGTCCTTGTTAGACTCAGAAGCAGAGAAAATCGTCAGGCACTCCTCTCCATGTTAGACAAATGTCCAGTCACTTGAGGACAAGATGCTCTGTTCGATAGTTTCCTTCTAATGGGACGTGAAAAGCAATAATATTATATGCTTTTCAGAAACTTGACTGATGGGCGATATGGACATAAAACTCCATGCTTCATCGCGACTGGACAGCAGACTAAGGCTAAACCAAAGGGGAAGGGTGTGCCTCTTTGTAAACAATAACTGGTGTGCTGCTTTATGTGTGAGGTAAGTCTAGAGCTTTTGCTCACCTGAACTAGAATACCTCATGGTAAGTTGCAGACCTTTTTATCTACAAACAGAGTTTTCATCTGTCATGTAAAAATCTTCCCATCGTGAAATAGTTCCAATCATTCCGAATGTGTTCTGATTTGAACATCACGTTGTACATTTCTCACAGCACATGCATGTCTTTGTGTGGATGGCTGAGCTCGTGCGGATGCCTCTCTCTCTCACACACCCTCCCTTGACCTTGAAAAACTGTTCTGTGGGCACGTGCATTTTCTAGATCTGTCAATCCGGACTCGTGTGTCAAAGTGCTGAGGGTTTGATGTGTGGAGATTCTTTGCGATTGCAAAGAATTGGCACAACTTTTTAAATTGACAATGCATATATATGTTCAAGACGGCTATCTCAAAACAATACCTGGGAACATCTGCTGATGGAGACTAACTACTAGTTAAGTGCTAACTTTCTATCTATCTTTCTTATTCACAACTAATCACAAGCTAACATTACTTCTCCTTCGCTAGCTAGCCAATTTAATCTGTATCGCGGAAATTCACTGTTACAGCGTAACACAATCACATCAAGCAGTTGAAATGACAGCAAACTATGTGCATTTTCATTTGTTTTACCTTAGTTTCAATTGCCAATTCTTTAGATATATCCGTTATAATAATGATCCTGATAAATGAATTTGCCTGGTTAAGAGAAACTGTCATTCTAGGCATGTTTATATACATGGCACGATGGAGATGACAAACCAAAAAAACTGCAACATGTTGCATAGGTCGGGTAGGCTTATATTAACCCTCGCCGTACCAAGCCAAATGCTAGGCTAGTGGCATGGAGAATAAATATTGTCTAGATGTCTTTTTTTCCAGGGGAGAAGAAGTTTGCAAATTGACTGGCTAGGCTGTGGGACAGTGGAAGCACATTGAAAAATCTAATGGAACTGTTAACAGGCATTACCTGCGGAATGCAGGGATTGGGGTGCTTTAACTCCCTGCTATCAACCAATCAGCATTCAGGATCCAAAACAACCCGTTTTATAACTGTGCATATTGCTGTTATTATAAATAAAGATGAAGGAATGTTTGCCTTTGTTATATCTAATGTACTATGTTTTCTCACTCCATAAGGTTGAGGAGTTCCCAGTGTCAACTCTACAATAACATGAAAATGCAGGCCTCTGTCATGCATCCTATCGAAGTTAGACAGGCATGGTCTGTCCTGGGCATTGATCTCATATGCCCTTTTTGAGAAGAGAACTGTGGCTGGTAACCAGTATATACTAACCATGACTGACCTCTTCAGCAAATGGGCGATTGCTGAACTCTTGGAGGGCAAATCGTGAGCAGAGATCGCTTCAATAGTCACCAACAAACTTCTTGATTTTGGGCTTGTGGACAACATCATCACTAACCGGGAAGTGGAGTTTGCAAATTATATACATAGTCCTCGTACACCTGATTCATACAGTGCCTTGCGAAAGTATTCGGCCCCCTTGAACTTTGCGACCTTTTGCCACATTTCAGGCTTCAAACATAAAGTTATAAAACTGTATTTTTTTGTGAAGAATCAACAACAAGTGGGACACAATCATGAAGTGGAACGACATTTATTGGATATTTCAAACTTTTTTAACAAAGCAAAAACTGAAAAATTGGGCGTGCAAAATTATTCAGCCGCTTTACTTTCAGTGCAGCAAACTCTCTCCAGAAGTTCAGTGAGGATCTCTGAATGATCCAATGTTGACCTAAATGACTAATGATGATAAATACAATCCACCTGTGTGTAATCAAGTCTCTGTATAAATGCACCTGCACTGTGATAGTCTCAGAGGTCCGTTAAAAGCGCAGAGAGCATCATGAAGAACAAGGAACACACCAGGCAGGTCCGAGATACTGTTGTGAAGAAGTTTAAAGCCGGATTTGGATACAAAAAGATTTCCCAAGCTTTAAACATCCCAAGGAGCACTGTGCAAGCGATAATATTGAAATGGAAGGAGTATCAGACCATTGCAAATCTACCAAGACCTGGCCGTCCCTCTAAACTTTCAGCTCATACAAGGAGAAGACTGATCAGAGATGCAGCCAAGAGGCCCATGATCACTCTGGATGAACTGCAGAGATCTACAGCTGAGGGGGGAGACTCTGTCCATAGGACAACAATCAGTCGTATATTGCACAAATCTGGCCTTTATGGAAGAGTGGCAAGAAGAAAGCCATTTCTTAAAGATATCCATAAAAAGTGTTGTTTAAAGTTTGCCACAAGCCACCTGGGAGACACACCAAACATGTGGAAGAAGGTGCTCTGGTCAGATGAAACCAAAATTTAACTTTTTGGCAACAATGCAAAACGTTATGTTTGGCGTAAAAGCAACACAGCTGAACACACCATCCCCACTGTCAAACATGGTGGTGGCAGCATCATGGTTTGGGCCTGCTTTTCTTCAGCAGGGACAGGGAAGATGGTTAAAATTGATGGGAAGATGGATGGAGCCAAATACAGGACCATTCTGGAAGAAAACCTGATGGAGTCTGCAAAAGACCTGAGACTGGGACAGAGATTTGTCTTCCAACAAGACAATGATCCAAAACATAAAGCAAAATCTACAATGGAATGGTTCAAAAATAAACATATCCAGGTGTTAGAATGGCCAAGTCAAAGTCCAGACCTGAATCCAATCGAGAATCTGTGGAAAGAACTGAAAACTGCTGTTCACAAATGCTCTCCATCCAACCTCACTGAGCTCGAGCTGTTTTGCAAGGAGGAATGGGAAAAAAATTCAGTCTCTCGATGTGCAAAACTGATAGAGACATACCCCAAGCGACTTACAGCTGTAATCGCAGCAAAAGGTGGCGCTACAAAGTATTAACTTAAGGGGGCTGAATAACTTTGCACGCCCAATTTTTCAGTTTTTGATTTGTTAAAAAAGTTTTAAATATCCAATAAATGTCGTTCCACTTCATGATTGTGTCCCACTTGTTGTTGATTCTTCACAAAAAAATACAGTTTTATATCTTTATGTTTGAAGCCTGAAATGTGGCAAAAGGTCGCAAAGTTCAAGGGGGCCGAATACTTTCGCAAGGCACTGTATTTAGTCGTTTATTTGCAAAGGTATTTAAATCCTTATAAACTCAAAACCCAAACAGGATGTTCAGACAAACAGCAAGGTCCTTCTTCCTTTGGGTGTGTGTCCACTTAATGTTATATGTGACACATTGAAGACTAATTTGCACAAGTCATTGGAAATGGCTGGTGCATGAGGTCTCATGAGATGTGCATGCATTTAATATTTTCGACAGGTCTTCAATGGTGCGTAAAAGTAGATCAGAGTGTATGATTCAAAGGGCTCCCAGCAAAGCATCTGGTCACAGGGTCTAGACTTGCTGAGGTGCATCAACCCTCGCCATACTTCAATTCCAAAACACATGGGAAATTGTGGTTGTGGTAAATTAACCCTTAACACTTGTGGGAATTGGCCTATATGAATAGAGCTAAATGTGAATGTTTCTTACAGAAGAAATATGAAAAGCATACATTACCGTTCAAAAGTTTGGGCTCACTTAGTTAGAAATGTCCTTGTTTTTGAATGAAGAGCACATTTTTGGCCATTAAAATGACATCAAATTGATCAGAATACAGATCAGATACAGTGTTGACATTGTTAATGCTGTAAATGACTATTGCAGCTGGAAACAGCTGATTTTTTAATGGAATATCTACATAGGCGTACATAGGCCCATTATCAGCAACCATCACTCCTGTGTTCCAATGGCACGTTGTGTTAGCTAATCCAAGTTCCTCATTTTAACCTTTTTATGCGTACCAACACATGGGTGTGATCATTCTACAGTGGTCCCTGTAGCGTACGATCAAACTGGTGTGATTAGAACGCTTATTTAGAACACTTATTTAGAACGTCCAGTTTCGTATGATTCAACTATCAGCATTTGAGCTGGCCACACTGTTTTTTTCAGAAACATTTTGCACAAACACAGTCCTTACAAAGTCCAGAATGTGAGCAGTTTATTTTTGGATGTAATGTTCAGACATTCACAGAAAAATGTAGGCTACATTTGTCCTAGCGCTAACTGAGGAAAGATTGAGATACCGTTCCTCGACTTCGGGGATGTCATTTACAAAATAGCCTCCAACACTCTACTCAGCAAATTGGATGTAGTCTATCACAGTGCCATCCGTCACCAAAGCCCCATATACACCCACAACTGCGACCTGTATGCTCTCGTTGGCTGGTCTTTCCTACACATTTGTCGCCAAACTCACTGGCTCCAGGTCATCTATAAGTTTTTGCTAGGTAAAGCTCCACCTTATCTCAGCTCACTGGTCACCATAGCAACACGCACCAGTAGCATGCGCTCCAACAGTTATATTTCACTGGTCATCCCCAAAGCCAACACCTCTTTGGTTGCCTATCCTTCCAGTTCTCTGCTGCCAATGACTGGAACAAATTGCAAATATCCCTGAAGGTGGAGACTTATATCTCCCTCACTAACTTTAAGCGTAAGCTTTCAGAGCAGCTTACCGATCGCTGCAGCTGTACACAGCCCATCCAACCAACTACCTACCTCATCCCGATAATGGTTTTTGTTTTTCTTCTCTTTTGCACACCAGTATTTCTACTTGCACATCCTCATCTGCACATATATCACTCCAGTGTAAATTGCTAAATTGTAATTACTTCGCCACTATTGGCCTATTTATTGCCTTACCTTCTTACTTCATTTGCACACACTGTATACAGATTTTTCTATTGTGTTATTAACTCAACGTTTGTTTATCCCATGTGTAACTCTGTGTTGTTGTTTTTGTCGCACTGCTTTGCTTTATCTTGGCCAGGTCGCATTAGTAAATGAGAACATGTTCTCAACTGACCTACCTGGTTAAATAAAGGTGAAATATATATTTTTTTTTTAAATGGCCACATAGTTCACCGCCAACTAAGAGGTGAGATGATTACTGAACAAGGTATTTTTGGACGTACAGTTCACATACAAATGACATACAGTTCCATTATGTAATTACAGTGACAATATCTCACCCACCTACCCACTGCCTCATCATCCTCTCCCTTCCATCGTACTCAACCCTCCCTCATAGGTAAAATAATGACCTACCAAAAGTACAGAGAGAACCTCATGAGAGAGCTGCTGGAGGAGCACCACACCCCTCGGCGCCCATCCCCTGGGGGTTGTCCTGCTGCGGACAATCCCCTACGCTTTACTGTACGGCATTTTCCCTGCCAAGTCCCTCAAACTGCTGCTCAAGGTAGTCACACATGGAGGCACTGCAAAGTGGTACGAGGTCTTCAGTTTCTTGGCAATTTCTCGCATGGAATAGACTGACAAGTTTCAGAAGAAAGGTATTTGTTTCTGGCCATTTTGAACCTGTAATTGAACCCACAAATGCTGATGCTCCAGGTACTCATGATGAATGAAGTTGATGAAGATGGCATACGACAAGTATGTAATTGGAGTCCACCTCATAGCTGATGCATAATATTTTCAATTGGAAATAAAACTCATATTACAAAGGTTTATATATAATTTATTTTTCTCGCCAACAGCACATAGGAAACTTCAGGATGAGGATGTACTAGAGGGAAAACGTTGGAGGTCAGATGCACGAAATGATGGAATACTGTGAATCCATCCAGGAGCGTTACCGCATATTCAACTGCCAGTCCTGCAACGTGTGGCCCGGAGAGCACAGGAGCTTCAGAGATATAGGCATGGGAATGGGAGGCATGAGCTTCATGCGCATGAGGCATATCATGGACAGCATGTCTATGTAATTTCCTCAAATGTTGAACAAAAATGGTTGATTCAATTCATTTTCAAATGTTAACAATGCTCGTCTTTTTTTCTCTTTCTTTTACTCAGGGCACTTCAGCTTTAAGCATTTCACTCCCTACATTTAACATTTAAATGGTTCTGTATTGATATGATTGTGTACAATAGATGCATGCTGGATGTAAAGTGATATCCAATGATATCTCAGATCTTTAATTTAGAAAAGATGACTCGATCCTGCAATGTTATTTTGCACAATTAAGTATTTTCAAATAAACTTACTTTACAAAGTAAGATAAGAGTCATCTAAAACAATACTTATATGGTGAAATGAAGGCTAGCAAAAAGTAATTTGCATTTGTTAACAAATATTACATTTTCACAACTCATTTACTTGATTGCACAATCGGAGAGCCCAGCCAACAGCAAGTTGCAGTAATCCAGACGGGAGATGACAAGTACCTTGTCGTGACTTGACTTTAACATTATCTGAAGACTGTTATTTATCTAATTAACTACCTGTATATTTGTTACCCGATTAAATTAATCATGTAACAATTAACTCATTAGGATCTGGGGCAGCAAGAGATTGGTTCTTTAAAGAGTAACCATCTTACCTATCACATCAAATAAACAGTCAACGTATTAATCATAACCTTGTATCATATCACCATTCTGAACAGTCGTAACCTCCTTGTGTCACAACTGCTCCTGCTACGCCCTCTGTTTTTCATCCGGTATCATCTTGACCTGCAGTTACTCCCCCTGAACACTCTCTCCCTCTCCCTCTCTGTGTGATTGTGTGGTTGGAGACAGGTGTGCTCGAGTCAGAGCAGATCCCTATCAGCTGCAACTCATTCCATAATCAAGACCTCTACAAATACTCAGTCTTGCCACTTCCGCTCTGCCAGATTGTAATCTCTGCTTAATCAGTTCATGATTCTAGCCATTTATGATTATTCAAGCTCCTGTTACTCTCTTGTGCCTGTTTCCCTGTCTGACACTGTTTATCCTCTCATTACAGTTTACCGCTCTCTGGCTCCAGTTCTACATCTTACCACCCAACTACCTTGCTCTGGATTTTACTTACCACCACTACCTTGGATTCCCCTCAGGATCTGTTCACCCTGTTCTACTCAGCTAACTCCAACCTCAGTCTCCACATCTGTTTTTCCTGCAACTCATCCGAGCTCCCCGGATCTGCACTCCATATCTCCCTGTGTAACAAATATTTTGGTTAATCTTTGTTTCCTCATCTGAGTCTGCTCTTGGGTTCCCGTGTCGCTCCGCTTAACACCTTGCATCTGCAAAAACGCCAAGCCTTACTTATGATTCAGATCTACACATATGTTTAATAATTTTACTAGCTAATTAAATAGGAACACAGGATAAACACACACATGCGTTGTACTGATTGACTGGAAACGTAATACGCTGGAAACAGGTCCTTAGCGCACTGGTTCTGGTACTGGGGACCCAAAGTGGTGCACATTTTTTTATTTTGCCCTAGCACTACACAGCTGATTCAAATGATCAACTCATCAAAAGGATTTGATTTGAATCAGGTGTGTAGTGCTAGGGCAAAAACAAATGTGCACCCCTGTGGGTCCCCAGGATTGAGAACCACTGCCCTAGCGGAATGACATGAATACTTGTTGATGGAGAGAAGGACAGAGACACTTAACATTGCCTCATTCAGAAACTACTCTCACCTACAATAACCATATACTTTACACACGAAACTCCACCCGCTTTGAGCAAGAAATCATGAATGTGTTTACCTGAAATGCCTTGGTTCGCCTGGGATCTCTTGGTGAACGGGGCAGCCTTGGAAAGGCGACACGCTTGTAAGGATCTGATTGCCCGAAATGGTTCCAACAACTCTTCTGTTGTCCTTCTTCATAGTTGTCTGGTATCCTGTGACTTGTTGTGTAGGCCTGAACTCCAGCCACTTTAATAATGGAAATTGATGTAAAAAATGGATCACTAGCCACTTTAAACAATGCCACTTAATATGTTTACATACCCTACATTACTCATCTCATATGTATATACTGTACTCGATACCATCTACTGCATCTTGCCTATGCCGTTCTGTACATATTTTTTTATCCCTTTACACTTTTGTGTATAAGGTAGTAGTTGTGGAATTGTTAGGTTAGATTATTCGTTGGTTATTACTGCATTGTCGGAACTAGAAGCACAAGCATTTCGCTACACTCGCATTAACATCTGCTAACCATGTATGTGACAAATCAGATTTGAACAGAACTACAGTTGATTTTCCCTCCATTCGCTCTTGAAGATGCTTCTTTGAAGATAGACTAGCCAGCCGTATCGATGGTTCCCCAATGGGTTGATGAGAGTAGCGTAATATGGTTTGAGCAGAGTAACAGGATGGTCCTTCTTCGAAAGCGAATTTAAGATACTTTACTTAGGACAGCTAATCAGACGTACCAGTGATTGTCCAGGAGGTGAGTTTGTCTCCACCTCGTATTGAGATTCAAAGTTCCAACCATTTTAAATGTGTAGATGCCGCTTCACGCTTTTTATGGTTCAATGTGTTAATTTCTTAACCCATCATGTATACCTTTTGCTTGAAAGAACCCCGGCCGGCTGGCACACCTCCTGACCGGTGATTACTAACTGTGCAAAGTTATGGAAAACAATCTCTTATAGCTTCTCAAATCACATACCTCAACAAAAACACTACATTTTGCATATTACACGCACAGCCCATAGTGTAGAAACTTCAGCTATGTAGTGTGTACTTTGCACGTTACAGTATTTGCTTTATAACTAACAGATGCTGGGAGTTGAGAAGCAGGTGCATGTGGTGAGTTTAATAATATAATGAACAGGTAACGATACAAGACAAGAGTAGCATCTAGACAAAACACAGTCAATAATGCCTGGGGAGTGACAGATATGGGGAGGTAATTAGTGAAGTGATGGAGTCCAGGTGAGACTCAATGGTTGTCAGAGCCAGTGATTAGTAAACCGGCAACGTCGAGTGCCGTGGAGCGGGAGTAGATGTGCAATACTGCCTACTTCCGGCGCCGACAGAGATGGCCGCCTCGCTTCGCGTTCCTAGGAAACTATGCAGTTTTTTGTTTTTTTACGTGTTATTTCTTACATTAGTACCCCAGGTCATCTTAGGTTTCATTACATACAGTCGAGAAGAACTACTGAATATAAGATCAGCATCAACTCACCATCAGTACGACCAAGAATATGTTTTTCGCGACGCGGATCCTGTGTTCTGCCTTACAAACAGGACAACGGAGTGGATCCTATGCAGCGACCCAAAAAAACGACTCCGAAAAAGAGGGAAACGAGGCGGTCTTCTGGTCAGACTCCGGAGACGGGCACAGCGCGCACCACTCCCTAGCATTCTTCTTGCCAATGTCCAGTCTCTTGACAACAAGGTTGATGAAATCCGAGCAAGGGTAGCATTCCAGAGGGACATCAGAGACTGTAACGTTCTTTGCTTCACGGAAACGTGGCTTACTGGAGAGACGCAATCCGAAGCGGTGCAGCCAACAGGTTTCTCCACGCATCGCGCAGACAGGAAAAAACATCTTTCTGGTAAAAAGAGGGGCGGGGGCGTATGCCTTATGACTAACGTGACATGGTGCGATGAAAGAAACATACAGGAACTCAAATCCTTCTGTTCACCTGATTTAGAATTCCTCACAATCAAATGTAGACCGCATTATCTACCAAGAGAATTCTCTTCGATTATAATCACAGCCGTATATATCCCCCCCCAAGCAGACACATCGATGGCTCTGAACGAACTTTATTTAACTCTCTGCAAACTGGAAACAATTTATCCGGAGGCTGCATTCATTGTAGCTGGGGATTTTAACAAGGCTAATCTGAAAACAAGACTCCCCAAATTTTATCAGCATATCGATTGCGCAACCAGGGGAGGTAAGACCTTGGACCATTGTTACTCTAACTTCCGCGACGCATATAAGGCCCTGCCCCGCCCCCCTTTCGGAAAAGCTGACCACGACTCCATTTTGTTGATCCCTGCCTACAGACAGAAACTAAAACAAGAGGCTCCCACGCTGAGGTCTGTCCAACGCTGGTCCGACCAAGCTGACTCCACACTCCAAGACTGCTTCCATCACGTGGACTGGGAGATGTTTCGTATTGCGTCAGATAACAACATTGACGAATACGCTGATTCGGTGTGCGAGTTCATTAGAACGTGCGTTGAAGATGTCGTTCCCATAGCAACGATTAAAACATTCCCTAACCAGAAACCGTGGATTGATGGCAGCATTCGTGTGAAACTGAAAGCGCGAACCACTGCTTTTAATCAGGGCAAGGTGTCTGGTAACATGACCGAATACAAACAGTGCAGCTATTCCCTCCGCAAGGCTATCAAACAAGCTAAGCGCCAGTACAGAGACAAAGTAGAATCTCAATTCAACGGCTCAGACACAAGAGGCATGTGGCAGGGTCTACAGTCAATCACGGACTACAGGAAGAAACCCAGCCCAGTCACGGACCAGGATGTCTTGCTCCCAGGCAGACTAAATAACTTTTTTGCCCGCTTTGAGGACAATACAGTGCCACTGACACGGCCTGCAACGAAAACATGCGGTCTCTCCTTCACTGCAGCCGAGGTGAGTAAGACATTTAAACGTGTTAACCCTCGCAAGGCTGCAGGCCCAGATGGCATCCCCAGCCGCGCCCTCAGAGCATGCGCAGACCAGCTGGCCGGTGTGTTTACGGACATATTCAATCAATCCCTATACCAGTCTGCTGTTCCCACATGCTTCAAGAGGGCCACCATTGTTCCTGTTCCCAAGAAAGCTAAGGTAACTGAGCTAAATGACTACCGCCCCGTAGCACTCACATCCGTCATCATGAAGTGCTTTGAGAGACTAGTCAAGGACCATATCACCTCCACCCTACCTGACACCCTAGACCCACTCCAATTTGCTTACCGCCCAAATAGGTCCACAGACGATGCAATCTCAACCACACTGCACACTGCCCTAACCCATCTGGACAAGAGGAATACCTATGTGAGAATGCTGTTCATCGACTACAGCTCGGCATTCAACACCATAGTACCCTCCAAGCTCGTCATCAAGCTCGAGACCCTGGGTCTCGACCCCGCCCTGTGCAACTGGGTACTGGACTTCCTGACGGGCCGCCCCCAGGTGGTGAGGGTAGGCAACAACATCTCCTCCCCGCTGATCCTCAACACTGGGGCCCCACAAGGTTGCGTTCTGAGCCCTCTCCTGTACTCCCTGTTCACCCACGACTGCGTGGCCACGCACGCCTCCAACTCAATCATCAAGTTTGCGGACGACACAACAGTGGTAGGCTTGATTACCAACAACGATGAGACGGCCTACAGGGAGGAGGTGAGGGCCCTCGGAGTGTGGTGTCAGGAAAACAACCTCACACTCAACGTCAACAAAACTAAGGAGATGATTGTGGACTTCAGGAAACAGCAGAGGGAACACCCCCCTATCCACATCGATGGAACAGTAGTGGAGAGGGTAGCAAGTTTTAAGTTCCTCGGCATACACATCACAGACAAACTGAATTGGTCCACTCACACAGACAGCATCGTGAAGAAGGCGCAGCAGCGCCTCTTCAACCTCAGGAGGCTGAAGAAATTCGGCTTGTCACCAAAAGCACTCACAAACTTCTACAGATGCACAATCGAGAGCATCCTGGCGGGCTGTATCACCGCCTGGTATGGCAACTGCACCGCCCTCAACCGTAAGGCTCTCCAGAGGGTAGTGAGGTCTGCACAACGCATCACCGGGGGCAAACTACCTGCCCTCCAGGACACCTACACCACCCGATGTCACAGGAAGGCCATAAAGATCATCAAGGACATCAACCACCCGAGCCACTGCCTGTTCACCCCGCTATCATCCAGAAGGCGAGGTCAGTACAGGTGCATCAAAGCTGGGACCGAGAGACTGAAAAACAGCTTCTATCTCAAGGCCATCAGACTGTTAAACAGCCACCACTAACACTGAGTGGCTGCTGCCAACACACTGACACTGACTCAACTCCAGCCACTTTAATAATGGGAATTGATGGGAAATGATGTAAATATATCACTAGCCACTTTAAACAATGCTACCTTATATAAATGTTACTTACCCTACATTATTCATCTCATACGCATACGTATATACTGTACTCTATATCATCGACGGTATCCTTATGTAATGCATGTATCACTAGCCACTTTATACTATACTATGCCACTTTGTTTACATACTCATCTCATTTGTACATACTGTACCCGATACCATCTACTGTATCTTGCCTATGCTGCTCTATACCATCACTCATTCATATATCCTTATGTACATATTCTTTATCCCCTTACACTGTGTACAAGACAGTAGTTTTGGAATTGTTAGTTAGATTACTTGTTATTACTGCATTGTCGGAACTAGAAGCACAAGCATTTCGCTACACTCGCATTAACATCTGCTAACCATGTGTATGTGACAAATAAAATTTGATTTGATTTGATTTGAATACCTTTAATGACATCACAAAATAAAACAAAATGAGTGTTCTATAGAGCACCTCTGACCATTTCCAACATTCTAAATATTGTTCCAATATTCCATTTTGAATGTGTTAGAATTTCAGCTGGAAAAAGGTCTGTTGAGACAAAGCACATTCCTTTGGTGAATTGAGAGCCCAGGTCTGGATCTTCTCCCTTGATTTACAACAGGATGTGAGTGTCAAACCCCACTAGTTCTATCCTACCCCCGCTATGGGTGAAAGGGGGTCTAATTGAAGTCAGTCATTGCAAACCTGACCCGACCTATTTGGATTTTCTTGGTCAGTCCTGACAGAACTGGATTAGGACTTGTGTGAGCAAGGGTCATACTCTGCAGATGTTGTAGAGCATAAGCCTGCAGGAGCGAGTCACTGCATTGATGTTTGCAGAGAACAGGGTGTTGTCCAGTGTCACGGCAAGGTTATGGTGGCCGACATCAAGCCGAGATATCTGCCACGCACGCAGAGATGCGTGTCGCCATCTTGGTGTCAGAGGGGGAGGGGGTAGGAGAAAAATAGTTGTGTCATCCGCATAGCAATGATAGGCGAGACAATGTGAGGATATGACAGAGTCAAGTCACTTGGTGTATAGAGAGAAGAGGAGAGCACCTAGAACCAAGCCCTGGGGGACACCAGTAGTGGTGTCTGTGGTGCAAACACAGATTCTCTCCATGTCACCTGGTAGGAGCGGCCTGCCAAGTAGGATGCGAGCCAAGAAAGTACAGAACCTGAGACACCCAGCCCTGAGAGGGTGGAGAGGAGGATCTGATGGTTCCCGGTGTCGAAGGCAGTGGATAGGTCTAGGAGGATGAGAACAGAGGAGAGAGCGTCAGCTTTGGGAGTGCGGAGAGCATCCGTAACACAGAAAAGAGCAGTCTCGTTTGAGTAACCTGCCTTAAAGCCTGACTCGTTAGGGTCAATAAGATCATTATTAGAGAGATAACCAGAGAATTGATCAGAGACAACACCCTCACGTGCTTAGGAAAGAAAAGGGATACAGGTCTGTAGTTTAAGTCAGAGGGTACGCAACCAGTGGTCAGGGATGAGTTTAGTGAGGAATGGGAGAAGGTCTCCAGAAATGGTCTGGAGAAGGGGAGGGGGTTGAGCGGGCAGGTTGCTGGGCAGCCAGACCTCATTAGTCACAGGATTTAATCTGGCGGGGAGAAAGAGGTCAAGGAATATGGTAGTTCTGTGTGAGTGGGACCAGTGGACTCAATAGACTGAGTGAATGAGGAGCGGATGTCAACCTTTTCAGTGGTTGAGAAAGTTGTCTGCAGAGAGAAAGGAGGGGGGTGGAGAAGAGAGTTTCCTAGGTTTAGAGGCAGAAGCTTGAAATTTAGAGTGATATGTGGCTTCAGCAATGGATACAGAGGAAGATAAAGTGAAAGGATGATTGGTCCTCCGGAAGTTTAGTTTTCCACAATTTTTGCTCAGCTGCCAGCAGCCCTGTTCTGTAAGCTCGCAATGAGTCACTCAGCCACGGAGAGTGGCAGAGCCAGCCGGGTGGAAAGGGGAGAGTGCGAGTCATAGGATGCAGAAAGGGAGGAGTAGGATCAAAGAGGCAAAATCAGGAGAAAGGAGGGAGGAGGATTTAGTCAAAGGGAGAGATGATAGGATAGAAGAGTAGTGGGAGAGAGAGTGAAGATTGTGACGGTGCATGACCATCTGGGTAGGGGCTGAGTGGCTAGGGTTGGATGAAAGGGAGACAGAAAAGGAAACAAAGTGATCAAAGACCTGGAAGGGTGGTTGCACTGAGATTAGTAGGCAAACAGCATCTAGTAAAGATTACATCAAGGGTATTGCCTGCCTTGTGAGTTGGAGGGGATTGAGAAAGAGGTCAAAAGAGGGAAGGAGGGGTAAGAGAGTTGGAGAGAAATTAAGCGAAGGCAGAGGTCAGGAGGTTAAAGTCACCCAGTACGAAAAGCAGTGAACCGTCGTCAGGAAATTATCTTCAAGGTATCAAGCTCATTGAGAAACTCTCCAAGGGCACCTGGTGGGCGATAAATGACAATGTTAAGCTTGAGTGTTCAAGTGACATGGAATTCAAATGAGCAGATGGACAGGTGAAAGGGGGAGAAAAGAGAATCTCCAGTTAAGAGAAATTAGTAGACCTGTACCACCTCGACAATCATCAGATGAAGAGAGCAGCAGTGTTCTCTGGGGTGATCCATGTCTCTGTCAGGGCCAAAAAGTCAAGGGGCTGAAGAGCAGCATAGGCTGAAATGAATTTGGCTTTCTTGACCTCAGATCTACAGTTCCAAACACTTCCAGAGACCCGGATTCCACATGGGTTGTGCGCACAAAATTAGAAGGGTTGCAGCCAAGGGGTGGGGACCGTCTGTAATGCCTACAGGGAGAGGAGCAAACAAGTATAGAGAACACACTCGTAGTTGCCAAAGCTACAAAAGAGCAAAATTAGATCAGAAAATAAGTAGATACTCAAGTGAGTGGTGTGGAGCCTTTCTCGATGAACTCTGCAGAACAACTTAGGAGCGCAGTCTTTGTTTCAGCGAAGGTCTTAGTTTCACAGACAAGACTGCTACTGGCATGACCGCTGCTTACAGCGGCTGTTGAGGAACCAGCTGAGACTGAAGTACTAACACTAATTGTTAATTGCCTAGCAGAGGTAAAGTGCTCCCTGTACTAATTGCTGATTGCCTATAAGAGGAAAAAACACTCACTCTCCAATACAGCCACTGATTATGAAATCAACAACAGTCCCAAGTTGCCCTTCCCCTTAATCCTGGTTGATGCGTCAACAATCATCTGCAAGTTATGAGCAGTCAGCAGTTCACACATCAAGTAGGCTACATGGAGCCTGGGAAGCAGGTTATATACTCAGAAAAGAGGTGAAACCACTCCCCCTCCAACACAGCCACTGATTACCAAACCAAAACACAAATTGCCCTGCCCCTTGATCCTGGTTGATGTGTCAAAAATAATTTGGAAGTTATGAGCAGTCAACAGTTCACACACCAAGTGGCTACTGCGATGATTGGCAACACCTAAAGTAGATGGCCCTAGCTAGCAAAAATACAGTACTAGATAACAGATAAAGACAAAAAATATACATATCACTTCTGGAGATATCAGAAGTCCTCAAACTATAGAATGACGCACACTGAGATGGCGCCTGAGAAACTGGTTATATACACTCAGAAAAGATGTGAAACCACTCCTCCTTCTCCAATACAGCCACTGATTACAAAAACAAGTCACAAATTGCCCTGCCCCTTGATCCTAGTTGATGTGTCAAAAATGATATGCAAGTTATGAGCAGTCAGCAGTTTTATACACCAAGTAGGCTACTGGGAAGACATGCAGTACTCAAACAGAAAGTACTAGTGACTCACTCATTATGGAAGTGGTCCAATGAAGCGGACGCTAAGCTACAAGATTGCTTCGCTAGCACAGACTTGAATATTGTTCAGGGGTTTATCAGAAGGGAAAAAAGCCATGGGTTACAGGTAGTATCCACACCGGTCTAAAGGCTAGAGTTACCGCATTTAAGGAACGGGATACGGACATGGACGCATACAAGAAAGCCCGCTACGATCTCCGACAGGCCATCAAACATGATAAATGTCAATATACTGTAGGACTAATATTGAATCCTACTGAACGGGCTCCAACGCTCATCGGATGTCACAGAGTTTGCAAACTATTACGGATTACAAAGGTGTTAGCAGTTGATGTTACTCTTCAATAACACAGACCCCAGAGCAGATCAAGGGGAGAAAAATAGGTTTATTCAAAGAGGACAAATCATGGATGTTATGCTGAGAGGTACTCACACCTGAGAGGTGTTCACTCAAAGAGACAGGATGTAGTTTTACAACCCAACCCTAGCCTGTGGTTGACCAATTAGAATGCCTTGCAATAAAACTGGGCCAATGGCCAAATAACAAGTATCATGTTTTAGGCTCAATGCCTAGACAAATTCCTCCCATGTCTCTGACCCATTGATCATTAATTCCCTATTACAGAAAAAACACTATTTTCGTTGATCGTTACTTCCCTCTTGACCGTTAGTCCTCTGCGTTGTGTATTATCTTAAAATATTCTTACAAAAGGAGACCCAGTGACACAAACCTCCCAGATGAGCTGAACCCCTTCTATGCTCACATCGAGGCAAACAACACTGAACAAGGCATGAGACCCCTGCTGTCCCGGACGACTGTGTGATCATGCGCAGACCGGCTGGCAAGTGTCTTCACTGACATTTTCAACATCTCCTTGTTTCAGTCTGTAATCCCAACATGTTTCAAGCAGACCACCATTGCCCATGTTCCTAAGAACTCAACGGTAACCTGCCTAAACGACTATAATCCTGTAGCATTCACACCTGTAACCATAAAATGCATCGAAGGCTGGTCATGGCACACATCGATACTATCATCCCAGACACACTGTTCCCAATGCAATTTGCATACA
Source organism: Oncorhynchus clarkii lewisi (assembly GCF_045791955.1). Lineage (NCBI taxonomy): Eukaryota > Metazoa > Chordata > Actinopteri > Salmoniformes > Salmonidae > Oncorhynchus > Oncorhynchus clarkii. The sequence goes on along the minus strand of NC_092149.1, from coordinate 61,102,794 downwards.
GCCCCAACAGATCCACTACGACGCAATCTCTATTGCACTCCACACTGCTCTCTCCCACCAGGACAAAAGGAATGTGAAGATTCTGTTAATTGACAACAGCTCAAAGTTCAACACTATAGTCCCCACCAGATGAATCACCAAGCTCGAGACAATGGGACTGAACAACTCCATCTGCAACTTGATCCTGGACATTCTGACAGGCCACCCACAGGTAGTGAGGGTACGTAACATCAGCTAAGCTGAGCCTCAACACCGGGGCCCCTAAGTTGTGTGTGCTTAGTGCCTTCCTGTACTGCCTGTTCACCCATGACTGTGTGGCCACACACAACTCCAACACCATCAACAAGTTTGTGGACGACACGATGGTGTTAGGCCTTATCACCGACAACGATGAGACCTGGCAGTGTGGTGCCAGGACAACAATCTTTCCATCAATGTAAGCAAGACAGAGGACCTGATCATGGACAACAGGGAACGCAGCGTGGCGAGCACACCCCCATCCACATCGACAGAGCTGTACTGGAGCAGGTTGAAAGTTTCAAGTTCCTCTGTGTCCACATCCCCAAGGACTTAACATGATCGTCTCATACCAGCACAGGTGTGAAGAAGTCACGACAGCACCTCTTACCCCTCAGGTTGAAAATAAGTTTTACAGCTGCACCATTGAGAGCATGTTGACTGGCTGCATAACCACTTGCTATGGGAACTTGATACGAGAATTATGTTTTCAATGTTCATAAACCAACTCAACTAAACTACTCAGTCTGCTAATCAGGATTTGAAAGATACTGAATGAAATGAAACAGACGTAGGCCCGGCTAAAATAGTCAAAAAGGTTTATTCACGAAAGCGCTGGTCTGTTGTTCAAAACCATTCATTTTATACTGGCTTCTTACGCCCACTTATGCACATATTCACACAAACATATGCACACATATTCACACTAACATTAGCACACAATGTCCTGCTACCCAGCCGACAAAGATTAGGGGAATCCGTGAGACTTTCTCCCCATCCTCCCATACCTCAAGATAGGGAGACCCTGGGAAGTACTCAGTGGCCCCAGCCAAGGTCGGCACTGAATCTTGCTCAGGCAGTCTGTTTTTAAGATACTATAATAGACATAAACTACACACACAGATATATAATTCTACTGACTAAAACCACACACATCATTAGAATAATCTCATGATTCTAATCAATTTCATACAATCATATTCTAATCTTTCATATGAACATACAAATCCCATTATCAGAACTGCACCGCCATCGATCGCAAGGTGCTACAGAGGGTGGTGCAGACGGGGCCGATCCCCCTTGTCGGACCTCTATACCAGGCGGTGTCAGAGGAAGACCTGGAAAATTGTCAAAGACCCCAGCCATCCAAGCCATAGACTGTTCAAGGTGCTACCGCACGGCAAGCATTACTGAAGCACCAGGTCTGGGACCATAAGCCACCTGAACAGCTTCTACCCCAAAGCCATAAGACTGCTGAACAGTTAATCAAATGGCTACCCGGACTATTGCATTGATCCCTTTTGCAATGACTCTCTTACACTGACTATGCAAACTCACAGGACTATACAAACACACAATCACACATATTCCCCTCACACTCCAACACACTCTTACACACTCACCCACTTACACACACACACATATACACACACACACACACACACACACACACACACACACACACACACACACACACACACACACACACACACACACAGATGCATATTGATGCCACACACACACCATTTCACACTGTCCACATACGCTGCTGACACTCTATTTATTACAGTGCCTTCCCTTTTTCCTTATTTTGTTGTATTACAGCCTGAATTTTGAATGGAATAAATTGAGATTTTGTGTCACTGATCTACACACAATACCCCATAATGGCAAAGTGGAATTTTGTTTGTAGAAAAATTGTTAAATAAAAAATGTAAAGCTGAAATATCTTCAGTCAATAAGTATTCAACCCCTTTGTTATGGCAAGACTAAATAAGGAGTATAAATGTGCTTAACAAATCGCATAATAAGTTGGATGGACTCATTCCGTGTTCAATAATAGTGGTTAACATGATTTTGGAATAACTACCCCATCTATGTACCCCACATGTACAATTATCTGTAAGGTCCCTCGTTGTAATACTGAATTTCAAGCACATTTTCAACCACAAAGACATGAACATTTTCAATGCTTCCCAAAGAAGGACACCGATGGGGAGATGTGTAAAAATAAAAAAGCGGACCCTGAATATCCCTATGAGCATGGTGAAGTTATTAATTAGGCTGGTGGTGTATCAATACACCCAGTCACTACAAAGATACAGGCGTTCTTCCTAACTCAGTTGCCGGAGAGGAAGGAAACTGCTCAGGGATTACAGTGTCACGTTCTGACTTTTATTTTCCTTTGTTTTGTCTTTATTTAGTATGGTCAGGGCGTGAGTTGGGGTGGGCAGTCTATGTTTTGTGTTTCTATTTCTGTGTTCAGCCTAGTATGGTTCTCAATCAGAGGCAGGTGTCCTTAGTTGTCTCTGATTGAGAATCATACTTAGGTAGCCTGGGTTTCACTGTTGGTTTGTGGGTGTTTGTTTCCGTGTCTGTGTTTTTCACCACATGGTACTGTTTCGGTTTTATTATTTCACGTATTCGTTTATTGTTTTTGTATTTCATAGTGTTCAGTGCTTTTGTTATTAAAATTGTCATGAACACTTACCCACGCCGCATCTTGGTCCGATCCTTACTCCTCTTCAGACGAAGAGGAGGAAATCCGCCGTTACATACAGTATTTAATGGTTGTTGTATGAGAACTGAGGATGGTTAAACAACATTGCAGTTACTCCACAATACTAACCCAATGACAGAGTGAAAAGAAAGCCTGTACAGAATAAAAATATATGGAAAAGGAATTACATTCTTGTTCTGAATACAAAGCATTAATTTTGGGGCAAATCCAACACAACACAACACATCACTGAGTACCACTCTTAATATTTTCAAGCGTGGTGGTGGCTGCATAATGTTATGGGTATGCTTGTCATTGGCAAGGATTAGAGAGTTTTCTGGGTTAAAAATAAATTAAATACAGCTGTAAGCACAGGCAAAATCTTAGAGGAAAACCTTTCAATCTGCCTGCCATCTGACACTGGGAGACAAATTCACCTTTCAGCAGGACAATAACCTAAGGCACCAGGCCAAATCTACACTGGAGTTGCTTACCAAGACAACATTGAATGTTCCTGAGTGTTCGAGTTACAGTTTTGAGTTAAATCGGCTTGAAACTCTATGGCAAGACTTGAAAATGCCTGTCTAGCAATGATCAACAATCAACTTCACAGAGCTTGAAGAATTTAAAAATAATAATAATAGGCAAATATTGTACAATCCAGTTGTGAAAAGCTCTTAGAGACTTACAGTTCCCAGAAGTACTCACAGCTGTAATTGCCGCGATTCTATAAAGTATTGACTCAGGGTGTGAATAGTTATGTAAATGAGACATTTCTAAAAACGTGTTTTCACTTTGTCATTATGGGGTATTGTGTGCAGATGAGTGAGAGAAAAAAGTATATTCAATCCATTTTGAATTCAGGCTGTAACAGTCAACGGGTATGAAAGCTTTCTGAAGGCACAGTATTGATCCTAATTGCCTAGTCACTTGTACCCCTACCTACTTGTACATCAGTGGAAGCTCCTCAGGGGAGGAAGGGGAGGACCATCCTACTCAGTGAATTTCAGAAAAAAAAACAGTGAAACATTAAAATAAAAAATTATTGATTAAAACACACGGTCTACAGTAGCCTCAACAGCACTCTGTAGGGTAACACCATGGTAGCACCAGCTAGTTTCTGTCCTCCTCTGGGTACATTGACTTCACAAATGTATTGCCACCAGGGCCCGCCGGTGTAACTGCTAAACTGCTTGCTGGCTGACTGTACACTGTACTACAGGATTGTAGGGAGTTTACTAACGCGTTAGTTCTATTAGCTATGTTGACCAACGTTAGCTAATACAGTGACAATGTAGGCTGTGTAGCGGTTAGCGGTTATGATATGAAGGTTTGACTTGGAAAGGTTTTTTCGCCTGGTAACAGACAGCTGATGTGTTGTGCACTGAAGTCCACAAGCGTAAGGAAAGGGTGAGAGGAGGAGAGCGCATAGATACGAGAAGGAATATGTCATGCAAAGATCATGTGCTGTTTGTATGTGGTTGCTATGAAAGTGGGCTGTGTTTGCGTGTGATTAGGGGTGTATTCATTCCGCCGATTCTGTTGAAAAACGTTTCTTAAACGGGGATAAACATACCTGAATTTGTCCAATAGAAACTCTTGTTTGTAACTGTTGGACTAATAATTACACCCTAAATCAGCTAGATGTACTGTAGGCAAGAGTGTGCAAGGCAGTATTGAATGTGTCACTGTCTGTCACCTTGATTACTCACAACCTGTATGCACCTACGTTGTAAACTTTAATTCATAGGCTAGGTTGTAGTAACCTTATGCTGTGTATAGGGAAAATCAGAGTATCGTGTAGTAGCCTTAACCTATCGATGTCACATTGAGCTGGGGGAATGGAATGAATGACAGTCATCCAGTATGCTGTAATAGAAATAAGGCCATGCTCATGAAAAAAATATATTGTCCTCCCTCATCTTAAACGTCAACGACCGCCACTGATGTAAATATTACCTCAACTACCTTGTACACCTGCACATTGACTCGGTACCAGTACTCCTTGTATATAGCCTAGTTATTTAGTGTGTTACTATTTTCTACTTTATTTGCCATTTTCTTACTTTTTAAGTCTGCATTGTAGGGAAAGGGCTCGCAATTAAGCATTTCAAAGGAAAGTCTATACCTATTGTATTTGGAGAATGTGACAAATAAAACTGTATTTGAATCGAAGAACAAAATGGTGAGCTAAATCATGTCTGTCTGTGTGTGTGTGTGTGTGTGTTCAGATTGATTAATCTGAACTGAAATGTGTGTGTTTGGGGGGGGGGGGGGGGGGGGGGGGGGTTCTACTGAGTTATATGGATTTTTTAAGATCGTCATACCAAGGATAATTTAGCTATTTGATTTGGAATTTTAAGACCCCTTTAAGTGTCAACAAAAATATGTAAAAAATATTTGATGAAAACAAACATGTGGCCTGCTATTAGCCCATACAAACTCATTGAATAACAGATTCACTACATGGAACAACAGATAGTCCCCCCAAAAAATCTAAAGGAAGATTGTTCTGAAGTATCTGTCCTATATCTGAGAGATATAAGAAAGATAAGGAAACTTTAAGGAAACACCTTATTTTTGGCACTAAACAGACTCCATATACTGGTACCGGGGGACCTTCAGGCGAGTCTTGTGAGGCCAGTGGGGGTCATAGAGTCTCATCTTTCCATAGAGGGGTCATAATAGTTTTTAGGCCGAACTGTTCGGACGCTACAGACAATTTTGTGAGAAGACTGATTTTCGGAATGTCTCATGGTCTGACAAACACCACTTTAGCTCTGTCACCTTTCACTACAGATGCGGAAGAGTGACATACGTAGGGGATGTGGTTATTTCAGACACATCCAATGCAAAAAACAGATATCTGTAGCTTAAACTGACAGGGTTGTATTGGGATTTCTTTATTGAGGTAATTAGATTTCCAGTGGGCCCGGACATCGACAGTAGGGGGTGTAAACCCTTTACAGACCCTTACCTAAGTGTTACCTAAATTACTAGTTATTTTTTGGTGTTACTTAAAGTGATGCCAGAAAGGTATGGTATAATTTCAGCCAGTAGCACACACGAGTCAAAACGTATCCCTGAAAATAGGGAACATCATCATCCATTACTTGAATTTTTGGGTGATGCAATATGTATATGTTAACAATTACAAAATTGTAAAATATAAGTAAGTGCTTAAGATCCCATTCAATCTCCTTAAAAGAGGAATTAAAAAATGTAAAGATTATTTATTTATTTGAAGTATATTTTTTAAATACACAATGCTATTTAAAGTTGTAACCATTTCTCTAGTATCATTGTTATGAACCACAAAGGTTAGTTAAGTAACTACTCACAATTGATTATGTATTCACTGGTTAGGAATGTCTGTCTACGTTAAGTCAGCACTCTGAACAAAAGATGAGTAATAATACATAGTTTAACCTAAAAGATGTTCACTCTTTAATCCATATATGTGATTTCCTCTACTATAACATTGAGTCATTATACCAACATTTAAAAAATACATCTTTCAAACCTTTTCAAAAAAGTATTGCACAATGCATGGAGAACCTTCCATTTCAAGGCTGTTACTAACTGTTGTAAACTCTCAAACGGTTTTGTTACTTTGTTTGAGAAACAGTCGATTTCGAAATAGCCTTTCTAAAGACTGAGGGATCCAGTCCCTGAAATTGTGGACGTAAACTCAGTAGCCTCAGTAGGCCTCTAGAGCATGATGCTGATTCAGCGGTTTGAACAATGGAGCTAGGGATTCTTTAGGTTTGGTCAGGTATAAAAGAAAGGGTTAAACCAGGTAGAAAGTCAGTTCAGGAGCAGCAACCAGCAGCACAGTGAGCAAATATGTCCAACACCAGCATGAACATGGGCAGGGTAAGCACTGGCAAGATTTCTTAGAATAATTCTTACTTTTTTTTGTATAACAATCCATTTTCATAGATTGTTATACAAAAGGGCTCTTGTGCTCTAGCACCCCAAACTACAACATGATCATTTTACTTATCCCAATAACCTGGTTACCAGTGGGACTAAATAGCGCTGCAAATTCCTCTAAAATGTTTGTTTCATACAATTGTTTAATTCATAGAAGTGATTCCCTTTTATTTTCAGGCCACCTTCTATGAGGACAGGAACTTCCAGGGTCGCTCTTATGAGTGCAGCTCCGACTGCCCTGACATGTCCTCCTACATGAGCAGGTGCCAATCCTGCAGGGTTCAGAGCGGCTGCTTCATGGTGTACGAGCGCCCCAACTATATGGGAAACCAGTACTTCATGAGGAGGGGAGAGTACTCAGACTACCAGAGTATGATGGGAATGAGCGATGGTATCAGGTCCTGCCGCATGATCCCCATGGTAGGTTGAAAATATGTAATCTTAAAATAGACTGATCTTGTCATTGAAAATACAATTCTCATATTACAAATGTTTATATGTAATGTATCTGATCAATGATACCTGTTCTTTCCCACTAACAGCACCGTGGAAACTTCAGGATGAGGATCTACGAGAGGGAGAACTTCGGAGGTCAGATGCACGAGATGATGGACGACTGTGACTCCATCCAGGAGCGTTACCGCATGTCTGACTGCCAGTCCTGCAACGTGATGGACGGCCATTGGCTGATGTACGAGCAGCCCCACTTCAGAGGCAGGCAGATGTACATGAGGCCTGGAGAGTACAGGAACTTCAGGGATATGGGCATGGGAATGGGAGGCATGAGCGGTGGCATGAGGTTCATGAGCATGAGGCGTATCATGGATAACATGACTATGTAATTTTCTCAAAGGTTGTACGGAAATGGTTGATTAAATTTATTTCAACATTTTAAAACTGCTACATTTTCTTATTTTTGTGATTGTTTTACTCCGAGCTCTCCATGTTAAAACATTTCATTATTTCACTCTCCTACATCTTTAACATTTCAAATTTCTGTGTAGATATCTGTTAGTTCACAATATATGTATGCTGATGTAAAATAATATCCCGTGATATTTAAAATCTTTAATTTAGAAAATATTACTTGATCCTGACATATTATTTTGCAATGCACAATTTTAATGATTTTCAAATAAACTCACTTAAAAAATGTAAAAAGATAACAAAGTTATCTAAAATAATAATTATAGGGTTGGCGGAAGGTTAGCAACAATTAATTTGCATTTGTTACAAATCTCATATCTATAAAACCACGGTCAAGGAGTAATTAGACATGCAGCAAACAAGTATAAACGTTGTACTAGGTAACAATGTGTACCTGAATAATTACCTAAATACATATGTATTAATGCCAATACAAGTGTACATTGTTAAGCAAACTCATTCATTTACTATTGTATGTTATAATAATCTAAATTCAAAAAAGCACTCTCACATCTGAGCTGTCTTTGTTGCAGGTGCATGGTAACAGTTGAATAAGATGAGAAAAAATAAGAAACCCGCACACTGTTATTGCTAGTATCGCTGCTCTTTATTAAGCTTTAGGTATCGGCCTCAAGGCCTTCGTCAGAGCTTTTGTGTGTGTTCACAACCTGTACCACTATGAAGACACTACTTTACCCACATACGTTCAATGTATCAAATGGGGTTGTTGTCGATGGATAATAAGCAAGTGTTACCAAATATAAAAATGTGCATTTCATTTACTTAACCAGGTAGGCCAGTTGAGAACAAGTTCTCATTTACAACTGCGACCTGGCCAAGATAAAGCAAAGCAGTGCAACAAAACTGTCACGACTTCCGCCGAAGTCGGTCCCTCTCCTTGTTCGGGCGGCGTTCGGCGGTAAACATCACCGGTCTTCTAGCCATCGCCGCTCCACCTTTCATTTTCCATTTGTTTTGTCTTGTTTTCCCGCACACCTGGTTCACATTCCCTCATCAGACTAAATGTATATTACCCTCTGTTTCCCCCATGTCTGTGTGTGGAATTGTTCTTTGTGTAGTGTGTTACACTACAGGCTGGCTTGCGCTAGGTTTGTTTCAAACCTAGGTTTGTTTGTTTTGTTCATGTTACCGTGGTTGTGCTTTGTGCTGCCTCGCCTGTGCCTTTGGGCCAGGGTGTATATTAAAGTTCTCCTGTTATCACCCATCTCTGCTCTCCTGTGCCTGACTTCCCGGCAACCAGTCACTCACCCCGTTACAAAAACCAGCAAAACAGAGTTACACATGGGATGAACAAACGTGCAGTCAATAACACAGTAGAAAATCTGTATACAGTGTGTGCAAATGTAGTAGGGAGGTAAGGCAGTAAATAGGCCTCAGTGGTGAAGTAATTACAATTTAGAAATTAACACTGGAGTGATAGATGTGCAGATGAGGATGTGCAAGTAGAAATACTGGTGTAAAAAAACAAAAAACAAATATGGGGATGAGGCTTCTGATGTTAACATGCATGAACCCAAGGCATTTCCCGTTAAAGAAGTCAACAAATGAGAGCGCCTGAGGACACACAGGGCCTGGGTTAACCTCTACATCACCCGAGGAACAGAGGAGGAGTAGGATAAAGGTACAGCTAAAGGCTATAAGAACTGGTTGTCTAGTGCGTTCAGAACAGAGAGTAAAAGGAGCAGATCTCTGGCGTGATAGGATAGATTCAGGGCATAATGCACAGACAAGGGCATGGAAGGGTGCGAGTACAGTGGAGGTAAACCTAGGCATTGAGTGGCGATGAGAGAGGCTGCATCTCTGGACTCACCAGTTAAGCTAGGTGCGGTCTCGGCATGTGTGGGGGATAGGGCAAGGGAGCTAACCGAGGCATGTAGAGCAGGACTAGGGGCTCCGCAGTAAAACAAAACAATGAGAGCTAACCTAAACAACAGTATATACAAGACATATTGACATTAGAGGGAGGCATAAAGCAATCAGAAGTTTTGATTGGGAGGGCTAAGACAACAACGGGTAAACAGCTACGACAACAATAACGGGTAAATGGCGATGAATGGGCAGAGGGTCAGTTAGCTACACACCTGAGTTTCAGGCTGGGGCCGACAGATAAACCAAATTAAGTACCTTGTTAATGAACCGTCCAGTAGGCATCAGCTGTGTAGCCGAGTGATCATAGGGTCCAATAAGCAGCAATGGACGAAACAGGGAGCCGCTCGGCAGTCGTCACTACGCTAGGCAAGCATGAGACACAGCGCTCAGAGAGTTAGCGGGCCGGAGCTTGTAGCTGGGTCCTCACTGACATCCACGACGCAGAGGCCGGTTGAGAGCACATCGGCCCAAAATACGTCAGCAGACCAGTCGTGATGGATCGGGCTCCGTGTCAACAAAGGGTCCAGGCCAATTGGCAAGAGAGGTATTGTAGTTGGTGTACTTTGTTTGCTAGCCGGGGGAATGGGCCTAGCTTGAGGCTAACTGGTGCTTCTGGACAAGGGCGTTAGCCACGATAGCCACTCAATAGCAGCTAGCTGCGATGATCCGGTGTAATGGTCCAGAGCTTGCGGCAGAAATCCAGTGATGTAGTGGGGTAAAAAGCAGTCCGATATGCTCAGGGCTGATATCGCGCTGTGCAGACTGGCAGATACTATCCGGGCTATCTGTGCTAAAGCGGCTGGTGTCTGTGCTAAAGGTAAAGACTGCTAGCAGTGGCTAACAATGACTAAATAGCTAGTAGCTAATTAGCTGGCTAGCTTCTGACTATAATTACTATAATTACATTGACGACATCGTCCCCACAGTGACTGTACGTATTTAACCAAACGTAATGGTTTACAGGCAGGCTACCGCTTTCAAGGAAAGGGACATGGACGCTTACAAGAAAGCCCGCTACTACCTCCAACAAGCCATCAAACATGAAAAAGGTCAATATAGGACTAAGATAGAATACTACTAGACCTGCAAACTGTGGCAGGGTTTGCAGACTATTATGGATTACAAAGGGAAACCGAGCCATGAGTTGCCCAAACCTCTCAGACGAGCTGAATGCCTTCTATGCTTGCTTCAAGGCAAACAACACTGAGGCAGGAATGAGAGCCCCTGCTGTCCCTGACGACTGTGTGATCTCTCTCTCTGTGGCCGATGCGAGTAAGACTTTAGAACAGGTTAACACTCGCAAGGCCGCAGGGCCAGACTGAATACCAGGGCGTGTTCTCAGAGCATACGCAGACCAGCTGGCAAGTTTCTTCACAGACATTTTCAACATCTCCTTGTCCCTGTCTGTAATCCCAACATTTTTCATTTGCAACCATGAAATGCTTTGAAAGTCTGGTCATGGCACAGATCACACTATCATCCCAGACACCTTTCCCTCTTGTCCTCTGTGTTCACCCACAAATATTTGAACATGCACAGCTCCATAATATTATTGTTGATTTTTTTAATGAAGAATTAAAAAAAACTATGAACTGTTTCTGATTTTCCAATTATCCTTGTATTAGTTCTTGCTAAGTAAATAACAGCATTTCCACATTCTCCTCTATGTATTTTGAATTACATCTGTGAAATCAGGTTTCAAAACCAGCCTTCTAATGTTATCTAGCTAGTTTTAGAGTGAAGACATTGTCCGTGTTAGAGAGGATCAAAACCTTAATGTATCATTGGTAAATTGTGACTGACTGACTGACTGATCTACAAATAATAATGAGTCGTCATTTATGATGCAGGGTTCTTTGCAGATCAGTCAGTTGGCAGTCACCTGCACTGGTGGCTACTATGTCAAACAAGCCTAGTGGCCGGGGACTTCAATGCAGGGAAACTTAAATCCGTTTTACCTAATTTCTATCAGCATGTTAAATGTGCAACCAGAGGGGAAGAAAACTCTAGACCACCTTTACTCCACACACAGAGACATGTACAAAGCTCTCCCTCGCCTTCCATTTGGCAAATCTGACCATAATTCTATCCTCCTGATTCCTGCTTAAAAGCAAAAATTAAAGCAGGAAGCACCAGAAGCAATGGATTACAGGCAACATTCGCACTGAGCTAAAGGGTAGAGCTGCCACTTTCAAGGAGCCGGACAAATCCCGCCATGTCCTCTGACAAACCATCTAATAGGCAAGTGTCAAAATAGGACTAAGATTGAATCGTACTACACCGGCTCCGACGCACGTTGGATGTGGCAGAGCTTGCAAACCATTACAGACTACAAAGGGAAGCACAGCCACGAGCTGCCCAGTGACACGAGCCTATCAGATGAGCTAAATTACTCTATTCTCGTTTCGAGGCAAGTAACACTGAAACATGCATGAGAGGATCAGCTGTTCCGGACAACTGTGTGATCACGCTCTCCATAGCCAATGTGAGTAAGACCTTTAAACTGTCAACATTCACAAGTCCGAGGGGCCAGACAGATTACCAGGACGTGTACTCTGAGCATGCGCTGACCAACTGGCAAGTGTCTTCACTGACATGTTCAACCTCTCCCTGTCTGAGTCTGTAATACCAACATGTTTCAAGCAGACACCATAGTCCCTGCACCAAAGAACACTAAGGTAACCTGCCTAAATGACTACCGACCCGTAGCACTCACGTCTGGATCCATGAAGTCCTTCGAAAGGTCATGGCTCACATCAACACCATTATCCCAGAAACCCTAGACCCACTCCAATTTGCATACCGCCAAACAGATCTACAGATCTGCCCTTTCCCACCTGGACAAAAGGAACACCTATGTGAGAATGCTGTTAATTGACTACTGCTCAGCGTTCAACACCATAGTGCCCACAAAGCTCATCACTAAGCTAAGGACCTTGGGATAAAACACCTCCCACTGCAACTGGATCCTGTACACATCCGCCACGCTGATCCTTAACACGGGGGCCCCTCAGGGGTGCATGCTCAGTCCCCTCCTGTACTCCCTGTTCACTCATGACCACATGGCCAGGCACAACTCCAACGCCATCATCAAGTTTGCCGATGACACAACAGTGGTAGGCCTGATCACCGACAACGATGAGACAGCCTATAGGTAGGCGCTCAGAGACCTGGCCGTGTGGTGCCAGGACAACAACATCTCCCTCAATGTGATCAAGACAAAGGAGATGATTGTGGACTACAGGAAAAGGAGGCCAGAGCACGTCCCCATTCTCATCGATGGGGATGTAGTGGAACAGGTTGAGAGCTTCAAGTTCCTTGGTGTCCACATCACCAACAAACAATCATGGTCCAAAAACACTAAGACAGTCGTGAAGTGGGCACGACAAAGCCTATTCCCCCTCAGGAGACTGAAAAGATTTGGCATGGCTCCTCAGATCCTCAAAAGGTTCTACAGCTGCACCATCTAGAGCAGATATTCCCAAACTGGGGTACAATGTTGTCGGGGGTACGCTAAATAAAAATGTAATTCACATTTATATAAAAAAATATATACATTAGTAAGGCCCATAGAGACACATACCAGCTCTACTGGTAGTACTGCTACTACCAGCAGTACTACACCTGCACCTGTTGATGACACAAGTCCAATGCCAGCACCAGTTATTCTACATTTGTTGTTAGCCAGCTAGCATGGACACTGAAAGTTGTGAATCTGATGCAGCCAAACAGCTACTGCTCACTTACCCGGGAAAGCACAGTACAACAGACAGGGACGTTCGACCATCGAAGAGGCACAAATAGGATGAAAACTGCATTGATTTGTGGTTCAATTATATTGGGAGTAGTGCCTTTCCTCAGCCACAGTGGGTGTGTATGTGCAATATACACACAGTATGTGCAACAGTGCAAAAGTACTATCTCACAACTCGATGAACCCTTCACTCTTGCACAGACATTTAGAAACAAAACATGCCAATTTGAAAAATAAGCCACAGGAGTTTTTTTGAGCGAGAATTAAGACAACTGTTAGGAAAATTATGATTAAATGACTGAACAAATAGTCTTATTTTAAATGAAACTGTAACTAAGTAAACGTATACTCTGTTTTATTATATCTTATTAACAATATGAGTTCATAAGAAGGGATTGTGTGACATTGACAAGGAGTAATTAAAGTTAATGAACACCATTCCAACTAGGAAGAAAGGAATGGTTTGTGGATTAAGTAAACAGATAAGGTAGTTAACCTATGGTTGAACCGACGAAACTGAGCTCTGGGGTGTTTTAGATAAGGCTGTGAGTGCATTCCTAGGTTTTCTGTTAATTAGAACTGTCAGCTAAGTGGTGATCGATAATGGTGAGGAGTCAAAAGTTAATTCAGCTGTGTTGTGTGTCCTGTGTATGTGCTAGTGGGTCAGAATGAACTCAGAATGAACTTTTAAAGTTCCCTTTGTCTCGGTCGGGAGGAGGGGATTCATTCTAGAAGCAATGAAATTACGTCATGTTATTGTATTTAAACTGTTGCTCGTAGTAACGTGGCAGCGCGCTCGGAGAATAAATTCTGTTACCTATTATTGATAAGACTGGTCTCCGTCTATTTTATGCAAACAAGAATCTTACAAATTCTCATAAAATAGATTAAGGGAATTAAATTAATGAAAACACATTGGTATAATTAAATTACAGTAACAACAACAACTTTCGAGTAGTAAGACATGTATAAAAGCAACAGATACCATTAATAAGAAGGGTCTAGAAGCGTCTTATATGGTGAGCTACCGAGTGACTTGAACAAACAAGCCCCATACTATTGTGGAGGACTTAATTCTCCCTGTTGGCGAGGATATGGCTGGTACAATACTGGGGGAAAAGGCCCAAAAAAGTATATAGACAATGTCTTCATCCGACAACACTGTTTCACGAAATATCAGTGACATTGCAGGACATGTTTTGAAACAATTACTGCTTTGCAAGCCAGTGAATTATATGAGTTACCCAGCAGCATCCACCGAGAGGCTCTTGCTGCCAAGGGAATGCCTGACAGCTTGAAAGATGTTTTCGCCACTACAGTGAAAATGGTTAACTTAGTTAAAGCATGGCCCCTGAACTCTCGTGTTATTTCTGCACTATGCAATGATATGGGCAGCGACCATGTAATGCTTTTACAATATACAGAAGTGTGCTGGTTATCAAGGGGCAAAGTATTGACACGTTTTTTTTTTATTGAGAGACGAGCTTAAAGTTTTCTTTACTGCCCATAATTTTCACTTGTCTGACCACTTGCATGATGACGAGTTTCTCACACGACTGGCCTATCTGGATGATGTTTTTTCTCACCTGAATGATCTGAATCTAGGATTACTGGAACTCTCCACAACTACATTCAATGTGCGGGACAAAATTGAGGCTATGATTAAGAAGTTGGAGCTCTTCTCTGTCTGCATTAACAAGAACAACACACAGGTCTTTCCATCATTGAATGATTTTTTGTGTGCAAAGGAACTCAAGCTTACGGACAATGTCAAATGTGATATAGCGAAGCACCTGAGTGAGTTGGGTGCGCAATTACGCAGATACTTTCCCGAAAAAATATGACACAAACAACTGGATTCATTATCCCTTTCATGCCCTGCCTCCAGTCCACTTACCAATATCTGAACAAGAGAGCCTTGTCGAAATTGTAACAAGCGGTTCTGTGAAAATGTAATTTAATCAGAAGCCACTGCCATATTTCTGGACTGGGCTGTGCTCAGAGTATCCTGCCTTGGCAAATCGAGCTGTTAAGACACTGATGCCCTTTTCAACCACGTATCTATGTGAGAATATATTCTCGGACCTCAGTAGCATGAAAAGTAAATACATGCACAGACTGTGTGTGGAAAATGATTTAAGACTGAGACTCTCTCCAATACAACCCAACATTGCAGAGCTATGTGCATCCTTCAAGCACACCCTTTTCATTAACCTGTGGTGAGTTATTTACAAATTTCGATTAACAAGTAAGGTTTTTAATGTAAGATGGTTAAATAAAGAGCAAAGTTATTGATTATTATTATATTATTACTTGTGCCCTGGTCCTATAAGAGCTCTTTGTCACTTCCCACGAGCCGGGTTGTGACAAAAACTTACACTCATTCTTATGTTTAATAAATGTATCGTATAGTGTGTGTGTGGCAGGCTTACAATGATGGCAAAAACTACATTTGAGAGTGCGCTGACCCTGATGCTAGAGATGGTACGCAGCTGGAGGTTGAATGTTTGAAGGGGTACAGAACTATAAAAAGTTTGGGAACCACTGATCGAGAGCATCCTGACTGTTTGCATCACTGCTTGGTATGGCAACTGCTCGACCTCCGACCACAAGGCACTACAGAGGGTAGGACGTACGGCCCAGTACATCGCTGGGGCCAGGCTTCCTGCAATTCAGGACCTCTATACCAGGCGGTGTCAGAGGAAGGCCCTAAAAATTGTCAAAGACTCCAGCCACCCTAGTCATAGACTGTTCTCTATGCTACCGCACGGCAAGTGGTACCGGAGTGCCAAGTCTAGGTCCAAAAGGCTTCTTAACAGCTTCTACCCCAAAGCCATAAGTCTCCTGAACAGCTAATCAAAGGGCTACCCAGACTATTTGCATTGATCCCTCCCCCTTTTACACTGCTGTTACTCCCAGTTTATTATCTATGCATAGTCACTTTAACTCTACCTACATATACATATTACCTCAATTACCTCGACTAACCTGTGCCCCCACACATTGACTCTGTACCGGTACCCCCTGTATATAGCCTCGCTTTTGTAATTTTACTGCTGCTGTTTAATTATTTCTTAGTTTTATTTTCTATTTTTTTACATATCTATGTTTTACTTAACTCAAATTTTTCTTAAAACTGCATGTAAGGTGTATTCGGCGCAGGTGACAAATAACATTTGATTTGATTTGAGGTGCATCTTGTTTCCATTGATCGTCCTTGAGATGTTTCTACAACTTGATTGGAGTCCACCTGTGGTAAATTAAATTGATTGGACATGATTTGGAAAGGCACACACCTGTCTATATAAGGAATTGTCCGTAGAGCTCCGAGACAGGATTGTGTCAAAGCACAGATCTGGGGAAGGGTACCGAAAAATGTCTGCAGCATTGAAGGTCCCCAAGAACACAGTGGCCTCCATCATTCTAAAATGGAATAAGTTTGGAACCACCAAGACTCTTCCTAGAGCTGGCTGCCCAGCCAAACTAAGCAATCAGGGGAGAAGGGTCTTGGTCAGGGAGGTGACCAAGAACCTGATGATCACTCTGCCAGAGCTCCAGAGTTCCTCTGTGGAGATGGGAGAACCTTCCAGAAAAACAACCATCCCTGCAGCACTCCACTATTCAGGCCTTTGTGGTAGAGTGGCGAGAAGGAAGCCACTCCTCAGTAAAATGCGCAAGACAGCCCGCTTGGAGTTGGCCAATAAGGCACCTAAGGACTCTCAGACCATGAGAAACAAGATTCTCTAGTCTGATGAAATGTATATATAAATTTACATACAAAAAAACAGTTTTTGCTTTGTCATTATGGGGTATTGTGTGTAGACTGATGAGGGTAAAAACTATTCAACCCATTTTAGAATAGGCTGTAACGTAACAAAATGTGGAAAAAGTCAAGGGGTCTAAAAACTTTCCGAATACACTGTATGTTTGCAATGGGTGTCACTGCCACAGTCAATTGTTTCTATTAAAGGTTTTGTGGGACCTGTTCCACAATGAAAAAAGGCTTTTCAAGTCTTCTAGGGACCAAGTCACGTGGAAACATGACTATGGTACTTCAGCACTCTATAGGCCTCTATACTATGTTGCTGGGTCAGGGGTTTACACAATGGGGCACACAGATTCTTTGGGTTTGGTCAGGTATAAAAGTAAGGGTTAACACAGACAGGACATCAGTTTAGCAACAGCACAGCAACTCAGTGAACAACAATGACCACCACCGGCATGAACATGGGAAGAGTAAGCATTATTAGAAAATTATTTTGAATACATGAATCTCTATATTATCTTCTTTACATTCAAAACTAAAAGCTTCTTATATTTGTTGCATTTATTGAAATATATATTGAGAAATAATAAATAAAAACCTTGTGTTTTCAGGCCACCTTCTACGAGGACAGGAACTTTCAGGGCCGCTCTTATGAGTGCAGCTCCGACTGCCCTGACATGTCCTCCTACATGAGCAGGTGCCAATCTTGCAGGGTTCAGAGCGGCTGCTTCATGGTGTACGAGCGCCCCAACTATATGGGAAACCAGTACTTCATGAGGAGGGGAGAGTACTCAGACTACCAGAGTATGATGGGAATGAGCGATGGTATCAGGTCCTGTCGCATGATCCCCATGGTAAGCCGTATGATATTCAGGCTGCTGTGACAGTCCCACTAGAAGTAGTTGTGTGATAATAATCACACATATCATATTGGCCATGTGAGCTTATCAACAGTCTGGTGGAATCAGTAATTATTTCAAATATTTTTATTTACCAAATAACAGCACCGTGGAAACTTCAGGATGAGGATCTACGAGAGGGAGAACTTCGGAGGTCAGATGCACGAGATGATGGACGACTGTGACTCCATCATGGATCGTTTCCGCATGTCTGACTGCCAGTCCTGCAACGTGATGGACGGCCACTGGCTGATGTACGAGCAGCCCCACTACAGAGGAAGGATGATGTACATGAGGCCTGGAGAGTACAGGAGCTTCAGGGATATGGGCATGGGAATGGGAGGCATGAGCGGTGGCATGAGGTTCATGAGCATGAGGCGTATCACTGATATGTGCTAGACCAAATAAAAGTGATTGGTAATCCGTAGCAATTGAGTGTGCTGCATCATTTCAATAATTTGGTGTTTTGTAATTAAATCTAGATATGGCATACCCACTGACGTTAAAGGCACATTCATCATCATCATTCAGACATGTCTATTTCAAATAGTAGTTTTCCTGGCATTGTTACTAGAAAGATTTGAATAACATTTACAGTTGAAGTCAGAAGTTTACATACACATTAGCAAAATACATTTAAACTCTGTTTTTCACAATTCCTGACATTTAATCCTAGTAAAAAATTCCCTGTCTTAGGTCAGTTAGGATCACCACTTTATTTTAAGAATGTGAAATGTCACAATAATAGTAGAGAGAATTATTTATTTCAGCTTTTTTTTCGTTCATCACATTCCCAGTGGGTCAGAAGTTTACATACACTCAATTAGTATTTGGTAGCATTGCCTTTAAATTGTTTAACTTGGGTCAAACGTTTCGGGTAGCCTTCCACAAGCTTCCCAAAATAAGTTGGGGGAATTTTGTCCCATTCCTCCTGACAGATCTGGTGTAACTGAGTCAGGTTTGTAGGCCTCCTTGCATCGCACACACTTTTTCAGTTCTGCCCACAAATGTTCTATAGGATTGAGGTCAGGGCTTTGTGATGGCCACTCCAATACCTTGACTTTGTTGTCCTTAATCGATTTTGCCACAACTTTGGAAGTATGCTTGTGGTCATTGTCCATTTTGAAGACCCATTTGCGACCAAGCTTTAACTTCCTGACTGATGTCTTGAGATGTTGCTTCAATATAGCCACATAATTTTTATTCCTCATGATGCCATCTATTTTGTGAAGTGCACCAGACCCTTCTGCAGCAAAGCACCCCCACAACATGATGCTGCCACCCCATGCTTCATGGTTGGGATGGTGTTCTTCGACTTGCAAGCCTCCCCTTTCTCTTCCAAACATAACGATGGTCATTATGCCCAAACAGTTCTATTTTTGTTTCATCAGACCAGAGGACATTTCTCCAAAAAGTACAATCTTTGACCCCATGTACAGTTGCAAACCGTAGTCTGGCTTTCTTATGGCGGTTTTGGAGCAGTGGCTACTTCCTTACTGAGCTGCCTTTCAGGTTGTCGATATCGAGCTCTTTTTACTCTGGATATAGATACTTTTGTACCTGTATCCTTCAGCATCCTCCAGCAAGGTCCTTTGCTGTTGTTCTGGGATTCATTGGCACTTTTCACACCAAAGTACATTAATCTCTAGGAGACAGAACGCGTTTACTTCCTGATCGGTATGACGTCTGAGAGGTCCCATGTTTTTTTTATTTCTGTACTATTGTTTGTACAGGTGAATGTGGTACCTTCCGGGCATTTGGAAATTGCACCCAAGGATGAACCAGACTGGTGGAGGTCTACATTTTTTTTCCTGAGGTCTTGGCTGATTTCTTTTGATTTTCACATGTCAAGCAAAGAGGCACTGAGTTTGAAGGTTGGCCTTGAAATACATCCACAGGTACACCTCCAATTGACTGAAATTATGTCAATTAGCCTATCAGAAGCTTCTAAAGCCATCACATCATTTCTGGAATTTTCCAAGCTGTTTAAAGGCACAGTCAACTCAGTGTATGTAAACCTCTGACCCACTGGAATTGTGATACAGTGAATTATAAGTGAAATAATTTGTCTGTAAACAACTGTTGGAAAAATTACTTGTGTCATGCACAAAGTAGATGTCCTAACCGACTTGCCAAAACTATAGTTTGTTAACAAGAAATTTGTGGAGTGGTTGAAAAACAAGTTTTAATGACTCCAACCTTAAGTGTATATAAACTTACAGTTGAAGTCAGAACTTGTACCCTATACCATAATGCCAACTAAATGCTGATAAAGAAGGATTTTGATGTTAACTGTTACACACGCCTCTTGGAGCGTAGCAACACCCTGCTACAATCAACTCCCCGTGGAGTGAAAGAGGTATGTGACTGCAGGTGCGGGTAAGGATGACAGAGGCAGAATATATTACCATTAACAGGGAATTTATTTCTTCCTATACATGGTAATTTGGGGAAAGGGGCTGGATGGAACCAAAGCAAAGAAAGTTAAAGAGCCCCCTCTCCTACCTACCCACAATTTACCTAACAACCACCATCTGGTGCACTAACCAAAATACAGGGGATGGTCCGCCCAGGTCTTACCTAGTGTGCATAGACATAGTACATACTACTAGTATATGTATACCCGCAGGCCTCTTGCCTAAGCACTTCCAAGGTGCCTTCCCCCCTGGGAACAAATGAAACATAATAATACAAACTTAAAGTGAACCATTTCACTAATCAAAAACACAGTCCTATGGCATACACAAACATCAGCAGGACCAGCTACAAAATACTTCATAAATATTCATACAAACCAACAATAAAACATACAGAGAATCTCTCTCTCTCGACAACCAACACAGGACATACCAAGAAGCTCTCTCCTAACATTAACACGAATGCATTAGTCAACTTGTAGAGCGAACAAACTTAGCTAATCATACACATTGCGCTACTGCACAAACATCCAATCAACCTTTGTCTCCAACATGAGCCAGTCTCCAATAAACACTAAAACATATTTCTACAGTTTACTTAATCTTTACTTTACGTCATTACACAACTTCAATTACAAAGGTGCCATGGTAATTGTCAATAAACAGAGTAAGATAGTGTAAATGGTCATTGCATATACAGCTTTTTTCCAAATAACCAGCAGAGAAAAATAGGCAAATCAAGACAAAATAATACATTTTCTTTTCTGTTGAATTTTTAATTTTTTAAATTATTATTATTACTTCAATTACCCTCCACAGCCATATTATTGGCATTGTGTGGCTCAGTTGGTAAGAGTGCGCGCTAGGTTCATTATTATTATTATTTTGATTATTATTATTATGAAAATATGTAATATTTGCAATATTGTCGTGATTTATATTGAGGCTCATGTTGCAAGTTGTAGGATAATAATTGTTTATGGAAAACTTACCCTTCTGTAACATTTTCAATATAATCCTTGTTGTGCTTATATTTGTGTCCGCAATTTCCACATTTTGTTACGTTACAGCATTATTCTAAAACGGACTAAATAAATGTTTTCTTAAATGGAAGAAGTTTGGAACAACCAAGATTATTCCTAGACTGAGCAATCGGTGGAGAAGGGCCTTGGTCTGGGAGATGACCAAGAACCCGATCGTTACTGTGACAGAGCTCCAGAGTTCCTCTGTGGAGATGGGAGAACCTTCCAGAAAGACAACCATCTCTGCAACACTCCACCAATCAGGCCTTTATGATGGCCAGACAGAAGTCCCTCCTCAGTAAAAGGCACATGACAAGAGTGTGCAAAGCTGTCATCAAGGCAAAGAGTGGCTACCTAGAAGCATCACAAATATAAAATACATTTTGACTTGTTTAACACTTTTTTGGTTACTACATGATTTCATATGTGTTATTTCATAGTTTTATTGTCTTCACTATTATTCTACATGTCACGACTTCTGCTAAAGTCGTTGCCTCTCCTTGTTCGGGCGGTGCTCAGCAGTTGACGTCACCGGTCTTCTAGCCATCATTGATCCATTTTTAATTTTCCATTGGTTTTGTCTTGTCTTCCCACACACCTGTTTTCAATCCCATTCATTACCTGTTGTGTATTAAACCCTCTGTTTCCCCTCATGTCTTTGTCAGAGATTGTTTATTGTCAGTGTTGTGTTTATTGTGCAGGTGCGCGACAGGTCCTCGTACCCATGTTTGTTTATATTCTATTCTTATTAGTGTTATGGAGCATGTTACGTGGACATTCATTAAAAGACTCCATTTTACACTCCGTTTGACTCTCCTGCGCCTGACTTCCCTGCCACCTATACACACGACTCTGACACTACAATGTAGAAAATAGTACAACTTTTGACTGGTACTGTATATACTGTGCATTGGCCAGGGATGCAGCCATGGGTGGGCCTGGGAGGGCATAGGCTCACCCACTTGGGAGCCATGTTCAACCAACCAATTCCCCACAAAAGGGCTTTATTACAGACAGAAATACTCCTCAGCCACCCCCACCAAATTCTCAAACTACGTTGGAGGTGGCTTTTTGTAGAGAAATTATCATTGCATCTCTGGCAACAGCTCTGTTGGACATTCCTGCAGTCAGCATCGCAATTGCATGCTCCTCAAAACACGAGACATCTGTGGCATTGTGTTGAGTGACAACACTGCACATTTTAGAGTGGGCTTTTATTGTCCCCAGCACAAGATGAACCTGTGTAATGCTCATGCTGTTTAATCAGTGTCTTGATATGTAACACCTGTCAGGTGGATGGATTGTCTTGGCAAAGGAGAAATGCTAACCAACAGGGATGTGTAACGATCTTCGTCTTCATCGGATGAGGAGTAGGAAGGATCGGACCAAAACGCAGCTTGGTAAGTGTCCATGATTATTTATTAAAACCGAACACTAAAATACCAAATAAAGTGAACATAAGAAATGAAAATCGAAACAGTCCTGCAAGGTGAAAACACAAAACAGGAAACAACTACCCACAAACACCAGGTGGGAAAAGGCTACCTAAGTATGGTTCTCAATCAGAGACAACGATAGACAGCCTCCTCTGATTGGGAACCATACCAGGCCAAACACATAGAAAAGAAAACAACAGAATGCCCACCCCAACTCACGCCCTGACCAAACCAAAATAGAGTCATAAAAAAGGAACTACGGTCAGGGCGTGACAGGATGTAAATAAATTTGTGCGCAAAATTTGAGAGAAATGCGTTTCTTGTGCATATGGAACATTTCTGGGATATATTATTTTAACTCATGAAACATGGGACCAAAACTTAATGTTGGGTTTATATTTTTGTTCAGTAATACTTCCAGGGACACTTTAATCTAAATGACCTTCAACATTGCTTTTAAGGCAGAAAATTCAAATTTTGCCCCCCGTTTGACTGAACATAATAACCCTTTCCCGTCTGTGGTGACAAAGAGTTGGAGCAACCATAGCAAAGCATGCAGCTGACTCATGTGTTTAATACAATGGAACCAGAGATTCTTTGGATGTCACATCAGGTATAAAACAAGCTGCAGACTAGCACAGCTGTAGCATTGCTCAAAATAACCGTAAACATGCACGGAAAGGTGAGTTCACCAGTTATTTTCAGTTTAGAGGTCAAATTATCTGATGCTGTATATACAGTAAGTTTATTAGCAATATGTACAGTATTTACAGTAATAACACTATACAAAGTGTAACAATGCAGTACAGTGTGCCATTGTATTGTAACCAACAAAAACGGGAAAGTTCTGAACACATTCTGGTCACGTATTGTTCTGGCTAATTGCAAGAGTATTTGTTGCAGATCATCTTCTTCGAGGACAAGAACTTCCAGGGTCGTTCCTATGAGACCAGTCAGGACTGCCCTGACATGTCCTCCCATCTGAACAGGTGCCACTCCTGCAGGGTTGAGAGTGGCTGCTTCATGGTCTACGATCGCCCCAACTTCATGGGAAACCAGTACTTCATGAGGAGGGGCGAGTACCCTGACTACCAGCGTATGATGGGAATGAACGACTGCATCAGGTCCAGCCGTAACGTCCCCATGGTATGAACCACTACGACACATCTCTCACAACAGTTTGTTTTTAATAAACTAATCCCATGTTCAAAATGTATGTTAACAGCACAGAGGAAACTACAAGATGAGGATCTACGAGAAGGAGAACTTCGGAGGTCAGATGCACGAGATGATGGACGACTGTGACTCCATCCAGGAGCGTTACCGCATGTCCGACTGCCAGTCCTGCAACGTGATGGACGGCCACTGGCTGATGTATGAGCAGCCCCATTACAAAGGCAGACAGATGTACATGAGGCCTGGAGAGCACAGAAATCTCAGGGAGATGCAGGGACACAATGGAATGAAGTTCAGTTCCATCAGAAGGATCACCGACTCCTGTTAAATTCACAGGACCACTTGTTCAATGAAACAGTTGATTTTTAAATAAAAATGTGTTTTTCTTATTTAATATCAAGTATTTTGTCTTGCTCTGCAAAAATCGAATGTTACCCAACACAACACATTTTCACCAGTCCAGTCCTGCTCTGTCATGATTCAAATATTTAAGTGTAATTTTCCATGAGTTGTTGAAACTCCATTGATCCTATTCTCTTTTTACTTTTGAATAAAAGCACCAAATTAGGCAGGCTACACCATAGTATCACTCTACTGCTGGAGCCCAGTTTAGTAGAACTAGAGTCCCATGATTAGATAAAAAAAACAAAGAGTAGGTGAAAGTGTTGGAAGTGGTAATATAACTATCAATGCATAGCTTTTACCTAATTTTATTGTATTTATTTAACAAGGTAGGCCAGTTGAGAATAAGTTCTCATTTACAACTGCGATCTGGCCAAGATAAAGCAAAGCAGTGCGACACAAACAACAGAGTTACAGTGCCTTGCGAAAGTATTCGGCCCCTTTGAACTTTGCGACCTTTTGCCACATTTCAGGCTTCAAACATAAAGATATAAAACTGTATTATTTTGTGAAGAATCAACAACAAGTGGGACACAATCATGAAGTGGAACGACATTTATTGGATATTTCAAACTTTTTTAACAAATCAAAAACTGAAAAATTGGGCGTGCAAAATTATTCAGCCCCTTTACTTTCAGTGCAGCAAACTCTCTCCAGAAGTTCAGTGAGGATCTCTGAATGATCCAATGTTGACCTAAATGACTAATGATGATAAATACAATCCACCTGTGTGTAATCAAGTCTCTGTATAAATGCACCTGCACTGTGATAGTCTCAGAGGTCCGTTAAAAGCGCAGAGAGCATCATGAAGAACAAGGAACACACCAGGCAGGTCCGAGATACTGTTGTGAAGAAGTTTAAAGCCGGATTTGGATACAAAAAGATTTCCCAAGCTTTAAACAGCCCAAGGAGCACTGTGCAAGCGATAATATTGAAATGGAAGGAGTATCAGACCACTGCAAATCTACCAAGACCTGGCCATCCCTCTAAACTTTCAGCTCATACAAGGAGAAGACTGATCAGAGATGCAGCCAAGAGGCCCATGATCACTCTGGATGACCTGCAGAGATCTACAGCTGAGGTGGGAGACTCTGTCCATAGGACAACAATCAGTCGTATATTGCACAAATCTGGCCTTTATGGAAGAGTGGCAAGAAAGCCATTTCTTAAAGATATCCATAAAAAGTGTCGTTTAAAGTTTGCCACAAGCCACCTGGGAGACACACCAAACATGTGGAAGAAGGTGCTCTGGTCAGATGAAACCAAAATTGAACTTTTTGGCAACAATGCAAAACGTTATGTTTGGCGTAAAAGCAACACAGCTGAACACACCATCCCCACTGTCAAACATGGTGGTGGCAGCATCATGGTTTGGGCCTGCTTTTCTTCAGCAGGGACAGGGAAGATGGTTAAAATTGATGGGAAGATGGATGGATCCAAATACAGGACCATTCTGGAAGAGAACCTGATGGAGTCTGCAAAAGACCTGAGACTGGGACGGAGATTTGTCTTCCAACAAGACAATGATCCAAAACATAAAGCAAAATCTACAATGGAATGGTTAAAAAATAAACATATCCAGGTGTTAGAATGGCCAAGTCAAAGTCCAGACCTGAATCCTAATCGAGAATCTGTGGAAAGAACTGAAAACTGCTGTTCACAAATGCTCTCCATCCAACCTCACTGAGCTCGAGCTGTTTTGCAAGGAGGAATGGGAAAAAATGTCAGTCTCTCGATGTGCAAAACTGATAGAGACATACCCCAAGCGACTTACAGCTGTAATCGCAGCAAAAGGTGGCGCTACAAAGTATTAACTTAAGGGGGCTGAATAATTTTGCACGCCCAATTTTTCAGTTTTTGATTTGTTAAAAAAGTTTGAAATATCCAATAAATGTCGTTCCACTTCATGATTGTGTCCCACTTGTTGTTGATTCTTCACAAAAAAATACAGTTTTATATATTTATGTTTGAAGCCTGAAATGTGGCAAAAGGTCGCAAAGTTCAAGGGGGCCGAATACTTTCGCAAGGCACTGTACATTTGTTTTGCTGAAGGCGTTTTATATTTAAAACTCATCTGATTGCATTAACCTGGATTTTTCTAACACTTCACACCTTTTTGTGGGTGTAATTTGTCCTGTTTTCCTGTATCTAACGCACACAGCTGCATGTTTGCAAAACCATTGTGAGATAGTAATTTTCTAAGATACAGTGCTGTCACGCCCTGACCTTAGTTATCTTTGTTTTCTTTATTATTTTGGTTAGGTCAGGGTGTGACGAGGGTGATATATATGTTTTTGACCTGTCTAGGGTTTTTGTATGTTAATGGGTTTTTCCAGTCTAGGTGTTTTTATGTCTATGGTTGCCTAGATTGGTTCTCAATCAGAGGCAGCTGTTTATCGTTGTCTCTGATTGGGGACCATATGTAGGTAGCCGTATGCTTTGGATAGTTTGTGGGTTATTGTCTATGGCTAGTTGCATGTCAGCACTCGTTATATATAGATTCACGTTCGTTTTGTATAGTTTGTTTAAGTGTTCTTCGTTTTCATTAAAGAAGAATCTATTCATATCACGCTGCTCTTTGATCTCCTCTATACGACGAACGTGACAAGTGCCTTCAGAAAGTATTCAGACCCCTTTACTTTTTTTCCACACTTTGTTATGTTACAGCCTTATTCTAAAATTGATTAAATTGTTTATTTTCCCTCATCAATCTACACACAATACCCCATATTGACAATATTTTTTACATATAAAATGTATGTAAGTATTCAGACCCTTTACTCAGTACTTTGTTGAAGCACGTTCGGCAGCGATTACAGTCTTCTTGGGTATGATGCTACAAGCTTGGCACATCTGTATTTGAAGATTTTCTCTCATTCTTCTCTGCAGATCCTCTCAAACTCTGTCGGGTTGGATGGGGAGTGTTGCTGCACAGCTATTTTCAGGTCTCTCCAGAGGTGTTCGATCGGGTTCAAGTCCGGGCTCTGGCTGGGCCACTCAAGGACATTCAGAGACTTGTCCTGAAGCCACTCCTGCGTTGTCTTGGCTGTGTGCTTCAGGTCGTTATTCTTTTGGAAGGTGAACCTTGAAACAAGCCATCGCTGGAAGATAATGCAACCCAAATGGCATGACTGTGAATCGGAACAGACCAAATCCAGTGCATAATGCAATCCAAATGGCATGACTGTGAATCGGAACAGACCAAATCCAGTGCATAAATGCAACCCAAATGGCATGACTGTGAATTGGGAACAGACCAAATCCAGTGCATAATGCAACCCAAATGGCATGACTGTGAATCGGAACAGACCAAATCCAGTGCATAATGCAACCCAAATGGCATGACTGTGAATTGGGAACGGACCAAATCCGGTGCATAATGCAACCAAAATGGCATGACTGTGAATCGGAACAAACCAAATCCAGTGCATAATGCAACCAAAATGGCATGACTGTGAATCGGAACAAACCAAATCCAGTGCATAATGCAACCCAAATGGCATGACTGTGAATTGGGAACAGACCAAATCCAGTGCATAATGCAACCCAAATGGCATGACTGTGAATTGGGAACAGACCAAATCCAGTGCATAATGCAACCCAAATGGCATGACTGTGAATTGGGAACAGACCAAATCCAGTGCATAATGCAACCCAAATGGCATGACTGTGAATTGGAACAGACCAAATCCAGTGCATAATGCAACCCAAATGGCATGACTGTGAATCGGGAACAGACCAAATCCAGTGCATAATGCAACCCAAATGGCATGACTGTGAATCGGAACAGACCAAATCCAGTGCATAATGCAACCCAAGCAGCATGACTGTTCCTAGGTCTGTTAATATTGTCGGAACAGGCCAAGGCCTATTAATACGAGCATGGCATTATTAGGTGCTAGACAGTTACCAACTATTGAGTTATTTGAGGTAAGTAGAAGAAAGTCTCCATTGGTACCGAATTATTTCCAAATAAATACCAGGTAAATATCAGTGGAAACATACACTCTTAGAAAAAAAGGTCCTATCAAGAACCTAAAATGGTTCTTCAGCTGTCCCCATAGGAAAAGCCTTTGAAGAACTCTTTTTGCTTCCATGTAAAACTATTTTGGTTCCATGTAGAACCCTTTCCACAGAAAAACATGGGTTCTACCTGGAACCAAAAACTGAGCTTTTATGGGGACAGCCAAACACTTTTGGAAACTTTTTTTCCTTAGAGGGTATTAACCACTATACAAACCGTAACTACAATGTTTTGGATTCCACTTATACAATTTGTCAATTGATACATTTTATGCAGCAGTTTTGTTGGAGGAAAGAAAATATCAACAACCATTTTATAACATTAGGATAAAAAAGAAATTCATCCACATGTATTAAAACTGGGCAAGACCAGTTAATATGAATTAAAAAATTCAGTAATGTGTTATCTTTTTCTAATAGACTAATGTTTGAATCATTATGCTACTATTTTTTTGTGCTTTTTTAAATATAAAGATTTAAATCGTAATAACCATGACCAAATGTCCATTGGGTTTGTTGATATCTCTGAAAAGTCTCGATATGAAGAATTCGCCTTCATACTGTTATTCAACAGAAACAATAAAGAGATGGGCTTTCCTCACAAATGCACACAGCCGCAAATAATGACCCTTTAAAGGCCACTTTGAATTGAACTGTACAGGGTGGGCCTCTGTGTCATATTGCTCTGTCAGGGGTTTGAACAATGGAGCCACATATTCTTTGGCTGTCGGCTCAAGTATAAAAGCGATAGGGGAACATACAGAAAATTGTACAATCCTGAGACCAATACAGTAACCGCAACCATGTCTATGGGAAAGGTGTGGGGAGCTTTGACAGAATTGGACTTTTAAGCTTTTTCTAATTTGTTTATAACAATCAGTCAATTGTACTGTACTGTTAGAACTATAATTTGTTTTTGTAAATTATGGTTTTGTTGTGTGTTTTTAGATCATCTTCTACGAGGACAGGAACTTCCAGGGTCGTTCCTATGAGACCTCCAGCGACTGCCCTGAGCTGACCTCCTACCTGAGCAGGTGCAACTCCTGCAGGGTTGAAAGCGGCTGCTTCATGGTCTATGATCATTCCAACTTCATGGGAAACCAGTACTTTGTGAGAAGGGGAGAGTATGGTGACTACCAGCGTATGGGCATGAACGATTGCATCAGGTCTTGCCGTAACATCCCCATGGTAAATTTAATGAATCTGTTCATTGACTCCCATAGGCCATACGGACAGCTCCAGCAAAAGCAATGTGAACGTATATTTCGCACAATTTCGTAAAACCCTTTTTCCCATATCCGTTTACAGCACAGAGGAAACTTTAGGATGAGGATGTACGAGAAGGAGAACTTCGGAGGTCAGATGCACGAGCTGAGCGATGACTGTGAGTCCATGACCGATCGTTTCCGCATGAACGACATGCAGTCCTGCAATGTGATGGACGGCCACTGGCTGATGTACGAGCAGCCCAACTACAGAGGCAGGCAGATGTACATGAGGCCTGGAGAGTACAGGAACATGAGAGAGTTGAGCATGCACATGGGCTCCAACCCCATGAGGGTCAACAGCATGAGGCGTATCATGGATTCCTGTTATTAAACGCACCAATGTCTAAAATTTGAGTATAAATAAAATCACTTACCTTTTAAATTGAAGTCTCTTTCATTTTCATTTGAGTCCTTGGTTCGAGGTAAAGGTGCAATCAGAACATAATTCTGCATTTTCATATGGTTCGTTTTCCCAGTGCAATGGGAGCAGTACACCAGGACATGTCCTCCCCAGGTGATAAGGTTGTTACGATGCATACCATTTCAAAACTTGATGTGGAGTTAATGGAATTAAAATCTGTTAAAACCACTGATCATTACATAAGGTTAATGTTGAATGAAATGTTAGTAAGTACTGTCTATTCTAGTAGTAAGTCAACAATTTGTAGAAAATACTTTGTATCAGCATCAGTATACAGCTCATGCTTCAGCTGCATCAGCACTTATTATTCATACTGTAAAGGAAAAACAGGAATTGTGGATATTTGTTGGGCATTCCTCTTTGGAATGTTTAAACAGCTAAGAAACAGTACATTCTTTTTTTATTGAAGTGGCAACTTAGTGTAATGCACCTCCAAGGCTGTACAATGTATGCTCCACAAATACTGCCATCCACAAGTCACAGCAAACCCAGGAGAGGGCAGCATCTCCACAGTATAATAGCAGAGTTCTGGATTATGTGTACAGAGGAAGGCTCAAGAAAAGTGATTCAGTCCAATCCTGTACAGTGGGAGGTTTATTAGTCTAACCATTAGAAACAATCCTTATAGATGTCAGACTCATCCAAAGACTCGCAGGCCCACATTATGATTTCGATGATTATGATTTCGATAATATTTTGTATTTACATTTTATACTAATATATTATTTTATATTATAAATGTATATCATATTTATTTATACAAATACAATGTATATATCATAATGTATATGTATATATTCATGATGTAGATGTGTATACATTTCTATTAATTAAACAGTGTTGACGAATACTAAATAACACTAAATATACTAATTAGATTTAATGAATAACAAACAGATTCTTTATATATACTATGTCATGAAGCATTTTAATATTGTTCATTAGGAAGCTCATATACAGTGCCTTGCGAAAGTATTCGGCCCCCTTGAGCTTTGCGACCTTTTGCCACATTTCAGGCTTCAAACATAAAGATATAAAACTGTATTTTTTTTGTGAAGAATCAACAACAAGTGGGACACAATCATGAAGTGGAACGACATTTATTGGATATTTCAAACTTTTTTAACAAATCAAAAACTGAAAAATTGGGCGTGCAAAATTATTCAGCCCCCTTAAGTTAATACTTTGTAGCGCCACCTTTTGCTGCGATTACAGCTGTAAGTCGCTTGGGGTATGTCTCTATCAGTTTTGCACATCGAGAGACTGACATTTTTTCCCATTCCTCCTTGCAAAACGGCTCGAGCTCAGTGAGGTTGGATGGAGAGCATTTGTGAACAGCAGTTTTCAGTTCTTTCCACAGATTCTTGATTGGATTCAGGTCTGGACTTTGACTTGGCCATTCTAACACCTGGATATGTTTATTTTTTAACCATTCCATTGTAGATTTTGCTTTATGTTTTGGATCATTGTCTTGTTGGAAGACAAATCTCCGTCCCAGTCTCAGGTCTTTTGCAGACTCCATCAGGTTCTCTTCCAGAATGGTCCTGTATTTGGATCCATCCATCTTCCCATCAATTTTAACCATCTTCCCTGTCCCTGCTGAAGAAAAGCAGGCCCAAACCATGATGCTGCCACCACCATGTTTGACAGTGGGGATGGTGTGTTCAGCTGTGTTGCTTTTACGCCAAACATAACGTTTTGCATTGTTGCCAAAAAGTTCAATTTTGGTTTAATCTGACCAGAGCACCTTCTTCCACATGTTTGGTGTGTCTCCCAGGTGGCTTGTGGCAAACTTTAAACAACACTTTTTATGGATATCTTTAAGAAATGGCTTTCTTCTTGCCACTCTTCCATAAAGACCAGATTTGTGCAATATACGACTGATTGTTGTCCTATGGACAGAGTCTCCCACCTCAGCTGTAGATCTCTGCAGTTCATCCAGAGTGATCATGGGCCTCTTGGCTGCATCTCTGATCAGTCTTCTCCTTGTATGAGCTGAAAGTTTAGAGGGACGGCCAGGTCTTGGTAGATTTGCAGTGGTCTGATACTCCTTCCATTTCAATATTATCGCTTGCACAGTGCTCCTTGGGATGTTTAAAGCTTGGGAAATATTTTTGTATCCAAATCCGGCTTTAAACTTCTTCACAACAGTATCTCGGACCTGCCTGGTGTGTTCCTTGTTCTTCATGATGCTCTCTGCGCTTTTGACGGACCTCTGAGACTATCACAGTGCAGGTGCATTTATACGGAGACTTGATTACACACAGGTGGATTGTATTTATCATCATTAGTCATTTAGGTCAACATTGGATCATTCAGAGATCCTCACTGAACTTCTGGAGAGAGTTTGCTGCACTGAAAGTAAAGGGGCTGAATAATTTTGCACGCCCAATTTTTCAGTTTTTCATTTGTTAAAAAAGTTTGAAATATCCAATAAATGTCGTTCCACTTCATGATTGTGTCCCACTTGTTGTTGATTCTTCACACAAAAATACAGTTTTATATCTTTATGTTTGAAGCCTGAAATGTGGCAAAAGGTCGCAAAGTTCAAGGGGGCCGAATACTTTCGCAAGGCACTGTAGCAACCTGTACAGAAACATGTTTCCCAAAAAAAACAATAAACTTGGTTATCTAGCTAGAATAAGGCTGTCAACTGTCAGAAGATTTGACATTAACAAATAACCTGTGGTATTTGGCCTAGGATCTGCAGCTGTAGTCGTCACTATGTTTCCTTACCTTGAAAACAAAAGCCTCAAATTGGTTTGTTTATGTAGTTATATACATGAATGTTTGATTAACAAAAAGAATGGAACTGCAATCTCTCAAATTGCACTGTATGTTTAACCTTAAAGTAGGTTCATACCAAGTTGTGATTGTCTATCAACTAGCAGAGTTGTTACAGAGAGGAAGAGCAAGGTGTTGTGGAAGCAGTTTGCTATTTGAATACATTACTGGTGAGCATGTTGGTACATAGTACCTTTTAATAGTTTGGCCTGTTCCAATTCACAGTCATGCCATTCAGGTAGCATTAGGCACAACCGGGAAGCAGCCATTCATTACAGTCAAAATGAGTCCCACTGTAAATATTGAAGGTCACTCTCCTGTTGGCCACTGGGTGGTATATTGTAAAACTCAATACAGTCAAACACATGACCTGAGTTGTTGTCCACACCAGCAGCCACTCACTTGGCTGTGGGTCAACTGAGACCACAGGTGGCAGGAGCACAAGTTTGGCTGGAAGTATTCCAAAACCTGACCACTGAAACAGTACTGAAACCACCAGGCAAGGGGAGTCAAATCCCACATTTTCTTACTATCCATCATACTTTTATCATAGTTTGCTGTGTGTTTGAAATGTTCATGAATTATATTTATAAGTAGGGTAGCGATGCAGAAAGTAGTATATGTCAAACAATAATGGTAATATTTGTGCGCATCCGATCATATTTCATATTCACCACAGTCAAGGTGATTCATAACAATCAATGAATGTATATGTATGAGAGCTTACTTTTAAAGATCAAATAAATGCTTGATAAATACATTTTGAATTTTGGTATTCTGTCATCAGTTTTGGGTAGAATATTCTGTCATCTGTTCTTTTAGTTATCAGATTTTGGTTTTCCACTGATAAACATTGAAGCCTTTGTGTATGTAACAAAAAGGCAATTCACCCTGCTGACAAAGAAAAACAACTATCTTTTGTAATTTGGCAGCCATGCTGTATTTTCAAAAAGGCTGACATCTAAAGTCAATTGATTAACATAACAATGTCTCTATTCCTATAGGATATAAAAGGACCATGGCTCGCTTAGTCAGTGTTGCAGTGTGATCACATTTACCTAACACAATGGGAAAGGTAAGGCATGTTGTTTCGCTGCACATCTTTTGTCCTGTCACACCTTCTTGCTCATTGTTTGTCTGACAGAACAAAGAACAATGAACACCTGGCTGCGAGATAGACACTCAGTTGTTCGATCCTTTGCATGGCACAAAACTCAATGTTCATTCCATTATATGCATGTTTACTTCCATTCGTATTTTTAGATAATCTTCTACGAGGACAAGAACTTCCAGGGTCGCTCCTATGAGTGCAACACCGACTGTGCCGACCTGCACACCCATTTCAGCCACTGTAACTCCATCCAAGTGGAGAGTGGTAGCTGGATGGTCTATGAGCGGCCAAACTACATGGGCTACCAGTACTTCCTGAGAAGAGGCGAGTATCCCGACTACCAGCGCTGGATGGGCTTTAATGATTGTGTGAAATCCTGCCGGATGATCCCTCAAGTGAGCCTATATTCCTCTTTCCTGGTATACAAGTTAACCTATCATTGATGTAGGTAGTAATACACATGGCAAATAAACATGAAACTTGAAACGTAATAGTAAAGTGGTTGAATGAACGTACCCATCTTCTCCTCCTTGTTCTCAGAACCAGGGAGCTCACAAGATGAGAATCTACGAGCGCTCTGACTTTGGCGGTCAGATGCTGGAGTTTGCCGATGACTGCCCCTCCCTCTACGATCGATTCCATTACAATGATATCAACTCTTGCAATGTTATGGAGGGGTATTGGCTTTTCTATGAGCATCCCAACTACAGAGGCAGGCAGTATCTCCTGAGGCCTGGCGAGTACAGGAGATACAGTGACTGGGGAGCCATCAATTCCAAGATTGGCTCCATCAGACGTGTTGTTGCTCACCCAAACTGAGAGGCAATACATTGTCAACATGAAACTGAGCCTAACATTGAAATTAATAAAAGTTAGGTCCACCCGCCATCTTATTGTCTTCTCTAGTGTTCACTCAATAAGTATGAAAACATACTGTACTCTTTACACCTTGCAAAGTTTCAGCAAATTTGTTGAATTGAGACATCTAATAGTTATGTTTCATACTGTAGAGAGAAAACAACTGGTCATAGTCATCATCCAATTATTTCAAATTATCAAATTATTTTATAAATGTTTTTCAAGCCATTATCTGAAGACGTAAGAATGCGTACTTCACACACCAAAAATACTTTACTACTAAAGTAAAACCATAAAATCACAACACTCACCAGCATCTCACAATACCTCACTGTGAGTGACAGAGAGAATACCTACTCATTTAATGAAAATCAAGCACAATTCTGCACAGCATAACAGTTAAAACAATTAACTAAACTGAATTACTGTGGTTTCTGTATACTGCATAAAAAATGTAGATACCACACTTTATACCTTGCTCTACATAATATTAGCTCTTTTTTTAGAATGTTGCTCTTCAAATCTGGTTCTTCATCATCATGAACCACACATAAAACTAGAAGTGAATAGTACCCAGTCGGTCACACACACATAAAACTAGAAGTGTTCTGAGCACATTTCCCTTATTTGTCTTCAACCTCCCTCTATGCCCATTTTGAAATTAAACATAAATACACCTTAATCTCACATCTGTTTTTTTTGCCAATCAGCAGCCCAACACTTTTTATTATCCTAAACAGACTTGAAAACGTGTTTGGCATTTGAGGATATGTTCTCAACTGGTTTACTGTATAGTTTACTAATCAAACGGATATGTATTTGTGCAGATAGATAACAAATCAAAGTTGAATTTGGTGTTCTTCAAGGTTCAGTGCTTGGACCCCTGCTATTTTCTTTGGCTGAAATAATAACAGAACCTCAGGCCATTCTCATATGGAATATCAATCCCGGGTTCATAACTGCAGGTTCCAGATTACGATTATTTCCATTGCAATTTTAAACAGTCCACTAGGGGAAACATGTGCACATATTACGATCTAGTAGGTTCTTTGCTTGCTAGGGTGTTGTGGATGGAGTTAGAAGAAGAGCTTAAACTGTGAGCTACGTCTTCAAGGATCACAGGTTAAGTCCCAGTGCTAGGCACTCATTTTTAGCCCAGTTATTTTCTGTTTTAACCCTATCCCAAACCTTACCTTAACCATTCCTAATTAATACCTTCATTTAACCATAGAGTTGAGTTTCGGTTTCACTTTTGCAGAATCTGACTGACAGCTTACATACATCAAAATATTCTGTATTTAATATGGGCCCACAATGCTTTAGTAATTGAGTTGCATAATGTTAATTTGACCTCAAAGCATGATTTACAAAAAAGTTTGAGTTTAGCACATGGACCTGTGGTTTCCAAAATTGACTTGGAAATTTATGTACGCTATCCCTTGGTAACATATTCCCTAAATATGTTATGCTATTTGTTTGATATGAAGACCATCTACATCCACAGTTGTGGGCCTCCTGTTGAGACATTATAACATCATCTTCCCATCTGATGTGTGAAATAAGCAGTCTGGGAAATATGCAAATCAGATCATCCTCATAGGAATATTTTCCTAACTTTAGAATTGTATGGATCAGCCCAGAGTCTGGTGTAGTGGTAGAGCTGCCGACTCAGGACCACAATACCCACTGGCAACAGGGTTACGAACCCCATCTTGGTCATTCCCCTCTCTCTTACTCACTGTTTCTGTCTCCTCCTCTACATTCTCTTTCCATAACACGAGGCTTTAACATATTCAAAATGTATTTATATATATAATTATATGGAATGTAGTTAATTAAATAATTTTCCAGTTGTTCCAATAAAATGTATATTAAGGTAAAGGGATTTATGTTCATGTTAATTATTAGTTTATAGATCAGATAAATAGCTAAACAGTTATAACCAAATGTTTGAAATGACGTGATTGTTATCTTGGTGCTTGCAAAATAGTGAGTTTATATATGATTGTAATGTTATTGATTACTACTGAAATGAATACTAGTAAAGCCATGTAAGCTCAGGCAACCAGTTAAATGACAAACACATAATTTCAACCCTTCTATTATAACTATTTCTTACTGATTTGAAAAACGATCCATGAACTACAGTCAATAACTAATAAACTTTACAAAAGCATTCAGGTATGACCTGAAACTTGGAGGCAGCTTGCACAATTTAAAAGGTTTGCTTGAAGATGTTGTACCATGTGTACCCTACTAGATACTTATACTGTACATGTACATGGCCATGCCCATGTAATCATTGTGGGAATATTTACAAAGCTTCAGTGATATTTTAAATATTGTGTGCAATTTATTTTGCCTTAAGATGAATACTGGTATGAAAATTAGAAAGACAATTAAGTTATGAAAGATCTTCAATTATTTTATTACCATGAACAATTAAAGACATTTAATTGCACATATCATTGATACGCTTCATGCTCATGAATCTCATGGATCCCTGGCTCATGCCTCCCATTCCCATGCTCATCTCCCTGAAGTTCCTGTACTCTCCAGGCCTCATGTACATCATCCTTCCTCTGAAGTGGGGCTGCTCGTACATCAGCCAGTGGCCGTCCATCACGTTGCAGGACTGGCAGTCAGACATGCGGTAACGCTCCTGGATGGAGTCACAGTCGTCCATCATCTCGTGCATCTGACCTCCGAAGTTCTCCCTCTCGTAGATCTTCATCTTGAAGGATCCTCTGTGCTGAAATGCAATAAAAATAACAACATTATTTTAGGACACTTATGTACTTTGAATGTTGTATATCTTCAAATAGGAAATTACACTATAATGTATCATCTATGAGATAAGGTGTCTTACCATGGGGATCATTCTGCAGGACCTGATGTTGTCGAACATCATGCCCATGCTCATCATGCGCTGCATGTCAGGGTACTCTCCCCTCCTCATGAAGAACTGCTGGCCCATGAAGTTGTTGCGCTCATACACCATGAAGCAGCCGCTCTCAACCCTGCAGGACTGGCAGCGGGACATGTAGGGGGACATGTCAGGGCAGTCGCTCATGCACTCATAGTTGCGGCCCTGGAAGTTCCTCTCCTCGTAGAAGATAATCTATAGGAAAAGAGAGACATACTGTATAACAATTCCCGAAAAGGCAAAACATAATCTAGCCTATAGGCTAATTGCATTTTTAGACTCTGGGTAATGTTTAATTACTGAATTCCCATAAGAACTGATTCTTATAACAGATAACTAAATAATGTTACTGTACTATTATATTTACAGAATATAGGATGTACATTTCACTTTTGTAAAACTGTAGCCTACATGTAGCTACTGTGAGTCGGATCAGATTACCTTGCCCATGTTGGTGGTTGGTGGTTGACAGTGGATCAGCTTGTGCTTCTACCATCATTGTGCAGTCATTTTATACAAAAACCAGGGGGCCATGATGTGTTGTTATTCAAATTGTCCAAAGCTGATGATTGAGCAGTATGACACTTTCGCTGATCAGGGCCTATGAAGTGTAACAATGGTTTTCATCCATACATTTCTGGCAGTGATGACCTGTGTTGTCTGTTTCATTATAAGCATCACTTTTGTGTACGCTTATCAGTAAGAATGTTCTTTGCATACAGTCTGGTCCAGTAATCGAGGATGTACAGTAGAGAACTGAGATGAGGTCGATTTTCAGAACACATCTCTGTTGAACACACAGAGACCAATATTACAGTTATAGTGAAAGAAGAAGTGCGTTTATGATGTCCTTAATCTAGTAGAGCATACTGGTCATGTTTGAACAGCACTTTTATTATGATTTTATGTACTTGAAATAATAATATTTTAATATACAACTATAGAATCTTATTCAAAGCTGTTCTCTCCCTTAGTAAAGGAAAAGGTTGTTTAACCTGTCTGCAAATTGCATTTGTCATTGATCATTTGAGTTTATCCACTGGATAGTGTACAGATAAAGAAATTGAAGAATGTTAGTTTAATGAAATTAAGATATGAATTGGTTTTGATGGGTGATTGATTTACAATGACAACAGTTACACCTTCAAGTCACAAGTGTATGTATTTACCTTCAGTCCAAAAATGTAATTAGGTCTGAAAGGGGCTGGCGTTTATGTGAGGCGTGCATGTGAATATATGATTGTTCTGTTAAATTTGGAGTTTTCACTAACCAGGTTTCCATCCAGCCTTTTTATGCCAGTAAAGTACATGTTGGATAAAAAACTGTCACGACAGGCCTGATGTAAACAACACATTTTCTGGTAAACTTAATGTCGACAAAACAAAATAAGCTAGACCAGGTGGGATATTTTTGTGTTGGTAAAATTAATGATGCAAGAAATAGCGGTGGAAACGCCTTCATGCGGAAATATTGATATAATAACCATCGTATTGAAGTAAACTTGGTGTCACGCAGTGATATCTTGTGTGGTCCTCCTGCTATGATTCAGGAAAGCATGCAGTTTGTTAGGGTACAGATGAAATAAGTGATGACGAACTTCACAGGGTGGTGAAAGTGCACAGTGATGAGCTTGATACTTCTTTCCAATAAATATCAAGGTTCTTATTCTGGTGCCATTTGACAAATACAAATGATCTCGCTCTCATCATGTAGGCTATACCCTCACTGTATCTGCCAGCTGTTGGCTAAAGTGCACATGCCAAGACTACAGTGGACACATTCGCTATACAACACAACATTTCTTCTGACAAAATCATCAGTAGAGTTGAAAATGCGATGGAAACCAGTGGACACTGCTGAGGTGAGGACGGCTCATAAAAATGGCTGGAACGGAGTGAATGGAATGGCATCAAACACATGGAAACCATGTTGATACCATTTCACTTATACCCCACCAGCCATTACCACGAGCCCGTCCTCCCCAATTAAGGCGTCACCAACCTCCTGTGATGGAAACCCATTTAACTCATATTTTTCAGCTCATAGGAATTTAACCACAAAATTAATTTTTATGTGCACTACGGCATCATGCACAGACTTACAACAGTCAATTTGATGAAAACATGTGTACATAATGTTGCTACTACCGTCTCTCATGACCAAAAAGAGCTTCTGGACATCAGAACAGCGATTACTCACCTCGAACTGGACGAAGATGTTTTCTTTAATGAGTCCGATGTGAAGGATATACTGCATTGTCAAGACAAGGCCTAAATCCCCCATAATCAGCGTGAAGAAAACATGGAGGAAAAGGGAAGGGCAGGGTGACTTGCCAGACGAGTAGGTAAACCACCACTTCCCAACGTGCAATCACGTGCAATCATTTGAAAATAAACTGGACCATCTACAATTAAGACTATCCTACCAACAGGACATTAAAAGCTGTAATATCTTATGTTTCACTGAGACATGGCTGAATGAAGACACAGATAATATAGAGCTGGCTGGCATCTCTGTGCATCGGCAGGACAGAGCAACAACGTCTGGTAAGACGAGGGGCCGGAGTGTGTGTCTATTTGTCAATAACTGCTTGAGCGCGATGTCTAATATTAAAGAAGTCTCGAGGTATTGCTAACCTGAGGTAGAATACCTCACGATAAGCTGTAGACCACACAATCTACGGAGAGAGTTCTCATCTATATTATTCGTAGTCGTCTATTTACCACCACAAACCAATGCTTGCACAAAGAATGCACTCAACGAGTTGTATAAGGCCATAAGCAAACAAGAAAATGCTCATCCAGAAGTGGCCTTTAATGCAGGGAAACTTAAATCCATTTTACCTCATTTCTACCAGCATGTCACATCTGCAAACAGAGGAAAAACCTCTAGACCACCTTTACTCCACACACAGAGATGCATACAAAGCTCTCCCTCGCCCTCCATTTGGCAAATCAGACCATAATTATATCCTCCTGATTCCTGCTTACAAGCAAAAACTAAAGCATTTGGTACCAGTGACTCGCTCAATACGGAAGTGGTCAGATGACGCGGATGCTCCGCTACAGGGCTGTTTTGCTAACACAGACTGTAATATGTTCCGAGATTCATCCAATGGCATTGAGGAGTATTCCACCTCAGTCACCGGCTTAATCAATAAGTGCATCGACAACGTTGTCCCCACAGTGACAGTATGTACATTTCCCAACCAGAAGCCATGGATTACAGGCAACATCCGCACTGAGCTAAAGGCTAGAGCTGCCGCTTTCAAGGAGCGGGACACTTATCCTAACGCTTATAAGAAATCCTGCTATGCCCTCAGACAAACCATCAAACAGGCAAAGCGTCAATACAGAACTAAGATTGAATGCTACTACACCGGCTCTGACGCTCGTCGGATGTGGCAGGGCTTGAAAAATATTACAAACTACAAAGGGAAACCCAGACGCAAGCTGCAAGGTGACGCGATCCTACCAGACGAGCTAAATGCCTTTTATGCTCACTTAAAGGCAAGCAACACTGAAGCATGCATGAGAGCACCAGCTGTTCCGGACGACTGTGTGATTCAGCAATATCTTTAAACAGGTCAACATTCACAAAACTGCAGGGCCAGACAGATTACCAGGTTGTGTACTCAAAGCATGTGCGGAAAAACTGGCAAATGTCTTCACTGATATTTTGCATACCGCCCCAACAGATCCACAGAGGACGCAATCTCAATCGTACTCCACACCTTCCAAATATTGAGTTACACACCACCCTCACAGGGATGCTGGCCCATGTTGACTCCAATGCTTCCCACATTTGTGTCAAGTTGGTTGGATGTTCTTTGGGTGGTGGACCATTCTTGATTAAAAGAAATGTGAAACTGTTGAACCTGAAAAACCAAGCAGAGTTGCAGTTCTTACCAGAAACCGATGCACCTGGCACCTACTACCATACCCTGTTCAAAGGTACCTAAATATTTTGTCTTGACAATTTACCCTGTGAATGGTACACACACAATCCATGTCTCAATCCATGTCTACACTGGAGAATCACCTATATACAGTATGTGGCTATGCACATGTATATTTGTATTTAATGCAATAATTCATTCAATACTGATTACTAAAGTTATATAATACTGATTTCTAATTTTGTTGAGACCAGAATAAAAGTTATTTATCTTACAATTGCCTCAGATCTTTACTGTTGTTTAAGATTATTTTCTATATTTTCACAGAAGTGTGGGCTCATTTGTACGTGAAATGCATTATTAATTTTATACTTTACTGGAAGTCTGTATTTGAATGTATATTAATTTACATGAAGAGGCCATTATAAACGTTTCTAAATATGTTTGAATGCTTTACAAATTATTATATATGCTTAGGAATTGTACTACTTGT
This sequence comes from Oncorhynchus clarkii lewisi, assembly GCF_045791955.1. Classification (NCBI taxonomy): domain Eukaryota; kingdom Metazoa; phylum Chordata; class Actinopteri; order Salmoniformes; family Salmonidae; genus Oncorhynchus; species Oncorhynchus clarkii. Next base: position 61,060,649 of record NC_092149.1, on the reverse strand, counting down.
AATGAGTAATGAAATATTGATTTCTTAATATTTTCTTAATGCTGTGGTGTTCAACTTTAGATTCAATATGTTCTGAGTTATGCTTATTTTCTTCTTAGTGGTGTTTCATTCCAAACATGATGTTGTCCTGCCTGCCTCCTTAGATAGCCACTTATGGTAGCTAAGGCTATTTGATTTTAGTGTCCAAAAGTCTAGTATTCTGAAAACCCTCTAATTGGTCAAGTCATTAGAGAGAATGAAGTGGTATTTGATCATTGTTTGCACAAGTAATAACCTGACTTTGATTGAATAATTATTGAATATGGTAGTGTCATTTTATACTAACTTATGAGAAACCACAAAAACACAGTTAACATTTAATGAATATTAGTTATTTAAATCATTAATATTTAAACAAGTCAAAGATCATTCATACACAAAGGGGTTAAAAATTGAACCATTTTAATAACTAAGCATGTATTTACAGCAAGTGCTTGAGCAGGATGGCTAAAAGTCAGTGACGCGTCTAAAGGAGCCTACAATGGCGCAGGTGGCGCACCATTCACGGTATCTTCTGTACTCTCCTGCTCTTAGGAAGTACTGTCGACCCCGGTAGTTGGGATACTCGTAGAAGATCCAGAAGCCGTTCATGATATTACAGGAGTAGACGTGGCGGTGGTGGAAACGATCAGACACACAGGGACAGTCATCCATGAACTCCATCATGTGACCGCTGAAGTCGGCCTTCTCGTAGATTCGCATCCTATATGAACCCCGGTACTGTGGAACAACAAGAAGGACAATCAAAATGGCAACCAGTGGATACCGAACGGGATACCGAGATATGAAAAAACATTTCCTGGATAATTCCAGGAAGTACATAAATCTAAAGCATAAACAGAGATAATTTGAGAGTGATAAATTATGTTCTTATCCTTGCTCCAACTCTTGTTTTAAAAGTCATCTTCAGGTTCCTTTCGTTGCTTCAGTAAACCTTTCACATATCCAGTCAGAACTTACCATTGGAATCATACGGCATGATCGGATACAGCTACTGAAGCCCATCCAACGCTGATAATCAGGATATTCTCCCCTTCTCATGTAATACTGGTGGCCCATGTAGTTGGGGCGCTCATAGATCATAAAACAGCCACTCTCCACCCTGATGGAGTTACAGCGGCTGAAGTAGGAGTGCAGGTCTGTGCAGTCATTGCTGCACTCATAACTACGACCTTGGAAGTTCCTGTCCTCGTAAAAAGTAATCTGCAAATCAAGAAAATCCAATGATAAGTTTCACTTTGGGCTGCCATGGGGGGTGGGAAAATATACTGAACACATTATAGAGCAGAGAAGAGAGTAAAACTGTCAGAGTTTACAGTTCATTAGCACAGGGAAAAAGCCCTACCTTGCCCATGGTCTCCGTTGGAGAGATTCCACATGTTTTCAGAGCTTTTTATACTACCTCTTGACAAACAAAGTATTGTTATTCAAATGCTCACATAGTTATAACTCAGGGTACTGGCACATGTGTACCTTTTTGTTGTAGCACAACATTGGGTGAGAAATATGGATTTGTATTTTGGGAAAAAAGGATCAATAATTACTGGTTTGGTGCTTTGACATGCATAGACAAAAGAAAAGACTAGTATGGTATCCACACATCCAATGGACAATAGGTACAGAACAATATGGAACAGCCCTTTAGCATTAAATATGTTGCCCAAAGAGGTAGCCATTCACTCTCTCTTCTCATCTGCATTTGCAACCCATTTTATGCAAATGAGTACATTTAGAAAGATTGCATCCTGCGGGTAACACACAGACTATTTACAGTACATCATGTGTGAATATTCAATGTGTCATGGGCTAGTTACTGTACATTAATCACAACCCCAAAATGATTCGGAACATAATATTACTATAACTACATTATTACCAAACACTTCCACCACTTTTACCATTACTAGTTCACTAGTACAGCTCTCCTCCCTGTAGTTAAAACAATTCAAAAGTGAGTTTTAACCCATTTTTTCCACATTCTAGCAATTGTTTTCATACCATAACATAACTTACCATATCCACAGCCAAGGACAGTCCAAAACCTCTTTCTTACTGGCCCTGCTTAGCTGCGCTCTTCCCATGACCATCCTTGACTAATTGCAGCTTGCTTTTATGCAGTAAACAAGCCATTTGTTTGTGTCATTCCTTTATCCCCAGAAATACCAATCACCTCTGTGTTTCAATTTAAGCATAAAAGTAAACAATGACACTGTGCTGGAAAGCAAAATGTAATTTCATGAACATTACATAGGTCTCTAGTCAACGGTAGTTGGCTATGCTGTAGGCTTATGTCAATAACAGCCAAGTAATGAAGCCGGGAAGCAAAGGTTGATATAATGTAGTTTGTTTTTTATGACAGGCGATGTATAAGACAACTTATTATTTTGGCAGGCTGATGGAAAACTAACTGAAAAGCCACATTTGCCCCACAATACGTTTAAGAAACACCTTAATCACAAAGTACTTGTGACATCCAGATCAAAACGTCAAAACACATTTATTAGTCAAAAACATTGAATCGTCCATAAATGCTCATTGTTGTTCCATAGAAGGCCTGAAGGTTCTACCATGAAACTGGTGAATGTTAGATAGCCTTGTACTTCACAACTTTATATAAGAACTGTCTTGTAATGTGAATGGGGATGTGAAATAGGGTATAACAAATGCATGGCTTTAGTGTAAACCCAGTGGCCAAAGCTGGTTGAAATGCAGCCATTGGACTAGTTGTACTGTCATTTCAACCTGTTTTGCCCACTACGAAGGGTCCAGTTGTACCTCACAACCCCCAGAGACTAGAAGAGTGTCTAGTTATTGGCCATGCTTTGTTGTTGTCTATAGTTAGTTCATGTGCCCATGCAGAGCTGCTGTATCATTCAGAGACTGGGTTCATGCACTGAACAACAAAGTAGAAACTTTTCCATCTCATTTCATGAAGCATCCCAGAACATGAGTGTTGCCTGTTGAACATAGATGATCATGTGACCTGTAAATGTCTTATCTATGACTTGACTCTTGGAACTTTTACATGAACATTGTGAATGTTATCTGTTATCAGAATCTGTCTTGTCTTACCCCACATCGTATTGCTTTATTACTTGGCTGTTAAACACAAGATTACTTTATGTTGAGAGGGGTAAAGTATAGTGTGTCAAGTTGTGACACGATGTGATACCACTACGAAGACTGTGGTAAGTGGAGCAGAGAGTCAGTTAGGTTTATTGGCATGTTAAGGAATTCTCAAGACGTTTAACACACACTGACCAAGACAAAACGCAGCTTAACAAATATTGCCCTTAGAAATATTGAAATAATTGTATTTTACAAATATTGTTGGTTATAGTACATAGCTCATTAAACTCAGCATCTAACCAGAGAATGATCCAGTATCCTTATTGTTTTCCTTTCCTTGGTTTCCTACATTTTGTTAAATATTTGTATCTTTCTATTATTTGATAGGTGCGTTCTTGTAAACAAGCTGCATTCATATATAATGAAATATGACATATAAATAAGATCAAAGGAATAAGTAAGACCAAAACAACCTTGTAAAAATCGGATTCTTCTCGTTTAACTGTAGCAGGTACCGAGAAAGAAAAGGAAGTGATTAACAGGTATTTGAATTATGGTTTGTACAATTAGTAAACATATTTACATGATGTTCATCAATGCATTTTTATGATCCGTAATAATAACTGTATATGATTTAGGCACAGTTAAAGTTTCAATATCACTGCAACTATATGAATGTAGGATTTACAGGGGCACTCATCATCATTGATGGGATGCCTCAAATTCACTACGTTCCCCAGTCAGCACTATTGTATACAGTTAGGATCATGGTATGGATAAATTCAGCCACAATACATGTACAGCTGGCTAATCCCTTATGGGGCACCAAACAGGGAGAGAGCGGATTCATGCTTTGTCTGATTAACAGGCCAAAACACACTAGGCCAAAGTAAGAGCGATAGCTGTAACGAAATGTATTTTCTCACGTATAATGTGGGATTTGGTGATTAATCTCTATTTTTTTACATGAAAAAAATATATTCTAGTAATGATTAGGTGTTTTGATATGTAACAAGGAACATTCATGGTTGTGGTGCTGTGCTGATTTGTGTAGGGTTTAGATATCTACAGCCTACTGTAGAACAAGATAAATAATCTATCTCAAATGCTGTATCAAGAAGCGTATTTGGACTGCATGAAGAGGTTTATTGAAATCAACAAACTTTGCATGAATTATCAGTGAGGGTTTCTAGCAATGGGGTTGAGTTCTGAGAAGATACCAATAACCTTCTCAAAGAGAAGTGGAAGACATAAAACTGAGTTGTTTTGATTACGAATCAAAGTTTATTGTGGACAAGAGTGACAGTTGATAGTTCAAATTGGAGCTCTCGTTCAGTTGAAGTCGGTGATCCTTCTGAGGGAGCCGATCTTGGGGCTCAATCCTCCCCAGTCGTTGAACCTCCTGTACTCGCCGGGCCTCACATAGTACTGCCTGCCCTTGTAGTTGGGCTGGTCGTACATCAGCCAGTGGCCGTCCATCACGTTGCAGGAGTTGATGTCGGACATACGGAAACGGTCCTGGACGTTGGGGCAGTCGTCGCTCAGCTCATTCATCTGGCCGCCCATGTCAGGACGATCGTACATTCTCATTCTGTACTGGCCACGGTGCTGTAACGGGATCAAACAGGTGTTACATAGTTATTAGACAGTAACTGCATAGTTACTGCATAGTTATTACGTAGTTAAATAGTTATTACATGGTTACTGTATGCTCAAATGCAGTCATTTGTATATTTCTTACATTGACTTAAATATAATGGTGATTTCAGAGATAAACGTTGCTACAGGCTTTAGTTGGCATTTAGATGTATGTTACATTCAACAAATGTGTGACTGATTCATCTGATGGCAGCTTCATGTTATATGTAGGTAGCTTATTTATGCACAACCACTCTTTCATAATTAATTAATAAAATACATGTAATACAATTACAGAATTCAAATGTATCTGGTTATGACTTTGGCTCTGCTATAAAACTAAATATATGCATATATTTGCATAATTCATTGATAAACTGTTACTTTCCTTCAAACCACCGTACAACGTGTTGGCCCTAGATGTATTACATGTATTACTTGTATTTGTATTTGTGTTACTTGTATTTGTGTTACTTGTATTTGTTTTACTTGTATTTGTTTTACTTGTATTTGTGTTACTTGTATTTGTTTTACTTGTATTTGTTTTACTTGTATTTGTGTTACTTGTATTTGTTTTACTTGTATTTGTGTTACTTGTATTTGTTTTACTTGTATTTGTGTTACTTGTATTTGTTTTACTTGTATTTGTTTTACTTGTATTTGTGTTACTTGTATTTGTTTTACTTGTATTTGTGTTACTTGTATTTGTTTTACTTGTATTTGTGTTACTTGTATTTGTTTTACTTGTATTTGCATTACTTGTATTTCGAACCTCACTCACCATGGGGATCATACGGCAGGACCTGATGCAGTCATTGATGCCAATCATTTGCTGGTTATCTGAGTACTCTCCCCTCCTCACAAAGTACTGGTTTCCCATGTAGTTGGGGCGCTCGTAGACCATGAAGCATCCGCTCTCAACTTTGATGGAGTTGCAGCGGTTGAAGTAGGAGTGCAGGTCGGCACAGTCGCTGCTGCACTCATGAGAGTGACCCTGGAAGTTCCTGTCTTCGTAAAAGATGATCTGCAACCAACCACATCACAGAACATCATTATCCCTAAGATCTACAGGACTACTGTTGCTGAACTGCATGAGATCTGTCTGCTAAACTAGTAGCATTATTTTATGTATTTGTAGAAACTGTGCATGTAACATTTATTAAATACTATAAAATATTACTGTGAAACTGTTCCGTTTTAATGCATACAAATCTGGAAAGTTGTAAAACCATGGCCTTCTTCCTTACCTTTCCCATAGTCATGTTGGCGGTGGATGGGGGTGACGGCTCAATGCTCAATGTCCCTCAATCCAGCACTGTCTTTTATTTAAAAAAATCACACACACAGGGCAGCTGTGTGATTGCACAGCACAAAGTATTGTCATTCAAATATATCCCTCAGTCATAGTCAATGGTGGAGGTGGGTGAAAAAAATCTGTTTCTGTATAGATGGCAGCGCGTAACCAGTTATTGTTCTCTCCCCCATATTCATCACAATTCTCAGAAAACACTACTGTATACCAGACTGATACAGTACACTGCACAGCATCAGCAAAACCTATCAACACCATATTCATTATACAGTGGTAGCCAGCTAGATGTTAGAGTGCCCATACACGGACCTGAAATGAAAAAATAGTAGTATTTCTTTGAACTTTTTAAGAATCCACTTAGCCTAGTTTATTCATATAATTCAATCTTTGTCAAATAAATACATGGTAATTATCCATTTACAGTAGCATATGTGTTGTATACTGCATCTAATCAGAGCGATGAACATGGCCCACATAAGACATAGATCTACCTTTACCAACATGGTCTTACCTGTCCTCGATATTGAGAAGCCATGCATGGACACCTTTGCTTTATAATTCACTGTTTCATGAAGTCACGGTTACATCGCATAGGGGCTGCAAATGAAAATAAGCTAGGTAGTTAAAATCCAGTGAAACAATTGTTTTGCATGGTCCCTGACAAATATATCAGTAAGATAAATAGCCAATCAATAGAGCGATCAGAATATGCATCTCTATAATAAACCAATTGTCTGGCCGATATTTGAATTGTGTGATATGCCATCTGGTAATTGTGGTGGGATTATTGAATAGTTAATTACTAGAATATCAGAGTTCCATGTTTCCATTTGTTTATTGTAGCACTGAGTCATTGGTCAAGAACAGAGCCAGACTTGCTACCATTTGCAGACTGAATGTGATCAAATTATATAGTCAGAGATCATAATTGATAAGTATTGGTCCATCATATACAAATGTCAATGTTACATCAAAAATTAAGAACCTGATCAGCTGAACATGCCATAACAATACAGGTATTTTAAAATTGTGAAGTGTGCATTGCATTGGTCCTCTTTGTTTTTGTCTGAAGATATTCCAATTTAAAAGTATAATTTTTGCCCATAGGCTTTGTAATCAGTTGTCTCTCCTTGGAACTTCTTATATCCCATCATGTCGTTGTGGTTTGTTCGACATCTTCTCTGATTTAATTTTCACCTTCTCTATACTTTTATGTTTGTGTTTTATACCAATAACAGGAAATTAGATTATCCATTAACGTGCAGTGAAGGTGGGGTATACAATCTCTTGACTTGAGTGATTGAGCTATTGTCCCACCATGAGTCCTAGCTATCCACAGAGATGCCAGCCACAACGTCCAATTAATTGATAGGATGGTATGTTTAGTAGTCCATGATTCGTCGAATAGAACCCACTCTGGCACTCCTGCCGCCCCATTCGCTGAATCTCCTGTAATACCCAGGCTTTATAAGGTACATCCTCCCCCTGTAGTTTGGGTGCTCGTAGAACAGCCAGTTTCCTCCTTTCACATTGCAAGAGAAAATGTCATTGATGTTGAAACGATCCATGACGCTGGGACAGTCATCCACCAGATCCATTATCTGCCCACCATACTCTATTCTCTCAAAGAGACGCATGTTGTAGGATCCAGGCACCTGATATTGATTTGAGAAGGTGAAAAAAACATTAGAATTGTGCCATCCTAGAACTTCTATCTTTATGTGATAATCAGAGGAGCGTTACAAATCATTATGGTTACACACCCCCACCCCCAACCCCACCCCCACCCCCACCCCTACACACACCTGCACCAACTTGTTACAAATGTAATAAGTGACCTTTCATCACAAGATTAAAACCCTTCAAGAATTTAGCAATGATCTCTCAGGAGCATGTTTATGCAGAATTCCACACTTTATCATTTGCATAATTTATGCCCCAAATTAGAATGCTCCAAGTTTACCTTTTGAGAGTGAAATATATATAGATTCCACTATATATACATCTGAACATACTTTTATAGCGAATGTACTATTTGTACTATGGGAAAGTGAAGTAAACATAGAATACAAGTAAATGTTTTGCTTTTATTTCAGGAAAAGGTTAACTGGAGCAATATATTCATGAACTTTTGATAAACTGTTCATGAATATACATTTTTTAACTTCATTTTTGTAATGGCAGTCCTACAAACAGAGAGCTCACCGAGGAGATGATGTGGCATGAGTTGATGTTGTCATTTGTGCCCATCCAACGATTGTAGTCAGGATACTCTCCTCGACACAGGTAGTACTGTTGACCAGTGTAGTTGGGCTTCTCATAGATCATGAAGCATCCACATGTCACCTTGATGGAGTTACACCGGCTGAGAAGGCCGAGCATGTCTGTGCAGTCACCATTGCATTCAAAGTGACGGCCACCATAGTCCTTGTCTTCGTAGAAGATGATCTAGGCATAAAGTTTACATCATGTTGTTAATATTCATAAAGACAGAACATTGAAGATTGATCAAGGATTAATACAAAGATTAATTGATCAAGGATAAGCTTAATCCTTTCAACTCTAATCAATGGTGGTACAAGAATACCAGAACACAAAAACACTCACATGAATTCAATGGGAATGCCTGAAATTGATATTGCCATGAACACCCTTTTTATTATTCTACTCTATGATCCCTCTGCTGTTTCGAAGGTTTACCTTCCCCATGGTAGCTGGGCTTGTTGTGCCTTGTCGGTGTGGTCTGCCCAGCCCTTTGAAGACTCCACCTGTCACATATATAGTGAACATGAATTGCAGACTCTGCATGTGCCATTCATATTGTAATACCCAGTGGTCTTTTGCACATAGTGCCATTGTGTCGTCCTGAAGAGGTCAAAGGGGAGGAGAAAAGGTTGGGTACACCTTTTTTCCCAAATGGACAGGTTATGGTAGCATTTGGCTATGACCAAGAGATCATGTAGCTTTATTTTGTATGTACTCAAACATGGCAATGCATGACCAGGCATCCATTGGTTGGTTTGGTAATCGTAGCTCCTGCAGTGTTTCTTTCTTTTAGATTTCGTGCCAGCCATTAGTTATAATTATTTGAAGATATTCACTCTTTATGAAATATACATTTCTCTATTAAATATATTATGTTATTCAATACATTTTTGTGAATATTTCATGAATTACACATTTTGTAATCACAACCATTACACTAAGTAAACCCAGGGTATGGACACCTCTTTGTCAAAATGTTTTAATGATAGACTAGAGAGGTTAATCCTATAGTGGATATCACATACATCTTACATCATATAACGAGACAATAATACACTAAGTGGGATTCACACAAGGAAATATTTGTCTGTTTGGTCTTTTTCACCTTTTTGTATGTTTCTGCTTTTCTTCCAATTGAAACGTGATGTGCTTTCCAATGTCTCCACACTACAGAACTATACTTTGATGAATGGGTTGAACTGAACTATTTGGGATGGGTGGAATCTATCACACATGTTTTTTTCAGTATATAGTGCATGACAGTATAGGTTTTTTTCAGATTATAGTATATGACAGTATAGATTTTTTTCAGTATATAGTATTTGACAGTATAGATTTTTTCAGTATATAGTATATGACAGTATAGGTTTTTTTCAGGATATAGTATTTAACAGTATAGATTTTTTTCACTATAAAGTATATGACAGCATAGGTTTTTTCAGGATATAGTATTTGACAGTATAGGTTTTTTCAGTATATAGTATATGACCGTATAGGTTTTTTCAGTATATAGTATATGACAGTATAGGTTTTTTCAGTATAGGTAATCTAAAAAACAAATGTATTTGTATGTTTGTTATTATCTGTACTTGGTATTATTTTGCCACCGTCAGTATAGAAATAGGACTACAGTGGGAGATCCTATTTTAAATGCAGTTACAAAAATCCCAAATTGTCTGTATATGTAGCTTGGCACTTAAAATATATTATTTAATGTTGTATTTTCTTAAATTAAATGTAATTATGAAATATTTTATACATTAAATATTAAATATGAAGACTAAAGATTGATGTTGAAATTGAAATACAAGTGATGTATGTTTACAAATGCATGTCTCAAAATATAAACTTGATGTGACATTCACATAACAGTCACATTCGTATGTTATTTGAAAAGTATTTGATTTATTGTTTCAGTTATATAGGATAGTATGTTTCCAATCAAATCCTTCATCCTATCCTTACTATCTATACATACCTCTGATTTCTTTGTTCGATTCAGTTATTTGTAAGAAATTGTTCTTATATGTACTATTCTCCAACATAATATGTTCTCCAATAGCATGACAACACAACTCGCTACTAGGTAGTATGTAATCAGACATATGAGCATACAAAATTGACTAACTATGATAGTTTATGCATAGACAAGATAGTTCTGGCCCTTCAAATATTTAGCTCTATAGGCTTCACATATCTGCAACCTTGGCCTCCAGTGGAAGCAGGGAGGTCCTGACGTCTATGAGGCCTAGCAGAGATAGCCACATAGTACCTTGTTACGTTAGAAAGGGCTTTATGAATGCATTTATCTGTGGATGTGTAACTCTGCACAGCAGCCACAAATGCACAATATCGAGTACAGTATGTTAACTCCATTAAGGAGGATAAACTTTTCAGTTGAATGGCCTTTGTGTTTTTAAGACATCTCAGAGTATAATTTTCTCATAAATAACTGGCCTTTAGACCGCTGTGAGCACTGAAACTGGTTTGTTTGGTTATCACTGAACAGTAATGAGGGTAGAGCATGAATGATCCAGTACAGTATAATAGAGATCACGCTTTGACTCCTGTCTGATCAATACTGCAATAGCTTTATTGATCCCTCTAAGCAGAGTGAGGATGTCGGGTGTCGTGGTGCCACCCCTGCTGCTAACATCCACACTGGAGAGCAGGCCTGCAATGCTCAGAGAGCAAGAACAAAACTGAAAACACTTGAGCACTGACACCATTTTATTCGGTGTGTGAAACAAGGCATAAAGTAGACATTTTACAAGGACCCTTCCTTCTTTAGAGGTCCATAATGCGCCTGATGGAGCCGATCTTGGAGCTCATGCCTCCCCAGTCGTTGTATCTACGGTACTGGCCGGGCCTCAGGTAGTAGTGGCGTCCTCTATAGTTGGCCTGATCGTACATCAGCCAGTGGCCGTCCATCACGTTGCAGGAGTTGAAGTCGGACATACGGAAACGGTCCATACAGTTGGGGCAGTCGTCATCCAGCTCCATCATCTGGCCTCCCATGTCAGAGCGGTCGTACAGCCTCATCTTGAAGTTACCACGGTGCTGGAGGGGACAGAAAAGAAAACAGGGTTATATTCCATGATCATCTGTGTTCTAAATATAACTTTTCTTTATTGTTAATTAACACGCCAATACAAAAACGACTATTTAGATGCTCACAGAAAGGCTAGCAATCTAACTGATTTAAGGAATTGAAGATTGATTATGTAAATGTTTGATGATTAACCACTAAGGATAACATGATACACCCCCCATAGATGGTTTGGTGATATACTATGATCAAAACCTAGATGATGTGTAAGTACTCTCAAATACACAGTGATACAGTAAGTAGATCATATGTGTTTGAGAAATAATGGTATGGGACAGTTCCCTTACCATGGGGATCATGCGGCAAGACTTGACACACTCGTTCATTCCCATCATGCGCATGTAGTCGGAGTACTCTCCCTTCCTCAGGAAATGCTGGTGTCCCATGAAGTTGGGGCGCTCGTAGATCATGAACATACCGCTCACCACCCTGATGGATTGGCAGCGGTTGAACATGGAGTGAAGATCAGCGCAGTCACTCATGCACTCATGGTGACGGCCACCGAAGTTCTTGTCCTCGTAGAAGATGATCTGATGGAAGAACAAGGATCATGTTTGAAGTAGCATTAATAAGGAAATCAATGGAAAAACAACAAAGTAAAGATGTGATATAGGCAGCCTACTGAGTGATGAGTGAAACCACATAAAGACTATGTTTACAAGAGATTAATTTAAAACAGCAAACACTGAACAGAACAATCTACAGTATTAATAAGACAGTGTTTCATATACTGTATGATGAAATTAGTCTAAATAACACCATATATGTGTTTGATTAAATATACAATGTGTTTGTATGTGTGCTTGCATATTTCGTTTCTGTAAATGTATAATGGCCTAAAATACAAACCTTTCCCATCATATTTGCGTTTGGTTGGTGAGCTGCTCGTTCTTCTTGCTGTGCTGGTGGCCAATGAGGTGGCTTATCTTTATATACATTCCCCTAGGGGGAAAGGTAACATTGCATGTGTTGTTATTCAAATCAGTCATGCCAGCATGTCAGCACAAACACAACATACAGGAGTTTTGCTACTCTTGTCCAACCATGGTGATGTCTGTGTTCACATCCTAGCGTCCAGAAAAAGCCGCACCCATCATTGACAGGCAGGCACTGGAAAGATCAATGAGCTGATGCCAGTCAGAGAAAGTATCACAATTGCTAAACCAGACCCAGGTTAACAAGCAATTTAATCAAATTAAGTAATTTGCCGTCATATTTAATTTAATATTGTGTACTCAAATCATCACAAATGTATGCATTTCAATCACTTGAGGTTGATGGACTAAGTGTTGATATGTATTATAGCTATACTTTTTTGGTATAGTCAAAATAATTCATAATGATCTTATAAAACAATTTGATCTGTGATTGTGCATGTTTAGCTGGGTGGTATGTTGATTGATAGATCTGATAGCCATTTACTGTATATGATGAGTATACAGTTCTCTTTACAGGAAGATACCAAACACGTGTTGCTATGAGTTTAGCTGGACTGTATCCTTATGTAATACATGTATCACTAGCCACTTTAAACTATGCCACTTTGTTTACATACTCATCTCATTTGTACATACTGTACTCGATACCATCTACTGTATCTTGCCTATGCTGCTCTGTACCATCACTCATTCATATATCCTTATGTACATATTCTTTATCCCCTTACACTGTGTACAAGACAGTAGTTTTGGAATTGTTAGTTAGATTACTTGTTATTACTGCATTGTCGGAACTAGAAGCACAAGCATTTCGCTACACTCGCATTAACATCTGCTAACCATGTGTATGTGACAAATAAAAATTTGATTTGATTTGATGTTGATTGATAGATCTGATAGCCATTTACTGTATATGATGAGTATACAGTTCTCTTTACAGGAAGATACCAAACACGTGTTGCTATGAGTTTAGCTGGGTGGTATGTTGATTGATAGATCTGATAGCCATTTACTGTATATGATGAGTATACAGTTCTCTTTACAGGAAGATACCAAACACGTGTTGCTATGATATGTGTTACATATTCATAGGAGGATCCTTTCAAAACAATAAAAACTCACACATGAAATTCCATGCTTTTGTGTGTTTTTCCGATTGGGAGCTTTGCCAACATGGTATGTTTTTAACAGTGTTATCCTGTGTTGTACTATTTATGGCATAGAACCCTGGGTGAACACATCTATAGGAGAGGCAGCCAATAGCACCCAGACCCCGCCCGCCCGCCATCCATCCATCCACCCTTCTCTCTAAAGCTGTGCGGAAGAGTGCTGTGTCACTGTCTTCGGAGGACTATGCAGACTTGATATCAGAATGGGCTGTATTCTATTGTCCATGTCAGATTTGCATATATGCCATTAGCAAATCAATTGTTTTCCTCTTACTTTGATCTGAGAGAGAGCACACAACTTCAGGCTACATTATACTCCTAAACCAATGATTTAAATATACACTAGATCACAAATAGGGGCGCTGTGTTGAAGCCACAGTGCCACCATCTTGGCACTCCCCCAACGCTGTAAGTACACGATTTGAATATGAACTGGGTCCATATCAAAATGGTTCCCTTACTACTGGCCTATCACCAAACTGCATTTACAGTATGTGTTGCAGTGAATTGGTTTCAACTTCACCCAAACTGTTTAGCTAGCCTATTCAACAAAAAAAAAATCACAAGAAACATTCACAATAGATTAATTTATTCAGACTCATTCAGAGTTATCTTTGTAACTTAATAATGACCAAATATCTATTTCAAATTCATAAAATATATTGACACAGTCCTGTGTGTTAGAATAGGCATACTCTTCTATTGACAAGCCAGTGCCAACTAGAGGCGAGCTGCGTTTAGGGAGGCAGAGAAGGTGTTCTTATCTAAAACTCGGTGATCCTACGGAAGGAGCCAGTGGTGGCACATGTGGCGCCCCAGTCACTAAACTTCCTGTACTCTCCAGGCCTCATGAAGTACTGGCGGCCGCGGTAGTTGGGGTGTTCGTAGAGGGTCCAGTAGCCCTCCAGAACGTTACAGGAGTAGACATCACGGCTGCGGAAGCGTTCCTGGACAGACTCACAGTCCTCGGCGAACTCCATCGTCTGGCCCTGGAAGTTGGGGCGTTCATAGATGCGCATGCGGTACGGGCCTCCGCTAGTCTGCAGGAAGGGAGAAAGGAATCAGGGTGTTCAGGACATTCTAGATTCTTGCTGTATTGTGATATTGTGTTGCTCCATGTCATTCAATATAATAACCGTCATGTCCTACCAAGGAGATTCACCCACTCAATCAGGTTCTCATCACAGAACCTAGGAATTTGCTGTTTTTTTGTAAAGAAGAAACCCAAATGTGTTGCATTATCAACCTGCCCTCAGAATGGATTTGAACATTCATAACCACACATCAATCAGAAGGTAACCCCATTCACTCCATAGGTAAAATATTCTACATTCAAAACTTTGTCATCGTTTGATTGATGTCTGAAGTATTACTGAATGGAGTATCAGCCTGGCAGGATAACACGGCAACACCTCAAAGACAATTAGGTTGCTCACATAGGAGAAGGTACGGCAGGAGCGGATGCTGTCATTGTATCCCATCCAGTGCTGGTACTCTGGGTACTCCCCTCTGGTCAGCACGTACTGATAGCCTGTGTAGTTGGGACGCTCGTACAGCACCCAGCAGCCGCTATCTACCTTGATGGAGTTACAGCGGCTGAAATGGGGGTGCATGTCAGCGCAGTCTGCATCGCACTCATAAGAGCGCCCCTGGAAGTTGCTGTCCTCGTAGAAAGTTATCTGTAGTCGAAATGGGAGGTAGGAGAGCACACAACTTAAGACCGTAGTATACACCTGAACCAATTGTTTATATATTCACTAGATCACTGATAGGGGGCGCTGTGTTGTAGCCACAGTGCCTCCATTTTGGCACTCCACTCTACATTTGTTTTTGCCACATTTATTCCATTACAGACACCTTAATGCATACTTTGAAATTATATTATGTGAGCTAAACATAAAAATAAAAGTATACTTTTTTTAGATTACTAATGTTTACTGTCCACACAACAACAAAAAAAGACTTAAATACATGTAATTTTGTCCTTGAAACATTTAATTGAAATACTGTGGAATTCCATGAATTCCTATGGAGGACTGCTCTCCTGGTGAGTGCCAATATGGCCAACAGGTGGCTTCAAACCCTCTCATTGGCCAATATATAGAATCAGCAACACAGGGTTTATATACTTCATGGTCCTGATACCCACAATCGACTCAATCGTCATATGTTGTTAAATGCATGCATATGATTTGTGTCATTTCCTCAGTCTAATCAACATCACCAATTTCAACACAATGCCAGTCTAGGTAATGACAATAAATGTGTGGCCTTACTGTCCTGTTCAGAGACAGTTAGACCCAGGGGCGCCATGCCGTAAATCCTGAGACACACACGTCTATTTTTATGCAAATCTAAGCATACCTCTTAAGCTTTCTGCATCCTCCTGACTGGTGGTTATTTTGTTTAAAGAAACTAAATATTCTTCTCTGCTTAAATGTGGGTAAAATATTGAAAGTAATGTGAGTATTATTCAGTACATTTAGTTATTGGTTGCTTTTCTAAAGTATACCAATCTTGCCAGCAGGCATACCAGCTAAGATAATTAAACAGCCTACCTACTCTAACTTGATTGACAGCCTGAAATTATTTCAGGGGTAGCTAGTTATGAGGTTGTGAGTTTGGGAACCTATCTGGGCAAGCTAAAGCCAACTTCATACAATTGCTATGTGGCTAGTAGTAGCCTATTACAGAGAAAAAACTAACAAAAAAATTAAGTGCAGCCCTAATTTTTTTAGCAGGACAAATCTGAGGGTGCACGTGCCCCCTATGGGCATGACGCCTTACTTTGACCTAATATAGTTCTGCTATGATGCATGTTTAGGCTGTGAGTTAAGTTGCAATGGGTTAGCAGAGGGCTGGGAGGAAGTCTACACTGGTTCGGCCCACTATCTTACAGTGCAATATAGAGACAGATAGTGAAAGTGTCCCCTCCTCCCAAGGTCTTACCTTACTCATCCTGGTAAATCTCCCTGGAGCCCGTCCTCTACAGGAGTGATGATCTGGCTCACCAGGCCCAGGGACCACTATATAAACCTCAATCGGCGGATAGGCTGATCCCACTTTATTTGTTATTTTAATGAACAGGGATTTGGTGGCCTGGCTGCGCTGCCAAAAGTCTTGATCCTGGGCATACAGTAGAGTTAAAAGCCCTGATTCATCAGTGCTAAAAGTCCTAGCGGGCACATTACAGACCAGATCTGACCCTCACTTTTTTCTATGTCCAATCAGACTGTACACATTTATCCACTGATCCGCCAAAACAGGATTAATGTTTACCACACAGAATGTTCGAAGTCATCACAAAGGCAAAGCAACCAAGTGTCTGTCTAACCATCTGGTGAAAGAGGGTGAGATATGGGTTCATGTAGTCAGGAGTTAAAGTGGGGGAGCCCTATTTGGGGAGCGGGGTTCTCAACCTAACCCTCCGACTCAAACCTAACTTCATTTCCACACACAGGCTCAATCCTAACCTCATCCCTTACCCTAGCTTCAAGGCCACACCACATCTCAACCTTAATTCTAGCCAAAGCCATAAACTCAATCCTAACACTAGCATAATGCCTAACACAAGCATAATGACCACACCTCAGTTTAACTCTAACCCTAGCCATAATTGCAATCCTAACCCTAATTTAATGTCCACATCCCGGCTCCTGTTCCACCATCCCATACTTCCATATTCAAATAGGGCCCAATTCAGAATTAGGAAAATGTACGCCTTTCCTAGGCACTTCTTAGTAGATGGTATTCAGACTTACCTTATGTAGGTGCTTAAATGGGCTTTGCAGGCGTGATTCACCTGCACGCACTGAATGCCTTGTTCACGTCATGTCAGAAACTCGGGACATCACAGTTAAAATGAACAATAGTTATTTGCGTAGAGCTTCCCATTGGTTGATTCTGGTACCTCCCAAGTGGGAAACTTGAGATCCAACTCTTCCACCTAGGTTAGCAAGTCAGAAATTTCAGTTTCCGACATGATGTGAATGCAGCATTCATTTTATTAAACTGCTGAAAACCATCCCACCTGCTGGCCAACAGATTGTTCTCGTGGCGATTTCATTCAATCGGGTTTTCAGTAGATTTATCTAAAGTCATCCATTTAAATGTTATTTGGTGTACCTTTAATTAGAATTCTCTCGACAGACTCACTAGAATATCTGAATATTAGGGATCAATTAAAGAAAGTCATGTAAATATTAGTCTCCTTTTCATCACCAACTGGTAGATTAAAAAATATTCTGATCTTGCATAGTATTTAGGGTAGGAAAGTATTTATGAATAATAATAAAAACTGGTTTGGTTTGGAGAGCCTTCACACACTAAATGTACAGTGCCTTGCGAAAGTATTCGGCCCCCTTGAACTTTGCGACCTTTTGCCACATTTCAGGCTTCAAACATAAAGATATAAAACTGTATTTTTTGTGAAGAATCAACAACAAGTGGGACACAATCATGAAGTGGAACGATATTTCAAACTTTTTTAACAAATCAAAAACTGAAAAATTGGACGTGCAAAATTATTCAGCCCCCTTAAGTTAATACTTTGTAGCGCCACCTTTTGCTGCGATTACAGCTGTAAGTCGCTTGGGGTATGTCTCTATCAGTTTTGCACATCGAGAGACTGAAATGTTTTCCCATTCCTCCTTGCAAAACAGCTCGAGCTCAGTGAGGTTGGATGGAGAGCATTTGTGAACAGCAGTTTTCAGTTCTTTCCACAGATTCTCGATTGGATTCAGGTCTGGACTTTGACTTGGCCATTCTAACACCTGGATATGTTTATTTTTGAACCATTCCATTGTAGATTTTGCTTTATGTTTTGGATCATTGTCTTGTTGGAAGACAAATCTCCGTCCCAGTCTCAGGTCTTTTGCAGACTCCATCAGGTTTTCTTCCAGAATGGTCCTGCATTTGGCTCCATCCATCTTCCCATCAATTTTAACCATCTTCCCTGTCCCTGCTGAAGAAAAGCAGGCCCAAACCATGATGCTGCCACCACCATGTTTGATAGTGGGGATGGTGTGTTCAGCTGTGTTGCTTTTACGCCAAACATAACGTTTTGCATTGTTGCCAAAAAGTTCAATTTTGGTTTCATCTGACCAGAGCACCTTCTTCCACATGTTTGGTGTGTCTCCCAGGTGGCTTGTGGCAAACTTTAAACGACACTTTTTATGGATATCTTTAAGAAATGGCTTTCTTCTTGCCACTCTTCCATAAAGGCCAGATTTGTGCAATATACGACTGATTGTTGTCCTATGGACAGAGTCTCCCACCTCAGCTGTAGATCTCTGCAGTTCATCCAGAGTGATCATGGGCCTCTTGACTGCATCTCTGATCAGTCTTCTCCTTGTATGAGCTGAAAGTTTAGAGGGACGGCCAGGTCTTGGTAGATTTGCAGTGGTCTGATACTCCTTCCATTTCAATATTATCGCTTGCACAGTGCTCCTTGGGATGTTTAAAGCTTGGGAAATCTTTTTGTATCCAAATCCGGCTTTAAACTTCTTCACAACAGTATCTCGGACCTGCCTGGTGTGTTCCTTGTTCTTCATGATGCTCTCTGCGCTTTTAACGGACCTCTGAGACTATCACAGTGCAGGTGCATTTATACGGAGACTTGATTACACACAGGTGGATTGTATTTATCATCATTAGTCATTTAGGTCAACATTGGATCATTCAGAGATCCTCACTGAACTTCTGGAGAGAGTTTGCTGCACTGAAAGTAAAGGGGCTGAATAACTTTGCACGCCCAATTTTTCAGTTTTTGATTTGTTAAAAACGTTTGAAATATCCAATAAATGTCGTTCCACTTCATGATTGTGTCCCACTTGTTGTTGATTCTTCACAAAAAAATACAGTTTTATATCTTTATGTTTGAAGCCTGAAATGTGGCAAAAGGTCGCAAAGTTCAAGGGGGCCGAATACTTTCGCAAGGCACTGTATAGTGATTTGATTCATCCTGAAAGTTACCATATTCAATTGTTCAAGCCATTAAATATTGAAATGTGAGAAAAGTGTACAATAGGTGTTGAACAGTAGTCTATATAGTAGTCTAAAAATCTACCCTAATAATCCTCACTAAACATGGAACTGTGATGACAACGGTCCAGACGTCGTGAAAAGTGCTCCAGGCACAAGGTTTAAACTGCTACTTATGATCTGTGTTCCATAAGGCTACATGTCCCGAATTATTGCACAACTTGTAATACGTTAGCCTAATATGATCCACTATTCCTAGCAATCCACAGGAACAACCACATAAACATGACAGAAGAAGGAAAGGTAAACCAAGGATGTAATGGAATGAGGAAAACAACACTAAGGCGACAGTTATAAATGTATGTGGGTATTACTGACGGTGGCTACCAGATAGTGGCTAATAATATTTATATTGTGTAATATTTTACACAATATAAATTGTAAAAGAAATACCGTGTAAAGTCCGGGCATATAATTAAAACATTCTACAAATCATAAATCAACTTGGTAAATTTGGCGCTATACTGTCATTTGATTGGGTCTCCAAATGTCATCCCAGCAAATTATAAGGCCATATGACTGGTTTCACATTTGTCTCCAGCGATCACAAAGTAAAATATAGTAGATCTAAAACAATTGTTATTTACATTTACAATCCTCTTATCCAAACGGTTTACTAATTGACCTAGCTTTTGTCAATAGCTCTCATCAAAGTGTAAATTACCGTGCATGGATAATGATGTTATCAGAAAAAAGCAGATGTTGTTCCACTTGGAACCGACAGATTGCTCACGTGTAAAGGAATTGGAATTAGGAGGGAATTAAGTCAAAGTCAGAATACAGTGTATACAATGGGGCAAAAAAGTATTTAGTCAGCCACCAATTGTGCAAGTTCTCCCACTTAAAAAGATGAGAGAGGCCTGTAATTTCATCATAGGTACACTTCAACTATGATAGACAAAATCACATTGTAGGATTTTTAATTCATTTATTTGCTAATTATGGTGGAAAATAAGTATTTGGTCACCTACAAACAAGCAAGATTTCTGGCTCTCACAGACCTATAACTTCTTCTTTAAGAGGCTCCTCTGTCCTCCACTCGTTACCTGTATTAATGGCACCTGTTTGAACTTGTTATCAGTATAAAAGACACCTGTCCACAACCTCAAACAGTCACACTCCAAACTCCACTATGGCCAAGACCAAAGAGCTGTCAAAGGACACCAGAAACAAAATTGTAGACCTGCACCAGGCTGGGAAGACTGAATCTGCAATAGGTAAGCAGCTTGGTTTGAAGAAATCAACTGTGGGAGCAATTATTAGGAAATGGAACACATACAAGACCACTGATAATCTCCCTCGATCTGGGGCTCCACGCAAGATCTCACCCCGTGGGGTCAAAAAGATCACAAGAACGATGAGCAAAAATCCCAGAACCACACGGGGGGACCGAGTGAATGACCTGCAGAGAGCTGGGACCAAAGCAACAAAGCCTACCATCAGCAAGGGCATTGAAGATGAAACGTGGCTGGGTCTTTCAGCATGACAATGATCCCAAACACACCGCCCGGGCAACGAAGGAGTGGCTTCGTAAGAAGCATTTCAAGGTCCTGGAGTGGCCTAGCCAGTCTCCAGATCTCAACCCCATAGAAAATCTTTGGAGGGAGTTGAAAGTCTGTGCTGCCCAGCAACAGCCCCAAAACATCACTGCTCTAGAGAAGATCTGCATGGAGGAATGGGCCAAAATACCAGCAACAGTGTGTGAAAACCTTGTGAAGACTTACAGAAAACGTTTGACCTCTGTCATTGCCAACAAAGGGTATATAACAAAGTATTGAGATAAACTTTTGTTATTGACCAAATACTTATTTTCCGCCATCATTTGCAAATAAATTCATAAAAAATCCTACAATGTGATTTTCTGGACTTTTTTCTCTCATTTTGTCTGTCATAGTTGAAGTGTACCTATGATGAAAATTACAGGCCTCTCTCATCTTTTTAAGTGGGAGAACTTGCACAATTGGTGGCTGACTAAATACTTTTTTGCCCCACTGTATGTTGACACAACTTCCTCTCTTTGATCTCCACCCCAAACGAATAGCGGGTGATTGGCATGCTATTCTCAAGGTCAGAATATGCATAGAGAGAAAAAAATGCATAAAAAATACGTTCCATTTAGGAGCGCTTAACTCGGGTCAGAATTCCCCCATAATTTAAACACTTAACACTTAAACACTACATGCCTGATTGTCACATAACTGATATACATATGTATTTTTTAATTGAACCTTTATTTAACTAGGCAACTTTGTTACAGACAGTGAATGGTTTATTGTACAGTAAAGTGTGTACAGTAATGTCTGATGTAGTCAAACATTTGTATTGCTTATAGATGGACATGGTCTGAGCTACAACCAAATATAGACGAAACCCCTAGTGACATGATAACACACTGGAGGATTGATACTTACTATTGGCCAGGGTTCCTTGAATGTGAAGGCCCAGTAGTAGCAGGCTCATAGTAGCAGGCTCATAACAGGGACATCACAAATTTCACCCAGTGTAATAACACAGGAATAACCCTGTAATAACCATGTAATAACAATATAATAATGGTGTAGTAACACAGAAGAGGAAAGGACTTTGCTTAATCCTGTAGAGATTATTGTGGTACTTCATAATGCTCTGCTTGTTCTTTCAAGGACTCACCACTGTCCTGTGTAGGGGACAGAAAACATGGACAGTAAAGAGGAGTTCTAGTTCAAAACACAAGAAAGCAGTAGAGTCCATTCCAGCAGTATTTTTCAACTTTATAACAAGGTTGGGATGTTTGTTGAAATAATGATCAAATTCACAACTGCTTTAAATGTCACGTCTACACTCCCCTACATACTTATTTGGAAAGTGAAGCTAAAACTTTTAATTTGGCTCTACACTCCAGCATTTTGGATTTGAGATCAAATATTTCATATGAAGCGACAGTAGATTCATACTGTTTTACTGTTTAGAAATGAAAGCACTTTATGTATCTAGTCCCCACATTTGAAGGTGTCATAATTATTTGGACAAATTCACTTATAGTGTATTACATTTAGTCAAAAGTTTAGTATTTGGTCCCATATTCCTAGCACGCAATGACTACATCAAGCTTGTGACTCTACAAACTTGTTGGATGCATTTGCAGTTTGTTTTGGTTGTGTTTCGGATTTGGTTGTGCTCAATAGAAACTAATGGTAAATTATGTATTGTGTCATTTTGGAGTCACTTTTATTATAATTAAGCAATAAGGCACGGGGGGGTGTAGTATATGGCCAATATACTGCGTCTAAGGGCTGTTCTTAGGCACAATGCAACAAACCCCGGGGTGCCTTATTGCTATTATAAACTGGTTACCAATGTAATTAGAGGAGTAAAAATAAAGGTTTTGTCATATCCGTGGTATTCGGTCCGTTATAAACTGGGTGGTTAGAGCCCTGAATGCTGATTGGCTGACAGATGTGGTATATTAGACCGTATACCATGGGTATGACAAAACATTTGTTTTTACTGCTCTAATTACGTTGCTAACCAGTTTATAATAGCAATAAGGCACCCCGGGGGTTTTGGTATATGGCCAATGAGCATTTAGGGCTCAAACCACTCAGTTTATAAATAACAATATAATATGTTTCTGAACACTTCTACATTAACATGGATGCTACCATGATTACTAATAATCATGAATGAATCATGAATAATGATGAGTGAGAAAGTTACAGATGCATAAATATCATACCCCAAGAACAAACTTCCCTGTTATTGGTAATGGTGAGAGGTTAGCATGATTTATTGGATTTTCCATGTAGTCTATATTTAAGGCAACTCCATTTAATATAACAGGCTTTTCAAATTCAATATTGGTGCACAATTTCTACTTAAAATATCAAAGGGAGATAAAGGGTACTCTCGTGGAACAACCCTGCTCAGAATATGGGACCAAAAAACGAAACTTTTTCCTGAATGTAATACACTATAAGTGAATTTGTCCAAATACTTATGACACCTTCAAATGTGGGGACTAGATACATAAAGTGCATTCATTTCTAAACAGTAAAACGGATATGTATGAAGAACCAAATAAAAAAATGTAGCTTCACTGTCCAAATACATAGGGGAGTGTATGTCTATGATTGCCACTCACACAGAGAAAGGAGTTAGATGTGGATGAGGAGGACTGCACCAAGGCCCTCCGTCCATCAGGGGCAGCACCTCGTTTACCCTGCACAGACAGCCATCGCTTCAAATTCTGGGCTGAAGGAAAATAATCAGAGAGAAGGTCGAGCCAATACTGGTCAGGGTTCTTACATAACTTGTTCTATACCGTAAACACAAGTGAGGAAAGGCAAGTCACATGTGAGCAAGGTAGAGGGAGACTGGCATAGTTGATGCGTTTAACGAATGGTAGTGTAGGATGAACACGCACGCACACATCTCTCATACACACACATTGACATACTGTGCTTTCTGGAGTGGTCCACGGCCTTGAATGAGCCCAGCATGGCAAACGGGTGATAGGACAAGGTGAAGGGATGAACAATGGCGCTCTGTAGAGACAGTCATCAGATACATTTTTCTATTTTTATTTTAAGACCTTCTAATTAATGTCTTATAATGTAGTGGTACATTTAGGCCTACTGAATATGTGTACAGAGCAACACAGCATTATACTACAGCAAATGATCATTATAGACCAGATAACACTACACTGAGGCTGAAGGCCTACTTACTATACACTGAGGTGTTTTTAATGTTTTATACACTCAGTGCATGTTATATATGATATCCCATAATACCTTCTTCCCACACAGACAAGTCTAGGCTGTAGGATTAGGCTATACTAACACTGGGGATATAGAAATGTGCAGTATTCTAAACTCAGTCTACCTTGGAGTGCTGGTGGGGATAAGCTGCAGACGGTTTGGTGGTGTAGAGGGCAAGAATGTCTTTTACAGGCAAGCTATTCTGGAGCAGAGAGGACAACAGAACGGAGGTTAGAGCAGAGGGGAAATATAGTTAGTAACACAAATCGCAATATCATAAAAGGACCACATGGTCAACCCAGGGAAAGATCATGAACTAGGCAATGCTGCCCAGTTTGAAATATACTGTTGCAGTTGATTTAGAGATTAAAGGGGGAACTTAAACTCAACAAATTTGTAACATTGTACAAATTGCAAGCGTAACATACTGGATCATACGAAATAGATGACGTAGTACACAATTGTGTTCTTGAGACACGTTTTGGCTCGTGAGCACTACTTTCAAAACTACTGGAGGAAATTATACAAAACCTTTATAACGTATCTTCAATCAAAGTTTAGCAACAGAGGAGCATGGCTTTGGAGACTGGTGATTCATTGTGTAGTAACAAGGGAGGTTAGCTTAAGGGTCATTGACACTTTGGACTGAGCTGTGGTAGTAGACTCCGAACTCTGCCAAACGCTTCTAGATTACAAGGGTTACTAAGGGTCAGTAAGACTGCAGACTGAGCCGTGCTAGACTCACAACCCCTGGCATACTGTATGCCCAAGTACTCAGTCTACTCACCAGGATCATCCCAGCGAAGGAAGAAAGGATCATGGCTTCTCTCTCCAGGTGGTTGGGGTACTGGTCATTATAACCTGGGCTGCCCACTCCACTACAGGGAACAAAGTCAATCAATCCAATTTGATTTAGAAAAATCATTTTCATATCATCAGTTGTCATAAAGGGATTTACAGTAACCTGGCTTAGAGCTAAAGCCAATGCAGTAGATAAGGAAGTTAGCAGAAGTCTTCATGTCTCAGATAAGGTTACTCAGGAAGACACAATCAAGTGGTATTGTGTTTGGACGTCAATGTTTCAATGTACTTACACAATGTCTCTGTCCATCACATCATGTCGCTCCTCTTTCTCTAGCCACCAAAGGGCAACACTTATGGCCAAGTCATAATGGGCCTGGATGGAAGTACAGACAGATTAGGTACAGGGTTTGAATAAATGTTGAAATAATCATAAAAACAGTCAACCGTTTAACTGTATATAACATCCCACATTAGATTCCTACCAGGTCATCCAGCATGCTAGTGGATCCTTTCCCCTTGGGGTCAAAGCCATTCTCTCTCAGTTTCTGACCAATGTAATCTCCCCTGTTCAAAACATAAAACTCTTTCAAGCGCCTGAAGAAATAGAATGGCAATTCATCTAAATTTCCTCTTCCCACACACCATTCCTCTAAATCTATCATTTTATAATCCACAGAAAGCAACTCACAGAAGGGCTTCAATGTCTCTTCTCAGTCGCCTTGTCTCCATTTCTCTGAGATAGCGCTACTCATGCAGAGGGATAACTCCTTGGGGGTCCTGTAGCCTACACAAAACTAGGTTTGCAAATATAACGTCAAAGTACTTGACAATGACCGTAGGAGTTGGCAATGGCACCACAAACCGATCTTGGACCAGGGTAAGAAATTGGAGGAAGGGAAGTTACATTGTAGATAAAGGATGGAGATGGAAAGAAATCAACAGGTATATAGTATGATACTGCATGTCTGTTTGCGTATCCACGCTGACCTCAGCTGGGGCTCATATACAAGACATAGTATATGAGACATAAGACATAGTGCAGACTGCAGAGTAGTCTTGAACCTGGCACCTCTCTGGCCCTAGACAGGGTCCAGGAAATGTGAAAAGAAGCCATTAAACTCACATCCAGCAGAAGACAAATATGTTTTTACTAAACCTTTAAATCACTGACGATTATTGTGCAGCCTGAAGTGCTTAAGCAAGGCAAAAGCAAGGTGATTAGAAGTAGGTCTAGACTTTGTCTGACAAAGATTTGGCCTCACAACCTTTTCCCACAACTAGTCTCCAAAATGAGATGTTAACCTAAATAGGTCACTGTTGATTTACATAACATTTTATGTAGCATGTGCCTGGTAAAATGGGTGCTTATTCAAATCTGAGTTACATGATCAAATTGGCAATCTAAATCCATATAACATTACAGTTGGTCATATTTTTAATACAGACACACACATTCATGTTGTAAAGCAATCTGTACTTACCACACAATGCAGAATTATCAGCAATGGTTACACCCAAAAACTGCAGTACTACTCCAAATGTCAGAGTAGCACAAAATCACAAATGTGTTTCATGTAAATAAACCAACCAAAAGACACACTGCAAACGATAGCCGCTTCAGGGGACACCTGCTTGTGGAAAGGCTGTGTACAGTAGAGACCAAGGGGAGCAGAAAGACAACCACAGCCTCCTAAGTGAACAGCCTACTCTGAA
Source organism: Oncorhynchus clarkii lewisi (assembly GCF_045791955.1). Taxonomy (NCBI): domain Eukaryota; kingdom Metazoa; phylum Chordata; class Actinopteri; order Salmoniformes; family Salmonidae; genus Oncorhynchus; species Oncorhynchus clarkii. The sequence continues at coordinate 61,033,812 of NC_092149.1, read as the reverse complement.
TAATTCACACAGGGCCTCCAGTCAATCACTCACACAATACAGGTCCAGATTATTTTAGAAACATAAGGAGGTGCGGTGCGTTGGTCGGCACTTAACCATGATGTGATCCAGCCATAGATTAGCTAGATGGTGCAGGCAGTCACCTAAGGATGAGTTGAACAACCTTAAGCAATAGCTAGCTGCCCCAAAGGGTATAATTAAAGTTGTTTTGTAACATGCTCCGTCGAATCATATTGCAACAACTTTAAATATGCCATTAGAGGCAACTAGCTATTGCGTAAGGGTGTTCGACTTACCCTTAGGTGACTGACTGGACCATCCAGATAATGTATGGCTGTATCACATATCTGTTACTGTCACAAAACAAAAAATGTGGTATTTCTTACAGGCTTATTCAATTATTTATTCCTTCATGACTAATAAAGTGGGTGCTATATTAACAAAAGGATTTTCAACCTAAAATGTATTGACATTTTATTTGTAAACTTATATTAAAACAAAAGGGAAAAACAAAAGCATTGGCAATACGTGTAAGAATTAAATGAGATGTCACAGAATAAAGTCAATTAACTGAATGCATGTTCTCCAAACTGTCAGGTTTATGTGTGTCCTTCTGTTGTTGTCTTTTCTTCTTCTTCTTCGCTTTAAAAATGGGAGAACTCAGGTACTTGGTGTCTGAGAACTTATCTCCACGTCTCATTTTGCTGTTAAAAGAAAGAAACAAAAGTTGAATAATCAAGGGCTGGTATCATAGCCTGATAGAACCAACCTGACCACTAGCAAAACCAACCTGATCACTGTGCAAGCTACTGATAACATACTACTAAAGGTAAGCTTTAGTTTCATTTCCAGAGCATTCCTCACCAGTTAATGGGTGGCAACGTGTAGCTAATGGCAGCTCCCCGTCGCCTGGCCCGTCCTGTGTCCTCATCATCCGTCCAGTTGGTGTTGGTTAGTGGCTTCAGGGCTCTTTCTGCTACTGTTGGTAAAACATAAAACAACCATTAGAATACCTACATCTCACACAAATAAAAATACAGTCAACAATAAAATCCTTTGTACCTGGAGATCTTTCAGCCATAACCTCAGCCGACTCTTTATATACAGCAACCTTGTGAGCAGAAGAAGCAACCCTTTCAGGGCTTGAGGCTGGAGTGTCAAATCCAGTCTCATTTGAACAGCTGACATCCACAGAGGACTCCCACGGAGGCCTATCGTCCATGAGCAGCTCCCTCAGGCTCTGACGTACTCCCTCACCACTGTCAGGCAATTCTGTGTTGGTCTCAACAGTTGATAATGACACATTAGATGTCCGGCTGTTTGTGTCACCATCATCCTGGGACAAGGAGTCAGGAACAATGTGGTTCTTCCCGTTTCTGGTGGAATCGCTAAAACGATTGGGTATGACAAAAGTGGCTCTACATCTCGGTTTAGGGCCATGGTTGGACCGGGGCTTGAAGCTGCTGACTTTGAAGTCTGGACTCAGAACCTCAAGTGAAGACAAACGTTCATGAGTTTCACAGCTCTCCTCAGCGGTGGCAGAATGTGTGAAGACGTGCAAAACTTTGGGATTCGCCACAGGCTGTACTTCTGCATTTTTTGCTGCAGTGCGTACACCTATACTACTCTGGCTATCCAGAGTAGACAAAATATTACCTGCACCCCCAGGCGCCAATTCTTTAGTGATGCTACTTTTAGTCTTTTTTTTCCTTTCCTTCACAGGGGCAAGACAGTAACCCTTCTGTGAATCAGTCTTCATTCTTGATTTTGCCGTCTCCACTCTCCTGGCTTTCTTGGGCTTTTGCTCTGCAGCAACTGAAATGGGGTCACCGATCTCCCATGGGGGCATTTCTTCCTCAACGCATAAGCTTTCGGCAGCTCCCTCTGAATTCCTTGCAGGTTCCTGGGTAGCAAGCCATGGACGTTTAGAGGAGGCATGAGTTTCTTCAACCCCAGAGTCTGTAGTCTTGCGCCCAGCAGCTAGACAGTGATCTGGGTGAGGTCCAGTCAGATGCTCCTCTATGCTTTCTTCCCGGACCGTTTCTTTCCCTTCTTCTGCAACAGAGTCATACCCTGTAGTCGGAGTGCACGCCAGCTTTTCAGCCCAAGCATCATCTAATATTGTACTGTTCAACGAGGAGCTGTCCCTGTTCACCGAGACCACAAACGTCCCTCTGCCTTTCACTTTGGTGGGTCTCTTACTGCTCCGTGTAGTGGACCGAGGTCTGGAAGCCCTGTGTGGTTCCCTGTATTCATGCAGGGTGGTATCCATGTCTACATAGGCTGTGCACCCTTCAGGAGAATGAGACTCCTCTTCAATGAGAGATTGAGGCAGAAGGAATGGATCCTTTTCTGTTTCAATGTGTAATTCATGGTCCACCATGACAGGCTGTGCTTTAGTCTTCCTGCGTTCTTTGGATTTCTTCTGGCCCTTTCTAGATGTAGGCTCATTAGAAATCACAAAATTAGAAATCACAAAAGTCTTGTGACCTTTAGTTTTTGTGACTTTGTTCTCCGTGGCATCTATGACCAATGGGTTTGCCCCGGCTAGTTTAAATACAGACTTCTGAGCTTCAGGGTCATCAAAAAAGTCATCTTCAAACGGGTCAGGTGAGACACTTCGATGGGATTTGGATTGGAGAGGCACTCCAAAAGTTTTTCTGGGGTCAAACGTTTTTGGAAAATCTTGTGTTGTTTTATGGGATTCTCGGGTAGGTTTTTTGTGTTTGGTGATGCGAGAGGTGACATAAGTCTTTCTGCGGGCAACAAGGGATTCTATCTCACTGGCTGAGTTCTCTATGAAGTTCTCTTCTCGGTGTTCGACATCCACACCCTCCGCTGTAGGGTTGTCTGTATGTAGTGGTGTTGCGGAAAACACCTTTTGTATCGCTGTCGGCAGCTCCACGTTTACAGCAGAGCTCTTCACCTCTAGATTCTCAACAACATGTGTTGGCCCACAGTTCTTACTTCCAATCTTCACTAATAGACAAGGGATTTTTGTCTTTGGCACCTTCAGTTTCTTCGGTCCACCAGCTTTCTTGGGCTTGGTCTCCACTGTAACGATTTCAGCAGCGCTGTCCCCAATAGTTATCTCCATCTCTGTATCATTGATGGTGGTCTTCTCTGCTTCCCCGACAGCGGTCTTTATTGCATGCGCCAATGTGGTCTCCACCTTTAAGCTGTTTGGATGGTGCACAACTTTATCAGTACCAGAGGGCTGTAGAATATTAGTTGTGGAGACAACAGAAGGCAAGACTGCTGGGATAGGGTCAAGTCCAGCGTCAGAATAAATCTTTGACCACTTTTCCACCTCATCTTTTAGGCTACTGGATTGCCGGGATGTTCTCTTTTGGGTCGATTTCAAAGTATTGTCCACTTGTTGCTCCATCTTATTAATGCTGTCTGTAGGTTAAGAATAAATGTGAGTTACTGAAAACCTTCAATAACCAACCTAATGCTGAAAGGTCATGCATTCCAAAATGTGGGGTAGTTCTGAATTCTCCATGCTCCAGCCCCCTTACCTTTACTGGCATTGGACTCTGATGACCTACTTTGGGTCCCAAAAGGATTTGTGGACGTGGTTCCTCTGTCATTTACTACAACCTCTTGGCTCATGCTGGTCTGTTTTGAGGGGGACACCAAATCCCTGGACTGCTCTGCTATGATAAGAGGTATCTGAACCACTACCCTATAATGAAAATAAATATGGGGGGAAATGTGTGAACAGAAATAATTAACAGTAAGACAGTAACTGTATTGCTGTAACAGCAAACATGAATAGGAGTCTCATTATTACCTCTCCATCTGACAATTTTCCTCTTTTTTATCGGGGGGTGGCTTATTGCGGTCTTCAGATATTTCAGGGGAATCCTTTGACAGAAAGAAAAACAATTTAGCAGGGCTTTACGCTGACATTTGTTTTACAAGGAGCACGTGCTCCTAAGTAAAAAGTTTTAAAAAATGTTGTTTTTTAAAATTAGGAGCAAGGTGAATGTATTTGAATAATAAGAAATGTGTACTCATAAGAAATAACTAAAACTTCATGAATAAAAGGTTTCTGGGGCGTTCCATGCTCAATCAAGTACAATGCACCCTCAAATATTTGACTCACTTGTGAGACAAAAACCTTCAGCTGCCCCTTTAAGGGGCGGGAGCCGTTACCGTGGTAATGGTGGGACTCCCATTCAAAATGAGATTCTCCAACGTCCCTTCCCTAACAGTCGAGAAAGTTCAAGCTAGTATGTGAACAAAACGATGTAAATAGCAAAGAAACACAAGAAGAAAGTCACACTTTAATAGACTTTTGGGTAAACTCAACCAACTGTATGCCTGTGCACTTCTAAAAATGAATCCTTCAGCACTACACTCAGTGCGCACAGGGTCCCAGGCACTGTTGCTGCTCCCCAGACCACGGAGGTAGATATTACTGTATGAGCAGATACTGTTGCACAGGGTGAGATAAATAACTATGTAGAGTCCTGTGTGATTAGCTACCAGTTATGAAACAAATTGGCAGAAATAGTTTTGAAAATAGCTACGGTAGCAATTTGTTTAGCTATAAATCACAACTTACACATGTGCTCATACTCTACTTTTTCAGTTCGCACACATCTACTTTTAGGTGCATATGCGAGTAAAATGGTTGCAATGTATAGAGCCCTGTTTAGCATAGTAGCATAGAGGACACACGGAAGAGGACTTACATTTTCATCAGAGAAGAGGTCCACAGCCCTTTCCAAGTTATCCAAAGTGTTGCGTTGAAAGTCTTTCAAGATTATAATCTAAAAGGATATGTTGTTTTTAGTTGTTGCTTTACAGCACGAGATTTCTTTATGTAATGAATAGCGCTATAGAAGTTGAAAAACAATTTCTCATTATTACCTGTCAACAACTACCATGCTTTTATGTCAAACTAACACTGAAGTCTGTGAGAGAATAGATCAATATTGTTACGAAGAGCACTTCTAAATAAGTGACCTGGTAAGGAGCCAAATTTAGATCCCACTAGGTCTTATTCAAAGAGATGGACTCAGAGTCCCTCTCTAACCCACCAGTTGGTTGTGCTTGAATCTGCGAATAGCCAGGTCAAAATTCAGAGACTCCACTTGTTTCCGTAGGTGCACAGTTTCCACTTCAAGCTGTCTGCTTCTCTCCCTCTGAGCCACCAAGGCCAGAGCCAGAGCCTTGTTGTTAGTCTTCAGGGAGACCTTGAAGAACGAGGATGTGTCTAGAAAATACATCAAACAGAACTTCGAAATAAACATATGATAATGCAGTATGACTTACCAAGTTACCTGTCATTAACCAACAATAGGCTATTACAAATTAAAAGGTAATCCACCTCTTACATCAATTTAGTGATGGCAGCTGTACGCTACTTACTGAGAATCTTGGTCTTTATCTTCGATGCCACTGTTAGGGAGTTATTTTTAGCAGCCTTCGAGGGCATAGGTTTCTTCCCTGGTAACATAGTTGAGAGGAGGGTCCTTCCCTCAGCTGACATGTTCATCCTGATCCTGGAAGCATAAAAAGGACAGTTGATCAGCCTTTAGTCGACAATCAATCTACCAATAAAGAATGTGCATGCGCCTCCTCACTACCAAAATGAATATGCAGAATCACAACTGCACAGTTTCGCTACTAAAAATAGCTATAGCCTGCTGTCAGAACTAACGTTATCTAGATAGTTATAGCAATGATACTTATTGACATTTCATCTGTTATCATAATCGTTAACTACAATATACCTAGTTTACGTTAGCTAGCTAACTTGCTAGCCAAAATTAAGAAGTTAACGTTAGACAGTTAGCATAGCTAGATTACGTTAACTTGCTAACGTTACTTACCGGGCGTTATGTCTTCTTATTTAAAGTGGACGAATTTGCTATAGCTATGTAATTGGAACGTTAATATAGCCGGTGAAAACGTTACCTAGTTGTATTTACATGCTAGCTAGATTACCGGTGGCTCAGTTTAAACATAAACATTCTAGCAACCAACCGGCGCCGCTGTTTCAAGTAAAAAATAGGCGTGCTCTTTGGACTGCAACGAGCTAATCACAGCTGAGATCGCTCATTCTAAATTCTAGCCCTGTCTGGGTATAGACCAATCATGTCTATAAACCCTGGATAAACAGACCAATCATGTCTATAAACCCTGGATAAACAGACCAATCATGTCTCTAAACCCTGGATGACTAAGAGGGCGCTGTATTGAAGCCACAGGGCAGCCATCTCCTCAAGTATAAATGTTTTGGAAGCTATAGAAATGCAATTATTCATGTCTACATTCATTTTTACACGTTTATTATATTACAGACACTCTAATGCACACATTTAAATGATATTATGTGAGCTAAACATAAAAATTAAAAGGAAAAATATATTAAAACATTTTCCTTAAAGTATTATTCTTTAGAGAGTACTAATTTTACTTTCCCCAATAAAACAACAAAAAATACTTAAATACATGTCATTTTGTCCTTGAAACATTTGATTGAAATAGTGTAGAATTCCATTAATTCTTATGGAGGACTCCTGCTAGTTGGGAGTACCAATATGGCCGACCGATGACCTCAAAGATTCGCAATGGCAAATACATACCGTTTGCAATCCAGTGTTAATATACGTCATTGGTCTAGACTAGCCAGACAAATCAATCTAAATTCTTCCGCTGCTCTGTCGTTTGCTACAAACTTGCAAAGAAGAATCGAACGCCTGATCGAGAAAAAAAATGAACAGGGATGTGAAGAAGATGATGTAGGAAGTAACAAAAGTGGATCAATATATTAGTAATACGTGTATTCCTGCCTTGACGTGTACACATATTGTTCAGGGGTTCAAAGGATCCCATGAACGCTATAACTGGAAGGAGCAGGTGTATTCTGCGTTAATCTATGCAAGAGGCCAACAAATGATTACAAGAGACTAACAAATGATTCATGTGTATTCAACAGAAATGGTTGCGGTAATTGTTGGATCGCAATTGATAGAGGGGGTGCTCTTCTGCTCTTTTGCACACCAGTATCTCTACTTGCACATCATCATCTGCTCATTTATCACTCCAGTGTTAATCTGCTAAATTGTAATTATTTCGCTACTATGGTTTATTTATTTTCTACCTCCTCTCGCCATTTGCACACACTGTATATAGACTTTCTTGTTTTATATTGTGTTATTGACTATGCTTGTTAATTCCATGTGTAACTCTGTGTTGTTGTTTGTGTCGTACTGCTTTGCTTTATCTTGGCCAGGTTGCAGTTGTAAATGAGAACTTGTTCTCAACTAGTTTATCCGGTTAAATAAAGGTGGGGAAAAAAATAAATAATAATAATCCTTACACTTTCAAAAATACTAGTCGAGTAAGACATGGGAGAGAGGACGAATTTTGGCAAAGAGATTTATTAAATCAGTAGCGGATTTAGGTACGGGCGAGAGAAACATTTAGCGATTTTCTAACAAATGTAATGCAAAACTACTCATTTTTCCATGGGGCAGAGAGAAAAAATGTGCCGTTTTGAAGCTTATTTCCTGCAATTCTACCAATTTTGCAATGGTGTGGAAAAATATTTTCGCAGTTTTAAACACCCACAAAAACTGAAAGACAATGCCTATAGCTTATCCATGATGTTGCGAAACAATTTAAATCAATACGTAATCGTTCAGGTACGCCTTCGCGCTTCAGCAAACTAAGGAAATAATTAGTCGAAGTAAGACATATTTGGGGTTGAAAGGGGAAATACGAAGTGGTAACTTCTGATATTTTCCATGCCAATTCCATCTGTTTCCCCTATGATATGACGTGCTAATACTTTGTAATCTATGTTTCGTTTCAGGGCAGGGCTTTTATCTGAATGTTATCACCCACCCGCATGGCATTGTTTATTATTTAGAAACACCTGCTAAATTCTTCCTTTTCGCGAGTAATGAAAAGCCACCCGCGAAAGAAAATTCCACAGACTTCTTTATCTATTTTGTGCTGTTGTTACATTTGTGTTAGTGTTTCGTTTCGTGTCCAATGCGCTCAGGGTGTTGTTACATACAGTATAATTTGCGCCAGCATCATGAGCAAAGTCATTGTAGCCTATCATTTCACTTTCCCTAGCCATGGCATGAGCACAACCGTTGCACCGTGTCCATTACAAAGTCAAATCTAGTCTGAACCGTTAAATAGTTAGGCTATCCATATAACCAGAGGTTATTTAATATTTCTATGGCGTATTCGCGGCAGCAATTTATGAAACGTGCAAAAACTTTGGACGTAACACTATATGGCAAGGATATTGGTTTTCTCTATCCATCTGTGGCAAAGTTTCCCCTAAATACTTATGTCAAATCCAGCTCCAGAACTAACCATAGCCTAGCCAGCTGGCTAATCTTTTTGGATAAAGTATAGCAACAACACATTAGCCATTAACTAGCTACAATTGAAGTCGGAAGTTTACATACACTTAGGTTGGAGTCATTAAAACTCGTTTTTCAACCACTCCACACATTTCTTGTTAACAAACTATAGTTTTGGCAAGTCAGTTAGGACATCTACTTTGTCCATGAATCAAGTAATTTTTCCAACAATTGTTTACAGACAAATTATTTAACTTATAATTCACTGCACCACAATTCCAGTGGGCCAGAAGTTTACATACACTAAGTTGACTGTGCCTTTAAACAGCTTGGAAAATTCCAGAAAATTATGTCATGGCTTTAGAAGCTTCTGATAGGCTAATTGACATAATTTGAGTCCAATTGAGGTGGACCTGTGGATGTATTTCAAGGCCTACCTTCAAACACAGTGCCTCAGGCAATTTCCAAATGCCTGGAGGTACCACATTCACCTGTACAAAACAATAGTACGCAAGTATAAACACCATGGGACCACGCAGCCATCATACCGCTCAGGAAGGAGACGCGCTCTGACTCCTAGAGATGAACGTACTTTGGTGCGAAAAGTGCAAATTGATCCCAGTACAACAGCAAAGGACCTTGTGAAGATGCTGGAAGAAACAGGTTCAAAAGTATCTATATCGACATAACCTGAAAGGCCGCTCAGCAAGGAAGAAGCCACTGCTCTAAAACCGCTATAAAAAAGCCAGACTACGGTTTGCAACTGCATATGGGGACAAAGATTGTACTTTTTGGAGAAATGTCCTCTGGTCTGATAAAACAAAAATAGAACTGTTTGGCCATAATGACCATTGTCAGGATCTGGAGCAATGAACCGCCCTTGCTGTCTCTGCCTGGCCGGTTCCCCTCTTTCCACTGGGATTCTCTGCCTCTAACCCTATTACAGGGGCTAAGTCACTGGCTTACTAGGGCTCTTTCATACTGTCCCTAGGAGGGGTGCGTCACTTGAGTGGGTTGAGTCACTGATGTGATCTTCCTGTCTGGGTTGCCCATCATAAAGCCCTGACCTCAATCCCATATAAAATTTGTGGGAAGAGCTGAAAAAGTGTGTGTGAGCAAGGAGGCCTACAAACCTGACTCAGTTACACCAGCTCTGTCAGGAGGAATAGGCAAAAATTCATCCAACTTATTGTGGAAGGCAACCCAAAACGCTTGACCCAAGTTAAACAATTTAAAGGCAATGCTACCAAATACTAATTGAGTGTAAACTTCTTGCCCACTGGGAATGTGATGAAAGAAATAAAAGCTGAAATAAATCATTCTTTCTACTATTATTCTGACATTACACATTCTTAAAATAAAATTACTTAAAAATCATACAATGTGAAAAATCATACAATTTGTTTTAGATTCCATCTCTCACAGTTGAAGTGTACCTATGATAAAAATTACAGACCTCTACATGCTTTGTAAGTAGGAAAACCTGCAAAATCGGCAGTGTATCAAATACTTGTTCTCCCCACTGTATGTATGTACAGTGGGGCAAAGAAGTATTTAGTCAGCCACCAATTGTGCAAGTTCTCCCACTTAAAAAGATGAGAGAGGCCTGTAATTTTCATCATAGGTACACTTCAACTATGACAGACAAAATGAGAAAAAAAATCCAGAAAATCACATTGTAGGATTTTTAATTAATTTATTTGCAAATTATGGTGGAAAATAAGTATTTGGTCACCTACAAACAAGCAAGATTTCTGGCTCTCACAGACCTATAACTTCTTCTTTAAGAGGCTCCTCTGTCCTCCACTCGTTACCTGTATTAATGGCACCTGTTTGAACTTGTTATCAGTATAAAAGACACCTGTCCACAACCTCAAACAGTCACACTCCAAACTCCACTATGGCCAAGACCAAAGAGCTGTCAAAGGACACCAGAAACAAAATTGTAGACCTGCACCAGGCTGGGAAGACTGAATCTGTGCTTCTACACCTGCATTGCTTGCTGTTTGGGGTTTTAGGCTGGGTTTCTGTACAGCACTTTGAGATATCAGCTGATGTACGAAGGGCTATATAAATAAATTTTATTTGATTTGAATCTCCAATAGGTAAGCAGCTTGGTTTGAAGAAATCAACTGTGGGAGCAATTATTAGGAAATGGAAGACATACAAGACCACTGATGATCTCCCTCGATCTGGGGCTCCACGCAAGATCTCACCCCGTGGGGTCAAAATTATCACAAGAACAGTGAGCAAAAATCCCAGAACCACACGGGGGGACCTAGTGAATGACCTGCAGAGAGCTGGGACCAAAGTAACAAAGCCTACCATCAGTAATACACTACGCCGCCAGGGACTCAAATCCTGCAGTGCCAGACGTGTCCCCCTGCATAAGCCAGTACATGTCCAGGCCCGTCTGAAGTTTGCTAGAGAGCATTTGGATGATCCAGAAGAAGATTGGGAGAATGTCAGATGAAACCAAAATGTAACTTTTTGGTAAAAACTCAACTCGTCGTGTTTAGAGGACAAAGAATGCTGAGTTGCATCCAAAGAACACCATACCTACTGTGAAGCATGGGGGTGGAAACATCATGCTTTGGGACTGTTTTTCTGCAAAGGGACCAGGACGACTGATCCGTGTAAAGGAAAGAATGAATGGGGTCATGTATCGTGAGATTTTGAGTGAAAACCTCCTTCCATCAGCAAGGGTACTGAAGATGAAACGTGGCTGGGTCTTTCAGCATGACAATGATCCCAAACACACCGCCCGGGCAACGAAGGAGAAGGAGTGGCTTTGTAAGAAGCATTTCAAGGTCCTGGAGTGACCTAGCCAGTCTCCAGATCTCAACCCCATAGAGAATCTTTGGAGGGAGTTGAAAGTCTGTGTTGCCCAGCAACAGCCCCAAAACATCACTGCTCTAGAGAAGATCTGCATGGAGGAATGGGCCAAAATACCAGCAACAGTGTGTGAAAACCTTGTGAAGACTTACAGAAAACGTTTGACCTCTGTCATTGCCAACAAAGGGTATATAACAAAGTATTGAGAAACTTTTGTTATTGACCAAATACTTATTTTCCACGATAATTTGCAAATTCATTAAAAATCCTACAATGTGATTTTCTGAATATTTTTTTCTCATTTTGTCTGTCATAGTTGAAGTGTACCTATGATGGAAATTACAGGCCTCTCTCAGACTAAATACTTTTTTGCCCCACTGTATGTGTGGCGCCATGTTTGTTGACATTATACAATGCATTATGGGTGTCACATAATCTGTCAGACTAAAGATGTTATAATGAGGTGAAGGAATGGTTCACTCATCTTTCGGGTAAACTTCCAGAAGTGAATGAAGGGAAGTGGATGATCGTGGACGACACACCCACTTCAATATGTATGTTATAAATAGGCAAAACTCATCCTGTCTCGTCTTACAGCAATATAGGGTGCAGGCCAGGCAGCAGGCTGTTAGCCAGCCTGCCAGCATAGTGGAGTCTGCCACTAGCACAGTCAGTGTAGTCAGCTCAGCTATCACCATTGAGACCGTGTCTGTGCCTCGACCTGGGTTGGGCAAAACTAAATATGGCGGTGTTCGCCTTAGCAATCTCACTAGGATAAAGACCACCTCCATTCCTGTCATTATTGAAAGAGATCATGATACCTCACATCTCAAAATAGGGCTACTTAATGTTAGATCCCTTACTTCAAAGGCAATTATAGTCAATGAACTAATCACTGATCATAATCTTGATGTGATTGGCCTGACTGAAACATGGCTTAAGCCTGATGAATTTACTGTGTTAAATGAGGCCTCACCTCCTGGCTACACTAGTGACCATATCCCCCGTGCATCCCGCAAAGGCGGAGGTGTTGCTAACATTTACGATAGCAAATTTCAATTTACAAAAAAAAAAATGACGTTTTCATCTTTTGAGCTTCTAGTCATGAAATCTATGCAGCCTACTCAATCACTTTTTATAGCTACTGTTTACAGGCCTCTTGGGCCATATACAGTGTTCCTCACTGAGTTCCCTGAATTCCTATCGGACCTTGTAGTCATAGCGGATAATATTCTAATCTTTGGTGACTTTAATATTCACATGGAAAAGTCCACAGACCCACTCCAAAAGGCTTTCGGAGCCATCATCGACTCAGTGGGTTTTGTCCAACATGTCTCTGGACCCACTCACTGTCACAGTCATACGCTGGACCTAGTTTTGTCCCATGGAATAAATGTTGTGGATCTTAATGTTTTTCCTCATAATCCTGGACTATCGGACCACCATTTTATTACGTTTGCAATTGCAACAAATAATCTGCTCAGACCCCAACCAAGGATCATCAAAAGTCGTGCTATAAATTCACAGACAACACAAAGATTCCTTGATGTCCTTCCAGATTCCCTCTGTCTACCCAAGGACGCCAGAGGACAAAAATCAGTTAACCACCTAACTGAGGAACTCAACTTAACCTTGCGCAATACCCTAGATGCAGTTGCACCCCTAAAAACTAAAAACATTTCTCATAAGAAACTAGCTCCCTGGTACACAGAAAATACCCGAGCTCTGAAGCAAGCTTCCAGAAAATTGGAACGGAAATGGCGCCACACCAAACTGGAAGTCTTCCGACTAGCTTGGAAAGACAGTACTGTGCAGTACCGAAGAGCCCTTACTGCTGCTCGATCATCCTATTTTTCTAACTTAATTGAGGAAAATAAGAACAATCCGAAATTCCTTTTTGATACTGTCGCAAAGCTAACTAAAAAGCAGCATTCCCCAAGAGAGGATGACTTTCACTTTAGCAGTGATAAATTCATGAACTTCTTTGAGGAAAAGATTATGATTATTAGAAAGCAAATTACGGACTCCTCCTTAAATCTGCGTATTCCTTCAAAGCTCAGTTGTCCTGAGTCTGCACAACTCTGCCAGGACCTAGGATCAAGAGAGACGCTCAAGTGTTTTAGTACTATATCTCTTGACACAATGATGAAAATAATCATGGCCTCTAAACCTTCAAGCTGCATACTGGACCCTATTCCAACTAAACTACTGAAAGAGCTGCTTCCTGTGCTTGGCCCTCCTATGTTGAACATAATAAACGGCTCTCTATCCACCGGATGTGTACCAAACTCACTAAAAGTGGCAGTAATAAAGCCTCTCTTGAAAAAGCCAAACCTTGACCCAGAAAATATAAAAAACTATCGGCCTATATCGAATCTTCCATTCCTCTCAAAAATTTGAGAAAAGGCTGTTGCGCAACAACTCACTGCCTTCCTGAAGACAAACAATGTATACGAAATGCTTCAGTCTGGTTTTAGACCCCATCATAGCACTGAGACGGCACTTGTGAAGGTGGTAAATTACATTTTAATGGCATCGGACCGAGGCTCTGCATCTGTCCTCGTGCTCCTAGACCTTAGTGCTGCTTTTGATACCATCGATCACCACATTCTTTTGGAGAGATTGGAAACCCAAATTGGTCTACACGGACAAGTTCTGGCCTGGTTTAGATCTTATCTGTCGGAAAGATATCAGTTTGTCTCTGTGAATGGTTTGTCCTCTGACAAATCAACTGTAAATTTCGGTGTTCCTCAAGGTTCCGTTTTAGGACCACTATTGTTTTCACTATATATTTTACCTCTTGGGGATGTCATTCGAAAACATAATGTTAACTTTCACTGCTATGCGGATGACACACAGCTGTACATTTCAATTAAACATGGTGAAGCCCCTAAATTGCCCTTGCTAGAAGAATGTGTTTCAGACATAAGGAAGTGGATGGCTGCAAACTTTCTACTTTTAAACTCGGACAAAACAGAGATGCTTGTTCTAGGTCCCAAGAAACAAAGATATCTTCTGTTGAATCTGACAATTAATCTTAATGGTTGTACAGTCGTCTCAAATAAAACTGTGAAGGACCTCGGCGTTACTCTGGACCCTGATCTCTCTTTTGAAGAACATATCAAGACCATTTCAAGGACAGCTTTTTTCCATCTACGTAACATTGCAAAAATCAGAAACTTTCTGTCCAAAAATGATGCAGAAAAATTAATCCATGCTTTTGTCACTTCCAGGTTAGACTACTGCAATGCTCTACTTCCCGGCTACCCGGATAAAGCACTAAATAAACTTCAGTTAGTGCTAAATACGGCTGCTAGAATCCTGACTAGAACCAAAAAATTTGATCATATTACTCCAGTGCTAGCCTCTCTACACTGGCTTCCTGTCAAAGCAAGGGCTGATTTCAAGGTTTTACTGCTAACCTACAAAGCATTACATGGGCTTGCTCCTACCTATCTCTCTGATTTGGTCCTGCCGTACATACCTACACGTACGCTACGGTCACAAGACGCAGGCCTCCTAATTGTCCCTAGAATTTTTAAGCAAACAGCTGGAGGCAGGGCTTTCTCCTATAGAGCTCCATTTTTATGGAACGGTCTGCCTACCCATGTCAGAGACGCAAACTCGGTCTCAACCTTTAAGTCTCTACTGAAGACTCATCTCTTCAGTGGGTCATATGATTGAGTGTAGTCTGGCCCAGGAGTGGGAGGGTGAACGGAAAGGCTCTGGAGCAACGAACCGCCCTTGCTGTCTCTGCCTGGCCGGTTCCCCTCTTTCCACTGGGATTCTCTGCCTCTAACCCTATTACAGGGGCTGAGTCACTGGCTTTACTGGGGCTCTCTCATGCCGTCCCTGGAGGGGGTGCGTCACCTGAGTGGGTTGAGTCACTGATGTGGTCATCCTGTCTGGGTTGGCGCCCCCCCCCCCCCCTTGGGTTGTGCCGTGGCGGAGGTCTTTGTGGGCTATACTCAGCCTTGTCTCAGGATGGTAAGTTGGTGGTTGAAGATATCCCTCTAGTGTTGTGGGGGCTGTGCTTTGGCAAAGTGGGTGGGGTTATATCCTTCCTGTTTGGCCCTGTCCGGGGGTGTCCTCGGATGGGGCCACAGTGTCTCCTGACCCCTCCTGTCTCAGCCTCCAGTATTTATGCTGCAGTAGTTTATGTGTCGGGGGGCTAGGGTCAGTTTGTTATATCTGGAGTACTTCTCCTGTCCTATTCGGTGTCCTGTGTGAATCTAAGTGTGCGTTCTCTAATTCTCTCCTTCTCTCTTTCTCTCTCTCGGAGGACCTGAGCCCTAGGACCATGCCCCAGGACTACCTGACATGATGACTCCTTGCTGTCCCCAGTCCACCTGGCTGTGCTGCTGCTCCAGTTTCAACTGTTCTGCCTTATTATTATTCGACCATGCTGGTCATTTATGAACATTTGAACATCTTGGCCATGTTCTGTTATAATCTCCACCCGGCACAGCCAGAAGAGGACTGGCCACCCCACATAGCCTGGTTCCTCTCTAGGTATCTTCCTAGGTTTTGGCCTTTCTAGGGAGTTTTTCCTAGCCACCGTGCTTCTACACCTGCATTGCTTGCTGTTTGGGGTTTTAGGCTGGGTTTCTGTACAGCACTTTGAGATATCAGCTGATGTACGAAGGGCTATATAAATAAATGTGATTTGATTTGATTTGATATCCTCACCTTTCACCCCTGAAGCAGCAATCACTACGTTAACAGCATATCTGGACTGACATCAATCAACAATAGACAGTCAATCATTGGCCAGAAGTTCATCAACAGAGCCACTCACAACCCATCACTGAAGGAAGCCGTGGGACAGGCCAAATGCACCACAGATACACCCATGTCCATAATGCTGAAACTGATGTAGAAGAGAGGAAAGGAAAAAGGGGGAAAAGGAAAGAAAAGTGTGTGTGTGGGGGGGGGGGGGGGGGGGAAAAGAAGAAAAAAAAAAATTACAAAAATACAAAAACAAAAAAATACAAAAAAAAAAAAAAAATGTGTGTATGATAGTGTGTAGATAGATATATGTGACGGCAATCCTTAGCGCCCCCACCCCTCTCCCCCCGCACAGTTGTGAGCTATAATTTTAATTTATTTTTTTATTTTAAATTCCACAAACTCGGGAAAAGAAAAATTTAAAACTAATCTACGCCTGTTCTGATAAAAACCTTAGGGCATCTAGCCTCGGGGGATGCCTTGCTTGACCACACCCTCTTTCCTTGCTCCTGGCCTGCCCTGCCTCTTCCACCATCCATTTGTTTCTATGGACAGAAACGTGCAGAAGCTCTGAGCTGTCCGATCAGGTCCATTGTTTACTGAGCGGAGTCTCCTCTTATTATCTTTGGTTCATGCGAAAATAACAAGCATGGCGGCGCCCGGAAACTATCCATCGTCGGATTACTTTCGATTTCTAGAGAGTGTCAGTTATTTCGATCAATGGTGAGCTTTCCCGTGATGTGAATAATTATAGATAGTAATTGCTATTAGCAAATTCATATTGTAGTTTCTGTCAGCCGAGAGTTATAAAAATATGACGCTTGTGTTTTGTCAATCTTTCCTCTGTTAGTGCTAGGACAAATGTAGCCTACATTTTTCCGGTTTGGATGATTGTATTATGCTGTTGCTACTTCTGTGAATGTCTGAACATTGCATCCAAAAAATAAACTGCTCACATTCTAGACTTTGTAAGGACTGTGTTTGTGCAAAATGTTTCTGAAAAAAGTGTGGCCAGCTCAAATACTGATTGTTGCGTCATACCGAAACTGGAGGTTCTAAATAAGCGTTCTAATCACCGGTTTGATCATACACTACAGGAACCACTGTAGAACGATCCACCCGTGTGTTGGTACGTGTGATGATGACCTAGTGCAAATACAAATAATTGTTGTGGTTAAATTCCTATCGCATTTTAAACTCTGTGGTTTTGTCACATTTTTGTTGCATTATATATCGAACATACCCTCTGGTATTGACATGTGCTCTCTAGCCATCACCTGGTAGTAGATCGTCTACAGTTGGGCTAGGCCTACAGGCTTCATGAGTTGGTGCGTTCATGAATTCACTTTGGAGTGCCAGATGTTCGCAAATTCAGAGCGCCATAGCAGAGCTGATGAGGTTGTTTTCATCTTATCTATAGCGTTGGTTGGTGACTAACTGCGTCTTGCAACAATTGAATTACGTTTGTTTTGCCTACTTTTACCAACAACTTCAGTCATATTCAACTGAGTATTGCGCATTCGTTAATTCATCAGTTATTAAATTATTCTTGCACACTCAAACAAGAGTGCTCTGAAATCGGAGTAGATAGCCAGAGTGAATTTACGAACACAACCTATGTAAGGGATACTCAACCAAGCCTTGGTCCAAGGGCTGTAAATTCTACGGAAAATAATGAATGACGTCATGCTATTAATTGTCCAAAGCAGGGATGGAGAGTAAGCTAGTGAGGTAGGCTGGTCAATACATATACTGAACATGTAACCATGGTAATGGTGGCCAGTAAAACAATTAATAAAAATATAATATTGACAAATTAAACAGAAATTGTAGACCTTTAATCTTTCCAACATGTCAACAGACACTTAACTTCAAATAAGTAAGAAACATTTCACAGTGTTAACTTTCTCTTTATCCCTGCTTGATGTACATTTCAGAGCCTCTTCAGTGTGGAGGGGGTATAGCATACATTTTCAACAACAAAGACTGCACTTCCAGTTTGTGTTCTTTACTCTGTTGAACTCTTTTGTCTTCATTCCTAGTTACAGCACATGGAACCACCGTTGGCATGCAAACATTCAATCTAAAACAAAACAAAGCGTAACACGTTACAAATAATATCAAATATCAATGTAGTATGACGATTGATGAATTAGCCATCCATTGTGTTATATCATAAATTGTCTTACATGCCATCACTGTTGTCAAAAGATTAACCCAGTCAGTCTTTGGGCCATATCCAGGTTCTTTATCAGTGGCACACATGAAGCAGTTGTTGGCTTTGTTGAACTCTGAAATCATAGGCATGAACTGAACATATGGCTGTCCGACACAACTACATAAAAATAAAGAATTTACATTTATTTTGAATTTATTATCATTATCATTATTAAGACCCCACAGCTGAAGGTGTCCTGCTGCATGGTGTGAGTTATTTCCCCTCCTTTACACTTTATGGGGCGGCAGGGTAGCCTAGTGGTTAGAGTGTTGGACTAGTAACTGGAAGGTTGCAAGTTCAAACCCCCGAGCAGACAAGGTACAAATCTGTCATTCTGCCCTGAACAGGCAGTTAACCCACTAGGCCATCATTGAAAATAAGAATTTGTTCTTAACTGACTTGCCTAGTAAAATAATAAATAAATAAAAATGTCCATGGCAGGATCTTCTCATTTTGAAATATTAATACACAAGCCAAATTTGTATGCTGTTTTCCTTATCACTATAATCTAGTAGTAATTTAGTAGTGGAGGTAATTTCCTTTATGCACCATTCTACACACACAGCCTAAATTATAGGCACCGAACCATTTACAGGACAATAATAAAAGTAGCATATAGGATCCAACCCTATCACAGAGTGAATAAATGTAGAGCGTTTGTAGACTTTAAGAAAAAAAAACAGTAACAGTTTCATCAGTACGTGCTTAAAGAAAGTCATATCACAAAGATCACAGATGACAGTGCCCACCAAATCTATGACAATAGAGAATGAATTGTAAGCACCAAAGTGTGTTTGTCAAAATAATATCTGAAAATGTCAGTTATTGAACATAATACTTCTATTTACAATAGCAATTTATGATATATGCAGTTGAGGAATATAACATGTACCAACACTACATGTAGGACAGACATAAGACATTCCCACATACAGTATTTGATTTTTTGGATTTCACCTTTATTCAACCAGGTAAGCCAGTTGAGAACAAGTTCTCATTTACAACCTGGCCAAGATAAAGCAAAGCAGTGTGACACAAACAACACAGAGTTACACATGGAATAAACAAACATACAGTCTATAACACAATAGAAAAGTCTATATACAGTGTGTGCAAATGAAGTAAGATTAGGGAGGTAAGGCAATAAATAGGCCGTAGTGGCGAAATAATTACAATTTCGCAAATAAACACTGGAGTGATAGATGTGCAGAAGATGAATATGCAAGTAGAGATACTGGGGTGCATGGAGCAATACAAATAAAATAAACAATATGGGGATGAGGTAGTTGGATGGGCTATTTACAGATGGGCTATTGTAACGGTTTTGACTTGAGGTTATTATTTATAGGGGTGCCAGGTAGGTTGTGCCTACCAGAGAAAACATTGGTTTCTCCTTTTAGTTTGGGAGGGAATGAGTCCCATCTGGTCCGTCAAGTCTACACCAATACAAAGGACTTATGTAAAAGTCAGGATGGAAATAAACTTTTCATAAACCCTTAAAACATTGTAAAGAACTTCAAAAACAACTATATTATTTTGCGTGGGTTGTATTAGCAACATCAATGATTACACACATATAATAATATAACAATGAGTTCTGGTTCCTCCAGAAATGTCCTGTACCTCGGGCCTAAAAAGAGTCCAGCCCGGTAAAGGAGTTCAGTGAACTCAAGTGACTTTTGTCACGCAATGTTTGTCCGTTCATTCCGTGTAGCGTAAACCCAGTATTAAATCATACAATCAATATAACTATAATTTTACCACAGAACTTTAAAGTGTATCATCTCTTACTAAGTCCTCAACTACATCTAACTACATAAATCATCACCGTATACATCATATCAAAACAAATGAAATACCGTATACAAAAAGGTGGTAGTCAGTCGGTCAGTCAGACATTCCAATACGCCAATAGATCTCCAGCGGAGAAAGGCCACGAAGAACGGAGAGGTGTAATCCACGGACGCAAAGAGTGGATCCGATCCTGGGTAAATTCTCTTAGGCTACAAAACACACGTTTAACGGCAACAAAACAACAGAATCGAGAAGCGTCGGGAACTGAGGGTTGAACACATCCTCATTCACGTCTCCATCACAATCCCACTTTTGCGCAGCTGATGCTGGCTATTTAATTGGGAATTAAAGGAAAAGCGCCCTATTGGAAGGAGCTGCACTGAGACGGTTCAGAAAAATTCAGGGCCGTCACACTATGTACAGGTGCAATGATATGTAAGCTGCTCTGATAGCTGATACGTAAAGATAGTGAGGGAGATATGAGTCTCCAGCTTCAGTGATTTTTGCAATTTGATCCAGTCATTGGCAGCAGAGAACTGGAAGGAAAGGCAGCCAAAGTAGGAATTGGCTTTGGGGGTGACCAGTGAAATATACCTGTCTGGGTGTTGAGGACGTGGGTTCTACTAGAGATACAGTGGGGCAAAAAAGTATTTAATCAGCCACCAATTGTGCAACTTCTCCCACTTAAAAATTTGAGAGGCCTGTAATTTTTTTTAAATTAATTTATTTGCAAATTATGGTGGAAAATAAGTATTTGGTCAATAACAAAAGTTTATCTCAATACTTTGTTATATACCCTTTGTTGGCAATGACAGAGGTCAAACGTTTTCTGTAAGTCTTCACAAGGTTTTCACACACTGTTGCTGGTATTTTGGCCCATTCCTCCATGCAGATCTCCTCTAGAGCAATGATGTTTTGGGGCTGTTGCTCGGCAACACAGACTTTCAACTCCCTCCAAAGATTTTCTATGGGGTTGAGATCTGGAGACTGGCTAGGCCACTCCAGGACCTTGAAATGCTTCTTACGAAGCCACTCCTTCGTTGCCCGGGCGGTGTGTTTGGGATCATTGTCATGCTGAAAGACCCAGCCACGTTTCATCTTCAATGCCCTTGCTGATGGAAGGAGGTTTTCACTCAAAATCTCACGATACATGGCCCCATTCATTCTTTCCTTTACACGGATCAGTCGTCCTGGTCCCTTTGCAGAAAAACAGCCCCAAAGCATGATGTTTCCACCCCCATGCTTCACAGTAGGTATGGTGTTCTTTGGATGCAACTCAGCATTCTTTGTCCTCCAAACACGACGAGTTGAGTTTTTACCAAAAAGTTATATTTTGGTTTCATATGACCATATGACATTCTCCCAATCTTCTTCTGGATCATCCAAATGCTCTCTAGCAAACTTCAGACGGGTCTGGACATGTACTGGCTTAAGCAGGGGGACGCGTCTGGCACTGCAGGATTTGAGTCCCTGGCGGCGTAGTGTATTACTGATGGTAGGCTTTGTTACTTTGGTCCCAGCTCTCTGCAGGTCATTCACTAGGTCCCCCCGTGTGGTTCTGGGATTTTTGCTCACTGTTCTTGTGATAATTTTGACCCCACGGGGTGAGATCTTGCGTGGAGCCCCAGATCGAGGGAGATCATCAGTGGTCTTGTATGTCTTCCATTTCCCAATAATTGCTCCCACAGTTGATTTCTTCAAACCAAGCTGCTTACTTATTGCAGATTCAGTCTTCCCAGCCTGGTGCAGGTCTACAATGTTGTTTCTGGTGTCCTTTGACAGCTCTTTGGTCTTGGCCATAGTGGAGTTTGGAGTGTGACTGTTTGAGGTTGTGGACAGGTGTCTTTTATACTGATAACAAGTTCAAACAGGTGCCATTAATACAGGTAACGAGTGGAGGACAGAGGAGCCTCTTAAAGAAGAAGGTACAGGTCTGTGAGAGCCAGAAATCTTGCTTGTTTGTAGGTGACCAAATACTTATTTTCCACCATAATTTGCAAATTAATTAATTAAAAATCCTACAATGTGATTTTCTGGATTTCTTTTCTAATTGTGTCTGTCATAGTTGAAGTGTACCTATGATGAAAATTACAGGCCTCTCTCATCTTTTTAAGTGGGAGAACTTGCACAATTGGTGGCTGACTAAATACTTTTTTGCCCCACTGTAGCTTGAAGCTGACAATTGACTTGTGTTGGTGATAAAAACCTAAAAGCTAGCATTCTATAGACAAGATGTGGTGTGTGTGACTCGAGATAGAGAGAGCCTGGAAGAGTTAAGAACAATGCCTCATTGTCTCATCTTCCTGGCATCTGTAAAACTAAATAAAATACCATCCTGTGTAGATAAGCAAGGTGGCTTATGGGAAGGTTAGAAGTGACTGACTAAGCAATATTGGTTTCAGCTATATAAAAACTGTGCATCGTCTGTAAAGGCTAGACTCTCAGCCTAGCAGTCAGTTAAGAGTGGTGGGCTGACGGTCTCATTATTGCAATAATTCATCGATATTAAATAAAGATGATTGTTTGAAGAAATTACCAAGACCAAGTCTCTCTCAGTACTGAATTTCCACGACAAGTGAACCAACCAAGTGTTCCTGGTTCCAAATTTTTTTAATGGGGCATGCTTATTTAAGATGGTGAGGAAAGCACTTTTAAAGAATAACCAGGCATCCCCTACTGACGGGAATGAGGTCAATATCTTTCCAGGATACCCAGGCCGATTAGAAAGGGCTGCTCACTGAAATGTTTTAAGCAGAGTTTGACTATGATGAGGGGTTGTCGTTTGACCGCAGACCCATTACGGATGCAGGCAATGAGGCAGTGATCGCTGAGATCTTAGTTGAAGACAGCAGAGGTGTATTTAGAGGACAGGTTGGTCAGGATGATTTCTATGAGGGTGCCCGAGTTTACGGATTTGGGGTTGTACCTGGTAGGTTCCATGATAATTTGGGTGAGATTGAGGGCATCTAGCATAGATTGTAGGACAGCCGGGATGTTAAGCATATCCCAGTTTAGGTCACCTAACAGTACAAACTCTGAAGATAAATGGGGGGCAATTAATTCACATATGGTGTCCAGGGCGCAGCTGGGGGCTGAGGGGGGTCTGTAACAATTGGCAACAGTGAGAGACTTATTTCTGGAAAGGTGGATTTTTAAAAGTAGAAGCTCTGTTTGGGCACAGACCTGGATAACATGACAGAACTCTGCAGTAGATTGCAACTCTATCCTCTTTGGCAGTTCTGTCTTGGGGGAAAATGTATACACATACATAAAGGCATTTTTCAGCTATGATTTTACCACTCAGAATTCAGAATGGATATGACAATGGGGCCAGCACAGGATGTAATACACACTTACAACAATCTACTAGAACCCCTGTGGGCCAAGTCAAGAGCTACCCTTCCTCTTTCAGTCAGCTCTGCACATGTCTGAAAGTGACAGACCCAGAGTTTTTCACAGTATGTCATATAAAATTTATTACACTTATGAATGTATGTAAAATGCTAATATGTATTAGATCCAGTGGAATGGAATAACTAAGACTTGAATTTGAATGCACCGAGTTCCGATTCCTCCTATTCTTTCTGTCCAGCAGGGTCAACCAAAAACACTTGGCCTGATGGTTCATGCAGATACTGGGGAAGCAATATAGAAATGGATTGACCCCTTAAATTATTTTACTATTAAATGACCCGTATCACAACCCTCATACCTATTCCCAAAAATGTACCTAAATCAATTTTGGAAAAAAGATTTTATACACAAAAGACGTAGGAATTTATTTTTCCAGTTAGAAATAGTAGGCCATGCATCAATTAACTATTTTCATCAGAAAAACGAACCCTCAAATGCAATATTTCATTTTGTAAGTTGTCTGCAGGTGGCTTGTTGTGAATGCACTCAAATATCAAGTCATCATCAGTTTATGGAAACTGTGTTCTAATACTCAACATAGAAGGATTTGCCTTAATGTCCAGTATATGAAAGTGATTCTATGAAAATTATTCTTTCACCTTATCAAGCTCACTCTGACTGACAAATCACTGCTTATTACTGTGATTAAAAAGAGCATATGAAACATTGTTTTTCATGAGGCCTACCTGTGCACCTTCCTTTAAGCACCTCTGTTTGAACACCTCTCCTGTCCTTGATCCATTCCACATACAGCCATTTGCGGATCTTTTCAGTGTCCACGTAAAATATAGTTATTGCGAGGCTGGAATATTTGTTAACTTCCCCAAAAAATGTTTTAACACCCATGTGAAATGAAGGCCTGCAAAGCTTACAGATTTAAGTCTAATAGCATGATTTGAAAGTAGACAAACATCAGAGTGAGCGATATGAAGGTATAGTCAGTGGACATTCTGAACCTGGTTTGAGGTCAGTAGTTACATGACCAAGGAGCATTTTAAATTTTGATGAATTCATGTCAAATCTTGTGAGATGAAAATGGACAAACTAAAGGGTGTGCAATGTGTAGGCCCACTGAGTGGACATTCTGAACCTTGTTTGAAGTCCCTAGGTCACATGACCAAGAAGCTATTGAAATTTAACATTTTGATAAATTCATGTAAAATCATGTGAGATGAAAATAGACAAACTAAAGTGTGCAATATAGAAGGGTAGTCAGTGGACATTCTGGACCTTGTTTGAGTCAAGTAGGTCACATGACCAATGAGCTATTGAAATGTAAAAAAAGTTTACACTCCCTAACTAATTCAACTAGGAATAAAAAAATGCTGCTCACATTTCCACATGTTTATTAGCTTTGGAAAGCGAATTCATGTCCAAAACTGGAAAATACGTGCAATTTTTCCAACATAATGACACTTATTTGGAGTCTGTGGCTCAAGTGGTTTGAAAGCGCGAATATCTGTCAAATGTCCAACTTGAAACTGTCTTTACCTCAGTGACCAATACAAGTCTTTGTGGCGCTTGCTCAAAGCGTTGAACCTAAAGAAACCACCAAAACATCCATTTGTGTGCTCCTACCACTTCTTTGACAAGAAGCCTACAGTGAAGCATCCTTACCCAGAAAAATGGCTTGGCTACGATGCTCCACTCGTGAAGAAGCGTCTGGCGTTGGTCAGGTAGTCGTCAGTGACAGGTAAGCCAAACGCTTGAGCTGTTTGCCTGCTCTCCTTATGTCTCCCTCTTGCTCTTATCTATCCTCAGTCTCATAATCGCACAATTTATTTCCTCTACAGCTCAATTAAAAAATCCCATTTTATATATACTTCATATTATTAGGAGCATTCATGCAGTATGGTGTTTTATTGTACAGTTTTGTCAATTGACAAGCCATACTGATTTCTTAACAGGTGACACAACAGACTCAAGTGTTTACCAAATTGAAAATGGGGATTGGCCAGCACAGAAGGAATGGATATGCCTTCAGAGAAGGATGCCAAACCCAATGGGAAGACCCATCTCTAAGTGATCACAACTACAGCTCAGGTGATCATGTAAAGCCCACTCACTACCTGTGAGGCAGGGACACAGTGCCCAGCAGCACCTCTCTACAAAACCCTGCTGAGAAACGAAGCACTCTGTTGACTGCATACAGGCTTGTTTCTTGCTGCCTTTTCTACCCTGGCAGAACATCTTCTATCCCTCCTACAAAGGAAGCTTTCAGTTAGACCTGACAGACTAACTCCTGATGACATTGATGAAGCTGAAGCTCAACTTGCTGCAGCAGTACCTAGCAGAAAGGTTTGGTGTTTCCCAGAGTATTGTCAGTCAAGTGATTAGTTATTGGATTGACATGATGGAAGAGAATCGAAAGTAGTACATTCCATGGTTGCCAAGGGAGACCCCCATCCATGCTACAATGTGACAATGTTTTAAGGACTACTGCCCAGGAACAACCTGCATTATTGACTGCTCAGAAACTGCTTTACAGAAGTGCAAGAGTCTGGAGTCAAGGGGGGAGTCATTCAGCCATTACTATGCCCAGAACACTATCAAGTACCTGATGGTCATTGCACATTGTGGTCTAGTGATGTTCATCTCCTCAGCATATGGAGGTAGATGTAGTGACAAATATATAACATAGGATTCTGTGTTTCTGGAGTACTTCTGTCCAGGTGATGAGGTCATGGCTGACCGGAGCTTCACAATCTGATCTGCTACAAGAGAGGAAGGTCGAATTTACAATTCCAGCCTTCACAAAAAGAGGCACACAGCTGTCAGAGGACACCAACTTGTACAAGACGGATAGCTAACGTGAGGGTTCATGTGGAACGCGTAATTCAAAGGCTCAAGTCGTTTAGAATCATCTCACAAACAGTGCCAATCAACCTCTCATCTGACAAAATACTTTGAATCTGTGCTGACCTGTGTAACCTGCGCTGACCTGTGTGGTGATTACATTCATGAAGATGCTGAATGAACTGATCAGTCAAATGCCATTCACAGGGTTGATTTCCCAACATGAATTAAAGTTGTCAAAAGTTACATTGAATACATTTCAATTAATTCTATAACAACTTTACTTAGTTATTTGTTTTATATACTCATTAATATTAATAAAAGACAAAGCCATAAAAACAATTTCCACAATACTGTGACTGTTGATGCATTAAGTCAGGCTTTTTAATTGAAAAACAATGTGTTAATAGTAACTGCAAACAGGAGAGACATCTGACTACATATGTCTATAGAGCTGCATATATTTGTCACTCAGTGACAATCTGCTGCCTGATGCTTAACAATAAATGGCAGCATGTGTTGAGTAGAATGCCTTCAACCTCAGGACAGCCTCTGCACAGACCTGTGCATCATAGGGAACAGGGATGACAACTTGCCGGGACAGAGTCCAGATGAGCACCTTACTTTCTCTCAGTCTTGTGCAAAACATACCAATTTGCACCTGCATGTAGTAGCTACGTGGCCTATGTGGTTGCAGTTAGGGTGTGCCCTCCACCACCTTCACATCACAGGCTTTCCCATTGAAGACATCATCCAGAGAATCACAGCCCTTCCTAGGGCCCTATGAAATCCGTTTTATTTTTTTCAAAATTCCATTATATATTTTCCAAAATTACATTTTTTACTTTTAAATTTGTCTGATTTCTGTGTTTTACGATTTATGCAAATTTTATCAGAAAGTGTGTCTAATAATATGAATATGAATGAATAAAACATAGAGTCTTGTATTTGCTGAAACTCTCTCTCTCACAGTCGACTGAGCTGAGTGGGAAGTAAATGTAGGACACTGCCACTTCTGCAACTCTTTGGAATCTCGCACTCAGGCCCCTCCAGTAATCAGCAAGCTCCAAAGCAGGTGAGGGCTCCCTGGACACATTTTTCACTGAGCTCTGATGATGGGCTTGCCATGATGAGCTCTGATGATGGGCTTGCTACACACATCAGTTGTGTGTGTAGCCTTGTGAATGGAATTTATATGTTTACATGAATGATTAGAATATTCCACCCTGAAACCATATAATTGAATGAAATTGATTAGAATCATCAATTATTATTAATGATGTGTCTCTTCTTAGTCAGTAAAATTATAATAAATGTGTGTAGTTTTAGTCTGAATTAGGGTAAATCAATATATGTACAATATGTCTCTTTAGTATCTTAAACACAGACTGTCTGAGCAAAATTCGGTGCCGACCTTGCTAGGGGCCTCTGAGAGATTTGAGGGAGGACAGGGAGTACTTCTCACGGTCCCTAATCTTTGTCGGCTGGGTATTGATAAAGTATGTGCGTAGGATACCTACTGTTCGTGTGTATGTAGGTGCGTATGATATCTACTGTTTGTGTGGAAGTATGTGCGCCGCTATAAAATTGACGTCTTTGTATAGTGGACTTTAGAACGTTCTCGTGAATAAACTGTACTGACCTTTTGCATAAGCTGAGTCTTTGACTAATTATTATTAAACCCATGGTCTTACAAACCTTGGGGATTGGTCAAAGCTATTGATTGTTATTATCATTGGGATTGAAAATTCTCATGACAAGCTTTCAATCTACTTTTCCATGGCTGGAGCCTGCCTAGGAACGAACACCCTAGCCAGCCTGTAGACCTCCCTGGCTGGATGTGTGTCCCAGTGCTTTGACAACTTTGAAGGCCAAGTGGAATGCATCATGGAGACGGTCAAGCACCTCCCTCCTCTCTCCAATCCCCATCTTTCTCAATAGCTCATCTGTCTTGGCACCATACCCACATGTTTTTGCTGTTCCATTCACTAGGTAAGAGCCCAGATCCTCCATGACATTGTATGCAGACACTTCTGTGGGATGGTGGGTTCTTTCCAGGAGTGACAGAGCTGTCATCACCCATCTTCTCTTTCTGGCAGGCTTCTTGAGGAAGACAGATGTCATCCATGTCACAAGTGATCCAACTTAAGAGACGTATTTGTAGTGCTGCCAGGTCTCACCCACCAGATTGATGACATGGCAGAGACAGGTTACATGTACACTGTTGGGCATCACTCCTTTCAGAACCTCCTTGTATGCCTTCAGGCAGTAGGAGGCATTATCTGTGACCACTGCTCAGGCATCATTCAGGTTCAGATCGTTGCTGTGGAGGGAGGCTAGTATAGCTTGGGAAAACGTGCAGTAGTTGCATCTGTCCATGAAAATGACATCCACCAGAAAGTATTGGTTTTCAACACCTGCAATGAAAGATAAGGAATAACTTGAATTATGTTTTAACCAAAATAAGTGTTATTTAAATTAAGTGTAAACACAATGTAGATACAGCTATAGTTAGTTAGATGGAGAGGCAGACAGCTGCTGACATTATACATCGCTATATTTCACCACGACAGCTTGTCGTTTGGAATATCACAATTTGCATGCGGACAATTCACATTGCAGGATGTAAATGAACCTTATTGCAACGGTATATTAATAGGCTGTTAAGTTAACTCACCAATGACGATGTTTAGAACGCTGTAATCCCTTGCATCTGTTGTCTCGTCAACAACCCCCGCAAACCTCTTCCCATGGATCTTCAGTAGAACGGCAGTCATATGTTGGTCGAACACATCAGGCAGTTGAGTTTGACAGATGCTGCACTCATTTTCGGGCAACGATCCTCCCTGTCTGCAATGCTTCACTAGAAACAGCTGTAGCTTTCTTATCTTTTCTAAGGGGATGTCAGACACCGTGCACACAGCCACAAGTCTTGAATCTGCTGATGTGTTTGCACTAGTAATGGTCGTTTCAAGAGGCCTGCTCTGGCTTAGACTGTGCTTTTCCTTGTTCTTCACATGGACTTTGACTTTAAGTTCTCATCACACGTATTTTTACGGGTCCAATCAATAGTATGTTGACAGAATTTGCAAAACAGCTTATCGCCTCACTCAATAGTACAATGGGTATTGCTCTGCTCTGAATTTAGGGTTGATATTTTTTTTTACGGCTTGCCCGTCTGACGGCCTCTTCGACATGTTTCTCAAAGTGACAGCAAAGTTGTGAGGTGACGTAAGGGTCCCACGCACAACAAAAGTAACTCTGTGGTCCACAGAGTATCCACAGTCTTCCATCCACTGGGAGGCCATCAGCTCATTATCTTCAAATACATTAAAATGGTACAGCCACAAATAAATATTCCTTTCAGTCCAATTTTACCTGGGATGCTACTGGCTGTGATGTTACTGTTGGTTCAGCATTAACACACTTATAGAGCAGACTCCCCACAGGCAGATTCAGGTGTCTCAGGCTCCTATTCAATTCCTCCTATGAGTGGAATGTAGGAGTGGGAAGCAGGGTACACTTTTCTGCATATTGGTCACTGGCCACTGGCGCAGCGGTCTAAGGCACTGCATTTCAGTGCAAGGAGCGTCACTACAGTCCCTGGTTCGATTCTAGGCTGTATCACATCCGGCCGTGATTGGGAGCACAATTGGCACAGTGTTGTCCGGGTTTGTCCGGGGTAGGCCGTCATTGTAAATAAGAATGTGTTCTTAATAACTGACTTGCCTAGTTAAATAAAGGTTAAATAAAAAATAAAAATGTTAAGCCTGACTGTTTTATCATTCTGTGTCTAGATATGGCAGTATTGCGAACTTTCATCTATAAAAGGAACGAAGAAAATAGACTATAAACATCAATTACATGACCAAGTAATGCGAAGATTGATCATATCATCTAAGAACTCTATCATAAAGTTAGCCTATGGATTGTAGTACCTGTCACCACAACACATGTAGGCGGCTTGTAAACTGTAATCGCTTATGTTGAGTAATGTTAGACATAGAAATGCAAGTGACTTTGCTTACGAAAATCATCCAGCCAGCTCTATTTCTTCTAGGGTGGGGTTTATCGGCGGTTGGCATCCAACGTTATGGTGCATTACCGACACCTACTGTACTGGAGTGTGGGCCAGAGACAGCGAGAAACTAAATCCTACCTGCCAGCCCCGTTGCTCTTTTAAAAAATAACAAAATATTTGAGACTATATCTAATGACTTTCTACTCAATATACTATTTAAACTAATTCCTGTATCCCCCCCTTCTAGATCTCATCCTCCCTCTTTCCCTCCAATGTCCACACTGTAGCAATACATGCTCCACTGTCTGTTTCCTGGCAATACTCACATTTTCCTGTTGGATGCTTTCCTATCACATGTAAGGTCTTATTCAACTGGCTGTGTCCCACTATTAATCTTGTAAATATAGCCTCTCTTCTGTCTCTTCCTGCCGTTCTCTCCTCCCCAACTTTCCTCTGTACTTGAAATAAATGCCTGCCCTTAGTATCTCTATTCCACTGCTCTTGCCATTTCTCCACCATCACTTTTTGCTTCTGCCTTGCTCATTGAAACTACCACATCAACATCCCCACTACTTAGTGCTTGTTTAGCCAGTATATCAACTGCACTCCCACATAAGCTGGGACCCATGTCAATATTAGCTGTATATCCATTTGTTTACTCCTGCCATGGGTTTGTAGCACCTCATAAAGCAGGTCTTGTCTTGATATAAAAGGACTGGAGACTCAGCATCAAGACTTCTCTTAAACAAATCAGATGGATCAACACCCTCCCTATCTTTCTGTAGTCTCTCCGATACTTCTAGATCTACTACTGTAGGTGGGAGTAGCCATGGTGGATTTACAGGAATAGCTACCGTTGGGCTAAACTCCCTTCCATACATTCCCATCTCCTTCGCATGGGTATTACCCACCCAAACCTCTAGTTCTGTCTTCGCTCATGTTCCCAGCATGCCTGTAAAATCCCTCAGCCGTCTCTACTGATCCGTTGTAGGATACAAGTACCCAAGTAGTGGTAAATTGATTGATGCTTGATTGGCTGGGCTGAACATCTGCCTTCAAAAATACTAATCCCTTTCCCTCCTCCTGGTGAAGCCATTTGTGTTTTCCCAAATGTGAACCATGTTTTGTTTTTGTTTATTTGCTAAGATGTGTTAGCCACCGCTCTGAGGTAATTCGCTAGCGTTGACGGAAGTTGTAAAACGGAAACAAACACAATCGCGTTCGAATGGAACTGTGTTAAGTGGGCGGGGCTACACAAGGCGATAGCTATGTTTCGCTAACCAGAAACAGAATCGGTATTGTTGAATTCGATGCTCATAATAGCAAGCTAGTTCGGATGGTTTGGTAAAAAATAAATTTAAAAAAATAAAGTTTGGTTAGCTAAAAATATATAATGTATGTTTGTTTGGTTACCACGATAACTACTGTAGCGATCTGGTAAACGTGTTATTCTTCCAGCAAATGAACATATTTCTAGTGGCAAATGTGTTCAATTGTAGCCTTGGTATAAAAAGGATAATCAACTAGGGGCTCTTATTTTCTGGAAAATAATGCAACTCTGTGGAAGATCAGATCAACTCCTCTAGCGCGGTGTGGAGCACACCTTCCACATAATTATTTAAAGCATAGCCCCTCTTTGATTATTCCTTACTTGTCAAATGGCAGCCTAGCCTCGATCAACCAGAATAAGACCCTCGATATTTATTGGAAAAGAACATCAAGTTCATCACCTTGCACTTTCACCACCCTGTGAAGTTCATCATAGTTTAATCTCTAGCCTAATAAACTGCACGATTTCCCGAAAAGTCGTAGTAGTGCGAGGATAACGTAGTCGCTTAACTCCACGTTTATTTCAATATGATGGTTATTATATAAATATTTGCGCATTAAAGCGTTTCCACCTTCATTTCTCCCATAATTGACTTTATCAATAACAAAACGATCACACCTTGTCTAGCAAAACTTGTTTTATCAACAAATGTGTTGTTTCCATCAGGCCTGTAATTACATTTTTTATCCAACATGTACTTTACTCGCATAAAAAGGTCGGATGGAAACCCTGTTAGAAACCAATATGATTTACTTCACAGGCTGGTGGAGGTACAAATTGATGAGCAATCACACTGTCAGCAGCATCTCTAGTTGCCAACTAGAGCCGACTGCTAGCTGGTTTCACGTCTTAGGCCCTCAGCCTGTGTGGCGAGAGGGCGGAGTTAGCAGTTTGAGGGTGAACAAGCCACTGTTCATAATTCCACTCGAACGCGAAGAGGCAGGCGCGATTAGAACTCAGTCAGATCAATCATATAAACGTTCTGAGCTTTGATCAATGCTGGGAGCAATATTCAGATATTGACCCGTAATTGATTGTCTTTATTGTGTACTACATATACACTATATATAGAAATGTATATGGACACCCCTTCAAATTGGTGGATTTGGCCATTTCAGCCACACCCTTTTGCTGATACATCTATAAAATCGAGCAAACCGCCATGCTATCTCCATAGACAAATATTGCCAGTAGAATGGCCTTACTGAAGTGCTCAATGACTTTCAACGTAGCACCTTGATAAGATGCCACATTTCCAACAAGTCAGTTCGTCAAATTTCTTCCCTGCTAGAGCTGCATGTTCAACTGTAAGTGCTGTTATTGTGAAGTGGGAACATTTAGGAGAAACAACAGCTCAGCTGTGAAGTGGTAGGCCACACAAGCTTACAGAACAGGACTGCCTAGTGATGAAGCACACAGCACATAAAAGTTGTCTGTCTTCAGTTGCAACACTCACAACCAAGTTCCAAATGGCCTCTGGAAGCAACGTCAGTACAATAACTGTTTGTCGGGACCTCCATGAAATGGGTTTCCATGGCCGAGCAGCTGCACGCAAGCCTAAGATCACCATGCACAATGCCAAGTGTCGGCTGGAGTGGTGTAAAGCACCCCACCATTGGACTCTGGAGCAGTGGAAACGCATTCTCTGGAGTGATGAATCACGCTTCACCATCTGTCAGTCTGACGGACGAATCTGAGTTTGGCAGATGCCAGGAGAACTCTACCTCTACCTCCTGCAATGCATAGTTCCAACTGTAAAGTCTGGTGGAGGAGGAATAATGAACCAAATCTTGGCATTGCGCATGGTGATCTTAGGCTTGTGTGCAGCTGCTCGGCCATGGAAACCCATTTCAATAAGCTCCCGACGAACAGTTATTGTGCTGACGTTGCTTCCAGAGGAAACTTGGCAGTGAGTGTTGCAACTGAGGACAGACGGTTTTTACGCGCAATGCACTTCAGCACCTGGCTGTCCCATTCTGTGAGCTTGTGTGGCTGAGCCGTTGTTGATCCTAGGAGATCCCACTTCACAATAACAGTGCTTACAGTTGACTGGGTCAGCACTAGCAGGGCAGAAATTTGACGAACTGACTTGATGGAATGGTGGCATCCTATGATGGTGCAACGTTGAAGGTCACTGAGCTCTTCAGTAAGGCCATTCTACTGCCAATGTTTGTCTATGGAGATTGCATTGCTGTGTTCGATCTTATACACCTGTCAGCAACTGGTGTGGCTGAAATAGCCAAATCAACTAATTTGAAGGGGTGTCCACATACTTTTGTATATATAGTGTTTTTGTTTTTTTTTCTTCACCAAATTATAAAAAATGACAGACGTCCTCGTATGTAGTTGTGGCCATGGCTACTCCCTGTATATAGGCATGTTATTTTTACTTTATTGTTTGTTTTTTCACTGTATTTTTTCCCTGTGTCACTATTTCTATGTTTTATTTTATTTTTGTATCTTAAACTCTGCATTGTTGGAAAAGGACCCGTAAATAAGCATTTCACTGTCAGTCTACACCTGTTGTTTACGAAGCATGTGACAAATAAAATGTGATTTAATATAAACAAGTTCAAACCACGCAACAGTCAGTAGCTGAAAGCAGTTTGAACCATTAAAGGTTAAATAACTAATTTCATTTAGAGGCATTCATGGATAACTATAAACTGATATCACATGACAGTCACATAAGCAAAACTGCAATGACTGATGAAATAGTAGATGGGTTGACCAGAAAATAGGTTGTTCACAGTTCATGATCTCTTCAAAGTAAAGCAGGGATGGATTCTGTGCGCTCATAGCTACTGGCCCAAAACAGCAGAATAACCAGGCTCAGGTAGGTTATATTTGGCATACCTCAAGCAATACTCTGAATAAAGTAATTGTGGAGATAAGCAGTCATTTATTGATACATTTTAGTGCACAGGGCACTAAGGACAGATATATTCATGATATTTTTATCTTTACAATAAATGGGGACAAAAACATCCACAAGTAACACAACTCAGGTATACTAAAGTTTTCACTTATAGCTAAATTACATGGCAATTGTTGTTCTCTGAAAGTGTCTGTTCACAAGAAACTAAGTAAAACATGCTATGGTGTGTGCAGTGAACGTGTCATGTCAATCGATTAAATAGGTAGTAGATGGGCGCTGCCTTGTTTCGTAATCACAACGCTGTAGTGGAAACCAAGACTGTTCTCAGGGCGGGTCTGCCGGTTTTGACCTAGCAGAAGTTACTTTTCGTGGCAGGTTATGATAATTCGATCCAGTTTAGGAAAATGGTTACGGTTAGATAAAATGCAAAAACACACAACATACTGTATCTAGCTACAACCAGGTCTGCCCTGAGAACACTCTTGGTTTCCACTAATGCGATCACAACAGTTGATCGAACTGTTGTGGTCACGACTTGTCCTGTCTTGCTCAGGACTAGTCTGACTGCTTGAAATACATATCTCGAGATAGGGCGGCTACTCGACTTCACAGGAATTTACCTAATGTAATTTATTCATACAGGGATGTCCAAGGAGACCAACACACAGGTAATTTGTGTTATTTAGTGGAAATTCGATTATATGAGTGTTCACTTCACTCTTCCTTCATTTAGCTAACTACAGTGGGCCTGCTAACGTTAACTGCTAGCTAACGTTAGCTCACTGACTTGCCGGGCACAGTAGCGGACACAGAGTCTGCAACTGTAGTTAGTATGTGACAGCTATTCAGATCAATGATTTTTATCTGCACGATACTGCTTTGCAGTGGTTAGTTGGGTTAATTTATGTTTGTATTCTTGCACCGTTTCGCGGTGATAGCAAGGGAACGTTAGCTGTGTTACCAAATATTTGTTATAATTAACCCTATATGTGTTGTTACTGCTGCTTTGATGCACGCTAACATGAGTCAGTTTGTAGTATTATACACCAACAGTATGGCTATGTAGTTTACACACATTCACCTAGTTGCCTCTTTAGCTGAATGTGAGGCCGTGGGCATTCAAGGCTGTTGATGCTGGTTAACTCAGCTGCCATCATCAGGCCTATGGTCACATGACGGGGTGGAAATTATTGCTGGTGAGGTTTTCATTTTCCTCTGGTCCATCCCTCACCGGTGGCATCTACTGCTGTCGAGCAACGTTTTATCTTAGTTTGAAGAAAAACTGCAAAAGTCAGTCCCATTTGTTTTTATCAAACAGTAGCTTACGTTTAGCCTCATTGACATTTTATAAACTTAGCTCCATCATTAAACGTTCCTTAGTACAGTGACAGTGTATTCTCTCTAATTCTCTCTCTCGCTTTCTAATTCTCCATCTTTCTTTCTCTCTCTCTGTAGTTGGTGGAAAACAAGATTGGCTACATTCTCTTTTAAAAGGGACAGGATTTTCTTTCTTATTGTTATTTTTTTCAGATATGTGTTTCACAGTGACACTGTTTTCTTTACACCTCTGAGTTCCTCTTTGCTCTATTATAAAATACGTTGAGAGTGAATCTTGTGTCTTCGTTGAGGGTAAGCCTGTAAAGCATGGTTTGCAACCGACAGTAGCTCTGGGCTGTTCTGCAGTCATTGAGTTTCTTAGAATTATGACCTACCTAAGCTATGGGCTCAATTTTATCAAACCAGAATTGCTGGTTTCCATTGTCAAATAAAATCACACAATTTTGTGTACTTTTAAAAACCTGCCACCAAAAATATTTTCAGTTTTAGTAGAAATAACAGTACTAATGTTTATTTTGGTGTTGGTTCTCAATAAATGACTAAATGGGTATTGTGGAAAGGTGAGTGGCTGAAATGAGAAGTAGAATAACTCAGGTCAGAGGCTAAAATGTCTCACTTGCAGCTCAGTTAGACAGACTACTGAGGAATCATTGAAGTTGCTTATTTCAGACTAGAGGAACAAATCACAGGTAAACTGTTCCAAAGTAATAGTTTGAATAGCAAGAAAGTGTAACTTGTTTACCATGATCATTGAAATGTTAGAGGCAATGCCTCTGTTTAGGGCTGCCTGTTTACACACGGTTAAGCAGAGGATCACCATGTCACCACAATGTTCCAGTCTCATGTGATCATTTGTCTTTCCAACAGGAGCAGTAACATGGCTGCTGACGACAAATCCTCCTCCTCATCCTCTACGCTGGATTGGAGTGTGGCGCCTCCTATTTCCCCTGGCAGCCCATCTCACCTGACACACTTCAAACCCCTGACTCCAGAGCAGGACGAGCCCCCGCTCCGATCAGCATACAGCTCCTTTGTCAACCTGTTCCGCTTTAACAAAGGTCATTACTAAGATAACACACGTGATACGCATGATGAAAGCAGACAAGATTTCAGGGATTGCAGACATTCACACAAACTTACTTAAATGACACTATTTGTAATTGTTTTGAGATGGTTGACAGTCATCTAGTAGACCTGTGCATTAAGATGAGGAGACAAGACAAAAAAGTGGAATAATTGAGTCGTTGTTTTGTCACACTGTTATTTCTTATTCTGTGGAGTGCCCTATAGCAGTCAATACTATGCAGTACTGTACAGTCTAGGCTACTGTACTGTACCCTAGGATGCAGGGAAAGGTACTGTAGCCTTGACCACCAGCCGGGTTTACAGTCAGTCAGTTTAATGGTCTGGGGCCGTTTTTCATGGTTCAGGCTAGGCCCCTTAGTTCCATTGAAGGGAAATATTAACGCTACAGCATACAATGACATTCTAGACGATTCTGTGCTTCCAACTTTGTGGCAACTATACTACATTACCAAAAGTATGTGGACAACTGCTTGTCGAACATCTCATTCCAAAGTCATCATCAACATGAATATGGAGTTTGTCCCCCATTTGCTGATATAACAGCCTCCACTCTTCTGGCAAGGCTGTCCATTGGAACATTGCTGCGGGGACTTGCTTCCATTCAGCCACAAGAGCATTAGGGATGTTGGGCGATTAGGCCTGGCTCGCAGTCAGCGTTCCATTTCATCCCAAAGGTGTTCGATGGGGTTGAGGCTCTGTGCAGGCCAGTCAAGTTCTTCCACACCGATCTCAACAAACGATTTCTGTATGCACCTCGCTTTGTGCACGGGGGCATTGTCATGCTTAAACAGGAAAGGGCCTTCCCTAAACTGTTGCCACAAAGCACAGAATCGTCTAGAATGTCATTGTATTCAATAGCATTAAGAAGCATAAAAAACAGCCCCAGACCATTATACCTCCTCCACCAAACTTTGCACTTGGCACTATGCATTAGGGCAGATAGCGCTGTCCTGGCATCCACCAAACCCAGATTCGTCCATTGCCCTATAGCAGTCTATACTATGCAGTACTGTACAGTCTAAGCTACTGAACTGCACCCTAGGATGCAGGGAAAGGTACTGTAGCCTTGACCACCAGCTGAGTTTACAGTCAGTTTAAGATTAACAGGAAGCAGAATGGAACAGAATGCAACTCAGAGCAGAGCCCATGTCCCGTGAGGTCATGTGATGTGACACTGCCTGTTGGCTAGGTGCAAGGAAGGGTCCGGCCAACCACATGGTCCATCATGTCTCCCTCTCTCCAGGCCCCGTCCTTACTGGCAGGCCCCTCACCAAGGCAGTAGGGCTCTGCTCATATACTGTAGCATGGAGCGTTAACATTCTATTTCACATTTTTTAAATTATTTTTTTATATATTTTTTTATTTAATGGAATCATTAGAGGGATGGTGAATCACTACGCTGATAAGATTAGATCTAGAGAGAGCAAGGGAACAATTATGGACACCAGCAATGCATACACATATAAGTACATTCATGTACACACACTTAAAGCTGCAATATGTAACTTTTTGGGTGACTCAACCAAATTCACATAGAAATCTGATTTGTAAATCTGCGGTATAGCTTAACTTTGTGCACTATTTCTATGCTTCCTGTTCTTAAGTTTCGGTTTTGTACACCAGCTGAAAATACAATATTTTGGGGTATGGAAAATATATTTCACAGCGGTTGAGATGGTACAAGGATTATACTTGCTTGTTATGTCACCCCCCCCCCACCCCCCAAAAAAAAGTGTCCTTGTTTTTAAAGCAAATCTCATTTTATTGTCCATTAAAATAACATCAAATTGATCTTAAATGCAGTGTAGACATTGTTAATGTTGTAAATGACTATTGTAGCTGGAAACGGCAGATTTTTAATGGAATATCTACATAGGCGTACAGAGACCCATTATCAGCAACCATCACTCCTGTGTTCCAATGGCACGTTGTGTTAGCTAATCCAAGTTTATCATTTTAAAGGGCTAATTGATCAATAGAAAACCATTTTTTAATTCTGTTAGCACAGCTGAAAACTGTGGTTGTGATTAAAGAAGCAATAAAACTGGCCTTTAGGCTCGTTAAGTTTCTGGAGCATCAGGTTTTGTGGGTTCGATTACAGGTTCAAAATGACCAGAAACAAAGAACGAAACTCGTCAGTCTAGTCCTGTTCTGAGAAATGAAGACTATTCCGTGCGAGAAATTGCCAAGAAACCAAAGATCTCGTACAACGCTGTGTACTACTCC
The DNA here is from genome assembly GCF_045791955.1 of Oncorhynchus clarkii lewisi. Lineage (NCBI taxonomy): Eukaryota > Metazoa > Chordata > Actinopteri > Salmoniformes > Salmonidae > Oncorhynchus > Oncorhynchus clarkii. The sequence goes on along the minus strand of NC_092149.1, from coordinate 60,994,806 downwards.
CTTCACAGAACAGTGCAAACTGGCCTAACCAGACTAGAAAGAGGAGTGGGAGGCCCCGGTGCACAACTGAGCAAGAGGACAAGTCCTCAACTGGCAGCCTCATTAAATAGTACCCGCAAAAGACCAGTCTCATCGTCAACAGTGAAGAGGCGACTCCGGCATGCTGGCCTTCTAGGCAGAGTTGCAAAGAAAAAGCCATATCTCAGACTGGCCAATAAAAAGAAAAGATTAAGATGGGCAAAAGAACACAAGACACTGGACAGAGGAACTCTGCCTAAAAGGCCAGCATCCCGTAGTCGCCTTGTCACTGTTGAAGTTGAGACTGATGTACAATAGTCATTTACAACATTAACATTGTCTACACTGTATTTCTGATCAATTTGATGTTATTTTAATGGACAAAAAATAATATGTGCTTTTCTTTCAAAAACAAGGACATTTCTAAGTGACCCCAAACCTTTCAACGGTAGTGTATATTAGAACTATTAGAATTTCTGCATAGTGCACCTTTAAGGGTAAAGTAGTGGGTTTTTTAGACGCAAAGGCAAACTTCAAGGAGTAGGACATTCAAGGAGTTGGTCTGATGGTACCCTTTGATGGTATCGACTTCCCCTTTGCTTGTGGGAACAATAGAGCGTGTTGTCCTAAAAAAACGGAAATTAGTTGCCTCAGGTTTGTTCAGCTATTCATACGGGGAAAATGAATGGGGAAAGAATAGGGTTTTGGGATAAATACCGAAAATAAGGTCCGAGGTTGACACAGGCTCAGAACATTTTGTTCTATGAGATTTCAGTCAGTTAACATGACCTTTCTGAATTATGTAGCCTTTATGTGCTTTTTTAAATGACATAACCCCCCCCCATGTCATGAGGATAACTGTGCCATCTAAAGATGTTACTTTTGTTAAGTAAATCAGGTGTTAAATTAGGTAAAAAAGAGACTGGAGTGTCACTTTAAATGACCTGTTCTAATTGATCTATGTGTACAGAGGAGGGGCGGCCACCCTCGGTGACAGAGAAACCGGATGTGGTTGTGGCGTCACCCACTGGGGAGCGTAGGAACTGGACCATACCAGCACACTCAATCCACGGCTCTGGGGCGCATAGGAAACAACACCACGATCTTTTACGCAGGACTTCTACTGCTTCAGGTACCACACACACACATTTATTCTAATACATCAGGTGTACAGTATACTTATACAGTGGGGGGTTGAATACTGCACTGTTCGGTAGGGCTTGCAAATTAAGCATTTCACTGTACTTATGCATGTGACAAAAAATAACTTGAGTGATTCTTTGTGCTTTCATTTATATTTGGAGTGATTGCATTAACTGTCTCTCTGGCTCGACCTGATAATGGTGATGAACGTTTCATGCTGATAGGATTAGTCATCAGTCAGAGATCCGAGTCACTGGAGGCGTTATATCCGCTAGGCAAGCTTAAAGGAGAGCTGCTGTGTTTCTACCATGGGCTAGAATACGTATTGAACTACTGCTCTTTTTGGGAGGGCTATCCATTTAGACATTTTATAGTTTTAAGTTAGCGACGTGCAGATAAGAATGGATGCACAGTGTGAGTAACATGACGTCTATTCAAAAAAGCTGATGTATGTCTTTTCTTTTTGCAGTGGACTGGCCATTATGGCCTGGTGAGGGTGAGGGCCTTCTATACTGTGTGTTTGCTAAGAATTCTGAAATGTTTTTTGCGCTTGATTTTTTTAACAACCTGGTTTCATAGAGTGGGCGGCTAACCCAAGCACCTGAGTGGTTTTGGTGTGAGTGTGGTTGATCTAGCTACTTTTGGCATGTATGGATAAAGTGCCTTCTGATGTTATTTTGTTGCCAACACTGATATTTGATCAGTTGTATGTGTTTGCATAATGATATAAGAACTAACATCATACTACCTTTTTTTTTGTTTCTCACTCAATGGCATTTGTCCAATTTGCGTTATCTGTATAATTTTATTCATAACCATAATTGTTCACTAGAGCCTAGTTTATGGCTACTGATATACTGGTAAGCTTCTGTTGTGTTATCGTGCAATCCTTTTTTAACTTAACCTGCCATTATCAAAGCAAATCCTTGTAGAGATTGTCAATTTCCATGCCCGTTTTGGGCTATAACCTACCTAAGAGAGGTATAAAAAAAAATGTCTCTCCCAGTCTCCCTCCTTTACCTTTCTGCATTTTATTTGCATGAAAAGGGAGCATTTGCATGACGTGAATGGTTAGACGAAATCTGCTATGAAGTGTGTGTTGAATGGCTGCACCATGTGTGTTTCTTTGTGTGTGTGCGCTCCTAGAGGGCCGTAGGAAATCGGAAACCCCCCTGGGCACTCACGATCCTCGTACGGCTGTTCAGCTCCGCACTGCTCTGAAGAGACTCAAGGAGATCATGGAGGGAAAGAGCCAGGTATCTACCATACCATTTCACAATCACACTGCTGCTGTTGTTTATTGTACTTCACATTACACTGCTGTTGTTTTACACACCGTTACTCTAGTGCTGCTTGTTTTTACTTGGAGTAATATAACTTAGCTTACTATCACAATCACACACAGGCAACTGTTCCAACTATGGGACAACATGTGAAGACACCTCTTATTTATTTTAAAGTAGGCTGTTATTGTTTCATCTAACCGTTTGATTTCAGTGAAATATAGTTTTCATATACTTTGAAAAGATTGCTTCAGCATTACTTTATACCTCAGTGTTAATTGGTCCACTAAATAAAGAAGGCATATTGCAGGACAGTGACCTGAAGCAGTACTGGATGCCAGACAGCCAATGTAAGGAGTGCTACGACTGCAATGAGAAGTTCACCACCTTCCGCCGCCGCCACCACTGCCGGCTCTGTGGCCAGATCTTCTGCAGCCGCTGCTGCAACCAGGAAATCCCTGGCAAGTTCATGGGCTACACGGGTGAGTGCATTGGGGACTCACAGGAGGGGGTGGGGGCATGACCTCAAGACCATGCCTACCCCTTGCCTGCATCATCATCATCATCATTATCCCTAGTGACCTCCTGAGGAGAGGGAAGACAGCCCCTAAAGAATGATCCCAAAGCAGGGTCACAATGTGTTAGAGAGGTCCAATGGAAGAGATCTAGTTGAGCCACTGCTGAGATCATGTGTATGTACAGAGGTCTATGGGTGCTCAGCATGGTGTTTTTTCTGCTGTGGTTGTGTGTGTTACTAAAGTTGGACTTGGGTAAATTGACCAGTGACCTTTGAGCTAACATTGCTGTGATGTGAGAATCTGAGACCAAGAGATCTATTCAATAGCATGTTTGTCCTTTGATGATGATGTGCTGTGACCTAACCATGCCATGCAGTGACAACACCACAGTAACCACGATACTGCCTCCATCCTAGATCATAGCAGGACCTGCTCTTCCTCTCACTGACTCCTACCCGTCTCGCTGTCTCCCTCCCTCCCGCCATTGTCTGTCTGTCTGTCTAGGAGACCTGCGGGCCTGCACCTACTGCCGTAAGATTGCTCTGAGCTACTCCCACTCTGCAGACTCTGGCTCCATAGGGGAGGACCTGTCTGCTCTGTCTGACTCCTCACCCTGCTCCACCTGCGTCCTGGAGCCCAGTGAGCCTCGCACCCCGGTCGGTGGACGGAAAGCCAGCCGCAACATCTTCCTAGAGGAGGACCTGGCCTGGCAGAGGTAAAATAAGGCTGCATCCCAAATGGCCCCCACCCTAAGAACACAGACCGAGAGGAGGAACCATAGAGATAAATCATAGGTTTAAGTCTGTGGGAGGAACCATGCATGCACTCTCCAGTCTTTTGCATCCTTACTCTAGTAATTTTGTCCCCTTCCTGTCCTACGAACAATGCATGCACTTCTCCTTCGCATTGACCTCTAGTCTTTTGTTGTCTTCTCTTCACCTCTCTTGTCCACAGTGTATTTATTTCTGTCTGTGTATATCCTGCATGATTTTCTGTGTATCCCTACTCTCATATCTTTGTTTTTTCCTTCAAATGCAGAGTTGAAGAGACAGAGGAGAGAGAAACATTCAGCACTCTTCATCCCCTATATCCTCTCCCCTCCATGTCCTCTCCTCTCCCTCCCTGCCCACTCCATCCTTCTCCTGTCTCCTCTGTCTGCCCTCCTTTTCTTCCCCTGTATACTGGGTGGGTTCCTTATCCCTGCTTGGTCCACGTGCATGGTTTTATTGGCGCTCTACTTCCTCTTAACCAATCAATCATATTACCTTTGAGAGGGGTGCCTTTGAAAAACGTACATTTCTCAGCAAAAGGGATTTCAAATAAATGTTTGACTTTAAAAACAAAGAATACCAAGAGGTATTATTATTCGATTGAACATACTTTTCCTATTATTTTTCAAATACATCCCTTTGTTTGATTTTGACAGGGAAGCATGCTTTTATATTTTGTTTAGCTCTAATAAAATGCCATCCCTTTGAACTATATAACCAGCTTTGATCCCATTTTCAGTGTTCCGCTCTTGCTCAAATTAAATATTTTCCACTTTCTCTCCTGGCATAGAAAAACTCCCATTGGGATGAGAAAGAAGTGAGTCCTGCTGTTACTTTTACTAACGTTCCAACTTCTCTGACAGCTTGTAACAGTTTATTTTTTTTATTTTTGACTTGAGCTTTACCATTCTAGCCCTACCATATTGAGACTTCTGCATGCGTCTACCATAGCAAGTTCCGGTAGTGTTCTATTGACATCAAAGATGGATGTGAAATGATTTAGTTCAAGAATTAATTTGTTTGTATGTATGTCTGTGTGTCAGTTTGATTCACCAGGACTCTCAGAACAGTGGCATGAATTCTAGACGGAGCACGCTACAAGAGGATGGAGGCAAGTCCCCAACAAGGAAGCGGTGAGTGTCTGCTTTTGGTCCAACATCTTTATATAGAACCCTTTTACAGCTTCTTTTACATTCTTCCAGCTAGGTTTAGGGTTTGTATTTTGGTGCCCTATTTTCTGATAGTGCATCCCACAGAGAGATATTTATATGAAGTTCAAGGTTGGTTTCTTTTACAGAAACAAAGCATGTCTGACTTTAGTTAATAGGAAGGAAATTGTCCAAGCCATTTTTGTCTCTTAGATTATGGGGATATTATCTATATGCATGCAGCAGCATTTACACTTAAACCACTAGATGCTGTTTTCCATTATGCCCTCGGGTTTATTACTGGTCATGGTTCTAGAATTCACTTTTGTGTTTTGTATTAAAAAGTGGATTGTACCTCATTGTATGTAAGGAGAGAGCAGCATTTTCTTGTTTATTTACAAAGCACTCATGCAGAAACATCCTATCATTAATTACATTTAGACTTCCAAATGACCAAACCCGGTCTCAGGCTTGGATAACCCTGCAGGCCCCTTCGGTCTCTACATAGTTGGGTAAAGCTGATTTTTAGTTTTTTTGGGCCCTTTATATGGAACAACTTCCAGAGCTCTCTGAAATGAGATGTTCTGGTCCCCATTGGTCAGTTGAGAGTCATGATCAGAGACTTCTACGTTGATAAATGTGTCTATCTGCCTTGTAATTTTGTATATTGTATATGTTTGATGTATTTATGCAGGGTTCGTCTGTGAAAGACAGCCTAGTGTCCCTGTCAAAATAAAGGTTAAATAAAATCTAGAATAGTTATAATAGTGTGTTCATTCTATTTCTGTTGGACCCTTTTTGACATCTATTAGTTCCCTCCCTTTCCACTCTAGGGGTTTGGCACAGTTATTGTAATATCCGACAGGACGTTAGTATTAGATTACTTGGGAGAGTATTCATTTTTGAGAAACAAAAAAAATATAGACCTATTTTAACAATGAAAAGGCTTTGTCTGAAATTAAGTATAATTATTTATGTGACATTGCTACATAGCCTTCAAGGATGGACCATTACATTCCAATTTTATTAAAACAATAGTTTTATGACATTTTTTCCGAGTGCCTCCCATTAAAAAAAAAATCACTGGTAGCCTACACACGTTTCGCACGTGTAGCTTGTTATTGTCATCAAGGTCAGAGGTCATGTGTAGCAAGTGTAGTGGGAGAATTGTAATGAATGCATAATGGAATTAAAATGACGGAATTCAATTGTCTGATGGAGTAGGCTACAATGATTCACCAACATGTAGGCTGTTGTTTAATATAAATGGAGTTGTTGTAGACAGGGATGGGGAGCGCAGCAAAATAGCCTCCATTAGCTAGCCTTGCTACTTTACAATGCTTTGACGCAGCCAAGACAGACACTACCAGATGGTATGGTAGATAACCTATGGCAGCAACAAGTTTGTCCAACTTGCGTGAATCGTTTTGGCTACTTTATCTCTCTCTCTCTCTCCCCCTCTGTGTTACAACCGGGCCCCTGCTTCTCTCTCGCACCTCCCCCACCCTTCTGCTGGAACAAGCAGAGCTCATTGCGCCGGCTCTCAAGGGTTGCACAAGCAAGTCCTCATTGAAGTTAAAAAAAATAAATAATGTATTTCAATTATTCAGGAAAAAAAGTAATATTATTTGAATAGTGAAATAATTTCTAATCCCTATTACACAGAGACACAGACACACACACAAGTTAGAGAAATATAGTATAGAATGAGAAGTAAGGTACAGAATGAAAATGTGTTGCTGTATCTATTGAGTGATGGCCCTGTAATGCCAGCCCTGTCTTATCTAGGTCAGCCAGTGTGACCAACCTGTCCCTGGACCGGTCTGGCTCCTCCATGGTGCCCTCCTATGACAGCTCAGTGAGCCCCCAGACCAGCAGGGCCATGCCAAAACCTGACCACAGCGAAGAGGAGAGGAAGATACTGTTGGTAATGATGCTCTCTTACTTTCACTCCCTCTTTCCCCTTATTCTCTCTGTTCATTTTTACCCCCTTTTTCTCCCCAATTTCGTGATTACGATCTTGTCTCATCGCTGCAACTCCCCAACGGGCTCGGGAGAGGCGAATGTCGATTCATGCATCCTCCGAAACATGACCCCCCCAAACCGCGCTTCTTGACACCTGCTCGCGTAACCCGGAAGCCAGCCGCACCAATGTGTCGGAGGAAACACTGTTCAACTGACCACCGAGGTCAGCCGCTAGAGCGTGATGAGCCAAGTAAAGCCCCCCCGGCCAGACCCTCCCCTAACCTGGAAGATGCTGGGACAATTGTGTGCGCCCTATGGGACTCCCGGTCACGGCCGGTTATGACACAGCCTGGGATTGAACCCCAGGCTGTAGTGACGCCGCAACACTTCGATGCAATGCCTTAGACAGTTACGCCACTCGAGGGCCCCTTTCACCTTATTCTATCTCACTCTGTATCCTGCTCTCTCACTCTGACACTCTTTCTCGCTCGCTCGCTCGCCCTCTCTCTCCATCTCGCAATTACTCTTTCGCTTTCTCTCTCTCTTGCTTCCCTCTATCCTCAATCTTTCCCTCTATCTCTGTCTGTATAATTTGTTCTGTCCAATTTACAATCCATTCTTGACAAAGCAAACATAAGTCATTTTTGACTGACTGTGATGACATGTAGGACTCATCCCAGCTCAAAGACCTGTGGAAGAAGATTTGTCACAACACTACTGGTATGGAGTTCCAGGACCACCGCTACTGGCTCCGTACATACCCCAACTGCATTGTGGGGAAGGAGTTGGTCAACTGGCTGTTAAGGAATGGAACTATCTCCACAAGGTAAAGACAGACATCATGCTGAGTGAAAACCATTCTGGATGTCTGAGTAAGCATCCTGTTGTATTAAGCAGAGATTACATGAGTTACTAATGTTCTTTTTCCCTCATCCATCCTCTTTCTCTGTCTCTCTATCGCTCATTCACACTCTTGCACACTCTTGCAGGGCACAGGCGATAGCCATTGGTCAGGCTCTGGTAGATGGTCGTTGGTTGGACTGTGTCACTCACCACGACCAGCTGTTCAGAGATGAGTACGCTCTCTATCGCCCCCTCCAGGTGAGATACTGTTTTGTGGGAATAAGGGGAAGAGTACATTAACAATGCTGATGGGGGTGGTGTTGATCAAATCAAATGTATTTATATAGCCCTTCGTACATCAGCTGATATCTCAAAGTGCTGTACAGAAACCCAGCCTAAAACCCCAAACAGAAAGCAATGCAGATGTTGACGCACGTTGGCTAGGAAAAACTCCCTAGAAAGGCCAAAACCTAGGAAGAAACCTAGAGAGGAACCGGGCAATGAGGGGTGGCCAGTCCTCTTCTGGCTGTGCCGGGTGGAGATTATAGCAGAACATGGCCAAGATGTTCAAATGTTCATAAATGACCTGCATGGTCAAATAATAGGTGTAGGACAGGTAGCACGTCAGGTGAACAAGTCAGGATTCCATAGCCGCAGGCAGAATAGTTGAAACTGGAGCAGCAGCACGGCCAGGTGGACTGGGGACAGCAAGGAGTCATCATGCCAGGTAGTCCTGAGGCATGGTCCTACGGCTCAGGTCCTCCGAGAGAGAGAATGAAAGAGAGAATTAGAGAGAGCATAACCCAGCCAACCCAGACAGGAAGATCACATCAGTGACTCAGCCCACTCAAGTGACGCACCCCTCCAAGGGACGGCATGAAAGAGCACCAGTAAGCCAGTGACTCAGCCCCTGTAATAGGGTTAGAGGCAGAGAATCCCAGTGGAGAGAGGGGAACCGGCCAGGCAGAGACAGCAAGGGCGGTTCGTTGCTCCAGAGTCCTTCCATTCACCTTCACACTCCTGGGCCAGACTACACTCAATCATATGACCCACTGAATAGATGAGTCTTCAGTAAAGACTTAAAGGTTGAGACCGAGTTTGCGTCTCTCACATGGGTAGGCAGACCATTCCATAAAAATGGAGCTCTATAGGAGAAAGCCCTGCCTCCAGCTGTTTGCTTAGAAATTCTAGGGACAATTAGGAGGCCTGCATCTTGTGACCGTAGCGTACGTGTAGGTATGTACGGAAGGACCAAATCAGAAAGATGGGTAGGAGCAAGCCCAATGCTTTGTAGGTTAGCAGTAAAACCTTGAAATCAGCCCTTCCCTTGACAGGAAGCCAGTGTGTAGGGAGGCTAGCACTGGAGTAATATGATCACATTTTTTGGTTCTAGTCAGGATTCTAGCAGCCGTATTTAGCACTAACTGAAGTTTATTTAGTGCTTTATCCGGGTAGCCGGAAAGTAGAGCATTGCAGTAATCTAACCTAGAAGTAACAAAAGCATGGAATAATTTTTCTGCATCATTTTTGGACAGAATGTTTCTGATTTTTGCAATGATGGTCATAATGGTGAGGATGATGATCATGACGATAGTGGTGAAGATGGTGATGCTATGACGATGATGTGAAGATTATGATGATTGTGTAGTTGATGATAGTGTTGATTATTTTTTTGATGACGATAATAATGATGTTGGTGACGCTGTTGCTCATGACTGATGAAGGTGTCTTCTATCCTCACAGAGCACAGACTTCTCTGAGACCCCGTCTCCTGACAGTGACAGTGTCAACTCTCTGGAGGGACACTCAGAACCTTCCTGGTTTAAAGACATCAAGTTTGACGACAGTGACACAGACCAGGTGGCTGACGAGAATGACTATGTCATGCCCAGTAAGTATCCCTGCATGCCTTGTGACTCTTGCATTACAACAACTAGCCTCATGTCCATGTCTGTTGCTTTCCTAAATAATAGGTAGTTGAGTCCTTCTGTAATGTCTGAGATGTTTCTTTGTGTTTATCTTGAACTAATAAAGGAGTCTAAGATCCCTTTTGTATTGGCTCTGATGTCCCTTCATGTGTATCCCCCTCCATGCTGCTATGCATCAAGAAGACAAATATTATAATTTTTTTACATGACTAATAAAGATCAATCAATTAATTCCCCCCCCCCCCCATCAGATTCGTCCAGTCCTAGTAAGAGGACGTCAGTCAGCAGTTTCCAGTCAGCGGTGGACAGTGACTCTGCTGCCTCCATCAATCTCAATATGGAGCAGGACAATGTCAACTTCCACATCAAGAAACAGTCCAAGTACCCCCATGTACCCCCGCACCCTACGGAGCAGAAAGGTACTGAGCCACACACACAAAAATAATGATTAGTTGCTGTTGTCTTGCTGTAGGCAAACACCTTATACTAACGCTGTGTTTACACAATCACCCAAAATGTGATGTATTGGCATATCTGTTCCTTATCTTTTCTAGAATTTGTTCTGTTGAGTTCACATTTGTATGGCTGTGTTAAGTCAGTCCATTTCGGTTCTTTTTTTGACTAATTGGTCTTCTGACCAATCAGATCAGCTCTTTTGCCAATAATTGGGCAAAAGATCAGAATTGGGCCTGCCTGTGTAAACGCAATCCTGATACAATTCCGATGTTTCATATGCGACCTAAGTGTGAAAGCTCAATTCAGATTTGTTTTGCTCTAAAGTGGGAATTTTGCACATGACCTGTTGTTACAACAACAACCACCCCAACATTTAAAGGAACAGTGACAGGAAATGAGCTATGCATATAAATGAGTGTGGCGTTCAGAAAGAAATATAGGATAGCACACAAAGTTTGCGTAGCCAGTTTCCATAATGGGTATATGTTTTTGGAAGGTGGAGTTGTGCGTGTGTTGATGCATTTCTCCGCTTTCTCCTATCAGAGTACCTGGTCTCAGAGGAAGGAGGACAGAATATCTCCATTAGCGACGCTTTCATCAAAGGTAGGAGGGTCGTTCCACAAATTCGGTGCCTTTTGAGAAGTGTTACTGTCAACTGGGGAGTTGTCATACTGTCACAAAAGCAGCATGACAGAATTATTAACAAGTTTTCAAATGACCACTTGTTTCTTTGGGAAGATGTATAAAGTGATCTGTGCATTTGAACAACAGCATAAATACACCAATTTATTTTTGTATGTAAAAACGGAATAATCTCTGCTGCACATGCTGCCACTGTTTTGATTAACAAAGTTATTTTTAGAACAAGCAGCTTGCAGCCAGCTCACGAGTGCATCGAAGGGAAAACGCAACAAAAAGCACATGCGACAAGTGAAAACAAATTGTCTAACTGGGGATAGCTAGATAGCATGATGAACTCACCAGTAACTTTAGTTGGAGTTGATTGCCATGCGAGCTAACTAGCTACCGGTATGCGAGCTAACTAGCTACCGGTGTGCGAGCTAACTAGCTACCGGTGTGCGAGCTAAATAGCTACCGGTGTGCGAGCTAACTAGCTACCGGTGTGCGAGCTAACTAGCTACCGGTGTGCGAGCTAGCTAGCTACCGGTGTGCGAGCTAGCTAGCTACCGGTGTGCGAGCTAGCTAGCTACCGGTGTGCGAGCTAGCTAGCTACCGGTGTGCGAGCTAGCTAGCTACCGGTGTGCGAGCTAGCTAGCTACCGGTGTGCGAGCTAGCTAGCTACCGGTGTGCGAGCTAGCTAGCTACCGGTGTGCGAGCTAGCTAGCTACCGGTGTGCGAGCTAGCTAGCTACCGGTGTGCGAGCTAGCTAGCTACCGGTGTGCGAGCTAGCTAGCTACCGGTGTGCGAGCTAGCTAGCTACCGGTGTGCGAGCTAGCTAGCTACCGGTGTGCGAGCTAGCTAGCTACCGGTGTGCGAGCTAGCTAGCTACCGGTGTGCGAGCAAGCTAGCTACCGGTGTGCGAGCAAGCTAGCTACCGGTGTGCGTGCTTTACGGTAGCTAGTATCCACTAGCTAGCATCTAACAGCAGGAAACACAAAATAGTGTTGCGAATTGGGCATAGAACCATGTTTTTTTTTGTCCTATCAGATCCATGAGAAGGTCTTAGCAAGTGTATCCCTTTGTCCTTCAACTGGTGATGGATGTGGATGTCCGGTTTAGGTCCCAGGCTCCCAATGACTATCATGATTATTTATTTACTAGGTCATTTGCAGAGTGGGCAGACTCAATACCAAGCAATGTAAGAGCTGGCAATGTAATCCGAGTGATGTGCGGCAGGCCGGATGCCCAGTGCTGCTGATGGCAGAGCAGTTGATAACTTTGTATTTTTTTCTATTTATTATTTTTCACTTGTTTAAACCAACCAAAGGTGGGGCACTACCCCTAATGCCCTAATGGACGGGCCGCCACTGTTCGCCATATTAAAACGACAGTTCAGTTCACATAACAGGGTTGACCTTAAAATGAGGGACAGACATAAATTAATCACATATAGATAATCATCATCAGAAATGACTTCGTCAAAGCAACAAAATAACTAGGGCTTTACAATGATGTTGAAACTTGGATAATGTTGGAATTAAGTGAGTTGAAACCGTCCTAGAAGTGATGCCACGGGGTCGATGAAGAGATCCTTTAATCATATTTTTTTATTTTATTGAATTCTCCATGTGATCTATGTTAAAGGGCACTTCATTTAATATAACAGGCATTTAAAATTCAATATTTGTGCACAATTTCTACTTAAAATATCAATGGGATGCACGCAAAAGGCACTATTTTCATGGAATGACCCAGGAATTCCCCACTTCCTTATTTAGTTCAAGTGTTGCTTCCTTTTCAACTCTTTTGCAGCTGTGTATTCTTTCTGTTGAACAAGAAGTTGGTACTGAACCTAATGTATTGTAGCTGTAAGCCAAGCTAACATTCTCTCTATATCGTGCTCTCTCACTCTTCTCTCTGTCTGTGTGTGTGCTGTAGAGTCCCTGTTTAACCGTCGTGTGGAGGAGAAGGCTAAAGAGATGCTGTTCACTCCTCTGGGCTGGCACCACAGCTCCCTGGACCAGCTCAGAGAGGAGAATGGAGAGAAGAAGGCCATGGAGAGGCTACTGTGAGTACAGTCCGATAACTTAGAGGTTTCAAAGTTGCTCAAATGTTTTTGTCATTCCATTTCTTTATTTGTTATAGGTATGTTGGATGTTTGGAAACTAAAGACTAGTCTTTAGCTTACTGAAGTGAAGTAAAACTGGTATGTTGGATGTTTGGAAACTAAAGACTAGTCTTTAGCTTACTGAAGTGAAGTAAAACTGGTATGTTGGATGTTTGGAAACTAAAGACTAGTCTTTAGCTTACTGAAGTGAAGTAAAACTGGTATGTTGGATGTTTGGAAACTAAAGACTAGTCTTTAGCTTACTGAAGTGAAGTAAAACTGGTATGTTGGATGTTTGGAAACTAAAGACTAGTCTTTAGCTTACTGAAGTGAAGTAAAACTGGTATGTTGGATGTTTGGAAACTAAAGACTAGTCTTTAGCTTACTGAAGTGAAGTAAAACTGGTATGTTGGATGTTTGGAAACTAAAGACTAGTCTTTAGCTTACTGAAGTGAAGTAAAACTGGAACTGAAGTGGAACATATTTGAGTCATTCTTTTAGATTAAACAAATCTCAGTATGAATTGGAGCATACTATGGTGTTATTTTGGACTCCAGAGTGACGCAGCGGTCTAAGGCACTGCATCTTAGTGTGCTAGAGGCGTCACTTCAGACCCTGGTTCAATTCCAGGCTGGGAGTCCCATAGGGCGGCGCACAATTGGCCCAGTATCGTCCAGGTTAGGGTTTGGCCGGGGTAGGCTGTCATTGTAAATACGACTTTGTTCTTAACGGACTTGCCTAGTTACATAAAAATGTAAAATATTTAGCTGGTGAATCCACATGGTATACTGGCCTTAAACTGCTGTTTTCTTCCCTCCCTTACCCAGCTCTGCCAACCACAGTCACATGATGGCGCTGCTGCAGCAGCTGCTGTACAGTGAGTCCCTGTCCCTCTCCTGGCGTGACATCATTGTTCCCGTGGTGAGGCAAGTGGTGCAGACGGTGCGGCCAGACGTTCGCAGCTGTGATGATGACATGGACATCAGACAACTGGTCCACATCAAGAAGGTAGCTCACTGACAGTAACCTCATACAACCATCCAGAAGTCTCACAAGCTTACATTCTGTAGCACAGCTGTAATTAGTCAGGTAATTAAGAGGCTACACTCACAGTGCTTTCAGGGAGGTATTCTGACTTGAGATTTGGGTGATTAACTTGACTTTCTGTGCAAGTCTCCATATTGAATTTAATCAAAGATTTACGCTAAAGTCCGAGTTGCCTGCACTTATCTCAACTCTGAATCAGGTTATTTGTCATGTATCTGTACTTATACTGCACCCACTGTAGGAGTTGAATTTTGAGTAATTTAACGTGACCAAAATGGCTATTTTATTATTATTTATTTTTTTAGATTCCTGGAGGGAAGAAGTTTGACTCTGCCGTAGTGAATGGCTTTGTCTGTACCAAGAACATTGCCCACAAAAAGGTAGGTTCCCTCTCCTGTAAAAATAACCACCATCTCTCCCTGTAAACCGAGCCAGAACGACACTGTTTATTGCTTGTCTATGTGCAGATGAACTCAATAAAGTATAATTTTGTCTTAGATGAACTCGTACATCAAGAACCCCAAGATCCTGCTGCTGAAGTGTTCCATAGAGTATCTCTATAGAGAGGAGACCAAATTCACCTGCATTGACCCCATTGTGCTTCAGGTCAGTCAGACACTCAGTGGGTTGTGCTGTCCTGTTGATTTAAAGCATGAATGATTTATGTAGCTAAATTAACAAGATGACAAGTATAATGTCAAATAACCTAATCAAGAGCTAGGCATTAAGACAAACACATTTAGAATACATATTTCACTAATTCCTGGACTCCTGAGTGGCGCAGTGGTCTAAGGCTCTGCATCTCAGTGCCACTGGAGATTCTGGGTTTGAGTCCAGGCTCTGTCGCAGCCAGCTGCGACCGGGAGACCCATGGGGCGGTGCACAATTGGCCCAGCATCGTCCAGGTTAGGGGAGGGTTTGGCCGGCATGGATGTCGCGCACTTGCGAGTCCTGTGGCGGCCTGGGCGCAGTGCATGCTGACACGGTCGCCAGGTGAACAATGTTTCCTCCGACACATTGGTGCGACTGGCTTCCGGGTTAAGTGGACATTATGTCAAGAGGCAGTGCGGGATGTGTTTCGGAGGACGCACGGCTCTCGACCTTCGCCTCGCCCGAGTCCGTACGGGAGTTGCAGCGATGGGACAAGACTGTAACTACCAATTGGATACCATGAAATTGGGGAGAAAACGGGGTAAAAAAAAAAGTATATATTTCACTAATTCCTAATTTGCTGACACCCATCCATAATTTCTAGAAATTAAGAAAAGGAAACAAATCTTTGTCTGTCTTTGTTCCCCAGGAGCGTGAGTTTCTGAAGAACTATGTTCAGCGTATAGCGGACGTGCGTCCCAACCTGGTGCTGGTAGAGAAGACTGTGTCTCGTATCGCTCAGGACATGCTGCTGGAGCACGGGATCACATTGGTCATCAACGTCAAACCAGTCAGTACCCCTCTAGCTCTCTGTACTGCTAGTTACCTTATTAGCTGTGGTTATCAATGTCAAACCAGTCATTACTGATATCTCACTAGCTTTCTCTAGCCCTCTGTTCTGCCCTCTGTCACTACTTACATTACTGCTGGTTATTGACCTCAAACCAGTCAGCCAGTCTTTCTAGCTCTCTGTACTAGTTACCGTACTAGCATGGGTTGTTTCCAAACACACCTTAATTAGCTTTAGAACATGTTACATACAGGTAACTGCCAAAATAAAGGAAACACCAACATAGGGCCACCACGAGCCAGAATACACCTTGGCATAGATTATATGTTTCTGGAACTCTATTGGAGGGATGCAACACCATTCGTAAACAAGAAGTTCCATAATTTGGTGTTTTGTTGATGGTGGTGGAAAACGCTGTCTCCTGCGCCACTCCAGAATCTCCCATAAGTGTTCAATTGGGTTGAGATCTGGTGACTGAGATGGCCATTACATATGGTTTACGTCATTTTCATGCTCCAAACCATTCAGTGACCTCTCATGCCCTGTGAGCCTGCCCAGCATTTCTGTACCCTAAGCATGATGGGATTGCTTAACTAACTCAGGAACCACACCTGTGTGGAAGCACCTGCTTTCAATATACTTTGTGTCCCTCATTCACTCAAGTGTTCCCATTATTTTGGCAATTACCTTTATGTAGCTGTTAGCTTTTTGTTTTTAACTCTTTTGATGGTGTCTTTAGCCATGTTAGCCTGTTCTTCTGATTAACCCATTCAACTGTCTATTAGCCGTACCTGCCCTCAGTCTCTCTTTCCCACTTCTGGTTCTCTGCAGCAAGTCTTGGACAGGGTGAGTCGTATGACCCAGGGGGACCTAGTCATGTCCATGGACCAGCTGCTCACCAAGCCTCGACTGGGAACCTGCCAAAAGTTCTACCTACACTCTTTCCAGCTGGCCAATAGTGAGTGGAAACTACTCTGTCTGTTAGATATTGTAAGCCGTTCATAAAACTTAATTCACTTAAATAATCCAACACATGAAACCTATTGCAACCAGGTGCGTTCATTCACAAGTTCCTCCCGCCCAGTCTAGATTATCTCCAGGCTCCTCCTTCTTCTGACTGAGTTCCACAGCACAACTATGTAATGTGTTCTCCTCTCTTCCCTTCTCTCTCTGTGACAGATGAGTTGAAGACTCTCATGTTCTTTGAGGGCTGCTCTCCCCAGCTGGGCTGTACCATAAAGCTTCGCGGGGCATCTGAGTATGAGCTGGCCAGGGTTAAAGAGATCATCATCCTCATGGTGTGTGTGGCCTACCACTCCCAGCTAGAGATATCCTTCCTCATGGATGAGTTTGCCATGCCTCCCAGCCTGGCCAAGACCAACTCCTTCCCCTGTCTCCTGGAGAGCACTACTGTTGAGGAGGAGGAGGAGGAGAGCCAGGAAAATGGGACCGACCAGAGCACCCTCTCGCAGGGAGGAGAGACTGTGCTGGGGGAGGAGGAGGAGAAGTCTTCCCTTGGGAAATCTGTATCAGAGTCCTCCTTGCCTAAAGATGTCCATGGTGCAAAAGTCAACAAAAAACACTTCCTGTCCTCTTCTTCCTCCCTGGGGGCTGAGGGGGTGGAGTCAGCAGAGGTCATGACCTCCACGCCGTTGTCCAATCGCCAGGTGCTGCCACCTCCAGTGTCCCCACCCTATCTTATTGATGACCTGGAGGAGTTGGTAGATGAGATTGGGTCGGGGAAGGGGGAGACTGAGGGGGGGAGCGGGTCGGGGGTTCTGGGGAGGGGTGAGTCGCGGGAGGAGAGCTCGGGTTCAGAGACGCCCCCCAGGCTGTTCAGAGACCCCCTGCAGGATGACACAGGGCTGTTTGTCACAGAGCAGGTGAGGGAGAAAAAAAACTGATTAAGGATACAGACAGAAACATGTTGGTTTCCATTGCCCTACAATATCCTCTTCTGTTTTGCCACCGAGCAGGTGGCCTCAACGGACGACCGTCTCAAGACGCTTACGGCAGGCTTCAAACAGGAGCTGAAGGACATCATCCTTTGTATCTCCCCCTTTATCACCTTTAGAGAGCCCTTCCTCCTCACGCCTGCTGGCCTACGCTGCCCCAGCAGAGACTACTTTCCTGAAAAGGTCTGTTGGTTTACATTCACTGAAGGTTTTTCAACCTGCTTTCTATCAATTCGCTCAATGTAGTTCAGTAATGTACAATAAATATCAGGTCATCTGTTCACGTGACCGTTAATTCCTCTGCACTCAGTTGTTAGTTATAGTGAAGATGTCTACCAAAATAGTTGTTGTCATGCGTATGCATTACACACATCTCATAACACTTAAGTGCTAGGCGAATGAGCCGATATGCTATTTTCGTATTTGAGATGTAACAAACTAGTTCCTCGTGCAGGTGTACCTCTCCCCGCTGCTCAACAAGGACTTCAAAGAACTGGACTGTCGACGTAAGCGACAACTCCTCAAAGATTCCGCTCCGTCAGGTGGAGGCATCGCCAACGGAGTCCCTCCCCCCCGCCCCATCCAGGTGTTACCCTCCCACCACCTTACCAGCGCCCGCATCGCAGAGCAGCTGGGCAGCAGCCAGGACCTGGCCAAGATGCTGGCAGACTACCGTGCCCAGGGGGGCCGCCTCCGGCAGGAGGCAGACCCCTTCACCCAGCCCCTGCCTCAGCCACCAGTCCGGGAGGCTCCACCGCCCAAGCACCCCGTCAAGGCTGATAGTGAGGAAGAGAAACCAGCAGGACAGAACGACATGACCTGGGCCTCCAAGGTGAGTCTTGGCCAGCTAGTTAGCACATCCACACACCACAATAATAGGAGATGGATGGGACAGATAGGCAGAGGAGGGAGACAGATCTCCAACAGTCTCACTGATGTATCTGTGGCGTTAGATATTGTTCTGATGTATATTGAGGGTTTTTCCATTACAGACAACCTATGTTAACATCTCCCTTGGTCAGTGCTAGTTTACTGCTCCGTGTGTTCCATTGATGAGCACACCACCTCACTCACTCTCCAGAGAGATTAGGGGAGGTCTGAAGTGCGCTCTTGAATTGTAAAGCATATGTGCTTGTTGTTGTTGACCACCATTACTTCTGTGTTTTTAGCTGGACTGCCTGAACCCGGTGAACCACCAGAGACTGTGTGTTCTGTTCAGCAGCTCCTCAGCCCAGTCCAACAACTCCCCCAACCCCTGCGTCAGTCCCTGGTAAACCCCACTCAACCCTGGTGGTCTTCAATTCAGTACAGCTTTATTTATCCCCTTAGGAGCAATAGAAATCTTGTGAACCCGCTGTGAAAGACCAGCTGACTGAACTCTGAAAGGTCAGCTATTCACAAATACTTATTTGTTCTCAACAGGATTGTCACGATGGAGTTCTACGGAAAGAATGACCTCACACTAGGAATATTCTTGGAGAGATACTGTTTCAGGTGAGGGAGAAATATCAGAACCTGACAAATTATTTATTGAATTTCCGTTAAAATATTTGACCATGAAGTGTGTCATTGACATGTAATAAAATGTCATTCAATGAAGCCCCTCTTCTTTGCCCTGACGTGTCTGTCTGTCTGTGTGCGTGCGTGTGTCTGTGAATACATGATAAAGGCCATCCTATCAGTGCCCTAGTATGTTCTGTGAGACTCCCATGGTGCACCATGTGCGGCGATTTGTCCATGGCAGTGGCTGTGTTCAGATCGTACTGAAGGAGCTGGACTCTCCTGTGCCTGGATACCAACACACCATCCTCAACTACTCCTGGTGCCGCATATGCAAACAGGTACAGTAACTTGTTCATCTGCGTTTCCTTATCTGTTCCATGACTAACCCCAGGACTTGCTCTATAGCTATCACACCTAACTGTTTGTTTTAGTTAATAGCGAGATAACCTAGTTCAACTAATCAAATTCTTGCTAATCAGAATTGCCAGTTTTTGGCTCGAGCAACTAGCTGCTGTCCAGGTCTGCTTAGTTTCTATCGCTCACAGAGCTTTGATCCTTGTATTCTGCGGTCTCTGTAGGTGACCCCTGTGGTGCCCCTGTCCAATGACTCGTGGTCCATGTCCTTTGCTAAGTACCTGGAGCTGAGGTTCTATGGTCACCAGTATACCAGGAGGGCTAATGCTGAGCCCTGTGGCCACTCCATCCACAAAGACTACCACCAGTACTTCTCCTACAACCAGATGGTGGCCTCATTCAGGTGGGAAACACAGGCCAAGGCTTTTATTTTCATCCATCCAACCTGCCATCCATTCATACATCTATCCATCATTTATCATTCCTACAATTTTTTTTCTCATCATTTTTGCATCAATTCAAAACATCTTCAACCTGTATATGCCCATGCCATTCCACTTGTCTAACCCCCAGCTACATCTCAGTGAGACTGCTGGAGATCTGCCTCCCTCCTCCTAAGATCTTCATCAGGAACCAGGGGCCCTCCAAGGCAAGCATGCAGCAGGACCTCAAGGACTTCTCACAGAAGTAACTGTCTACCTGTCTACCATGGCCTTAAGTAGCCTGGTCCCAGATCTGTATTTTTTATTTTACCTTTTATTTAACTAGGCAAGTCAGTTAAGAAAAAATTCGTATAGGATCAGTGGGTTAACTGCCTTGTTCAGGGGCAGAACGACAGATTTTTACCTTGTCAGCTCGGGGATTCGATCTTGCAACCTTCCGGTTACTAGTCCAACGCTCTAAACACTAGGCTACCTGCCATTTGTGCTATGGTTATTGTCCTCTGAGTTGGCAAGACAGTACAAACAGATCTGGGACCAGGCTCCAACTGACGAATCTGAATAATCTAGTTTGACTAGTTTTTACCTTCTTTCTAGTTCTGACCAGTCCTTTTCCATTCTCTCCCTCTTGTCAGGGTGAATCAGGTGTACCTGGCCATAGAGGACCGCCTCACCTCCCTGAAGACGGACACCTTCAGCAAGACACGCGAAGAGAAGATGGAGGACCTGTTTGCACAGAAAGACGTAGGTTCCCCCTCGAAGGGTGGGAGCTACACTCCAAATATGTCTTGTGTATGTATAGTGCAGTGGAGGCTGACTTTTCATCAGTGTTGTCACTGTAAATCGGAGGACGGGCTCATTATAATGATTGAATGGAAAGGTATCAAACACATGGTTCCCATCAGTTTTCTTTGTGTGTGTTCAGATGGAGGAGGCAGAGCTGCGTAGCTGGATAGAGAAGCTGCAGGCTCGTCTCCAGGCTTGTGGTAGTGACTCCCCCCAGCAGCTCCAGACTGTACTGGAATCAGTGGTAGTGAAGAAACAGAGCCTGTGTGAAACACTGCAATCCTGGAACAGCAGGTGAGAACACTGATATCGGAGCAGCTTTTAATGTTAGGGGTGGTTTCCTAGACACAGATAAATGAATCTCCAATAAACACGCGTTTTTAGTCTAGTACTAGGCTTCATTTTTGATCTCATATAATTCATTTGTTGAACCATTTAACCTCCAGGCTGCAGGACCTATTCCAGCAGGAGAAGGGCAGGAAGCGTCTGTCTGTCCCAGCCAGCCCTGGGAGACACAGACCGGCAGACGACAGCAAGGTCAGTGCAATACCTGATATGATTCAGATGATAGGATGAGCTTAGTATATGATAAGGACTTAGTGTATCATAAAGGATGGAATGTTACATATTTATTTTGTTTAACAGACCAGTGTTCTGGAGTCTTCTCCACGCAACCCCTCCCCTGTGGTACAAAATGGTGACAAAGGTGAGGGGATTTTTTTCCCCAGCTTTCAGTCAGAATGCTATAGTACTTCTCTCATTGGTTGACAGTAGTTGATGGGCGTGTCTGTTTTTCAATTGACAGAGGACCGTCACCTCACTACCCTGCCCTCGAGCTCGGGGTCGTCATTGCTAACGTTACCGTCACCAGGGGAACCAGGCTCAGAACCCCTCTCGTCTGGACCATCCTTTCCTGACCAGGACTCTGTCAGCATCCCAGAGGGTGAACACACACACACACACCTGTAGAATCACAAATCACAAACACAACCCCCCACGTATGCTTACCATTCACTTTCTCTAGATCTACAGTGTGTATCTAAATACAGACCTCTCTGGTCTAACTCCATTCTTGTTGTCTCCTAGATGTGTTTGATGGACACCTGTTGGGCTCCAATGACAGCCAGGTGAAAGAGAAGTCCACCATGAAGGCCATTCTAGCCAACTTGCTGCCAGGCAACAGTTACAACCCCATCCCATTCCCATTGTGAGTACAGTATGCCCTTCACATCTGAATAAGCTTTTTGCCTGTAGTATAAATTAATTCATGATCAGCCATATAAGATAGCATTTGATATAATGCCAATGCTATATTGAGCCCTGTTCATTTTCTTACTTTGTTGTAATGTTTAGCTTGAATCCCAGTGTTGACGGGAAAAATCACCACTATATCAGGTGCCACCTACTGCCGATGTGCCCTTGAGCAAAGCACGTAACCTCTAACCTGCTCCAGAGAGAGCTCTGCGCTGCTCTGCCGCTGACCCTGTGCTGTTGTTTTGTGGTGGGGCTGAGCACTGTGAAAGCCAAAATAACAAATGTCCATTGTATCCAGGGACCGGAACCAAAATTATTTTCCAATTGTCTTCATTCTCTGGTCCAACGTTAGTTAAGCCAACTCTCTAAAGTTCAAAGACTTTCAGAGATCCTTCATAGAAGCTGCTCCTCCGTGGGTATAATTTTGTAGACCTAATTCAGATAATGCATGTCATAACAACAAGATGCCCAGCGATTCATGCCCAGCGCTCTCCTCACCTGCAAAAATTTGGTCGCATATCACACCCTACACTTGTCTGTCCAATGCATGTACCTAGAGCAGCTTGGTGAAGAAGTGTCATGTTGAGCTAGATGTAGAAAAATACATTTAAAACAAGGTGTAAAAAGGAACAGAAAGGAATGATAAACCATTACTTTTTTGGGGTTCGAACTGGTTCACAATTATTTTGCTGGTCGGAACTGTGGAACGAAAACAAATTTAAATTTTAAGTAATAGTTTATATCATTCCTTTCTGTTCCTTTTTAAACCTCTTTTAATTGTTGTATATATTTTTTTCTACATCTAGCTCAACATGACACTTCTTCACCAGTAGATAGCTTGCCTGCTCCATAGCAAGCTGCTCTAGGTACATGCATTGGACAGACAAGTGTAGTGTAGGGTGTGATATGCGACTGCATTTTTGCAGGTGAGGAGAGCGCTGGGCATGAATCGCTGGGAATCTTGTTGTTATGACATGCATTATCTGAATTTAGGTCCACAAAATTATACCCACGAAGGAGCGGCTTCTATGAAGGATCTCTGAAAGCCTTTGAACTTCAGAGAGTTGGCTTAACTAACGTTGGACCAGAGCTAGCCCTTGATCATGACTCTCAGTTCCATTACACATAATGCCATCTAGAGTTTGAGAGCTAGACCAGAGCTAGCGAACAAGCTTGTGTGTTCAGAGCGGCACCAGAATTAAAATAGAAGGCTTTTTGTAGTTAATAAATCAATGTGAAACGTCATAACTATAATAGCCTTAACTAGCATTGGAAAAGTGAATCTGTTATCTATTTTTTTTATCGAATCAAATTTTATTTGTCACGTGCTGAATACAACAGGTGTGTAGACCTTATCAATACGGAGGCAATATACAGGCGGTACCAGTACAGAGTCGATGTGCGGGGGTACAGGTTAGTTGAGGTCATTTATACATGTAGGTAGGGGTAAAGTGACTATGCATAGATAATAAACAGCGAGAAGCAGCAGTGTAAAAACCAAGGGGGGTGTCAATGTAAATAGTTTGGGTGTCCATTTGGTTAATTGTTCAGCAGTCTTATGGCTTGGGGTTAGAAGCTGTTAAGGAGCCTTTTGGACCTTTTTTTTTTTTTTTTTTTTTTTTCACCTTTATTTAACCAGGTAGGCTAGTTGAGAACAAGTTCTCATTTGCAACTGCGACCTGGCCAAGATAAGGCATAGCAGTGTGAACAGACAACACAGAGTTACACATGGAGTAAACAATTAACAAGTCAATAACACAGTAGAAAAAAGGGGAGTCTATATATACATTGTGTGCAAAAGGCATGAGAAGGTAGGCAAATAATTACAATTATGCAGATTAACACTGGAGTGATAAATGATCAGATGGTTATGTAAAGGTAGAGATAGAGATATTGGTGTGCAAAAGAGCAGAAAAATAAATAAATAAAAACAGTATGGGGATGAGGTAGGTGAAAATGGGTGGGCTATTTACCAATAGACTATGTACAGCTGCAGCGATCGGTTAGCTGCTCAGATAGCAGATGTTTGAAGTTGGTGAGGGAGATAAAAGTCTCCAACTTCAGCGATTTTTGCAATTCGTTCCAATCACAGGCAGCAGAGAACTGGAACGAAAGGCGGCCAAATGAGGTGTTGGCTTTAGGGATGATCAGTGAGATGCACCTGCTGGAGCGCGTGCTACGGATGGGTGTTGCCATCGTAACCAGTGAACTGAGATAAGGCGGAGCTTTACCTAGCATGGACTTGTAGATGACCTGGAGCCAGTGGGTCTGGCGACGAATATGTAGCGAGGGCCAGCCGACTAGAGCATACAAGTCGCAGTGGTGGGTGGTATAAGGTGCTTTAGTGACAAAACGGATGGCACTGTGATAAACTGCATCCAGTTTGCTGAGTAGAGTGTTGGAAGCAATTTTGTAGATGACATCGCCGAAGTCGAGGATCGGTAGGATAGTCAGTTTTACTAGGGTAAGTTTGGCGGCGTGAGTGAAGGAGGCTTTGTTGCGGAATAGAAAGCCGACTCTTGATTTGATTTTTGATTGGAGATGTTTGATATGGGTCTGGAAGGAGAGTTTAGAGTCTAGCCAGACCTAGACTTGGCGCTCCGGTACCGCTGGCCGTAACGTCAGTAGGCTACATTAAACTATGCATGCTTCGGAGGGAGGGGCAGGTAGCCTACAAACACTGGGAAGGATTTTCAGCAGGCAGACACTGGAATCATCTCTGAGTGACAGTGAGGGCTATGCAGAGGTGCTTTGTTGTGTTTTTTGTGGGACTTGAAAAAAATTCCTGGAATGTAAAAGAACGCTCTTAACCAGTTCCTGTGCTTCTGAAATAACAGTTCTGTTTCAGAACAGTATAGATCCCTGTTGTTCTCGGTTCTGTTCTTCGAAAAACGTTGTTCTTTTACAGCTTTTTGGTTCTGTTCCCTGAATCGTTTCCAACCCCAGGTTGTATCCTCTGTATAATGGACAGATAAGTAGTGTGCTGTATTATTGAGCCCTGTGTGTTTTCTGACGTTGTTGTGATCTTTGTTTGTCAGTGACCCAGACAAGCATTACCTGATGTATGAGCATGAGAGAGTGCCCATAGCCGTGTGTGAGAGAGAACCCAGCTCCATCATTGCATTTGCTCTCAGGTAACCACTCCGCTCTATTTCTTCTCCATTCTCTGCACGTCCTACTCACTGATGTGTTATGTTGTCTTGTTGTTCTAAAGTTATTGTCGTTATAGTGTTCTAATGTTATTTGAATGACCTCGGCCTGACCTCTAGCTGTAAGGAGTATAAGACCGCTCTGGATGAGCTGTCAAAGACAACGGTGAAGGCTGGAGGCGAGGACACCACCCAAACCATCAGGTACACACAAACTCTGCTGATGTTGACTGTGTGTATGTTACCTGATGTATAATGTCTCATCCTGTCGGTGTGTAGCTCCGGAGAGAGCCGGGCCAAGAACAGCCCAGCCAAGCCCAATGAGACGGCCTCCTCCCAGATGGGTCCGGGCCGCAGCAGCATGGACGCTGACCCTCTCAGTGAGTAGTGGATCCTCTCAGGGTAAACGGGAAACATGGGAGGGGGGTGCTAGAAAGTATTTTTTTTTACCTCAGTTCACTTCTGTTCTAATGGCATTCCTATCATCCTTTTTATTTTTATTTGAACAGAAGATGCAGACATAGGAGACAAGCACAAGAAGTCAGCCGGAAACCCTCATATCGAATTACGTGAGTGTTTCTCATTGGATTTATGTGCCCTTTGGGATGGCGTTACCTGTGAAGTGCTTAGCCCGCAAACATTCTCTCAATAACAACAATAAGGCCTAGTCAGTAATCTCTCTCTCTCTCATTCGTAGAGTTCTCTGATGCCAATGCTAAGTTCTACTGCAGGATCTACTATGCAGAGGAGTTCCACAAGATGAGAGAGGAGATCATGGACAGTACGGAGGATGACTTTGTCCGCTCGCTCTCCCACTGCGTCAACTGGCAGGCCCGTGGCGGCAAGTCTGGGGCCGTCTTCTACGCCACCGAAGGTGCGACCCTCAACACCAGAGTCATATTGTTTTATTTAACTTGTATTTACCAGGAAGTCCTATTTGGGGGCAAGATAACTCCTTTAAATATGTGCTGTCCATGTCACCCACCTGTAGTGCTATTTATTTGTAGTGGTTATACCTATCACTCTCTCTCCCTCCTTCCCTCACTCAGATGACCGGTTCATCCTGAAGCAGATGCCCAGACTAGAGGTTCAGTCCTTCCTGGACTTTGCCCCTCACTACTTCACCTACATCACCGGAGCTGTGCAGCAGAAGGTAAACTACACTACCCATATAATTACATTTGACTTAGATAAATATTAACTATTTTGGTGATAAATCGGATTTCCTCAAATAAATTACTTTATACATTTTTTTTCAAGGAGTTGTCCTATTGTCTGTGTGATGGATGTTTATTTTCTGAGATTAGAACACATTCCTATCCTAAATCCCCCTGTCTGTCCCACAGCGACCCACTGCCCTGGCTAAGATCCTGGGTGTGTACCGGATCGGCTACAAGAACTCCCAGAACAACTCTGAGAAGAAGCTGGATCTGCTGGTCATGGAGAACCTGTTCTATGGCAGGAAGATGGCCCAGGTGTTTGACCTCAAGGGTTCTCTGAGGAACCGCAACGTTAAGACAGACTCTGGGAAGGAGAGCTGTGAGGTGAGCATGGCACAAGGCCAGCAACACCGGGTTGTGGGTTTGATTCCCGCTGAGGCCACATACAACATAAATGTATGCACTCACTGTACAGTCAGTAGCTTTGTTTATTTATGCATGTATCTTTATTTGACCAGGAATGTCATTGAGAACACATTCTCTTTTGAAATAACAACCTTTGGATAAAAGCATCAGCTAAATGGCATCATTCTATATTAGGTGGTTCTGCTGGATGAGAACCTACTGAAGCTGGTCCATGACAACCCTCTGTACATCAGAGCCCACTGCAAGGCCATCCTGAGGGCGGCCATACACAGTGATGCCTACTTCCTGTCTAGTCACCTGATCATAGACTACTCTCTGCTGGTTGGACGAGATGACACCACAGACCAGCTGGTGGTGGGAATCATAGGTGTGAGAAAAGCTTTCAAACGTATTTTCATTGGCTATAACATTGATAACAGTTTGCTGGTGCTTACAGAAAAAACATCTCATTTCTCCATGCATGCTGCTTCAAAAAGGCATGCAATGAATTTGTACTCTGCTGTATTTATAAAAGAAACATTCCTTCCATTGTGTCAGATTACATTCGGACATTCACATGGGATAAGAAGCTGGAGATGGTGGTGAAATCCACAGGGATCCTGGGAGGGCAAGGTAATTCATCTGTCAGACGTCACCTTCCCCCTACATTAGTCCTTGAAGTCTATTTTTAGATTGTGCCCTTTCACATTTAGCTTTGAGATCTCTAGTAGTTTTTTTATTATACAAAGACCTTTTGATTTCTTCCTGTAAATGAAAATTGCTATTGTGGTGTTTTGTGTCTCACTCACAGGTAAGATGCCCACAGTGGTGTCTCCGGAGCTGTATCGATCGCGTTTCTGTGAGGCCATGGACAAATACTTCCTCATGGTGCCTGACCACTGGACAGGTCTGGGGGTCAACTGCTAACTGACACCAGGGAGCTAGCCTGAGTTCCAGATCTGTTTGTGTCGTCTAGCCAATTCCTATGTCATTGTCACGGCATGTTTGGCAACACAGCATAAGCGGATCTGGGACTCCGCTGCTAGCTGCAGAACACAACATGGGCATCAGTTACCAGGGGGGACAGGAGATTACAATGCAGAAAAACCCTTTGCCCAATAAGGAACCATAAAAGCATACTGGATGGATTGATGAAGAGTAATGCAAGGCCAGTATACAACGACTCAATCATTCCATAGTATTATTATGATCTACTAGACTGTAAACGAGTGACTCTAGAGTATTATTGGAAGTCATGACTGTCCAGTAAAAGCTGGGCCCTAATTTATCCTGACATGGAAAGAACTTAATTCCCTAATCTTGACGTGTCAAACTGTTTCACGCGGGCACAGTGAGATGGCACTGAGAAAAAAAATCTTACTTGGTGGTCCTAGTTTGGTGAACAAATGTGATGTAAATGTACAGAGAGTATGTAATTAAAGATTAACACTGATTTCACAAACGTTTTAAACCTCCGTGTCAATGAGATGTTTTGTTTGTCCCATCTTGTGAAACTACATAGATGAGGATAGTCATTGTTCATCAGCTCAGATGTCCCGACTAGACTGTAGACTTCACCATGAAATGCTCACATGAAGGGGGAATTGTTTTACCGGTATGTTGACTCCTTGCAATCTATGTAGAGGCATTTGAGGGTTCTAAGGCCGAAATGGAGGATCCATTCTCATGTTTTTGGCATCTAATGCTTACCTAAGAAGTAATGTTTTAACTTGGTATCAAATAGGGAAGTACGGACATGACACACAGCACTAAATTAAAACAGATTTTTATATTATTGTACAATTCATTCATAAAAAGACAAACAGCCTTGAGCATTTCATACTGCATCAGGAACTGGTATGAAAATCAATCTGATCCGATTGTCACAACTGACTGGTGGTGTGATGCTCCTTCTGGCATAATACTGATCCATGGCAGCATCCTAAATGGCTATATTCCCTATAGTGCACTACATAGGGTTCTTCTCAAAAGTATTACACTATGTAGGGAATAGGGGTCCATTTGGGACACAGGCCCAATCTCTTCGTTACTTTCATTATCAACAACAAGCCTTGAGGTGTTTAAACTAACACTGTGCTTTTTAAAAAGTGTGTGCTCTGGGGTAGAGTTATTACAGACAAGGCTGTGCTTTACAATGACATGCAGAACGACATCTTGTTGCAGACATACACACGTCTCTGATCATAGGAGTGTAAAAACATTGTGGTTTTTTTCTTCAGGGTTAGAAGTGACTTGACCCCAAGAGTTAATCAACTCATCTCAGTCACATACATCCATAATACACAATCTAGGGCTCTATTCAATCTGTACAGTTGAAGCGTGACAGATTCCGCTATAGAAATGTTACGGTCGTCTCCGCTCAAGCAGGAACATTGCCTTTAAATGTAAAGCTGAACTTCTGCGATACGGATTGAATAGACACCACACGCACCAGAAGAATGCGTACACTTTTTTGGAAAATGTAAATTAAAAAATGAATACAAAGGTTTAACAAGGCACTGGACAAGTTAGACTGGCACATTGCTGGTAGGTAGACAAACTAGATGGGGATGGAGAGAGGTCAAGGTCCTGCTCTCCTTTACAGTTTAAGTGCAAGCAGTATTCTGTACCATAATATAAGCGTTAATAAATACCGTACAGGTGTCAACCTCTTCACTGGAGACCTGATCATGTAAACTACTGAAGCACTGTGGTCTTGTAACACTAGGGACAGGATCAGGAACAGTCCTAGTCACCTATAGCCAATAACTACAGCCCAGAGCTTTTCCAGGTCAGTTGACGTGGGTGATTTCTATTGGTGTGGAAACAAGAAGTTGAAAGGGTACCACTTCTATCCGCCTCATGCACATTCCATCATGTTTATAGATTTAAGTCAATTCTAGAATTGTGCTTTAGTTGGTTTGTGCTATACTCACATCTCTGGGCAGATAAGTATGAACGCTGACACAAAAATATACATATACTTGTGTTAACTACCGGTATATGTCAATATTTGGTACATCAATCAACCAAAATAAACTTTTTTTTTTTTTAAAAGGTCCTCTTTCATACAAACAAAATGGCTTTAATTAGAAAAGTCTCAGCTGCTGTCATAGATAGCCAAGCTGAGACGGAGTACCTAGATTGATCTGGATAAGAAACACCAGCAGGTAGGATCACATGAGGTTGAGCTCCAGCCATTAGGGGGGGACAAAGTCCTGTACAAGCCCCCACACAGGTTCTACTCTTGGGACACAAGTGGTGGTGGGAAACTGCGGCTCTGCAGACATCCTGGTAGTCTTTTAAAAGTCATAGGGGTCAAAAGGTTTCTGAGTCTGAGTCGTTTTCAGTGGTGCCCTGACTGGCACTTCCCTCGCTGGAGGGGCCAGAGGGGGCCTTGGGGCTACGAGGGTCCCGCGAACCCTTCTGCCTGGATAGGGCCCTCAGGAGGGAACCTGGGGAGGGGACTCCGGAGCTGCAAGGGGAGCAGAAAGGCATCATGGTAGCCAGAATGAGAGCCAGACAGTCAGCCACCTCCCTGCTAGGAGCGCAAGCTAGAGCAGGCGTCAGACCTGGGGGAAGAGAGAGGAGGGCAGAGAAATAGAGAGAAGAGGATAGGGTGGGGAGAAATAAGTAGGGAAGAGGAAGGGAAGATGGACAGAGAGAAAGAGGGGGGAGTAAACATGGAAGAAGCGGGGAGGGCAAAGCGACAAGGGAAGAGAGGACAACGGGAGAAAGCAGCATTCCATTAGTACACAGCCAGCGCAGACAGTACACAGACAAGCAGACAGGGAATGCGTACAACCTAAACCTAATTCATTATAGAGATAAGGAAAAACTCCTGGCCCTAATAACAATACTTGACAGGTGGAACTAGGACAGAGAGCTACAAACCAGTTAGATGCACACACACACACTCTCGAGCCTACCAGAGCAAAGAGAAAGAGACCGCTGTAGCTAGCTAATATACATAGACATGCCAACACCACAGGCAGCTGATATAATAGCAGCATGCAGTTAGATCCCTTTAACACACTGGTACTGATTCATGCCCAGACCAGACCTTAAGACCTACCATTCTCATCCAACATCTGAACACTTGCCCCCCTGGACAGCAGGTCCTGGACAGCCTGTTTCAGACCGCTACGAGCTGCTAGGTGGAGCGGCCTGGGAGGGACAAACCAATCAGAAGGTTTGTAGTGGGGAGGGGCTAGACATTTCCACCCCAGAATAAATTCAGGTTGCTAGCAGACATAATATTTGGTTCTCGGTTCCAAGACTAACCATCTGACGAACACTTACGTCTGCAGTGCTGCGTTTGTGGCACCTATGAGAACAGTATCCTTTAGCCTCTCCAGGATGAACAGAACACAATCCTCTTTTCCCTGAAGGGGGGTGAAGCCAAATGAATATATTATGCACTGATTGTAAATATAAACTCAGCAAAAAAAGAAATGGCCCCTTTTCAGGACCCTGTCTTTCAAAGATAATTTTTAAAAAACTCAATAACTTCACAGATCTTCATTGTAAAGGGTTTAAACACGGTTTCCCATGCTTGTTCAAAGAGCCATAAACAATTAATGAACATGAACCTGTGGAACGGTCGTTAAGACACTAACAGCTTACAGATGGTAGGCAATTAAGGTCACAGTTATGAAAACTTAGGACACTAAAGAGGCCTTTCTACAGACTCTGAAAGATGCCTAGGGTCCCCGCTCATCTGCGTGAACGTGCCTTAGGCATGCTGCAAGAAGGCATGAAGACTGCAGATGTGGCCAGGGCAATAAATTGCAATGTCTGTACTGTGAGACGCCTCAGACAGCTGATCGTCCTCGCAGTGGCGGACCACGTGTAACAACACCTGCACAGGATCGGTATATCCAAACATCACAACAGCAACTGCCCGAGTTATACCAGGAACGCACAATCCCTCCATCATTAATCAGACTGTTCGCAATAGGCTAGAGAGGCTGGACTGAGGGCTTGTAGGCCTGTTGTAAGGCAGGTCCTCACCAGACATCACCGGAGACAACGTCACCTTTGGGCACAAAACCCACTGTTGCTGGACCATACAG
Organism: Oncorhynchus clarkii lewisi; assembly: GCF_045791955.1. Classification (NCBI taxonomy): domain Eukaryota; kingdom Metazoa; phylum Chordata; class Actinopteri; order Salmoniformes; family Salmonidae; genus Oncorhynchus; species Oncorhynchus clarkii. The sequence goes on along the minus strand of NC_092149.1, from coordinate 60,963,437 downwards.
GACTGGCAAAAAGTGCTCTTCACTAACGAGTCGCGGTTTTGTCTCACCAGGGGTGATGGTCGGATTCGCGTTTATCATCGAAGGAATGAGCGTTACACCGAGGCCTGTACTCTGGAGCGGGATCGATTTGGAGGTGGAGGGTCCGTCATGTTCCGTCATGTTCATCATCGGACTGAGCTTGTTGTCATTGCAGGCAATCTCAACGCTGTGCGTTACAGGGAAGACATCCTCCTCCCTCATGTGGTACCCTTCTTGCAGGCTCATCCTGACATGACCCTCCAGCATGACAATGCCACCAGCCATACTGCTCGTTCTGTGCGTGATTTCTTGCAAGACAGGAATGTCAGTGTACTGCCATGGCCAGCAAAGAGCCCGGATCTCAATCCCATTGAGCACGTCTGGAACCTGTTGGATCGGAGGGTGAGGGCTAGGGCCATTCCCCCCAGAAATATCCAGGAACTTGCAGGTGCCTTGGTGGAAGAGTGGGGTAACGTCTCACAGCAAGAACTGGCAAATCTGGTGCAGTCCATGAGGAGATGCACTGCAGTACTTAATGCAGCTGGTGGCCACATCAGATACTGGCTGTTACTTTTGATTTTGAACCCCCCCCTTTGTTCAGGGACACATTATTCCATTTCTGTTAGTCACATGTCTGTGGAACTTGTTCAGTTTATGTCTCAGTTGTTGAATCTTGTTATATTCATACAAATATTTACACATGTTAAGTTTGCTGAAAATAAACACAGTTGACAGTGAGTGAGTTTCTTTTTTTGCTGAGTTTAGTATTTGTATGTGGTATGTACAAATGTCATGTCAAAGAAATGGGGAGAGAAATCTCCCTAGAGGACACTCACGCTACTGCAGGCCAGGTGGAGGGCTGTGTTGCCATTCTGGTCGACCAAACCCAGGCTGGCGTTAGCACTGGTCAACAGCACCTCTACAGCCCCCACTCCTCCCTTCTCTGCAGCCATCATCAGCGCACTGCGCCCTGATTGATCCACAGCATCCACAGGTGCATCATGGGACAGAAGCAGCTGGACACAGTCCACATGACCAGAGAACGCTGCAGCATGGAGTGGAGTCCTGGGAGAGAAAGGGGAGGATGTGGGAGGAGAGGAAAGGAAAGCAGAAGGAGGAAGAGAACACAGAAGTTAGAGATTGAGGCTGTGTTAGATACAGCTCCATCTGATCCAGGGCAACTCCAATATGTATCTGAATCGGGTGTGTGACGACCAGTGGTGTAAAGTACTTAAGTAGTTTTTGGTGCATCTGTACTTTACTATTTATATTTTTTACAGTTTTTATTCCACTAAATTCCTAAAGAAAATAATGTACTTTTTACTGCATGCATTTTCCCCTGACACACAAAAGTAGTCGTTACATTTTGAATGCTTAACAGGACAGTAAAATGGTCCAATTCACACACTTATCAAGAGAACATCCCTGGTTATCCCTACTGCCTCTGATCTGGCAGATTGACTAAACACACATGCTTCATTTGTAAATGATGTCTGAGTGTTGGAGCGTGCCCCTGGAAATCTGTGAATAAAAAATACAAAATGATGCGGTCTGGTTTGCTTAATATGAGGACTTTGAAATTATTTATACTTTTACTTTTGATACTGAAGTATATTTAAAACCAAATACTTTTAGACTTTTCCTCAAGTAGAATTTTAATGGGTGACTCACTTTTCTGTTAAGGTATCTTTCTTTACTTTTACTCAAGTATGACAAATCGGGTACTTTTTCCACCACTGGTGACGACCTACCTATCTTTAGTATCCTTACAGCTGGCCATGTCTGATCCCATGGCCTCCAGCAGTAGTGCGGCACAGGATTCATGATCATTCACCCTGGGAAGCGAAACACAGAATGTAAACACTGTTGTCCATGAGGCAAAACACAGTCAACACTGACATCTATGGGCAATACTGTGCAATTTGTACATGTATGTGAAGACTTACACAGCACAGTGCAGGGGAGTGAAGGGGTTCCCATCGATACAGCGACAACCTTTCTGCTCCAGCAGTACCTCCACACAGCCCTCGTGACCTGGACACACACACACACACACACACACACACCCACAAGATTATTAGAACATGCCAACATAAAAGGTATTTCACATAAAATATACACATAGAGACAAAATCCTCAGGCACACTGATTGGAGATTCAGACTAAAAATTAATGGTTTGAGGCAGGCCTGCAGGAGGTAGGTCTAGTGACTGACCATAGTAGCAGGCCCAGCGCGGGGGGGTGGTCTAGTGACTGACCATAGTAGCAGGCCCAGTGTAGTAGGTAGGTCTAGTGACTGACCATAGTAGCAGGCCCAGTGCAGGGGGGTGGTCTAGTGACTGACCATAGTAGCAGGCCCAGTGTAGTAGGTAGGTCTAGTGACTGACCATAGTAGCAGGCCCAGTGCAGGGGGGTGGTCTAGTGACTGACCATAGTAGCAGGCCCAGTGTAGTAGGTAGGTCTAGTGACTGACCATAGTAGCAGGCCCAGTGCAGGGGGGTGGTCTAGTGACTGACCATAGTAGCAGGCCCAGTGTAGTAGGTAGGTCTAGTGACTGACCATAGTAGCAGGTCCAGTGTAGTAGGTAGGTCTAGTGACTGACCATAGTAGCAGGCCCAGTGCAGGGGGGTGGTCTAGTGACTGACCATAGTAGCAGGCCCAGTGTAGTAGGTAGGTCTAGTGACTGACCATAGTAGCAGGCCCAGTGCAGGGGGTGGTATAGTGACTGACCATAGTAGCAGGCCCAGTGCAGGGGGGTGGTCTAGTGACTGACCATAGTAGCAGGCCCAGTGCAGGGGGGTGGTCTAGTGACTGACCATAGTAGCAGGCCCAGTGCAGTAGGTAGGTCTAGTGACTGACCATAGTAGCAGGCCCAGTGCAGGGGGGTGGTCTAGTGACTGACCATAGTAGCAGGCCCAGTGCAGGGGGGTGGTCTAGTGACTGACCATAGTAGCAGGCCCAGTGCAGGGGGGTGTACCCCTGGTGGTCTCGGAGGCGGGGAGTGGGCGGTTCAGAAAAAGCGATACTCAGCAGCTCAGCAAGCCAGGATGCGTGGCCCCTCGCTGCAGCCAGATGGAGGGCTGTTCGGCCCCTGGAGTCCCCCAGCAACACAGAGGCCTCCTGCTCCAACAGACACTGGACACACTCCTCCTGACCACACAGCAGCTGGGAGAGGAGGAGGAAGAAAGAGGAGAAAATGGGTACGAGACAGAGATCACCTTTAAACTATTAGACTGGACAAAGAGATCATGTTACAAGCTACCCAGAATTCAGTACAATCACACACACAGCCATACACACACACTCACCCCAAGGTGCAGGGCAGTCAGGCCATGGCTGTCTGCTGTGTCTACAGCAGCCTCTCTCTCCAGCAGCAGAGACACAGCGTCCACATGTCCCCCTGCCACCGCCAGCATCAGAGGAGTCCTGACAGGGACAGAGGGGACATTCAGAGTAGGACAAACGGATCGGTAGACACACACAATCCCAAATCAAAGCCCATGTACTAGTATTGTAGGTTCGGTGGAATTTATCATATTACTTCCATCCATCCAATCAGATCTGAAAGGATTAGATGAGTGTAAGCCATACAGCCCACGTTTTACCTCGCTTATCAGGAGAGAAAGGTGAGCGCAAGATATTACCATATAATATATACCTATCCAGTCCCTTTATAACTACACTAAATAAAAATATAAAAACGCAACATGCAACCATTTCTAAGATTTTACTGAGTTACAGTTCACATGAGGAAATCAGTCAATTGAAATGAATTAATTAGGCCCAAATCTATGGATTTCACAACTGGGAATACAGATATGCATCTGTTGGTCACAGATACATTAAAAAAAGGTAAGGCGTGGATCAGAAAACAAGTCAGTATCTGGTGTGACCACCATTTGCCTCATGCAGCACGACATCTTCGCATAGAGTTCATCGGGCTGTTGATTGTGGCTTGTGGAATGTTGTCCCATTCCTCTTCAATGGCTATGCGAAGTTGCTAGATGTTGGCGGGAACTGGAACACGCTGTTGTACACGTCGATCCAGGGCATCCCAAACATGCTCAATGGGTGACATGAATGGTGAGTATACTGTTTTTTAAAGAACTGGGACATTTTCAGCTTCCAAGAATTGTGTACAGATCCTTGTGACATGGGGCCGTGCATTATCATGCTGAAACATGAAGTGATGGCGGACATTAGAATCTCATCACGGTTTCTCTGTGCATTCAAATTGCCATCGTTTAAATGCAATTGTGTTCATTGTCCGTAGCTTATTCCTGCCCATACCATAACCCCACTGCCACCATGGGGCACTCTGTTCACAACGTTGACATCAGCAAGCCGCTCGCCCACACGATGCCGTACACGCTGTCTGCCATCTGCCCAGTACAGTTGAAATTGGGATTCATCCGTGAAGAGCAGACTTCTCCAGTGTGCCAGTGGACATCGAAGACCCTGGTGAGAACAACGAGCACGCAGATGAGCTTTCCTGACACGTTTCTGACTGGTTGTGGAAACCCAGTCTCATCAGCTGTCCCAGTGGCTGGTCTCAAACGATCCCGCAGGTGAAGAAGCCGGATCTGGCGGTCCTGGGCTGGCGTGGTTACATGTGGTTGGATGTACTGCCAAATTCTCTAAAAGGAAGTTGGATGCAGCTTATGGCAGAGAAATTAACATTAAATTCTCTGGCAATAGTTCTGGTGGACATTCCTGCAGTCAGCATGCCAATTGCACGCTACCTCAATCTGTGGCCTTGTGTTGTGTGACAAAACAGCACATTTTAGAAATGTCCTTTTATTGTCCCCAGCACAAGGTGCACTTGTGTAATAATCATGCGGTCTAATCAGCTTCTTGATATGCCACACTTGTGAATGACAGGTGTGGCAAAGGAGAAATGCTCACTAACAATGATGTAAACAAATTTGTGCACAAACTTTGAGAGAAATAAGCTTTGTGTGTATGGAACATTTCTGGGATGTTTAATTTCAGCTGATGAAACATGGGACCAACACTTCAGAAGTAGTGTTTATATTTTTGTTCAGTGTACATGAATGGTCAACATGTTTCTAAAACCAATCCAATAGATGTACAATAGATGGATAGAAGAATGGATTGGTCAACTCACTGTCCCCGAGAGTCTGCAGCATCCACCAGGTCTGCACTGTCTTGGTCATCCAGCAGGAGGCGTACACACGAGGTATGGCCATTCATCACTAAGGACAGAGAGGAGGGAGAGAGAGAAAGTCAGACAGAGGAAACTGAGTACAGATCTAGTGCACACGGACCTGTGGAGGCTGCTGAGGGGAGAACGGCTCATAATAATGTCCAGAATGGAGCAAATGGAATGGCACATGGAAACCATATGTCTGATGTATTTGATACCATTCCACTCTAGCTCCAGTCATTACCACGTGGCCATCCTCCCAAATGTAGGTGCCACCAACCTCCTGTGACAGGACCACAAAAAAAAAAAAAAAAGTAAAGAGTATTTCAAATTCTCACAAACACGCACACACTGGTCTCCATTACCTGCTAGGTGTACAGGGGTGCGTCCCCTGTTGGTATCTGTGGTGCGTGGCGAGGCCCCCTGGCTGAGGAGGGTGTGGACACAGTCCGTGTGGCCCCTGAGGGCCGCTAGGGCCAGAGGAGTACGACCAGCCTCGTCCCCCTGGTCCACTTCCCTCTCCCCCTGCAGCAACACCTCCAGAGCCTGGGCATGGCCGTGGTACGCCTGGAGGATGGAGAGACACAGACAGATTACACACATGCCAGCTGTTGGCTTTCAAAGACACAGTCCTTGCAATGTATACTCTGTGGTACTGTATGTATGGCTGTATGTAAGTGATAACGCCAGTTATCCATTTGTATGTATGTATGTAAGTGATAACGCCAGTTATCCATTGACCAAATAACTAGTCTTTCTCCTGCTCAGGTCAAAAGATCAGGAAGAAAACCCTCTTCACCCCCTTTATAATGCATGGCTAGAGTGGATATGTGATAATGTATGCCTGCGTATGATAATGACTCACAGCGAGGTGCAGGGGGCTCCTGGCACACAGAGATTCTGGGTGCTCCTGGTGACTCTCGTCTCGGTCCAACAGCTGAAACCACAACCACAGACTACACAGTTCACATCAAAACAAATCATTTCAATTCCCTAAGTGGTATTTGTGAGCTGCGTGTATTGGCGATATCTTGTGAAACTGTAGTTGAAGCTCTACACACAGAGTCCATTAACTAGCGGATGGGGCAAATGACAAGAGCCATCTCTAGATTATATAACCCTCAAAAAATAGATTTTCTTCATGTGTGGCTTGCGCAGATTTTGCATAAGCGTGAGAGTGTGTGTGTGCTCACCAGCTCTAGACAGTGTCTGTGGCCATAGGCTGCAGCATAGTGGACAGGACTATAGCCCTGCTTGTCTTTCAGAGAGGCAGTAGCACCACTTTGCAACAGGAACTCCAGACATCTAGTAGAAAAAGACAACATCGTCAGACGCAAACACTAAAATAAAAGGTTCCATCAAAAGTGAACAAAGCCTCAGACTGGGAGGTGATATGCGGGAGAGAGAGAGAGAGAGAGAGTCAGACATGTTCAACAGACACATGCAAAAGCTATTCAAACAAGCTGAGAGACAATGACAGAAGGTATTGTCTGTCTGAACTGGTCTGTGTACACAGAGTAGAGAAAGAGAGAGATAGGGTTGTTCTCAAATACAGATAGAATAATACTCGTAGAAATAAAATTGTGTACTCACAGTGCAGCCTCCTTCTCCTTCTCTGCCTGCACCCCTTCACTCTCTGGCTCCAGAGCCTGACGTCGCCTTCACAAGACACAGACAGCAGAAAAATATTAAGACATTCTGCATTTACCATTTTTTCTGACAATAGCTTATGCAAAAATAAAACCTATGGGAAAAGTGGGGTTTAGATGGACCCTCCATCTAGAATTCAGGGTTCGTATTCAGGGTCATCAGGCGTTTACAGCTGTGCTAAATGTCCTGGTATTAAGACTACTCAGGGGTGTGAACACTGGACAGACTAGGCAGCAGACTTGGGATGGACATTTGAAATGACTTCACAATTCAAATAATATTATAACATTTCTTTGGATATCCAGATAGGTTTTTGACTTGTATCCTCTGGTAGTTTTCAGCTAACAGTCAGCAACAGTGACAGAGATGTCTGATGTCCACTGTGATAGAGTCCGTTTCCAAAACGTTCTGCATTGATCTGTGTCAGGTATTGTGAAATCTCCGTTCGATGTGTGCCTGTTATCACTAGGCTATTTGAAGAAAATACAACAGGCCACCGTTGTCAGGGCTGACTGGAGGGTGAAATGCACTGGATGCCTTTTCATCTAAAGCGCAACAGGAGAGACAATTAACTTGAAAATAAAACAATTACTTTGTGCGTCCTCAGAACTGTAGGCTGTTGACAGTGCTAACTATAAAAATGTATAATCACACGCGATCGAATACTAACGCCCATTCGGATATTCTAATAACTGTGCCCATCCCGAGTACGTACAGACACCTAGTTAGTTCATGGTTAGTCATCTTTAATGAATCTCTCCTCATTGGTCTTTCAAGCATCCACGTGGGTTTGTATCTTCCTGATAACCAATGAGGGGACTTTCAGCGCATCGAGCCTCTCAATTAGAACCATGTTCTATTTAGCACTTGGCTACGCAGACACTCGTTCACATGAGCGAGCGGTGTGGGTGAAACTATTGAAAAACAAGTGTACGTTTATTTTGCAAAGCTCGTGCACGCTTTGTGAGGTGTGCAAGGCAAATGTTCACTTAGTCATGCATTGCTGTAAATGGGAGACTAAGTGGGAATTTAACTCTAATGCGGAAGTTAGGATTCGTCACTAAGTCTGGTCAGGGAGCTTCACCTTCTGTCCAGGTCGGAGGCAGCTGCGTAGTGCAGGGCAGAGCGCCCCCACTGGTCAGTGGCATTAATGCAGGTCCCACACGACACCAGGGTCTCCAGGCACTGATAGTGACGACTGGCAGCCGCATAGTGGAGAGGGGTCCTGGAGAGAGAGAGAGATGGCCAGACACACACAGAAAGATGGCCAGACACACACAGAGAGATGGCCAGACACACGCAGAGAGATGGCCAGACACACACAGAGAGATGGCCAGACACACACAGAGAGATGGCCAGACACACACAGAGAGATGGCCAGACACACACAGAGAGATGGCCAGACACACACAGAGAGATGGCCAGACACACACAGAGAGATGGCCAGACACACACAGAGAGATGGCCAGACACACACAGAGAGATGGCCAGACACACACAGAGAGATGGCCAGACACACACACAGAAGGACAGCGTAAATGCCTGCACATTGATTTGAGTCACACTTTAGAGATCTAAAAAGGTTGAAGAGAGTTAACTAAAGTGTTGAGTCAGAGGACTGAGGAAATGGCTGTGACCACACAAACACACCTACACAGGAACTGGAGAGAGGAACTGACAGAAAAAGACCACAAACGGATGCAGCCCCCACTCTAAGCTCTGTTCTCTTTCTCCAAGATCTCCTTTCAGCAGGGTCTTCAGCTCAGTAAGAACCAGCTTTCAACAACTGTCGTCCATACACGCCAATTCACTGTCCCCACTAAGGCCCCGTTCATCTGGCCCTACCTCAGACCTCCCCCACCCTTCTACCTGCCCTCTAAGAGAACCCACCTGCCACACTTGTCCCTCCGGTTATGGTCCCCACCGCTGCTCAGAAGCAACTTCACACACTCCACATTACTGCAGAACGAAACAGAGGGAGAGGAAGAGGAGAAGACATTTCAGAATCATGACAAATTCTGTTTTGAAGAGTACAGTGACATGAAGCAAAATGTACAGACACAAACACCCGATGAAGCCCTTCTGACAGAAATGTTGAAATAATGTACAGGAGCATACACAATAGTGTGCAGGTATTTATCTTACTCAGACACACACACACACACACTCACCCCCCGGCGGCGGCAGCGTGTAGACATGTCCTCCCCAGTGCGTCTGGGGTGTGGATCTGGAAGCCTGCAGACAGAGCCGAGGACGAGGGGTCGTTACTGAGGGGACACATTATGCTATACCTCCTTCCTACAGGGGGTGATGTACATAGAGAGAGAGGCAACATACAGCCACATAGCAGGGAAAACAGACAGAGGAAGAAAGTGGGAGAGACACAAAGGACAGGGAGGTGGAGAAAGAGACGGCTGTTAACGCAGGAAAACACACAGGATTACAAGGTGAGGTAAGGTGAGAGACAGGCAGGCTTGAAAACACACATGCTGAGATAGTCTAATACTCTTACTTCTACACGTACTTATACTCTGAAAGCACACAAAACAGAAAAAGAGAGAAAGACTGTAGGCAGGGGAAGCATGCTATAAGTTAAGGAGTGTTCGTGCAGAGTTCTATTTGCATCCCCATCACGCTGTCACACTTTGGTCCTGCCTAGAATCTGAGTATGCTGGGTCAAACCATTCTAGTCAATTAAGGGGGAGGGGGGTTAACAGCTATGGATACTGAAGGCTATGAATATTGCCCTTAAACCACCCCTCTAACCCTGAGGTTCAAGCCAGCTGTCTCCTCAGCACAAATAAAACTGTGCAGCTGCACAGAGTGCTCCAGCTCATGTAAATCACTCAACATCAAAGGCCTTTCTTTGTTGTTTTCCTACAGTAGAGGCCTCAGAGCCCTCACAGAGCTCAATTTCCTCCTACCGTATGTGTCTGACCCCACAGTCAAATGAAACTGCACAGCTCCTTTCAAACAGAGCCTGAGACTTCCAGACTGGAGCCAAAATTGTCTCTAGATAGAGGTTTGCCAGTATCTATCAAACAATCAGGTCTCTTATTTCAAGAGGAGCACTGGCTTAGCCAAATTCTTGTCTGCAAGGAGAGAAACCACTAGAAATGCCTGATCAGACCATCTCTGTTTGCTGGCCCAATGCCTGATCAGACCATCTCTGTATGCTGGCCCAATGCCTGATCAGACCATCTCTGTATGCTGGCCCAATGCCTGATCAGACCATCTCTGTATGCTGGCCCAATGCCTGATCAGACCATCTCTGTATGCTGGCCCAATGCCTGATCAGACCATCTCTGTATGCTGGCCCAATGCCTGATCAGACCATCTCTGTATGCTGGCCCAATGCCTGCCTGTGTTTGTATGCCCATTGCCTTGTATTGCTGTTAGAGGAACAATGTGACTTCAATCTGACCCAGGCTGAATAGTTCCCCCTGTAGAGGAATTCAGGACTGGAAAGCAGCAATAAGACATTCCTGTTATTCGTCCAAGGAAGAGGGTAAAACAGGGTACACACAGCCAAGAGCTTTGTGCTGGTGCTGGTAGGTTACCTGAGGAGAGCAGCTTCCGGCAGCAGTCTGAGTGGGCGTTCATTGCCGCCAGGTGCAGAGGGAACATACCATGGACTCCTCGTCTGCAGAGAGACAGAGGCAGAGAGAGAGAGCGAGACAGAGAGAGCGAGACAGAGAGAGAGAGAGCCAGAGAGAAAGAGAGAGA